>NC_057823.1:3348014-3973014 GCF_910594005.1 Cervus elaphus
ATCTCCGCATACCTCTGGAGTTTTCAAAGGATGTGAGGCCTCCGGTCGCGATGAGGTGGGGAACTAGGTCTTTCTCTGTGGTCTACACAGGGGATTCAGACATCCTTTCATCTTTGGAGATGCAAGACGAGCCTGCATTCAAGTCACTGCAGGGATATTCGGCCTTATTTCGAGTCAGGGCATCGTGGTTTCCATTCCACTTGATGCCGCAAAATCAGGGTCCCTCTCACATACCTAGAGCTGAGAGAAGCCTCCTCTTGAGGTGCTTGTGGTAAGGTGGTATTCCTCTGGAGTCGAAGCCAGGGACTAACCTCTCATCTTGAGTTGATTTTTGGTCCACGGAGCTCTTTCGTGTTGCTACAGTGACCTCAGGATCCCTCTAGCCTTGAAACAGTGTTTTTTGGGGTTTCTCTGGAGTGCCATCAAGGAAATCAAGGCTCCTTTCTTGTTTGATGTGCAACACGGAATTGCTCTGCATGCAGTGCAGGGGAATCGGGCCTCATCTCACGGCGAGGGGGAAGTCTCATGGTTTTTCTCGAGTTGCGGCGGCAACCTGGGGTATATTCTCGAGTTACGACGGGGATGGCCCTTCCACCCACGTGTTTCTTCAGCGACGTCAGGACTCCTGCCTAGTTGCGAGGGACAACTCGCGATTCTCCTCGAGGCTTGGCAGGGCAATTGGGACGCCTCTCCAGCTGAGGCGGGAGACCAAGGGTCCCTTTCCACGTGCCACAGGAATCCTGGGACTCCTATCAAGTTTCACGAGGAGTCAGGCATCGTCTCCTTTGGAGGCACTGATCTCCGCGTACCTCTGGAGTTTTCAAAGGATGTGAGGCCTCCGGTCGCGATGAGGTGGGGAACTAGGTCTTTCTCTGTGGTCTCCAAAGGGGATTCAGACATCACTTCATCTTGGGAGATGCAAGACGAGCCTGCATTCAAGTCACTGCAGGGATATCCGGCCTTATTTCGAGTCAGGGCATCGCGGTGTCCATTCCACTTGAGGGCCGCAAACTCAAGGTCCCTCTCACATACATAGAGCTGAGAGAAGCCTCCTCTTGAGGTGCTTGTGGTAAGGTGGTATTCCTCTGGAGTCGAAGCCAGGGACTAACCTCTCATCTCGAGTTGATTTTTGGTCCACGGAGCTCTTTCGTGTTGCTACAGTGACCTCAGGATCCCTCTAGCCTTGAAACAGTGTTCTTGGGGTTTCTCTGGAGTGCCATCAAGGAAATCAAGGCTCCTTTCATGTGTGATGTGCAACACGGAATTGCTCTGCACGTAGTGCAGTGGTATCGGGCCTCATATCGCGGCGAGGGGGAAGTCTCATGGTTTTTCTCGAGTTGCGGCGGGAACCTGGGGTATATTCTCGAGTTACGACGGGGATGGCCCTTCCACCCACGTGTTTCTTCAGTGAAGTCAGGACTCCTGACTAGTTGCGAGGGACAACTCGGGATTCTCCTCGAGGCTTGGCAGGGCAATTGGGACGCCTCTCCAGCTGAGGCGGGAGACCAAGGGTCCCTTTCCACGTGCCACAGGAATCCTGGGACTCCTATCAAGTTTCACGAGCAGTCAGGCATCGTCTCCTTTGGAGGCACTGATCTCCGCGTACCTCTGGAGTTTGCAACGGATGTGAGGCCTCCGGTCGCCATGAGGTGGGGAACTAGGTCTTTCTCTGTGGTCTCCACAGGGGATTCAGACATCCTTTCGTCTTGGGAGATGAAAGACGAGCCTGCATTCAAGTCACTGCAGGGATATCCGGCCTTATTTCGAGCCAGGGCATCGCAGTGTCCATTCCACTTGAGGCCACAAACTCAAGGTCCCTCTCACATAGCTAGAGCTGAGAGAAGCCTCCTCTTGAGGTGCTTGTGGTAAGGTGGTATTCCTCTGGAGTCGAAGCCAGGGACTAACCTCTCATCTCGAGTTGATTTTTGGTCCACGGCGCTCTTTCGTGTTGCTGCAGTGTCCTCAGGATCCCTCTAGCCTTGAAACAGTGTTCTTGGGGTTTCTCTGGAGTGCCATCAAGGAAATCAAGGCTCCTTTCATGTGTGATGTGCAACACGGAATTGCTCTGCATGCAGTGCAGGGGAATCGGGCCTCATCTCAGGGCGAGGGGGAAGTCTCATGGTTTTTCTCGAGTTGCGGCGGGAACCTGGGGTATATTCTCGAGTTACGACGGGGATGGCCCTTCCACCCACATGTTTGTTCAGCGACGTCAGTATTCCTGCCTAGTTGCGAGGGACAACTCGGGATTCTCCTCGAGGCTTGGCAGGGCAATTGGGACGCCTCTCCACCTGAGCCGGGAGACCAAGTGTCCCTTTCCACGTGCCACAGGAATCCTGGGACTCCTATCAAGTTTCACGAGGAGTCAGGCATCGTCTCCTTTGGAGGCACTGATCTCCGTGTACCTCTGGAGTTTTCAAGGGATGTGAGGCCTCCAGTCACGATGAGGTGGGGGAAGTAGGTCTTTCTCTGTGGTCTCCACAGGGGATTCAGACATCCTTTCGTCTTGGGAGATGCAAGACGAGCCTGCATTCAAGTCACTGCAGGGATATCCGGCCTTATTTCGAGTCAGGGCATCGCGGTGTCCATTCCAGTTGAGGCCGCAAACTCAGGGTCCCTCTCACATACCTAAAGCTGAGAGAAGCCTCCTCTTGAGGTGCTTGTGGTAAGGTGGTATTCCTCTGGAGTCGAAGCCAGGGACTAACCTCTCATATCGAGTTGATTTTTGGTCCACGGAGCTCTTTCGTGTTGCTACAGTGACCTCGTGATCCCTCTAACCTTGAAACAGTGTTCTTGGGGTTTCTCTGGAGTGCCATCAAGGAAATCAAGGCTCCTTTCATGTGTGATGTGCAACACGGAATTGCTCTGCACGCAGTGCAGGGGAATCGGGCCTCATCTCGCGGCGAGGGGGAAGTCTCATGGTTTTTCTCGAGTTGCGGCGGGAACCTGGGGTATATTCTCGAGTTACGACGGGGATGGCCCTTCCACACACGTGTTTCTTCAGCGAAGTCAGGACTCCTGACTAGTTGCGAGGGACAACTCGGGATTCTCCTCGAGGCTTGGCAGGGCATTTGGGACGCCTCTCCAGCTGAGGCGGGAGACCAAGGGTCCCTTTCCACGTGCCACAGGAATCCTGGGACTTCTATCAAATTTCAGGAGGAGTCAGGCATCGTCTCCTTTGGTGGCACTGATCTCCGCATACCTCTGGAGTTTTCAAAGGATGTGAGGCCTCCGGTCGCGATGAGGTGGGGAACTAGGTCTTTCTCTGTGGTCTCCACAGGGGATTCAGACATCCTTTCATCTTGGGAGATGCAAGACGAGCCTGCATTCAAGTCACTGCAGGGATATTCGGCCTTATTTCGAGTCAGGGCATCGCGGTTTCCATTCCACTGGAGGCCGCAAAATCAGGGTCCTTCTCACATACCTAGAGCTGAGAGAAGCCTCCTCTTGAGGTGCTTGTGGTAAGGTGGTATTCCTCTGAAGTCGAAGCCAGGGACTAACCTCTCATCTCGAGTTGATTTTTGGTCCAAGGAGATCTTTCGTGTTTCTACAGTGACCTCGGGATCCCTCTAGCCTTAAAACAGTGTTCTTGGGGTTTCTCTGGAGTGCCATCAAGGAAATCAAGGCTCCTTTCTTGTTTGATGTGCAACACGGAATTGCTCTGCATGCAGTGCAAGGGAACCGGGCCTCATCTCGCGGCGAGGGGGAAGTCTCATGGTTTTTTTCGAGTTGCGGCGGGAACCTGGGGTATATTCTCGAGTTACGACGGGGATGGCCCTTCCACACACGTGTTAGTTCAGCGACGGCAGGACTCCTGCCTAGTTGCGAGGGACAACTCGGGATTCTCCTCGAGGCTTGGCAGGGCAATTGGGACGCCTCTCCAGCTGAGGCGGGAGACCAAGGGTCCCTTTCCACGTGCCACAGGAATCCTGGGACTCCTATCAAGTTTCACGAGGAGTCAGGCATCGTCTCCTTTGGAGGCACTGATCTCCGCGTACCTCTGGAGTTTTCAAAGGATGTGAGGCCTCCGGTCGCGATGAGGTGGGGAACTAGGTCTTTCTCTGTGGTCTCCACAGGGGATACAGACATCCTTTCATCTTGGGAGATGCAAGACGAGCCTGCATTCAAGTCACTGCAGGGATATCCGGCCTTATTTCGAGTCAGGGCATCGCGGTGTCCATTCCACTTGAGGCCGCAAACTCAGGGTCCCTCTGACATACCTAGAGCTGAGAGAAGCCTCCTCTTGAGGTGCTTGTGGTAAGGTGGTATTCCTCTGGAGTCGAAGCCAGGGACTAACCTCTCATCTCGAGTTGATTTTTGGTCCACGGAGCTCTTTCATGTTGCTACAGTGACCTCAGGATCCCTCTAGCCTTGAAACAGTGTTCTTGGGGTTTCTCTGGAGTGCCATCAAGGAAATCAAGGCTCCTTTCATGTGTGATGTGCAACACGGAATTGCTCTGCATGCAGTGCAGGGGAATCGGGCATCATCTCACGGCGAGGGGGAAGTCTCATGTTATTTCTCGAGTTGCGGCGGGAACCTGGGGTATATTCTCGAGTTACGACGGGGATGGCCCTTCCACCCACGTGTTTCTTCAGCGACGTCAGGACTCCTGCCTAGTTGCGAGGGACAACTCGGGATTCTCCTCGAGGCTTGGCAGGGCAATTGGGACGCCTCTCCAGCTGAGGCGGGAGACCAAGGGTCCCTTTCCACGTGCCACAGGAATCCTGGGACTCCTATCAAGTTTCACGAGGAGTCAGGCATCGTCTCCTTTGGAGGCACTGATCTCCGCGTACCTCTGGAGTTTTCAAAGGATGTGAGGCCTCCGGTCGCGATGAGGTGGGGAACTAGGTCTTTCTCTGTGGTCTCCACAGGGGATACAGACATCCTTTCATCTTGGGAGATGCAAGACGAGCCTGCATTCAAGTCACTGCAGGGATATCCGGCCTTATTTCGAGTCAGGGCATCGCGGTGTCCATTCCACTTGAGGCCGCAAACTCAGGGTCCCTCTCACATAGCTAGAGCTGAGAGAAGCCTCCTCTTGAGGTGCTTGTGGTAAGGTGGTATTCCTCTGGAGTCGAAGCCAGGGACTAACCTCTCATCTCGAGTTGATTTTTGGTCCACGGAGCTCTTTCGTGTTGCTGCAGTGACCTCAGGATCCCTCTAGCCTTGAAACAGTGTTCTTGGGGTTTCTCTGGAGTGCCATCAAGGAAATCAAGGCTCCTTTCATGTGTGATGTGCAACACGGAATTGCTCTGCATGCAGTGCAGGGGAATCGGGCCTCATCTCACGGCGAGGGGGAAGTCTCATGGTTTTTCTCGAGTTGCGGCGGGAACCTGGGGTATATTCTCGAGTTACGACGGGGATGGCCCTTCCACCCACATGTTTGTTCAGCGACGTCAGGATTCCTGCCTAGTTGCGAGGGACAACTCGGGATTCTCCTCGAGGCTTGGCAGGGCATTTGGGACGCCTCTCCAGCTGAGGCGGGAGACCAAGGGTCCCTTTCCACGTGCCACAGGAATCCTGGGACTCCTATCAAGTTTCACGAGGAGTCAGGCATCGTCTCCTTTGTAGGCACTGATCTCCGCGTACCTCTGGAGTTTTCAAAGGATGTGAGGCCTCCGGTCGCGATGAGGTGGGGAACTAGGTCTTTCTCTGTGGTCTCCACAGGGGATACAGACATCCTTTCATCTTGGGAGATGCAAGACGAGCCTGCATTCAAGTCACTGCAGGGATATCTGGCCTTATTTCGAGTCAGGGCATCGCGGTGTCCATTCCACTTGAGGCCGCAAACTCAGGGTCCCTCTGACATACCTAGAGCTGAGAGAAGCCTCCTCTTGAGGTGCTTGTGGTAAGGTGGTATTCCTCTGGAGTCGAAGCCAGGGACTAACCTCTCATCTCGAGTTGATTTTTGGTCCACGGAGCTCTTTCGTGTTGCTACAGTGACCTCAGGATCCCTCTAGCCTTGAAACAGTGTTCTTGGGGTTTCTCTGGAGTGCCATCAAGGAAATCAAGGCTCCTTTCATGTGTGATGTGCAACACGGAATTGCTCTGCACGTAGTGCAGTGGTATCGGGCCTCATATCGCGGCGAGGGGGAAGTCTCATGGTTTTTCTCGAGTTGCGGCGGGAACCTGGGGTATATTCTTGAGTTACGACGGGGATGGCCCTTCCACCCACGTGTTTCTTCAGTGAAGTCAGGACTCCTGACTAGTTGCGAGGGACAACTCGGGATTCTCCTCGAGGCTTGGCAGGGCAATTGGGACGCCTCTCCAGCTGAGGCGGGAGACCAAGGGTCCCTTTCCACGTGCCACAGGAATCCTGGGACTCCTATCAAGTTTCACGAGGAGTCAGGCATCGTCTCCTTTGGAGGCACTGATCTCCGCGTACCTCTGGAGTTTGCAAAGGATGTGAGGCCTCGGGTCGCGATGAGGTGGGGAACTAGGTCTTTCTCTGTGGTCTCCACAGGGGATTCAGACATCCCTTCGTCTTGGGAGATGCAAGACGAGCCTGCATTCAAGTTACTGCAGGGATATCCGGCCTTATTTCGAGCCAGGGCATCGCAGTGTCCATTCCACTTGAGGCCGCAAACTCAGGGTCCCTCTCACATAGCTAGAGCTGAGAGAAGCCTCCTCTTGAGGTGCTTGTGGTAAGGTGGTATTCCTCTGGACTCGAAGCCAGGGACTAACCTCTCATCTCGAGTTGATTTTTGGTCCACGGAGCTCTTTCGTGTTGCAGCAGTGACCTCAGGATCCCTCTAGCCTTGAAACAGTGTTCTTGGGGTTTCTCTGGAGTGCCATCAAGGAAATCAAGGCTCCTTTCATGTGTGATGTGCAACACGGAATTGCTCTGCATGCAGTGCAGGGGAATCGGGCCTCATCTCACGGCGAGGGGGAAGTCTCATGGCTTTTCTCGAGTTGCGGCGGGAACCTGGGGTATATTCTCGAGTTACGACGGGGATGGCCCTTCCACCCACATGTTTGTTCAGCGACGTCAGGATTCCTGCCTAGTTGCGAGGGACAACTCGGGATTCTCCTCGAGGCTTGGCAGGGCAATTGGGACGCCTCTCCAGCTGAGGCGGGAGACCAAGGGTCCCTTTCCACGTGCCACAGGAATCCTGGGACTCCTATCAAGTTTCACGAGGAGTCAGGCATCGTCTCCTTTGGAGGCACTGATCTCCGCGTACCTCTGGAGTTTTCAAAGGATGTGAGGCCTCCGGTCGCGATGAGGTGGGGAACTAGGTCTTTCTCTGTGGTCTCGAAAGGGGATTCAGACATCACTTCATCTTGGGAGATGCAAGACGAGCCTGCATTCAAGTCACTGCAGGGATATCCGGCCTTATTTCGAGTCAGGGCATCGCGGTGTCCATTCCACTTGAGGCCGCAAACTCAGGGTCCCTCTCACATACCTAGAGCTGAGAGAAGCCTCCTCTTGAGGTGCTTGTGGTAAGGTGGTATTCCTCTGGAGTCGAAGCCAGGGACTAACCTCTCATCTCGAGTTGATTTTTGGTCCACGGAGCTCTTTCGTGTTGCAACAGTGCCCTCAGGATCCCTCTAGCCTTGAAACAGTGTTCTTGGGGTTTCTCTGGAGTGCCATCAAGGAAATCAAGGCTCCTTTCATGTGTGATGTGCAACACGGAATTGCTCTGCACGTAGTGCAGTGGTATCGGGCCTCATATCGCAGCGAGGGGGAAGTCTCATGGTTTTTCTCGAGTTGCGGCGGGAACCTGGGGTATATTCTCGAGTTACGACGGGGATGGCCCTTCCACCCACGTGTTTCTTCAGTGAAGTCAGGACTCCTGACTAGTTGCGAGGGACAACTCGGGATTCTCCTCGAGGCTTGGTAGGGCAATTGGGACGCCTCTCCAGCTGAGGCGGGAGACCAAGGGTCCCTTTCCACGTGCCATAGGAATCCTGGGACTCCTATCAAGTTTCATGAGGAATCAGGCATCGTCTCCTTTGGAGGCACTGATCTCCGCGTACCTCTGGAGTTTGCAAAGGATGTGAGGCCTCCGGTCGCGATGAGGTGGGGAACTAGGTCTTTCTCTGTGGTCTCCACAGGGGATTCAGACATCCTTTCGTCTTGGGAGATGCAAGACGAGCCTGCATTCAAGTCACTGCAGGGATATCCGGCCTTATTTCGAGCCAGGGCATCGCAGTGTCCATTCCACTTGAGGCCGCAAACTCAGGGTCCCTCTCACATAGCTAGAGCTGAGAGAAGCCTCCTCTTGAGGTGCTTGTGGTAAGGTGGTATTCCTCTGGAGTCGAAGCCAGGGACTAACCTCTCATCTCGAGTTGATTTTTGGTCCACGGAGCTCTTTCGTGTTGCTGCAGTGACCTCAGGATCCCTCTAGCCTTGAAACAGTGTTCTTGGGGTTTCTCTGGAGTGCCATCAAGGAAATCAAGGCTCCTTTCATGTGTGATGTGCAACACGGAATTGCTCTGCATGCAGTGCAGGGGAATCGGGCCTCATCTCACGGCGAGGGGGAAGTCTCATGGTTTTTCTCGAGTTGCGGCGGGAACCTGGGGTATATTCTCGAGTTACGACGGGGATGGCCCTTCCACCCACGTGTTTCTTCAGCGACGTCAGGACTCCTGCCTAGTTGCGAGGGACAACTCGGGATTCTCCTCGAGGCTTGGCAGGGCAATTGGGACGCCTCTCCAGCTGAGCCGGGAGACCAAGTGTCCCTTTCCACGTGCCACAGGAATCCTGGGACTCCTATCAAGTTTCACGAGGAGTCAGGCATCGTCTCCTTTGGAGGCACTGATCTCCGCGTACCTCTGGAGTTTTCAAGGGATGTGAGGCCTCCAGTCACGATGAGGTGGGGAAGTAGGTCTTTCTCTGTGGTCTCCACAGGGGATTCAGACATCCTTTCGTCTTGGGAGATGCAAGACGAGCCTGCATTCAAGTCACTGCAGGGATATCCGGCCTTATTTCGAGTCAGGGCATCGCGGTGTCCATTCCACTTGAGGCCGCAAACTCAGGGTCCCTCTCACATACCTAAAGCTGAGAGAAGCCTCCTCTTGAGGTGCTTGTGGTAAGGTGGTATTCCTCTGGAGTCGAAGCCAGGGACTAACCTCTCATATCGAGTTGATTTTTGGTCCACGGAGCTCTTTCGTGTTGCTACAGTGACCTCGTGATCCCTCTAACCTTGAAACAGTGTTCTTGGGGTTTCTCTGGAGTGCCATCAAGGAAATCAAGGCTCCTTTCATGTGTGATGTGCAACACGGAATTGCTCTGCACGCAGTGCAGGGGAATCGGGCCTCATCTCGCGGCGAGGGGGAAGTCTCATGGTTTTTCTCGAGTTGCGGCGGGAACCTGGGGTATATTCTCGAGTTACGACGGGGATGGCCCTTCCACACACGTGTTTGTTCAGCGAAGTCAGGACTCCTGACTAGTTGCGAGGGACAACTCGGGATTCTCCTCGAGGCTTGGCAGGGCATTTGGGACGCCTCTCCAGCTGAGGCGGGAGACCAAGGGTCCCTTTCCACGTGCCACAGGAATCCTGGGACTCCTATCAAATTTCAGGAGGAGTCAGGCATCGTCTCCTTTGGAGGCACTGATCTCCGCATACCTCTGGAGTTTTCAAAGGATGTGAGGCCTCCGGTCGCGATGAGGTGGGGAACTAGGTCTTTCTCTGTGGTCTCCACAGGGGATTCAGACATCCTTTCATCTTGGGAGATGCAAGACGAGCCTGCATTCAAGTCACTGCAGGGATATTCGGCCTTATTTCGAGTCAGGGCATCGTGGTTTCCATTCCACTGGAGGCCGCAAAATCAGGGTCCCTCTCACATACCTAGAGCTGAGAGAAGCCTCCTCTTGAGGTGCTTGTGGTAAGGTGGTATTCCTCTGGAGTCGAAGCCAGGGACTAACCTCTCATCTCGAGTTGATTTTTGGTCCACGGAGCTCTTTCGTGTTGCTACAGTGACCTCAGGATCCCTCTAGCCTTGAAACAGTGTTTTTGGGGTTTCTCTGGAGTGCCATCAAGGAAATCAAGGCTCCTTTCTTGTTTGATGTGCAACACGGAATTGCTCTGCATGCAGTGCAGGGGAATCGGGCCTCATCTCACGGCGAGAGGGAAGTCTCATTGTTTTTCTCGAGTTGCGGCGGGAACCTGGGGTATATTCTCGAGTTACGACGGGGATGGCCCTTCCACCCACGTGTTTCTTCAGCGACGTCAGGACTCCTGCCTAGTTGCGAGGGACAACTCGGGATTCTCCTCGAGGCTTGGCAGGGCAATTGGGACGCCTCTCCAGCTGAGGCAGGAGACCAAGGGTCCCTTTCCACGTGCCACAGGAATCCTGGGACTCCTATCAAGTTTCACGAGGAGTCAGGCATCGTCTCCTTTGGAGGCACTGATCTCGGCGTACCTCTGGAGTTTTCAAAGGATGTGAGGCCTCCGGTCCCGATGAGGTGGGGAACTAGGTCTTTCTCTGTGGTCTCCACAGGGGATTCAGACATCCCTTCATCTTGGGAGATGCAAGACGAGCCTGCATTCAAGTCACTGCAGGGATATCCGGCCTTATTTCGAGTCAGGGCATCGCGGTGTCCATTCCACTTGAGGCCGCAAATTCAGGGTCCCTCTCACATAGCTAGAGCTGAGAGAAGCCTCCTCTTGAGGTGCTTGTGGTAAGGTGGTATTCCTCTGGAGTCGAAGCCAGGGACTAACCTCTCATCTCGAGTTGATTTTTTGTCCACGGAGCTCTTTCGTGTGGCTACAGTGACCTCAGGATCCCTCTAGCCTTGAAACAGTGTTCTTGGGGTTTCTCTGGAGTGCCATCAAGGAAATCAAGGCTCCTTTCATGTGTGATGTACAACACGGAATCGCTCTGCACGCAGTGCAGGGGAATCGGGCCTCATCTCGCGGCGAGGGGGAAGTCTCATGGTTTTCCTCGAGTTGCGGCGGGAACCTGGGGTATATTCTCGAGTTACGACGGGGATGGCCCTTCCACACACGTGTTTCTTCAGCGAAGTCAGGACTCCTGACTAGTTGCGAGGGACAACTCGGGATTCTCCTCGAGGCTTGGCAGGGCAATTGGGACGCCTCTCCAGCTGAGGCGGGAGACCAAGGGTCCCTTTCCACGTGCCACAGGAATCCTGGGACTCCTATCAAATTTCACGAGGAGTCAGGCATCGTCTCCTTTGGAGGCACTGATTTCCGCATACCTCTGGAGTTTTCAAAGGATGTGAGGCCTCCGGTCGCGATGAGGTGGGGAACTAGGTCTTTCTCTGTGGTCTCCACAGGGGATTCAGACATCCTTTCATCTTGGGAGATGCAAGACGAGCCTGCATTCAAGTCACTGCAGGGATATTCGGCCTTATTTCGAGTCAGGGCATCGTGGTTTCCATTCCACTTGAGGCCGCAAAATCAGGGTCCCTCTCACATACCTAGAGCTGAGAGAAGCCTCCTCTTGAGGTGCTTGTGGTAAGGTGGTATTCCTCTGGAGTCGAAGCCAGGGACTAAGCTCTCATCTCGAGTTGATTTTTGTTCCACGGAGCTCTTTCGTGTTGCTACAGTGACCTCAGGATCCCTCTAGCCTTGAAACAGTGTTCTTGGGTTTTCTCTGGAGTGCCATCAAGGAAATCAATGCTCCTTTCATGTGTGATGTGCAAGACGGAATTGCTCTGCACGCAGTGCAGGGTAATCGGGCCTCATTTCGCGGCGAGGGGGAAGTCTCATGGTTTTTCTCGAGTTGCGGCGGGAACCTGGGGTATATTCTCGAGTTACGACGGGGATGGCCCTTCCACCCACGTGTTAGTTCAGCGACGGCAGGACTCCTGCCTAGTTGCGAGGGACAACTCGGGATTGTCCTTGAGGCTTGGCAGGGCAATTGGGACGCCTCTCCAGCTGAGGCGGGAGACCAAGTGTCCCTTTCCACGTGCCACAGGAATCCTGGGACTCCTATCAAGTTTCACGAGGAGTCAGGCATCGTCTCCTTTGGAGGCACTGATCTCCGCGTACCTCTGGAGTTTTCAAAGGATGTGAGGCTTCCGGTCGCCAGGAGGTGGGGAACTAGGTCTTTCTCTGTGGTCTCCACATGGGATTCAGAGATCCTTTCGTCTTGGGAGATGCAAGACGAGCCTGCATTCAAGTCACTGCAGGGATATCCGGCCTTATTTCGAGTCAAGGCATCGCGGTGTCCATTCCACTTGAGGCCGCAAACTCAGGGTCCCTCTCACATACCTATAGCTGAGAGAAGCCTCCTCTTGAGGTGCTTGTGGTAAGGTGGTATTCCTCTGGAGTCGAAGCCAGGGACTAACCTCTCATCTCGAGTTGATTTTTGGTCCACGGAGCTCTTTCGTGTTGCTACAGTGACCTCAGGATCCCTCTAGCCTTGAAACAGTGTTCTTGGGGTTTCTCTGGAGTGCCATCAAGGAAATCAAGGCTCCTTTCATGTGTGATGTGTAACACGGAATTGCTCTGCACGCAGTGCAGGGGAATCGGGCCTCATCTCGCGGCGAGGGGGAAGTCTCATGGTTTTTCTCGAGTTGCGGCGGGAACCTGGGGTATATTCTCGAGTTACGACGAGGATGGCCCTTCCATCCACGTGTTTCTTCAGCGACGTCAGGACTCCTGCCTAGTTACGAGGGACAACTCGGGATTCTCCTCGAGGCTTGGCAGGGCAATTGGGACGCCTCTCCAGCTGAGGCGGGAGACCAAGGGTCCCTTTCCACGTGCCACAGGAATTCTGGGACTCCTATCAAGTTTCACGAGGAATCAGGCATCGTCTCCTTTGGAGGCACTGATCTCCGCGTACCTCTGGAGTTTTCAAAGGATGTGAGGCCTCAGGTCGCGATGAGGTGGGGACCTAGGTCTTTCTCTGTGGTCTCCACATGGGATTCAGACATCCTTTCGTCTTGGGAGATGCAAGACGAGCCTGCATTCAAGTCACTGCAGGGATATCCGGCCTTATTTCGAGTCAGGGCATCGCGGTGTCCATTCCACTGGAGGCCGCAAATTCAGGGTCCCTCTCACATACCTAGAGCTGAGAGAAGCCTCCTCTTGAGGTGCTTGTGGTAAGGTGGTATTCCTCTGGAGTCGAAGCCAGGGACTAACCTCTCATCTCGAGTTCATTTTTGGTCCACGGAGCTCTTTCGTGTTGCTACAGTGACCTCAGGATCCCTCTAGCCTTGAAACAGTGTTCTTGGGGTTTCTCTGGAGTGCCATCAAGGAAATCAAGGCCCCTTTCATGTGTGATGTGCAACACGGAATTGCTCTGCATGCAGTGACGGGGAATCGGGCCTCATATCACGGCGAGGGGGAAGTCTCATGGTTTTTCTCGAGTTGTGGCGGCAACCTGGGGTATATTCTCGAGTTACGACGGGGATGGCCCTTCCACCCACGTGTTTCTTCAGCGACGTCAGGACTCCTGCCTAGTTGCGAGGGACAATTCGGGATTCTCCTCGAGGCTTGGCAGGGCAATTGGGACGCCTCTCCAGCTGAGGCGGGAGACCAAGAGTTCCTTTCCACGTGCCACAGGAATCCTGGGACTCCTATCAAGTTTCACGAGGAGTCAGGCATCGTCTCCTTTGGAGGCACTGATCTCCGCGTACCTCTGGAGTTTTCAAAGGATGTGAGGCCTCCGGTCGCGATGAGGTGGGGAACTAGGTCTTTCTCTGTGGTCTCCACATGGGATTCAGACATCCTTTCGTCTTGGGAGATGCAAGACGAGCCTGCATTCAAGTCACTGCAGGGATATCCGCCCTTATTTCGAGTCAGAGCATCGCGGTGTCCATTCCACTTGATGCCGCAAAATCAGGGTCCCTCTCACATACCTAGAGCTGAGAGAAGCCTCCTCTTGAGGTGCTTGTGGTAAGGTGGTATTCCTCTGGAGTCGAAGCCAGGGACTAACCTCTCATCTCGAGTTGATTTTTGGTCCACGGAGCTCTTTCGTGTTGCTACAGTGACCTCAGGATCCCTCTAGCCTTGAAACAGTGTTTTTGGGGTTTCTCTGGAGTGCCATCAAGGAAATCAATGCTCCTTTCTTGTTTGATGTGCAACACGGAATTGCTCTGCATGCAGTGCAGGGGAATCGGGCCTCATCTCTCGGCGAGGGGGAAGTCTCATGGTTTTTCTCGAGTTGCGGCGGGAACCTGGGGTATATTCTCGAGTTACGACGGGGATGGCCCTTCCACCCACGTGTTTCTTCAGCGACGTCAGGACTCCTGCCTAGTTGCGAGGGACAACTCGGGATTCTCCTCGAGGCTTGGCAGGGCAATTGGGACGCCTCTCCAGCTGAGGCGGGAGACCAAGGGTCCCTTTCCACGTGCCACAGGAATCCTGGGACTCCTATCAAGTTTCACGAGGAGTCAGGCATCGTCTCCTTTGGAGGCACTGATCTCCGCGTACCTCTGGAGTTTTCAAAGGATGTGAGGCCTCCGGTCGCGATGAGTTGGGGAACTAGGTCTTTCTCTGTGGTCTCCACAGGGGATTCAGACATCCCTTCATCTTTGGAGATGCAAGACGAGCCTGCATTCAAGTCACTGCACGGATATCCGGCCTTATTTCGAGTCAGGGCATCGCGGTGTCCATTCCACTTGAGGCCGCAAACTCAGGGTCCCTCTCACATAGCTAGAGCTGAGAGAAGCCTCCTCTTGAGGTGCTTGTGGTAAGGTGGTATTCCTCTGGAGTCGAAGCCAGGGACTAACCTCTCATCTCGAGTTGATTTCTGGTCCACGGAGCTCTTTCGTGTTGCTACAGTGACCTCAGGATCCCTCTAGCCTTGAAACAGTGTTCTTGGGGTTTCTCTGGAGTGCCATCAAGGAAATCAAGGCTCCTTTCTTGTTTGATGTGCAACACGGAATTGCTCTGCATGCAGTGCAGGGGAATCGGGCCTCATCTCGCGGCGAGGGGGAAGTCTCATGGTTTTTCTCGAGTTGCGGCGGGAACCTGGGGTATATTCTCGAGTTACGACGGGGATGGCCCTTCCACCCACGTGTTTCTTCAGCGACGTCAGGACTCCTGCCTAGTTGCGAGGGACAACTCGGGATTCTCCTCGAGGCTTGGCAGGGCAATTGGGACGCCTCTCCAGCTGAGGCGGGAGAACAAGGGTCCCTTTCCACGTGCCAAAGGAATCCTGGGTCTCCTATCAAGTTTCACGAGGAGTCAGGCATCGTCTCCTTTGGAGGCACTGATTTCCGCGTACCTCTGGAGTTTTCAAGGGATGTGAGGCCTCCAGTCGCGATGAGGTGGGGAAGTAGGTCTTTCTCTGTGGTCTCCACAGGGGATTCAGACATCCTTTCGTCTTGGGAGATGCAAGACGAGCCTGCATTCAAGTCACTGCAGGGATATCCGGCCTTATTTCGAGTCAGGGCATCGCGGTGTCCATTCCAGTTGAGGCCGCAAACTCAGGGTCCCTCTCACATACCTAAAGCTGAGAGAAGCCTCCTCTTGAGGTGCTTGTGGTAAGGTGGTATTCCTCTGGAGTCGAAGCCAGGGACTAACCTCTCATATCGAGTTGATTTTTGGTCCACGGAGCTCTTTCGTGTTGCTACAGTGACCTCGGGATCCCTCTAGCCTTGAAACAGTGTTCTTGGTGTTTCTAGGAAGTGCCATCAAGGAAATCAAGGCTCCTTTCATGTGTGATGTGCAAGACGGAATTGCTCTCCACGCAGTGCAGGGTAATCGGGCCTCATCTCGCGGCGAGGGGGAAGTCTCATGGTTTTTCTCGAGTTGCGGCGGGAACCTGGGGTATATTCTCGAGTTACGACGGGGATGGCCCTTCCACCCACGTGTTAGTTCAGCGACGGCAGGACTCCTGCCTAGTTGCGAGGGACAACTCGGGATTGTCCTTGAGGCTTGGCAGGGCAATTGGGACGCCTCTCCAGCTGAGGCGGGAGACCAAGTGTCCCTTTCCACGTGCCACAGGAATCCTGGGACTCCTATCAAGTTTCACGAGGAGTCAGGCATCGTCTCCTTTGGAGGCACTGATCTCCGCGTACCTCTGGAGTTTTCAAAGGATGTGAGGCTTCCGGTCGCCAGGAGGTGGGGAACTAGGTCTTTCTCTGTGGTCTCCACATGGGATTCAGAGATCCTTTCGTCTTGGGAGATGCAAGACGAGCCTGCATTCAAGTCACTGCAGGGATATCCGGCCTTATTTCGAGTCAGGGCATCGCGGTGTCCATTCCACTTGAGGCCGCAAACTCAGGGTCCCTCTCACATACCTAGAGCTGAGAGAAGCCTCCTCTTGAGGTGCTTGTGGTAAGGTGGTATTCCTCTGGAGTCGAAGCCAGGGACTAACCTCTCATCTCGAGTTGATTTTTGGTCCACGGAGCTCTTTCGTGTTGCTACAGTGACCTCAGGATCACTCTAGCCTTGAAACAGTGTTCTTGGGGTTTCTCTGGAGTGCCATCAAGGAAATCAAGGCTCCTTTCATGTGTGATGTGTAACACGGAATTGCTCTGCACGCAGTGCAGGGGAATCGGGCCTCATCTCGCGGCGAGGGGGAAGTCTCATGGTTTTTCTCGAGTTGCGGCGGGAACCTGGGGTATATTCTCGAGTTACGACGAGGATGGCCCTTCCATCCACGTGTTTCTTCAGCGACGTCAGGACTCCTGCCTAGTTACGAGGGACAACTCGGGATTCTCCTCGAGGCTTGGCAGGGCAATTGGGACGCCTCTCCAGCTGAGGCGGGAGACCAAGGGTCCCTTTCCACGTGCCACAGGAATTCTGGGACTCCTATCAAGTTTCACGAGGAGTCAGGCATCGTCTCCTTTGGAGGCACTGATCTCCGCGTACCTCTGGAGTTTTCAAAGGATGTGAGGCCTCAGGTCGCGATGAGGTGGGGAACTAGGTCTTTCTCTGTGGTCTCCACAGGGGATTCAGACATCCTTTCGTCTTGGGAGATGCAAGACGAGCCTGCATTCAAGTCACTGCAGGGATATCCGGCCTTATTTCGAGTCAGGGCATCGCGGTGTCCATTCCACTGGAGGCCGCAAATTCAGGGTCCCTCTCACATACCTAGAGCTGAGAGAAGCCTCCTCTTGAGGTGCTTGTGGTAAGGTGGTATTCCTCTGGAGTCGAAGCCAGGGACTAACTTCTCATCTCGAGTTCATTTTTGGTCCACGGAGCTCTTTCGTGTTGCTACAGTGACCTCAGGATCCCTCTAGCCTTGAAACAGTGTTCTTGGGGTTTCTCTGGAGTGCCATCAAGGAAATCAAGGCCCCTTTCATGTGTGATGTGCAACACGGAATTGCTCTGCATGCAGTGCCGGGGAATCGGGCCTCATATCACGGCGAGGGGGAAGTCTCATGGTTTTTCTCGAGTTGTGGCGGCAACCTGGGGTATATTCTCGAGTTACGACGGGGATGGCCCTTCCACCCACGTGTTTCTTCAGCGACGTCAGGACTCCTGCCTAGTTGCGAGGGACAATTCGGGATTCTCCTCGAGGCTTGGCAGGGCAATTGGGACGCCTCTCCAGCTGAGGCGTGAGACCAAGAGTTCCTTTCCACGTGCCACAGGAATCCTGGGACTCCTATCAAGTTTCACGAGGAGTCAGGCATCGTCTCCTTTGGAGGCACTGATCTCCGCGTACCTCTGGAGTTTTCAAAGGATGTGAGGCCTCCGGTCGCGATGAGGTGGGGAACTAGGTCTTTCTCTGTGGTCTCCACATGGGATTCAGACATCCTTTCGTCTTGGGAGATGCAAGACGAGCCTGCATTCAAGTCACTGCAGGGATATCCGGCCTTATTTCGAGTCAGGGCATCGCGGTGTCCATTCCACTTGAGGCCGCAAATTCAGGGTCCCTCTCACATACCTAGAGCTGAGAGAAGCCTCCTCTTGAGGTGCTTGTGGTAAGGTGGTATTCCTCTGGAGTCGAAGCCAGGGACTAACCTCTCATCTCGAGTTGATTTTTGGTCCACGGAGCTCTTTCGTGTTGCTGCAGTGACCTCAGGATCCCTCTAGCCTTGAAACAGTGTTCTTGGGGTTTCTCTGGAGTGCCATCAAGGAAATCAAGGCTCCTTTCATGTGTGATGTGCAACACGGAATTGCTCTGCATGCAGTGCAGGGGAATCGGGCCTCATCTCACGGCGAGGGGGAAGTCTCATGGTTTTTCTCGAGTTGCGGCGGGAACCTGGGGTATATTCTCGAGTTACGACGGGGATGGCCCTTCCACCCACATGTTTGTTCAGCGACGTCAGGATTCCTGCCTAGTTGCGAGGGACAACTCGGGATTCTCCTCGAGGCTTGGCAGGGCATTTGGGACGCCTCTCCAGCTGAGGCGGGAGACCAAGGGTCCCTTTCCACGTGCCACAGGAATCCTGGGACTCCTATCAAGTTTCACGAGGAGTCAGGCATCGTCTCCTTTGTAGGCACTGATCTCCGCGTACCTCTGGAGTTTTCAAAGGATGTGAGGCCTCCGGTCGCGATGAGGTGGGGAACTAGGTCTTTCTCTGTGGTCTCCACAGGGGATACAGACATCCTTTCATCTTGGGAGATGCAAGACGAGCCTGCATTCAAGTCACTGCAGGGATATCCGGCCTTATTTCGAGTCAGGGCATCGCGGTGTCCATTCCACTTGAGGCCGCAAACTCAGGGTCCCTCTGACATACCTAGAGCTGAGAGAAGCCTCCTCTTGAGGTGCTTGTGGTAAGGTGGTATTCCTCTGGAGTCGAAGCCAGGGACTAACCTCTCATCTCGAGTTGATTTTTGGTCCACGGAGCTCTTTCGTGTTGCTCCAGTGACCTCAGGATCCCTCTAGCCTTGAAACAGTGTTCTTGGGGTTTCTCTGGAGTGCCATCAAGGAAATCAAGGCTCCTTTCATGTGTGATGTGCAACACGGAATTGCTCTGCACGTAGTGCAGTGGTATCGGGCCTCATATCGCGGCGAGGGGGAAGTCTCATGGTTTTTCTCGAGTTGCGGCGGGAACCTGGGGTATATTCTCGAGTTACGACGGGGATGGCCCTTCCACCCACGTGTTTCTTCAGTGAAGTCAGGACTCCTGACTAGTTGCGAGGGACAACTCGGGATTCTCCTCGAGGCTTGGCAGGGCAATTGGGACGCCTCTCCAGCTGAGGCGGGAGACCAAGGGTCCCTTTCCACGTGCCACAGGAATCCTGGGACTCCTATCAAGTTTCACGAGGAGTCAGGCATCGTCTCCTTTGGAGGCACTGATCTCCGCGTACCTCTGGAGTTTGCAAAGGATGTGAGGCCTCGGGTCGTGATGAGGTGGGGAACTAGGTCTTTCTCTGTGGTCTCCACAGGGGATTCAGACATCCTTTCGTCTTGGGAGATGCAAGACGAGCCTGCATTCAAGTTACTGCAGGGATATCCGGCCTTATTTCGAGCCAGGGCATCGCAGTGTCCATTCCACTTGAGGCCGCAAACTCAGGGTCCCTCTCACATAGCTAGAGCTGAGAGAAGCCTCCTCTTGAGGTGCTTGTGGTAAGGTGGTATTCCTCTGGAGTCGAAGCCAGGGACTAACCTCTCATCTCGAGTTGATTTTTGGTCCACGGAGCTCTTTCGTGTTGCTGCAGTGACCTCAGGATCCCTCTAGCCTTGAAACAGTGTTCTTGGGGTTTCTCTGGAGTGCCATCAAGGAAATCAAGGCTCCTTTCATGTGTGATGTGCAACACGGAATTGCTCTGCATGCAGTGCAGGGGAATCGGGCCTCATCTCACGGCGAGGGGGAAGTCTCATGGTTTTTCTCGAGTTGCGGCGGGAACCTGGGGTATATTCTCGAGTTACGACGGGGATGGCCCTTCCACCCACGTGTTTCTTCAGCGACGTCAGGATTCCTGCCTAGTTGCGAGGGACAACTCGGGATTCTCCTCGAGGCTTGGCAGGGCATTTGGGACGCCTCTCCAGCTGAGGCGGGAGACCAAGGGTCCCTTTCCACGTGCCACAGGAATCCTGGGACTCCTATCAAGTTTCACGAGGAGTCAGGCATCGTCTCCTTTGTAGGCACTGATCTCCGCGTACCTCTGGAGTTTTCAAAGGATGTGAGGCCTCCGGTCGCGATGAGGTGGGGAACTAGGTCTTTCTCTGTGGTCTCCACAGGGGATACAGACATCCTTTCATCTTGGGAGATGCAAGACGAGCCTGCATTCAAGTCACTGCAGGGATATCCGGCCTTATTTCGAGTCAGGGCATCGCGGTGTCCATTCCACTTGAGGCCGCAAACTCAGGGTCCCTCTGACATACCTAGAGCTGAGAGAAGCCTCCTCTTGAGGTGCTTGTGGTAAGGTGGTATTCCTCTGGAGTCGAAGCCAGGGACTAACCTCTCATCTCGAGTTGACTTTTGGTCCACGGAGCTCTTTCGTGTTGCTACAGTGACCTCAGGATCCCTCTAGCCTTGAAACAGTGTTCTTGGGGTTTCTCTGGAGTGCCATCAAGGAAATCAAGGCTCCTTTCATGTGTGATGTGCAACACGGAATTGCTCTGCACGTAGTGCAGTGGTATCGGGCCTCATATCTCGGCGAGGGGGAAGTCTCATGGTTTTTCTCGAGTTGCGGCGGGAACCTGGGGTATATTCTTGAGTTACGACGGGGATGGCCCTTCCACCCACGTGTTTCTTCAGTGAAGTCAGGACTCCTGACTAGTTGCGAGGGACAACTCGGGATTCTCCTCGAGGCTTGGCAGGGCAATTGGGACGCCTCTCCAGCTGAGGCGGGAGACCAAGGGTCCCTTTCCACGTGCCACAGGAATCCTGGGACTCCTATCAAGTTTCACGAGGAGTCAGGCATCGTCTCCTTTGGAGGCACTGATCTCCGCGTACCTCTGGAGTTTGCAAAGGATGTGAGGCCTCGGGTCGCGATGAGGTGGGGAACTAGGTCTTTCTCTGTGGTCTCCACAGGGGATTCAGACATCCTTTCGTCTTGGGAGATGCAAGACGAGCCTGCATTCAAGTTACTGCAGGGATATCCGGCCTTATTTCGAGCCAGGGCATCGCAGTGTCCATTCCACTTGAGGCCGCAAAATCAGGGTCCCTCTCACATAGCTAGAGCTGAGAGAAGCCTCCTCTTGAGGTGCTTGTGGTAAGGTGGTATTCCTCTGGACTCGAAGCCAGGGACTAACCTCTCATCTCGAGTTGATTTTTGGTCCACGGAGCTCTTTCGTGTTGCTGCAGTGACCTCAGGATCCCTCTAGCCTTGAAACAGTGTTCTTGGGGTTTCTCTGGAGTGCCATCAAGGAAATCAAGGCTCCTTTCATGTGTGATGTGCAACACGGAATTGCTCTGCATGCAGTGCAGGGGAATCGGGCCTCATCTCACGGCGAGGGGGAAGTCTCATGGCTTTTCTCGAGTTGCGGCGGGAACCTGGGGTATATTCTCGAGTTACGACGGGGATGGCCCTTCCACCCACATGTTTGTTCAGCGACGTCAGGATTCCTGCCTAGTTGCGAGGGACAACTCGGGATTCTCCTCGAGGCTTGGCAGGGCAATTGGGACGCCTCTCCAGCTGAGGCGGGAGACCAAGGGTCCCTTTCCACGTGCCACAGGAATCCTGGGACTCCTATCAAGTTTCACGAGGAGTCAGGCATCGTCTCCTTTGGAGGCACTGATCTCCGCGTACCTCTGGAGTTTTCAAAGGATGTGAGGCCTCCGGTCGCGATGAGGTGGGGAACTAGGTCTTTCTCTGTGGTCTCGAAAGGGGATTCAGACATCACTTCATCTTGGGAGATGCAAGACGAGCCTGCATTCAAGTCACTGCAGGGATATCCGGCCTTATTTCGAGTCAGGGCATCGCGGTGTCCATTCCACTTGAGGCCGCAAACTCAGGGTCCCTCTCACATACCTAGAGCTGAGAGAAGCCTCCTCTTGAGGTGCTTGTGGTAAGGTGGTATTCCTCTGGAGTCGAAGCCAGGGACTAACCTCTCATCTCGAGTTGATTTTTGGTCCACGGAGCTCTTTCGTGTTGCAACAGTGACCTCAGGATCCCTCTAGCCTTGAAACAGTGTTCTTGGGGTTTCTCTGGAGTGCCATCAAGGAAATCAAGGCTCCTTTCATGTGTGATGTGCAACACGGAATTGCTCTGCATGCAGTGCAGGGGAATCGGGCCTCATCTCACGGCGAGGGGGAAGTCTCATGGTTTTTCTCGAGTTGCGGCGGGAACCTGGGGTATATTCTCGAGTTACGACGGGGATGGCCCTTCCACCCACGTGTTTCTTCAGCGACGTCAGGACTCCTGCCTAGTTGCGAGGGACAACTCGGGATTCTCCTCGAGGCTTGGCAGGGGAATTGGGACGCCTCTCCAGCTGAGCCGGGAGACCAAGTGTCCCTTTCCACGTGCCACAGGAATCCTGGGACTCCTATCAAGTTTCACGAGGAGTCAGGCATCGTCTCCTTTGGAGGCACTGATCTCCGCGTACCTCTGGAGTTTTCAAGGGATGTGAGGCCTCCAGTCACGATGAGGTGGGGAAGTAGGTCTTTCTCTGTGGTCTCCACAGGGGATTCAGACATCCTTTCGTCTTGGGAGATGCAAGACGAGCCTGCATTCAAGTCACTGCAGGGATATCCGGCCTTATTTCGAGTCAGGGCATCGCGGTGTCCATTCCAGTTGAGGCCGCAAACTCAGGGTCCCTCTCACATACCTAAAGCTGAGAGAAGCCTCCTCTTGAGGTGCTTGTGGTAAGGTGGTATTCCTCTGGAGTCGAAGCCAGGGACTAACCTCTCATATCGAGTTGATTTTTGGTCCACGGAGCTCTTTCGTGTTGCTACAGTGACCTCGTGATCCCTCTAACCTTGAAACAGTGTTCTTGGGGTTTCTCTGGAGTGCCATCAAGGAAATCAAGGCTCCTTTCATGTGTGATGTGCAACACGGAATTGCTCTGCACGCAGTGCAGGGGAATCGGGCCTCATCTCGCGGCGAGGGGGAAGTCTCATGGTTTTTCTCGAGTTGCGGCGGGAACCTGGGGTATATTCTCGAGTTACGACGGGGATGGCCCTTCCACACACGTGTTTCTTCAGCGAAGTCAGGACTCCTGACTAGTTGCGAGGGACAACTCGGGATTCTCCTCGAGGCTTGGCAGGGCATTTGGGACGCCTCTCCAGCTGAGGCGGGAGACCAAGGGTCCCTTTCCACGTGCCACAGGAATCCTGGGACTCCTATCAAATTTCAGGAGGAGTCAGGCATCGTCTCCTTTGGAGGCACTGATCTCCGCATACCTCTGGAGTTTTCAAAGGATGTGAGGCCTCCGGTCGCGATGAGGTGGGGAACTAGGTCTTTCTCTGTGGTCTCCACAGGGGATTCAGACATCCTTTCATCTTGGGAGATGCAAGACGAGCCTGCATTCAAGTCACTGCAGGGATATTCAGCCTTATTTCGAGTCAGGGCATCGCGGTTTCCATTCCACTGGAGGCCGCAAAATCAGGGTCCCTCTCACATACCTAGAGCTGAGAGAAGCCTCCTCTTGAGGTGCTTGTGGTAAGGTGGTATTCCTCTGGAGTCGAAGCCAGGGACTAACCTCTCATCTCGAGTTGATTTTTGGTCCACGGAGCTCTTTCGTGTTGCTACAGTGACCTCAGGATCCCTCTAGCCTTGAAACAGTGTTTTTGGGGTTTCTCTGGAGTGCCATCAAGGAAATCAAGGCTCCTTTCTTGTTTGATGTGCAACACGGAATTGCTCTGCATGCAGTGCAGGGGAATCGGGCCTCATCTCACGGCGAGAGGAAGTCTCATTGTTTTTCTCGAGTTGCGGCGGGAACCTGGGGTATATTCTCGAGTTACGACGGGGATGGCCCTTCCACCCACGTGTTTCTTCAGCGACGTCAGGACTCCTGCCTAGTTGCGAGGGACAACTCGGGATTCTCCTCGAGGCTTGGCAGGGCAATTGGGACGCCTCTCCAGCTGAGGCAGGAGACCAAGGGTCCCTTTCCACGTGCCACAGGAATCCTGGGACTCCTATCAAGTTTCACGAGGAGTCAGGCATCGTCTCCTTTGGAGGCACTGATCTCGGCGTACCTCTGGAGTTTTCAAAGGATGTGAGGCCTCCGGTCCCGATGAGGTGGGGAACTAGGTCTTTCTCTGTGGTCTCCACAGGGGATTCAGACATCCCTTCATCTTGGGAGATGCAAGACGAGCCTGCATTCAAGTCACTGCAGGGATATCCGGCCTTATTTCGAGTCAGGGCATCGCGGTGTCCATTCCACTTGAGGCCGCAAATTCAGGGTCCCTCTCACATAGCTAGAGCTGAGAGAAGCCTCCTCTTGAGGTGCTTGTGGTAAGGTGGTATTCCTCTGGAGTCGAAGCCAGGGACTAACCTCTCATCTCGAGTTGATTTTTTGTCCACGGAGCTCTTTCGTGTGGCTACAGTGACCTCAGGATCCCTCTAGCCTTGAAACAGTGTTCTTGGGGTTTCTCTGGAGTGCCATCAAGGAAATCAAGGCTCCTTTCATGTGTGATGTACAACACGGAATCGCTCTGCACGCAGTGCAGGGGAATCGGGCCTCATCTCGCGGCGAGGGGGAAGTCTCATGGTTTTCCTCGAGTTGCGGCGGGAACCTGGGGTATATTCTCGAGTTACGACGGGGATGGCCCTTCCACACACGTGTTTCTTCAGCGAAGTCAGGACTCCTGACTAGTTGCGAGGGACAACTCGGGATTCTCCTCGAGGCTTGGCAGGGCAATTGGGACGCCTCTCCAGCTGAGGCGGGAGACCAAGGGTCCCTTTCCACGTGCCACAGGAATCCTGGGACTCCTATCAAATTTCACGAGGAGTCAGGCATCGTCTCCTTTGGAGGCACTGATTTCCGCATACCTCTGGAGTTTTCAAAGGATGTGAGGCCTCCGGTCGCGATGAGGTGGGGAACTAGGTCTTTCTCTGTGGTCTCCACAGGGGATTCAGACATCCTTTCATCTTGGGAGATGCAAGACGAGCCTGCATTCAAGTCACTGCAGGGATATTCGGCCTTATTTCGAGTCAGGGCATCGTGGTTTCCATTCCACTTGAGGCCGCAAAATCAGGGTCCCTCTCACATACCTAGAGCTGAGAGAAGCCTCCTTTTGAGGTGCTTGTGGTAAGGTGGTATTCCTCTGGAGTCGAAGCCAGGGACTAAGCTCTCATCTCGACTTGATTTTTGTTCCACGGAGCTCTTTCGTGTTGCTACAGTGACCTCATGATCCCTCTAGCCTTGAAACAGTGTTCTTGGGTTTTCTCTGGAGTGCCATCAAGGAAATCAATGCTCCTTTCATGTGTGATGTGCAAGACGGAATTGCTCTGCACGCAGTGCAGGGTAATCGGGCCTCATCTCGCGGCGAGGGGGAAGTCTCATGGTTTTTCTCGAGTTGCGGCGGGAACCTGGGGTATATTCTCGAGTTACGACGGGGATGGCCCTTCCACCCACGTGTTAGTTCAGCGACGGCAGGACTCCTGCCTAGTTGCGAGGGACAACTCGGGATTGTCCTTGAGGCTTGGCAGGGCAATTGGGACGCCTCTCCAGCTGAGGCGGGAGACCAAGTGTCCCTTTCCACGTGCCACAGGAATCCTGGGACTCCTATCAAGTTTCACGAGGAGTCAGGCATCGTCTCCTTTGGAGGCACTGATCTCCGCGTACCTCTGGAGTTTTCAAAGGATGTGAGGCTTCCGGTCGCCAGGAGGTGGGGAACTAGGTCTTTCTCTGTGGTCTCCACATGGGATTCAGAGATCCTTTCGTCTTGGGAGATGCAAGACGAGCCTGCATTCAAGTCACTGCAGGGATATCCGGCCTTATTTCGAGTCAAGGCATCGCGGTGTCCATTCCACTTGAGGCCGCAAACTCAGGGTCCCTCTCACATACCTATAGCTGAGAGAAGCCTCCTCTTGAGGTGCTTGTGGTAAGGTGGTATTCCTCTGGAGTCGAAGCCAGGGACTAACCTCTCATCTCGAGTTGATTTTTGGTCCACGGAGCTCTTTCGTGTTGCTACAGTGACCTCAGGATCCCTCTAGCCTTGAAACAGTGTTCTTGGGGTTTCTCTGGAGTGCCATCAAGGAAATCAAGGCTCCTTTCATGTGTGATGTGTAACACGGAATTGCTCTGCACGCAGTGCAGGGGAATCGGGCCTCATCTCGCGGCGAGGGGGAAGTCTCATGGTTTTTCTCGAGTTGCGGCGGGAACCTGGGGTATATTCTCGAGTTACGACGAGGATGGCCCTTCCATCCACGTGTTTCTTCAGCGATGTCAGGACTCCTGCCTAGTTACGAGGGACAACTCGGGATTCTCCTCGAGGCTTGGCAGGGCAATTGGGACGCCTCTCCAGCTGAGGCGGGAGACCAAGGGTCACTTTCCACGTGCCACAGGAATTCTGGGACTCCTATCAAGTTTCACGAGGAGTCAGGCATCGTCTCCTTTGGAGGCACTGATCTCCGCGTACCTCTGGAGTTTTCAAAGGATGTGAGGCCTCAGGTCGCGATGAGGTGGGGAACTAGGTCTTTCTCTGTGGTCTCCACATGGGATTCAGACATCCTTTCGTCTTGGGAGATGCAAGACGAGCCTGCATTCAAGTCACTGCAGGGATATCCGGCCTTATTTCGAGTCAGGGCATCGCGGTGTCCATTCCACTGGAGGCCGCAAATTCAGGGTCCCTCTCACATACCTAGAGCTGAGAGAAGCCTCCTCTTGAGGTGCTTGTGGTAAGGTGGTATTCCTCTGGAGTCGAAGCCAGGGACTAACCTCTCATCTCGAGTTGATTTTTGGTCCACGGAGCTCTTTCGTGTTGCTACAGTGACCTCAGGATCCCTCTAGCCTTGAAACAGTGTTTTTGGGGTTTCTCTGGAGTGCCATCAAGGAAATCAATGCTCCTTTCTTGTTTGATGTGCAACACGGAATTGCTCTGCATGCAGTGCAGGGGAATCGGGCCTCATCTCTCGGCGAGGGGGAAGTCTCATGGTTTTTCTCGAGTTGCGGCGGCAACCTGGGGTATATTCTCGAGTTACGACGGGGATGGCCCTTCCACCCACGTGTTTCTTCAGCGACGTCAGGACTCCTGCCTAGTTGCGAGGGACAACTCGGGATTCTCCTCGAGGCTTGGCAGGGCAATTGGGACGCCTCTCCAGCTGAGACGGGAGACCAAGGGTCCCTTTCCACGTGCCACAGGAATCCTGGGACTCCTATCAAGTTTCACGAGGAGTCAGGCATCGTCTCCTTTGGAGGCACTGATCTCCGCGTACCTCTGGAGTTTTCAAAGGATGTGAGGCCTCCGGTCGCGATGAGTTGGGGAACTAGGTCTTTCTCTGTGGTCTCCACAGGGGATTCAGACATCCCTTCATCTTTGGAGATGCAAGACGAGCCTGCATTCAAGTCACTGCACGGATATCCGGCCTTATTTCGAGTCAGGGCATCGCGGTGTCCATTCCACTTGAGGCCGCAAACTCAGGGTCCCTCTCACATAGCTAGAGCTGAGAGAAGCCTCCTCTTGAGGTGCTTGTGGTAAGGTGGTATTCCTCTGGAGTCGAAGCCAGGGACTAACCTCTCATCTCGAGTTGATTTCTGGTCCACGGAGCTCTTTCGTGTTGCTACAGTGACCTCAGGATCCCTCTAGCCTTGAAACAGTGTTCTTGGGGTTTCTCTGGAGTGCCATCAAGGAAATCAAGGCTCCTTTCTTGTTTGATGTGCAACCCGGAATTGCTCTGCATGCAGTGCAGGGGAATCGGGCCACATCTCGCGGCGAGGGGGAAGTCTCATGGTTTTTCTCGAGTTGCGGCGGGAACCTGTGGTATATTCTCGAGTTACGACGGGGATGGCCCTTCCACCCACGTGTTTCTTCAGCGACGTCAGGACTCCTGCCTAGTTGCGAGGGACAACTCGGGATTCTCCTCGAGGCTTGGCAGGGCAATTGGGACGCCTCTCCAGCTGAGGCGGGAGAACAAGGGTCCCTTTCCACGTGCCAAAGGAATCCTGGGTCTCCTATCAAGTTTCACGAGGAGTCAGGCATCGTCTCCTTTGGAGGCACTGATTTCCGCGTACCTCTGGAGTTTTCAAGGGATGTGAGGCCTCCAGTCGCGATGAGGTGGGGAAGTAGGTCTTTCTCTGTGGTCTCCACAGGGGATTCAGACATCCTTTCGTCTTGGGAGATGCAAGACGAGCCTGCATTCAAGTCACTGCAGGGATATCCGGCCTTATTTCGAGTCAGGGCATCGCGGTGTCCATTCCAGTTGAGGCCGCAAACTCAGGGTCCCTCTCACATACCTAAAGCTGAGAGAAGCCTCCTCTTGAGGTGCTTGTGGTAAGGTGGTATTCCTCTGGAGTCGAAGCCAGGGACTAACCTCTCATATCGAGTTGATTTTTGGTCCACGGAGCTCTTTCGTGTTGCTACAGTGACCTCGGGATCCCTCTAGCCTTGAAACAGTGTTCTTGGTGTTTCTAGGAAGTGCCATCAAGGAAATCAAGGCTCCTTTCATGTGTGATGTGCAAGACGGAATTGCTCTGCACGCAGTGCAGGGTAATCGGGCCTCATCTCGCGGCGAGGGGGAAGTCTCATGGTTTTTCTCGAGTTGCGGCGGGAACCTGGGGTATATTCTCGAGTTACGACGGGGATGGCCCTTCCACCCACGTGTTAGTTCAGCGACGGCAGGACTCCTGCCTAGTTGCGAGGGACAACTCGGGATTGTCCTTGAGGCTTGGCAGGGCAATTGGGACGCCTCTCCAGCTGAGGCGGGAGACCAAGTGTCCCTTTCCACGTGCCACAGGAATCCTGGGACTCCTATCAAGTTTCACGAGGAGTCAGGCATCGTCTCCTTTGGAGGCACTGATCTCCGCGTACCTCTGGAGTTTTCAAAGGATGTGAGGCTTCCGGTCGCCAGGAGGTGGGGAACTAGGTCTTTCTCTGTGGTCTCCACATGGGATTCAGAGATCCTTTCGTCTTGGGAGATGCAAGACGAGCCTGCATTCAAGTCACTGCAGGGATATCCGGCCTTATTTCGAGTCAGGGCATCGCGGTGTCCATTCCACTTGAGGCCGCAAACTCAGGGTCCCTCTCACATACCTAGAGCTGAGAGAAGCCTCCTCTTGAGGTGCTTGTGGTAAGGTGGTATTCCTCTGGAGTCGAAGCCAGGGACTAACCTCTCATCTCGAGTTGATTTTTGGTCCACGGAGCTCTTTCGTGTTGCTACAGTGACCTCAGGATCACTCTAGCCTTGAAACAGTGTTCTTGGGGTTTCTCTGGAGTGCCATCAAGGAAATCAAGGCTCCTTTCATGTGTGATGTGTAACACGGAATTGCTCTGCACGCAGTGCAGGGGAATCGGGCCTCATCTCGCGGCGAGGGGGAAGTCTCATGGTTTTTCTCGAGTTGCGGCGGGAACCTGGGGTATATTCTCGAGTTACGACGAGGATGGCCCTTCCATCCACGTGTTTCTTCAGCGACGTCAGGACTCCTGCCTAGTTACGAGGGACAACTCGGGATTCTCCTCGAGGCTTGGCAGGGCAATTGGGACGCCTCTCCAGCTGAGGCGGGAGACCAAGGGTCCCTTTCCACGTGCCACAGGAATTCTGGGACTCCTATCAAGTTTCACGAGGAGTCAGGCATCGTCTCCTTTGGAGGCACTGATCTCAGTGTACCTCTGGAGTTTTCAAAGGATGTGAGGCCTCAGGTCGCGATGAGGTGGGGAACTAGGTCTTTCTCTGTGGTCTCCACATGGGATTCAGACATCCTTTCGTCTTGGGAGATGCAAGACGAGCCTGCATTCAAGTCACTGCAGGGATATCCGGCCTTATTTCGAGTCAGGGCATCGCGGTGTCCATTCCACTGGAGGCCGCAAATTCAGGGTCCCTCTCACATACCTAGAGCTGAGAGAAGCCTCCTCTTGAGGTGCTTGTGGTAAGGTGGTATTCCTCTGGAGTCGAAGCCAGGGACTAACTTCTCATCTCGAGTTCATTTTTGGTCCACGGAGCTCTTTCGTGTTGCTACAGTGACCTCAGGATCCCTCTAGCCTTGAAACAGTGTTCTTGGGGTTTCTCTGGAGTGCCATCAAGGAAATCAAGGCCCCTTTCATGTGTGATGTGCAACACGGAATTGCTCTGCATGCAGTGCCGGGGAATCGGGCCTCATATCACGGCGAGGGGGAAGTCTCATGGTTTTTCTCGAGTTGTGGCGGCAACCTGGGGTATATTCTCGAGTTACGACGGGGATGGCCCTTCCACCCACGTGTTTCTTCAGCGACGTCAGGACTCCTGCCTAGTTGCGAGGGACAATTCGGGATTCTCCTCGAGGCTTGGCAGGGCAATTGGGACGCCTCTCCAGCTGAGGCGTGAGACCAAGAGTTCCTTTCCACGTGCCACAGGAATCCTGGGACTCCTATCAAGTTTCACGAGGAGTCAGGCATCGTCTCCTTTGGAGGCACTGATCTCCGCGTACCTCTGGAGTTTTCAAAGGATGTGAGGCCTCCGGTCGCGATGAGGTGGGGAACTAGGTCTTTCTCTGTGGTCTCCACATGGGATTCAGACATCCTTTCGTCTTGGGAGATGCAAGACGAGCCTGCATTCAAGTCACTGCAGGGATATCCGCCCTTATTTCGAGTCAGAGCATCGCGGTGTCCATTCCACTGGAGGCCGCAAATTCAGGGTCCCTCTCACATACCTAGAGCTGAGAGAAGCCTCCTCTTGAGGTACTTATGGTAAGGTGGTATTGCTCTGGAGTCGAAGCCAGGGACTAAGCTCTCATCTCGAGTTGATTTTTGTTCCACGGAGCTCTTTCGTGTTGCTACAGTGACCTCAGGATCCCTCTAGCCTTGAAACAGTGTTCTTGGGGTTTCGCTGGAGTGCCATCAAGGAAATCAAGGCTCGTTTCATGTGTGATGTGCAACACGGAATTGCTCTGCACGCAGTGCAGGGGAATCGGGCCTCATCTCGCGGCGAGGGGGAAGTCTCATGGTTTTTCTCGAGTTGCGGCGGGAATCTGGGGTATATTCTCGAGTTACGACGGGGATGGCCCTTCCACCCACGTGTTTCTTCAGCGACGTCAGGACTCCTGCCTAGTTGCGAGGGACAACTCGGGATTCTCCTCGAGGCTTGGCAGGGCAATTGGGACGCCTCTCCAGCTGAGGCGGGAGAACAAGGGTCCCTTTCCACGTGCCAAAGGAATCCTGGGACTCCTATCAAGTTTCACGAGGAGTCAGGCATCGTCTCCTTTGGAGGCACTGATTTCCGCGTACCTCTGGAGTTTTCAAGGGATGTGAGGCCTCCAGTCGCGATGAGGTGGGGAAGTAGGTCTTTCTCTGTGGTCTCCACAGGGGATTCAGACATCCTTTCGTCTTGGGAGATGCAAGACGAGCCTGCATTCAAGTCACTGCAGGGATATCCAGCCTTATTTCGAGTCAGGGCATCGCGGTGTCCATTCCAGTTGAGGCCGCAAACTCAGGGTCCCTCTCACATACCTAAAGCTGAGAGAAGCCTCCTCTTGAGGTGCTTGTGGTAAGGTGGTATTCCTCTGGAGTCGAAGCCAGGGACTAACCTCTCATATCGAGTTGATTTTTGGTCCACGGAGCTCTTTCGTGTTGCTACAGTGACCTCGGGATCCCTCTAGCCTTGAAACAGTGTTCTTGGTGTTTCTAGGAAGTGCCATCAAGGAAATCAAGGCTCCTTTCATGTGTGATGTGCAAGACGGAATTGCTCTGCACGCAGTGCAGGGGAATCGGGCCTCATCTCGCGGCGAGGGGGAAGTCTCATGGTTTTTCTCGAGTTGCGGCGGGAACCTGGGGTATATTCTCGAGTTACGACGGGGATGGCCCTTCCACACACGTGTTAGTTCAGCGACGGCAGGACTCCTGCCTAGTTGCGAGGGACAACTCGGGATTGTCCTTGAGGCTTGGCAGGGCAATTGGGACGCCTCTCCAGCTGAGGCGGGAGACCAAGTGTCCCTTTCCACGTGCCACAGGAATCCTGGGACTCCTATCAAGTTTCACGAGGAGTCAGGCATCGTCTCCTTTGGAGGCACTGATCTCCGCGTACCTCTGGAGTTTTCAAAGGATGTGAGGCTTCCGGTCGCCAGGAGGTGGGGAACTAGGTCTTTCTCTGTGGTCTCCACATGGGATTCAGAGATCCTTTCGTCTTGGGAGATGCAAGACGAGCCTGCATTCAAGTCACTGCAGGGATATCCGGCCTTATTTCGAGTCAGGGCATCGCGGTGTCCATTCCACTTGAGGCCGCAAACTCAGGGTCCCTCTCACATACCTAGAGCTGAGAGAAGCCTCCTCTTGAGGTGCTTGTGGTAAGGTGGTATTCCTCTGGAGTCGAAGCCAGGGACTAACCTCTCATCTCGAGTTGATTTTTGGTCCACGGAGCTCTTTCGTGTTGCTACAGTGACCTCAGGATCCCTCTAGCCTTGAAACAGTGTTCTTGGGGTTTCTCTGGAGTGCCATCAAGGAAATCAAGGCTCCTTTCATGTGTGATGTGTAACACGGAATTGCTCTGCACGCAGTGCAGGGGAATCGGGCCTCATCTCGCGGCGAGGGGGAAGTCTCATGGTTTTTCTCGAGTTGCGGCGGGAACCTGGGGTATATTCTCGAGTTACGACGAGGATGGCCCTTCCATCCACGTGTTTCTTCAGCGACGTCAGGACTCCTGCCTAGTTACGAGGGACAACTCGGGATTCTCCTCGAGGCTTGGCAGGGCAATTGGGACGCCTCTCCAGCTGAGGCGGGAGACCAAGGGTCCCTTTCCACGTGCCACAGGAATCCTGGGACTCCTATCAAGTTTCACGAGGAGTCAGGCATCGTCTCCTTTGGAGGCACTGATCTCCGCATACCTCTGGCGTTTTCAAAGGATGTGAGGCCTCCGGTCGCGATGAGGTGGGGAACTAGGTCTTTCTCTGTGGTCTCCACAGGGGATTCAGACATCCTTTCATCTTGGGAGATGCAAGACGAGCATGCATTCAAGTCACTGCAGGGATATTCGGCCTTATTTCGAATCAGGGCATCGCGGTTTCCATTCCACTTGATGCCGCAAAATCAGGGTCCCTCTCACATACCTAGAGCTGAGAGAAGCCTCCTCTTGAGGTGCTTGTGGTAAGGTGATATTCCTCTGGAGTCGAAGCCAGGGACTAACCTCTCATCTCGAGTTGATTTTTGGTCCACGGAGCTCTTTCGTGTTGCTACAGTGACCTCAGGATCCCTCTAGCCTTGAAACAGTGTTCTTGGGGTTTCTCTGGAGTGCCATCAAGGAAATCAAGGCTCCTTTCATGTGTGATGTGCAACACGGAATTACTCTGCACGCAGTGCAGGGGAATCGGGCCTCATCTTGCGGCGAGGTGGAAGTCTCATGGTTTTCCTCGAGTTGCGGCGGGAACCTGGGGAATATTCTCGAGTTACGAGGGGATGGCCCTTCCACACACGTGTTTGTTCAGCGACGGCAGGACTCCTGCCTAGTTGCGAGGGACAACTCGGGATTCTCCTCGAGGCTTGGCAGGGCAATTGGGACGCCTCTCCAGCTGAGGCGGGAGACCAAGGGTCCCTTTCCACGTGCCACAGGAATCCTGGGACTCCTATCAAGTTTCACGAGGAGTCAGGCATCGTCTCCTTTGGAGGCACTGATCTCCGCGTACCTCTGGAGTTTTCAAAGGCTGTGAGGCCTCCGGTCGCGATGAGGTGGGGAACTAGGTCTTTCTCTGTGGTCTCCACAGGGGATTCAGACATCCCTTCGTCTTGGGAGATGCAAGACGAGCCTGCATTCAAGTCACTGCAGGGATATCCGGCCTTATTTCGAGTCAGGGCATCGCGGTGTCCATTCCACTTGAGGCCGCAAACTCAGGGTCCCTCTGACATAGCTAGAGCTGAGAGAAGCCTCCTCTTGAGGTGCTTGTGGTAAGGTGGTATTCCTCTGGAGTCGAAGCCAGGGACTAACCTCTCATCTCGAGTTGATTTTTGGTCCATGGAGCTCTTTCGTGTTGCTACAGTGACCTCAGGATCCCTCTAGCCTTGAAACAGTGTTCTTGGGGTTTCTCTGGAGTGCCATCAAGGAAATCAAGGCTCCTTTCATGTGTGATGTGCAACACGGAATTGCTCTGCACGCAGTGCAGGGGAATCGGGCCTCATCTCGCGGCGAGGGGGAAGTCTCATGGTTTTTCTCGAGTTGCGGCGGGAAACTGGGGTATATTCTCAAGTTACGACGGGGATGGCCCTTCCACACACGTGTTTCTTCAGCGAAGTCAGGACTCCTAACTAGTTGCGAGGGACAACTCGGGATTCTCCTCGAGGCTTGGCAGGGCAATTGGGACGCCTCTCCAGCTGAGGCGGGAGACCAAGGGTCCCTTTCCACGTGCCACAGGAATCCTGGGACTCCTATCAAATTTCACGAGGAGTCAGGCATCGTCTCCTTTGGAGGCACTGATCTCCGCATACCTCTGGAGTTTTCAAAGGATGTGAGGCCTCCGGTCGCGATGAGGTGGGGAACTAGGTCTTTCTCTGTGGTCTCCACAGGGGATTCAGACATCCTTTCATCTTGGGAGATGCAAGACGAGCATGCATTCAAGTCACTGCAGGGATATTCGGCCTTATTTCGAGTCAGGGCATGGCGGTTTCCATTCCATTTGATGCCGCAAAATCAGGGTCCCTCTCACATACCTAGAGCTGAGAGAAGCCTCCTCTTGAGGTGCTTGTGGTAAGGTGGTATTCCTCTGGAGTCGAAGCCAGGGACTAACCTCTCATCTCGAGTTGATTTTTGGTCCACGGAGCTCTTTCGTGTTGCTGCAGTGACCTCAGGATCCCTCTAGCCTTGAAACAGAGTTCTTGGGGTTTCTCTGGAGTGCCATCAAGGAAATCAAGGCTCCTTTCATGTGTGATGTGCAACACGGAATTGCTCTGCATGCAGTGCAGGGGAATCGGGCCTCATCTCACGGCGAGGGGGAAGACTCATGGTTTTTCTCGAGTTGCGGCGGGAACCTGGGGTATATTCTCGAGTTACGACGGGGATGGCCCTTCCACCCACATGTTTGTTCAGCGACGTCAGGATTCCTGCCTAGTTGCGAGGGACAACTCGGGATTCTCCTCGAGGCTTGGCAGGGCAATTGGGACGCCTCTCCAGCTGAGGCGGGAGACCAAGTGTCCCTTTCCACGTGCCACAGGAATCCTGGGACTCCTATCAAGTTTCACGAGGAGTCAGGCATCGTCTCCTTTGGAGGCACTGATCTCCGCGTACCTCTGGAGTTTTCAAAGGATGTGAGGCCTCCGGTCGCGATGAGGTGGGGAACTAGGTCTTTCTCTGTGGTCTCCACAGGGGATTCAGACATGCTTTCATCTTGGGAGATGCAAGACGAGCCTGCATTCAAGTCACTGCAGGGATATTCGGCCTTATTTCGAGTCAGGGCATCGCGGTTTCCATTCCACTTGAGGCCGCAAAATCAGGGTCCCTCTCACATAGCTAGAGCTGAGAGAAGCCTCCTCTTGAGGTGCTTGTGGTAAGGTGGTATTCCTCTGGAGTCGAAGCCAGGGACTAACCTCCCATCTCGAGTTGATTTCTGGTCCACGGAGCTCTTTCGTGTTGCTACAGTGACCTCAGGATCCCTCTAGCCTTGAAACAGTGTTCTTGGGGTTTCTCTGGAGTGCCATCAAGGAAATCAAGGCTCCTTTCTTGTTTGATGTGCAACACGGAATTGCTCTGCATGCAGTACAGGGGAATCGGGCCTCATCTCATGGCGAGGGGGAAGTCTCATGGTATTTCTAGAGTTGCGGCGGGAACCTGGGGTATATTCTCGAGTTACGACGGGGATGTCCCTTCCACCCACGTGTTTCTTCAGCGACGTCAGGACTCCTGCCTAGTTGCGAGGGACAACTCGGGATTCTCCTCTAGGCTTGGCAGGGCAATTGGGACGCCTCTCCAGCTGAGGCGGGAGACCAAGGGTCCCTTTCCACGTGCCACAGGAATCCTGGGACTCCTATCAAGTTTCACGAGGAGTCAGGCATCGTCTCCTTTGGAGGCACTGATCTCCGCGTACCTCTGGAGTTTTCAAAGGATGTGAGGCCTCCGGTCGCGATGAGGTGGGGAAGTAGGTCTTTCTCTGTGGTCTCCACAGGGGATACAGACATCCTTTCATCTTGGGAGATGCAAGACGAGCCTGCATTCAAGTCACTGCAGGGATATCCGGCCTTATTTCGAGTCAGGGCATCGCGGTGTCCATTCCACTTGAGGCCGCAAACTCAGGGTCCCTCTCACATACCTAGAGCTGAGAGAAGCCTCCTCTTGAGGTGCTTGTGGTAAGGTGGTATTCCTCTGGAGTCGAAGCCAGGGACTAACCTCTCATCTCGAGTTGATTTTTGGTCCACGGAGCTCTTTCGTGTTGCTACAGTGACCTCAGGATCCCTCTAGCCTTGAAACAGTGTTCTTGGGGTTTCTCTGGAGTGCCATCAAGGAAATCAAGGCTCCTTTCATGTGTGATGTGCAACACGGAATTGCTCTGCACGTAGTGCAGTGGTATCGGGCCTCATATCGCGGCGAGGGGGAAGTCTCATGGTTTTTCTCGAGTTGCGGCGGGAACCTGGGGTATATTCTCGAGTTACGACGGGGATGGCCCTTCCACCCACGTGTTTCTTCAGTGAAGTCAGGACTCCTGACTAGTTGCGAGGGACAACTCGGGATTCTCCTCGAGGCTTGGCAGGTCAATTGGGACGCCTCTCCAGCTGAGGCGGGAGACCAAGGGTAACTTTCCACGTGCCACAGGAATCCTGGGACTCCTATCAAGTTTCACGAGGAGTCAGGCATCGTCTCCTTTGGAGGCACTGATCTCCGCGTACCTCTGGAGTTTGCAAAGGATGTGAGGCCTCCGGTCGCGATGAGGTGGGGAACTAGGTCTTTCTCTGTGGTCTCCACATGGGATTCAGACATCCTTTCGTCTTGGGAGATGCAAGACGAGCCTGCATTCAAGTCACTGCAGGGATATCCGGCCTTATTTCGAGCCAGGGCATCGCAGTGTCCATTCCACTTGAGGCCGCAAACTCAGGGTCCCTCTCACATAGCTAGAGCTGAGAGAAGCCTTCCCTTGAGGTGCTTGTGGTAAGGTGGTATTCCTCTGGAGTCGAAGCCAGGGACTAACCTCTCATCTCGAGTTGATTTTTGGTCCACGGAGCTCTTTCGTGTTGCTGCAGTGACCTCAGGATCCCTCTAGCCTTGAAACAGTGTTCTTGGGGTTTCTCTGGAGTGCCATCAAGGAAATCAAGGCTCCTTTCATGTGTGATGTGCAACACGGAATTGCTCTGCATGCAGTGCAGGGGAATCGGGCCTCATCTCACGGCGAGGGGGAAGTCTCATGGCTTTTCTCGAGTTGCGGCGGGAACCTGGGGTATATTCTCGAGTTACGACGGGGATGGCCCTTCCACCCACATGTTTGTTCAGCGACGTCAGGATTCCTGCCTAGTTGCGAGGGACAACTCGGGATTCTCCTCGAGGCTTGGCAGGGCAATTGGGACGCCTCTCCAGCTGAGGCGGGAGACCAAGTGTCCCTTTCCACGTGCCACAGGAATCCTGGGACTCCTATCAAGTTTCACGAGGAGTCAGGCATCGTCTCCTTTGGAGGCACTGATCTCCGCGTACCTCTGGAGTTTTCAAAGGATGTGAGGCCTCCGGTCGCGATGAGGTGGGGAACTAGGTCTTTCTCTGTGGTCTCCACAGGGGATTCAGACATGCTTTCATCTTGGGAGATGCAAGACGAGCCTGCATTCAAGTCACTGCAGGGATATCCGGCCTTATTTCGAGTCAGGGCATCGCGGTGTCCATTCCACTTGAGGCCGCAAACTCAGGGTCCCTCTCACATACCTAGAGCTGAGAGAAGCCTCCTCTTGAGGTGCTTGTGGTAAGGTGGTATTCCTCTGGAGTCGAAGCCAGGGACTAACCTCTCATCTCGAGTTGATTTTTGGTCCACGGAGCTCTTTCGTGTTGCTACAGTGACCTCAGGATCCCTCTAGCCTTGAAACAGTGATCCTGGGGTTTCTCTGGAGTGCCATCAAGGAAATCAAGGCTCCTTTCATGTGTGATGTGCAACACGGAATTGCTCTGCACGTAGTGCAGTGGTATCGGGCCTCATATCGCGGCGAGGGGCAAGTCTCATGGTTTTTCTCGAGTTGAGGCGGGAACCTGGGGTATATTCTCGAGTTACGACGGGGATGGCCCTTCCACCCACGTGTTTCTTCAGTGAAGTCAGGACTCCTGACTAGTTGCGAGGGACAACTCGGGATTCTCCTCGAGGCTTGGCAGGGCAATTGGGACGCCTCTCCAGCTGAGGCGGGAGACCAAGGGTCCCTTTCCACGTGCCACAGGAATCCTGGGACTCCTATCAAGTTTCACGAGGAGTCAGGCATCGTCTCCTTTGGAGGCACTGATCTCCGCGTACCTCTGGAGTTTGCAAAGGATGTGAGGCCTCCGGTCGCGATGAGGTGGGGAACTAGGTCTTTCTCTGTGGTCTCCACAGGGGATTCAGACATCCTTTCGTCTTGGGAGATGCAAGACGAGCCTGCATTCAAGTTACTGCAGGGATATCCGGCCTTATTTCGAGCCAGGGCATCGCAGTGTCCATTCCACTTGAGGCCGCAAACTCAGGGTCCCTCTCACATAGCTAGAGCTGAGAGAAGCCTCCTCTTGAGGTGCTTGTGGTAAGGTGGTATTCCTCTGGAGTCGAAGCCAGGGACTAACCTCTCATCTCGAGTTGATTTTTGGTCCACGGAGCTCTTTCGTGTTGCTGCAGTGACCTCAGGATCCCTCTAGCCTTGAAACAGTGTTCTTGGGGTTTCTCTGGAGTGCCATCAAGGAAATCAAGGCTCCTTTCATGTGTGATGTGCAACACGGAATTGCTCTGCATGCAGTGCAGGGGAATCGGGCCTCATCTCACGGCGAGGGGGAAGTCTCATGGTTTTTCTCGACTTGCGGCGGGAACCTGGGGTATATTCTCGAGTTACGACGGGGATGGCCCTTCCACCCACATGTTTGTTCAGCGACGTCAGGATTCCTGCCTAGTTGCGAGGGACAACTCGGGATTCTCCTCGAGGCTTGGCAGGGCAATTGGGACGCCTCTCCAGCTGAGGCGGGAGACCAAGGGTCCCTTTCCACGTGCCACAGGAATCCTGGGACTCCTATCAAGTTTCACGAGGAGTCAGGCATCGTCTCCTTTGAAGGCACTGATCTCCGCGTACCTCTGGAGTTTTCAAAGGATGTGAGGCCTCCGGTCGCGATGAGGTGGGGAACTAGGTCTTTCTCTGTGGTCTCCACAGGGGATTCAGACATCCTTTCGTCTTGGGAGATGCAAGACGAGCCTGCATTCAAGTCACTGCAGGGATATCCGGCCTTATTTCGAGCCAGGGCATCGCAGTGTCCATTCCACTTGAGGCCGCAAACTCAGGGTCCCTCTCACATAGCTAGAGCTGAGAGAAGCCTCCTCTTGAGGTGCTTGTGGTAAGGTGGTATTCCTCTGGAGTCGAAGCCAGGGACTAACCTCTCATCTCGAGTTGATTTTTGGTCCACGGAGCTCTTTCGTGTTGCTGCAGTGACCTCAGGATCCCTCTAGCCTTGAAACAGTGTTCTTGGGGTTTCTCTGGAGTGCCATCAAGGAAATCAAGGCTCCTTTCATGTGTGATGTGCAACACGGAATTGCTCTGCATGCAGTGCAGGGGAATCGGGCCTCATCTCACGGCGAGGGGGAAGTCTCATGGTTTTTCTCGACTTGCGGCGGGAACCTGGGGTATATTCTCGAGTTACGACGGGGATGGCCCTTCCACCCACATGTTTGTTCAGCGACGTCAGGATTCCTGCCTAGTTGCGAGGGACAACTCGGGATTCTCCTCGAGGCTTGGCAGGGCAATTGGGACGCCTCTCCACCTGAGCCGGGAGACCAAGTGTCCCTTTCCACGTGCCACAGGAATCCTGGGACTCCTATCAAGTTTCACGAGGAGTCAGGCATCGTCTCCTTTGGAGGCACTGATCTCCGCGTACCTCTGGAGTTTTCAAGGGATGTGAGGCCTCCAGTCACGATGAGGTGGGGAAGTAGGTCTTTCTCTGTGGTCTCCACAGGGGATTCAGACATCCTTTCGTCTTGGGAGATGCAAGACGAGCCTGCATTCAAGTCACTGCAGGGATATCCGGCCTTATTTCGAGTCAGGGCATCGCGGTGTCCATTCCAGTTGAGGCCGCAAACTCAGGGTCCCTCTCACATACCTAAAGCTGAGAGAAGCCTCCTCTTGAGGTGCTTGTGGTAAGGTGGTATTCCTCTGGAGTCGAAGCCAGGGACTAACCTCTCATATCGAGTTGATTTTTGGTCCTCGGAGCTCTTTCGTGTTGCTACAGTGACCTCGTGATCCCTCTAACCTTGAAACAGTGTTCTTGGGGTTTCTCTGGAGTGCCATCAAGGAAATCAAGGCTCCTTTCATGTGTGATGTGCAACACGGAATTGCTGTGCACGCAGTGCAGGGGAATCGGGCCTCATCTCGCGGCGAGGGGGAAGTCTCATGGTTTTTCTCGAGTTGCGGCGGGAACCTGGGGTATATTCTCGAGATACGACGGGGATGGCCCTTCCACACACGTGTTTCTTCAGCGAAGTCAGGACTCCTGACTAGTTGCGAGGGACAACTCGGGATTCTCCTCGAGGCTTGGCAGGGCATTTGGGACGCTTCTCCAGCTGAGGCGGGAGACCAAGGGTCCCTTTCCACGTGCCACAGGAATCCTGGGACTCCTATCAAATTTCACGAGGAGTCAGGCATCGTCTCCTTTGGAGGCACTGATCTCCGCATACCTCTGGAGTTTTCAAAGGATGTGAGGCCTCCGGTCGCGATGAGGTGGGGAACTAGGTCTTTCTCTGTGGTCTCCACAGGGGATTCAGACATCCTTTCATCTTGGGAGATGCAAGACGAGCCTGCCTTCAAGTCACTGCAGGGATATTCGGCCTTATTTCGAGTCAGGGCATCGCGGTTTCCATTCCACTTGATGTCACAAAATCAGGGTCCCTCTCACATACCTAGAGCTGAGAGAAACCTCCTCTTGAGGTGCTTGTGGTAAGGTGGTATTCCTCTGGAGTCGAAGCCAGGGGCTAACCTCTCATCTCGAGTTGATTTTTGGTCCACGGAGCTCTTTCGTGTTGCTACAGTGACCTCAGGATCCCTCTAGCCTTGAAACAGTGTTTTTGGGGTTTCTCTGGAGTGCCATCAAGGAAATCAAGGCTCCTTTCTTGTTTGATGTGCAACACGGAATTGCTCTGCATGCAGTGCAGGGGAATCGGGCCTCATCTCACGGCGAGAGGGAAGTCTCATTGTTTTTCTCGAGTTGCGGCGGGAACCTGGGGTATATTCTCGAGTTACGACGGGGATGGCCCTTCCACCCACGTGTTTCTTCAGCGACGTCAGGACTCCTGCCTAGTTGCGAGGGACAACTCGGGATTCTCCTCGAGGCTTGGCAGGGCAATTGGGACGCCTCTCCAGCTGAGGCGGGAGACCAAGGGTCCCTTTCCACGTGCCACAGGAATCCTGGGACTCCTATCAAGTTTCACGAGGAGTCAGGCATCGTCTCCTTTGGAGGCACTGATCTCGGCGTACCTCTGGAGTTTTCAAAGGATGTGAGGCCTCCGGTCGCGATGAGGTGGGGAACTAGGTCTTTCTCTGTGGTCTCCACAGGGGATTCAGACATCCTTTCATCTTGGGAGATGCAAGACGAGCCTGCATTCAAGTCACTGCAGGGATATTCGGCCTTATTTCGAGTCAGGGCATCGTGGTTTCCATTCCACTTGATGCCGCAAAATCAGGGTCCCTCTCACATACCTAGAGCTGAGAGAAGCCTCCTCTTGAGGTGCTTGTTGTAAGGTGGTATTCCTCTGGAGTCGAAGCCAGGGACTAACCTCTCATCTCGAGTTGATTTTTGGTCCACGGAGCTCTTTCGTGTTGCTACAGTGACCTCAGGATCCCTCTAGCCTTGAAACAGTGTTTCTGGGGTTTCTCTGGAGTGCCAACAAGGAAATCAAGGCTCCTTTCTTGTTTGATGTGCAACACGGAATTGCTCTGCATGCAGTGCAGGGGAATCGGGCCTCATCTCATGGCGAGGGGGAAGTCTCATGGTTTTTCTCGAGTTGCGGCGGCAACCTGGGGTATATTCTCGAGTTACGACGGGGATGGCCCTTCCACCCACGTGTTTCTTCAGCGACGTCAGGACTCCTGCCTAGTTGCGAGGGACAACTCGGGATTCTCCTCGAGGCTTGGCAGGGCAATTGGGATGCCTCTCCAGCTGAGGCGGGAGACCAAGGGTCCCTTTCCACGTGCCACAGGAATCCTGGGACTCCTATCAAGTTTCACGAGGAGTCAGGCATCGTCTCCTTTGGAGGCACTGATCTCCGCGTACCTCTGGAGTTTTCAAAGGATGTGAGGCCTCCGGTCGCGATGAGGTGGGGAACTAGGTCTTTCTCTGTGGTCTCCACAGGGGATTCAGACATCCCTTCATCTTTGGAGATGCAAGACGAGCCTGCATTCAAGTCACTGCAGGGATATCCGGCCTTATTTCGAGTCAGGGCATCGCGGTGTCCATTCCACTTGAGGCCGCAAACTCAGGGTCCCTCTCACATAGCTAGAGCTGAGAGAAGCCTCCTCTTGAGGTGCTTGTGGTAAGGTGGTATTCCTCTGGAGTCGAAGCCAGGGACTAACCTCTCATCTCGAGTTGATTTTTGGTCCACGGAGCTCTTTCGTGTTGCTACAGTGACCTCAGGATCCCTCTAGCCTTGAAACAGTGTTTTTGGGGTTTCTCTGGAGTGCCATCAAGGAAATCAAGGCTCCTTTCTTGTTTGATGTGCAACACGGAATTGCTCTGCATGCAGTGCAGGGGAATCCGGCCTCATCTCACGGCGAGAGGGAAGTCTCATGGTTTTTCTCGAGTTGCGGCGGGAACCTGGGGTATATTCTCGAGTTACGACGGGGATGGCCCTTCCACCCACGTGTTTCTTCAGCGACGTCAGGACTCCTGCCTAGTTGCGAGGGACAACTCGGGATTCTCCTCGAGGCTTGGCAGGGCAATTGGGACGCCTCTCCAGCTGAGGCGGGAGACCAAGGGTCCCTTTCCACGTGCCACAGGAATCCTGGGACTCCTATCAAATTTCACGAGGAGTCAGGCATCGTCTCCTTTGGAGGCACTGATCTCCGCATACCTCTGGAGTTTTCAAAGGATGTGAGGCCTCCGGTCGCGATGAGGTGGGGAACTAGGTCTTTCTCTGTGGTCTCCACAGGGGATTCAGACATCCTTTCATCTTGGGAGATGCAAGACGAGCCTGCATTCAAGTCACTGCAGGGATATTCGGCCTTATTTCGAGTCAGGGCATCGTGGTTTCCATTCCACTTGATGCCGCAAAATCAGGGTCCCTCTCACATACCTAGAGCTGAGAGAAGCCTCCTCTTGAGGTGCTTGTGGTAAGGTGGTATTCCTCTGGAGTCGAAGCCAGGGACTAACCTCTCATCTCGAGTTGATTTTTGGTCCACGGAGCTCTTTCGTGTTGCTACAGTGACCTCAAGATCCCTCTAGCCTTGAAACAGTGTTTTTGGGGTTTCTCTGGAGTGCCATCAAGGAAATCAAGGCTCCTTTCTTGTTTGATGTGCAACACGGAATTGCTCTGCATGCAGTGCAGGGGAATCGGGCCTCATCTCACGGCGAGGGGGAAGTCTCATGGTTTTTCTCGAGTTGCGGCGGCAACCTGGGGTATATTCTCGAGTTACGACGGGGATGGCCCTTCCACCCACGTGTTTCTTCAGCGACGTCAGGACTCCTGCCTAGTTGCGAGGGACAACTCGGGATTCTCCTCGAGGCTTGGCAGGGCAATTGGGACGCCTCTCCAGCTGAGGCGGGAGACCAAGGGTCCCTTTCCACGTGCCACAGGAATCCTGGGACTCCTATCAAGTTTCACGAGGAGTCAGGCATCGTCTCCTTTGGAGGCACTGATCTCCGCGTACCTCTGGAGTTTTCAAAGGATGTGAGGCCTCCGGTCGCGATGAGGTGGGGAACTAGGTCTTTCTCTGTGGTCTCCACAGGGGATTCAGACATGCTTTCATCTTGGGAGATGCAAGACGAGCCTGCATTCAAGTCACTGCAGGGATATCCGGCCTTATTTCGAGTCAGGGCATCGCGGTGTCCATTCCACTTGAGGCCGCAAACTCAGGGTCCCTCTCACATACCTAGAGCTGAGAGAAGCCTCCTCTTGAGGTGCTTGTGGTAAGGTGGTATTCCTCTGGAGTCGAAGCCAGGGACTAACCTCTCATCTCGAGTTGATTTTTGGTCCACGGAGCTCTTTCGTGTTGCTACAGTGACCTCAGGATCCCTCTAGCCTTGAAACAGTGATCCTGGGGTTTCTCTGGAGTGCCATCAAGGAAATCAAGGCTCCTTTCATGTGTGATGTGCAACACGGAATTGCTCTGCACGTAGTGCAGTGGTATCGGGCCTCATATCGCGGCGAGGGGCAAGTCTCATGGTTTTTCTCGAGTTGAGGCGGGAACCTGGGGTATATTCTCGAGTTACGACGGGGATGGCCCTTCCACCCACGTGTTTCTTCAGTGAAGTCAGGACTCCTGACTAGTTGCGAGGGACAACTCGGGATTCTCCTCGAGGCTTGGCAGGGCAATTGGGACGCCTCTCCAGCTGAGGCGGGAGACCAAGGGTCCCTTTCCACGTGCCACAGGAATCCTGGGACTCCTATCAAGTTTCACGAGGAGTCAGGCATCGTCTCCTTTGGAGGCACTGATCTCCGCGTACCTCTGGAGTTTGCAAAGGATGTGAGGCCTCCGGTCGCGATGAGGTGGGGAACTAGGTCTTTCTCTGTGGTCTCCACAGGGGATTCAGACATCCTTTCGTCTTGGGAGATGCAAGACGAGCCTGCATTCAAGTTACTGCAGGGATATCCGGCCTTATTTCGAGCCAGGGCATCGCAGTGTCCATTCCACTTGAGGCCGCAAACTCAGGGTCCCTCTCACATAGCTAGAGCTGAGAGAAGCCTCCTCTTGAGGTGCTTGTGGTAAGGTGGTATTCCTCTGGACTCGAAGCCAGGGACTAACCTCTCATCTCGAGTTGATTTTTGGTCCACGGAGCTCTTTCGTGTTGCTGCAGTGACCTCAGGATCCCTCTAGCCTTGAAACAGTGTTCTTGGGGTTTCTCTGGAGTGCCATCAAGGAAATCAAGGCTCCTTTCATGTGTGATGTGCAACACGGAATTGCTCTGCATGCAGTGCAGGGGAATCGGGCCTCATCTCACGGCGAGGGGGAAGTCTCATGGTTTTTCTCGACTTGCGGCGGGAACCTGGGGTATATTCTCGAGTTACGACGGGGATGGCCCTTCCACCCACATGTTTGTTCAGCGACGTCAGGATTCCTGCCTAGTTGCGAGGGACAACTCGGGATTCTCCTCGAGGCTTGGCAGGGCAATTGGGACGCCTCTCCAGCTGAGGCGGGAGACCAAGGGTCCCTTTCCACGTGCCACAGGAATCCTGGGACTCCTATCAAGTTTCACGAGGAGTCAGGCATCGTCTCCTTTGAAGGCACTGATCTCCGCGTACCTCTGGAGTTTTCAAAGGATGTGAGGCCTCCGGTCGCGATGAGGTGGGGAACTAGGTCTTTCTCTGTGGTCTCCACAGGGGATTCAGACATCCTTTCGTCTTGGGAGATGCAAGACGAGCCTGCATTCAAGTCACTGCAGGGATATCCGGCCTTATTTCGAGCCAGGGCATCGCAGTGTCCATTCCACTTGAGGCCGCAAACTCAGGGTCCCTCTCACATAGCTAGAGCTGAGAGAAGCCTCCTCTTGAGGTGCTTGTGGTAAGGTGGTATTCCTCTGGAGTCGAAGCCAGGGACTAACCTCTCATCTCGAGTTGATTTTTGGTCCACGGAGCTCTTTCGTGTTGCTGCAGTGACCTCAGGATCCCTCTAGCCTTGAAACAGTGTTCTTGGGGTTTCTCTGGAGTGCCATCAAGGAAATCAAGGCTCCTTTCATGTGTGATGTGCAACACGGAATTGCTCTGCATGCAGTGCAGGGGAATCGGGCCTCATCTCACGGCGAGGGGGAAGTCTCATGGTTTTTCTCGACTTGCGGCGGGAACCTGGGGTATATTCTCGAGTTACGACGGGGATGGCCCTTCCACCCACATGTTTGTTCAGCGACGTCAGGATTCCTGCCTAGTTGCGAGGGACAACTCGGGATTCTCCTCGAGGCTTGGCAGGGCAATTGGGACGCCTCTCCACCTGAGCCGGGAGACCAAGTGTCCCTTTCCACGTGCCACAGGAATCCTGGGACTCCTATCAAGTTTCACGAGGAGTCAGGCATCGTCTCCTTTGGAGGCACTGATCTCCGCGTACCTCTGGAGTTTTCAAGGGATGTGAGGCCTCCAGTCACGATGAGGTGGGGAAGTAGGTCTTTCTCTGTGGTCTCCACAGGGGATTCAGACATCCTTTCGTCTTGGGAGATGCAAGACGAGCCTGCATTCAAGTCACTGCAGGGATATCCGGCCTTATTTCGAGTCAGGGCATCGCGGTGTCCATTCCAGTTGAGGCCGCAAACTCAGGGTCCCTCTCACATACCTAAAGCTGAGAGAAGCCTCCTCTTGAGGTGCTTGTGGTAAGGTGGTATTCCTCTGGAGTCGAAGCCAGGGACTAACCTCTCATATCGAGTTGATTTTTGGTCCTCGGAGCTCTTTCGTGTTGCTACAGTGACCTCGTGATCCCTCTAACCTTGAAACAGTGTTCTTGGGGTTTCTCTGGAGTGCCATCAAGGAAATCAAGGCTCCTTTCATGTGTGATGTGCAACACGGAATTGCTGTGCACGCAGTGCAGGGGAATCGGGCCTCATCTCGCGGCGAGGGGGAAGTCTCATGGTTTTTCTCGAGTTGCGGCGGGAACCTGGGGTATATTCTCGAGATACGACGGGGATGGCCCTTCCACACACGTGTTTCTTCAGCGAAGTCAGGACTCCTGACTAGTTGCGAGGGACAACTCGGGATTCTCCTCGAGGCTTGGCAGGGCATTTGGGACGCTTCTCCAGCTGAGGCGGGAGACCAAGGGTCCCTTTCCACGTGCCACAGGAATCCTGGGACTCCTATCAAATTTCACGAGGAGTCAGGCATCGTCTCCTTTGGAGGCACTGATCTCCGCATACCTCTGGAGTTTTCAAAGGATGTGAGGCCTCCGGTCGCGATGAGGTGGGGAACTAGGTCTTTCTCTGTGGTCTCCACAGGGGATTCAGACATCCTTTCATCTTGGGAGATGCAAGACGAGCCTGCCTTCAAGTCACTGCAGGGATATTCGGCCTTATTTCGAGTCAGGGCATCGCGGTTTCCATTCCACTTGATGTCACAAAATCAGGGTCCCTCTCACATACCTAGAGCTGAGAGAAACCTCCTCTTGAGGTGCTTGTGGTAAGGTGGTATTCCTCTGGAGTCGAAGCCAGGGGCTAACCTCTCATCTCGAGTTGATTTTTGGTCCACGGAGCTCTTTCGTGTTGCTACAGTGACCTCAGGATCCCTCTAGCCTTGAAACAGTGTTTTTGGGGTTTCTCTGGAGTGCCATCAAGGAAATCAAGGCTCCTTTCTTGTTTGATGTGCAACACGGAATTGCTCTGCATGCAGTGCAGGGGAATCGGGCCTCATCTCACGGCGAGAGGGAAGTCTCATTGTTTTTCTCGAGTTGCGGCGGGAACCTGGGGTATATTCTCGAGTTACGACGGGGATGGCCCTTCCACCCACGTGTTTCTTCAGCGACGTCAGGACTCCTGCCTAGTTGCGAGGGACAACTCGGGATTCTCCTCGAGGCTTGGCAGGGCAATTGGGACGCCTCTCCAGCTGAGGCGGGAGACCAAGGGTCCCTTTCCACGTGCCACAGGAATCCTGGGACTCCTATCAAGTTTCACGAGGAGTCAGGCATCGTCTCCTTTGGAGGCACTGATCTCGGCGTACCTCTGGAGTTTTCAAAGGATGTGAGGCCTCCGGTCGCGATGAGGTGGGGAACTAGGTCTTTCTCTGTGGTCTCCACAGGGGATTCAGACATCCTTTCATCTTGGGAGATGCAAGACGAGCCTGCATTCAAGTCACTGCAGGGATATTCGGCCTTATTTCGAGTCAGGGCATCGTGGTTTCCATTCCACTTGATGCCGCAAAATCAGGGTCCCTCTCACATACCTAGAGCTGAGAGAAGCCTCCTCTTGAGGTGCTTGTTGTAAGGTGGTATTCCTCTGGAGTCGAAGCCAGGGACTAACCTCTCATCTCGAGTTGATTTTTGGTCCACGGAGCTCTTTCATGTTGCTACAGTGACCTCAGGATCCCTCTAGCCTTGAAACAGTGTTTCTGGGGTTTCTCTGGAGTGCCAACAAGGAAATCAAGGCTCCTTTCTTGTTTGATGTGCAACACGGAATTGCTCTGCATGCAGTGCAGGGGAATCGGGCCTCATCTCATGGCGAGGGGGAAGTCTCATGGTTTTTCTCGAGTTGCGGCGGGAACCTGGGGTATATTCTCGAGTTGCGACGGGGATGGCCCTTCCACCCACGTGTTTCTTCAGCGACGTCAGGACTCCTGCCTAGTTGCGAGGGACAACTCGGGATTCTCCTCGAGGCTTGGCAGGGCAATTGGGATGCCTCTCCAGCTGAGGCGGGAGACCAAGGGTCCCTTTCCACGTGCCACAGGAATCCTGGGACTCCTATCAAGTTTCACGAGGAGTCAGGCATCGTCTCCTTTGGAGGCACTGATCTCCGCGTACCTCTGGAGTTTTCAAAGGATGTGAGGCCTCCGGTCGCGATGAGGTGGGGAACTAGGTCTTTCTCTGTGGTCTCCACAGGGGATTCAGACATCCTTTCGTCTTGGGAGATGCAAGACGAGCCTGCATTCAAGTCACTGCAGGGATATCCGGCCTTATTTCGAGTCAGGGCATCGCGGTGTCCATTCCACTTGAGGCCGCAAACTCAGGGTCCCTCTCACATAGCTAGAGCTGAGAGAAGCCTCCTCTTGAGGTGCTTGTGGTAAGGTGGTATTCCTCTGGAGTCGAAGCCAGGGACTAACCTCTCATCTCGAGTTGATTTTTGGTCCACGGAGCTCTTTCGTGTTGCTACAGTGACCTCAGGATCCCTCTAGCCTTGAAACAGTGTTTTTGGGGTTTCTCTGGAGTGCCATCAAGGAAATCAAGGCTCCTTTCTTGTTTGATGTGCAACACGGAATTGCTCTGCATGCAGTGCAGGGGAATCCGGCCTCATCTCACGGCGAGAGGGAAGTCTCATTGTTTTTCTCGAGTTGCGGCGGGAACCTGGGGTATATTCTCGAGTTACGACGGGGATGGCCCTTCCACCCACGTGTTTCTTCAGCGACGTCAGGACTCCTGCCTAGTTGCGAGGGACAACTCGGGATTCTCCTCGAGGCTTGGCAGGGCAATTGGGACGCCTCTCTAGCTGAGGCGGGAGACCAAGGGTCCCTTTCCACGTGCCACAGGAATCCTGGGACTCCTATCAAATTTCACGAGGAGTCAGGCATCGTCTCCTTTGGAGGCACTGATCTCCGCATACATCTGGAGTTTTCAAAGGATGTGAGGCCTCCGGTCGCGATGAGGTGGGGAACTAGGTCTTTCTCTGTGGTCTCCACAGGGGATTCAGACATCCTTTCATCTTGGGAGATGCAAGACGAGCCTGCATTCAAGTCACTGCAGGGATATTCGGCCTTATTTCGAGTCAGGGCATCGTGGTTTCCATTCCACTTGATGCCGCAAAATCAGGGTCCCTCTCACATACCTAGAGCTGAGAGAAGCCTCCTCTTGAGGTGCTTGTGGTAAGGTGGTATTCCTCTGGAGTCGAAGCCAGGGACTAACCTCTCATCTCGAGTTGATTTTTGGTCCACGGAGCTCTTTCGTGTTGCTACAGTGACCTCAAGATCCCTCTAGCCTTGAAACAGTGTTTTTGGGGTTTCTCTGGAGTGCCATCAAGGAAATCAAGGCTCCTTTCTTGTTTGATGTGCAACACGGAATTGCTCTGCATGCAGTGCAGGGGAATCGGGCCTCATCTCACGGCGAGGGGGAAGTCTCATGGTTTTTCTCGAGTTGCGGCGGCAACCTGGGGTATATTCTCGAGTTACGACGGGGATGGCCCTTCCACCCACGTGTTTCTTCAGCGACGTCAGGACTCCTGCCTAGTTGCGAGGGACAACTCGGGATTCTCCTCGAGGCTTGGCAGGGCAATTGGGACGCCTCTCCAGCTGAGGCGGGAGACCAAGGGTCCCTTTCCACGTGCCACAGGAATCCTGGGACTCCTATCAAGTTTCACGAGGAGTCAGGCATCGTCTCCTTTGGAGGCACTGATCTCCGCGTACCTCTGGAGTTTTCAAAGGATGTGAGGCCTCCGGTCGCGATGAGGTGGGGAACTAGGTCTTTCTCTGTGGTCTCCACAGGGGATTCAGACATCCTTTCATCTTTGGAGATGCAAGACGAGCCTGCATTCAAGTCACTGCAGGGATATCCGGCCTTATTTCGAGTCAGGGCATCGCGGTGTCCATTCCACTTGAGGCCGCAAACTCAGGGTCCCTCTCACATAGCTAGAGCTGAGAGAAGCCTCCTCTTGAGGTGCTTGTGGTAAGGTGGTATTCCTCTGGAGTCGAAGCCAGGGACTAACCTCTCATCTCGAGTTGATTTCTGGTCCATGGAGCTCTTTCGTGTTGCTACAGTGACCTCAGGATCCCTCTAGCCTTGAAACAGTGTTCTTGGGGTTTCTCTGGAGTGCCATCAAGGAAATCAAGGCTCCTTTCTTGTTTGATGTGCAACACGGAATTGCTCTGCCTGCAGTGCAGGGGAATCGGGCCACATCTCGCGGCGAGGGGGAAGTCTCATGGTTTTTCTCGAGTTGCGGCGGGAACCTGGGGTATATTCTCGAGTTACGACGGGGATGGCCCTTCCACCCACGTGTTTCTTCAGCGACGTCAGGACTCCTGCCTAGTTGCGAGGGACAACTCGGGATTCTCCTCGAGGCTTGGTAGGGCAATTGGGACGCCTCTCCAGCTGAGGCGGGAGAACAAGGGTCCCTTTCCACGTGCCAAAGGAATCCTGGGACTCCTATCAAGTTTCACGAGGAGTCAGGCATCGTCTCCTTTGGAGGCACTGATTTCCGCGTACCTCTGGAGTTTTCAAGGGATGTGAGGCCTCCAGTCGCGATGAGGTGGGGAAGTAGGTCTTTCTCTGTGGTCTCCACAGGGGATTCAGACATCCTTTCGTCTTGGGAGATGCAAGACGAGCCTGCATTCAAGTCACTGCAGGGATATCCGGCCTTATTTCGAGTCAGGGCATCGCGGTGTCCATTCCAGTTGAGGCTGCAAACTCAGGGTCCCTCTCACATACCTAAAGCTGAGAGAAGCCTCCTCTTGAGGTGCTTGTGGTAAGGTGGTATTCCTCTGGAGTCGAAGCCAGGGACTAACCTCTCATATCGAGTTGATTTTTGGTCCACGGAGCTCTTTCGTGTTGCTACAGTGACCTCGGGATCCCTCTAGCCTTGAAACAGTGTTCTTGGGGTTTCGCTGGAGTGCCGTCAAGGAAATCAAGGCTCCTTTCTTGTGTGATGTGCAACACGGAATTGCTCTGCACGCAGTGCAGGGGAATCGGGCCTCATCTCGCGGCGAGGGGGAAGTCTCATGGTTTTTCTCGAGTTGCGGCGGGAACCTGGGGTATATTCTCGAGTTACGACGGGGATGGCCCTTCCAACCACGTGTTAGTTCAGCGAAGTCAGGACTCCTGCCTAGTTGCGAGGGACAACTGTGGATTCTCCTCGAGGCTTGGCAGGGCAATTGGGACGCCTCTCCAGCTGAGGCAGGAGACCAAGGGTCCCTTTCCACGTGCCACAGGAATCCTGGGACTCCTATCAAGTTTCACGAGGAGTCAGGCATCGTCTCCTTTGGAGGCACTGATCTCCGCGTACCTCTGGAGTTTTCAAAGGATGTGAGGCCTCCGGTCGCCATGAGGTGGGGAACTAGGTCTTTTTCTGTGGTCTCCACAGGGGATTCAGACATCCTTTCATCTTTGGAGATGCAAGACGAGCCTGCATTCAAGTCACTGCAGGGATATCCGGCCTTATTTCGAGTCAGGGCATCGCGGTGTCCATTCCACTTGAGGCCGCAAACTCAGGGTCCCTCTCACATAGCTAGAGCTGAGAGAAGCCTCCTCTTGAGGTGCTTGTGGTAAGGTGGTATTCCTCTGGAGTCGAAGCCAGGGACTAACCTCTCATCTCGAGTTGATTTCTGGTCCACGGAGCTCTTTCGTGTTGCTACAGTGACCTCAGGATCCCTCTAGCCTTGAAACAGTGTTCTTGGGGTTTCTCTGGAGTGCCATCAAGGAAATCAAGGCTCCTTTCTTGTTTGATGTGCAACACGGAATTGCTCTGCATGCAGTGCAGGGGAATCGGGCCACATCTCGCGGCGAGGGGGAAGTCTCATGGTTTTTCTCGAGTTGCGGCGGGAACCTGGGGTATATTCTCGAGTTACGACGGGGATGGCCCTTCCACCCACGTGTTTCTTCAGCGACGTCAGGACTCCTGCCTAGTTGCGAGGGACAACTCGGGATTCTCCTCGAGGCTTGGTAGGGCAATTGGGACGCCTCTCCAGCTGAGGCGGGAGAACAAGGGTCCCTTTCCACGTGCCAAAGGAATCCTGGGACTCCTATCAAGTTTCACGAGGAGTCAGGCATCGTCTCCTTTGGAGGCACTGATTTCCGCGTACCTCTGGAGTTTTCAAGGGATGTGAGGCCTCCAGTCGCGATGAGGTGGGGAAGTAGGTCTTTCTCTGTGGTCTCCACAGGGGATTCAGACATCCTTTCGTCTTGGGAGATGCAAGACGAGCCTGCATTCAAGTCACTGCAGGGATATCCGGCCTTATTTCGAGTCAGGGCATCGCGGTGTCCATTCCAGTTGACGCTGCAAACTCAGGGTCCCTCTCACATACCTAAAGCTGAGAGAAGCCTCCTCTTGAGGTGCTTGTGGTAAGGTGGTATTCCTCTGGAGTCGAAGCCAGGGACTAACCTCTCATATCGAGTTGATTTTTGGTCCACGGAGCTCTTTCGTGTTGCTACAGTGACCTCGGGATCCCTCTAGCCTTGAAACAGTGTTCTTGGGGTTTCGCTGGAGTGCCGTCAAGGAAATCAAGGCTCCTTTCTTGTGTGATGTGCAACACGGAATTGCTCTGCACGCAGTGCAGGGGAATCGGGCCTCATCTCGCGGCGAGGGGGAAGTCTCATGGTTTTTCTCGAGTTGCGGCGGGAACCTGGGGTATATTCTCGAGTTACGACGGGGATGGCCCTTCCAACCACGTGTTAGTTCAGCGAAGTCAGGACTCCTGCCTAGTTGCGAGGGACAACTGTGGATTCTCCTCGAGGCTTGGCAGGGCAATTGGGACGCCTCTCCAGCTGAGGCAGGAGACCAAGGGTCCCTTTCCACGTGCCACAGGAATCCTGGGACTCCTATCAAGTTTCACGAGGAGTCAGGCATCGTCTCCTTTGGAGGCACTGATCTCCGCGTACCTCTGGAGTTTTCAAAGGATGTGAGGCCTCCGGTCGCCATGAGGTGGGGAACTAGGTCTTTTTCTGTGGTCTTCACAGGGGATTCAGTCATCCTTTCATCTTGAGAGATGCAAGACGAGCCTGCATTCAAGTCACTGCAGGGATATTCGGCCTTATTTCGAGTCAGGGCATCGCGGTTTCCATTCCACTTGAGGCCGCAAACTCAGGGTCCCTCTCACATACCTAGAGCTGAGAGAAGCCTCCTCTTGATGTGCTTGTGGTAAGGTGGTATTCCTCTGCAGTCGAAGCCAGGGACTAACCTCGCATCTCGAATTGATTTTTGGTCCAAGGAGCTCTTTCGTGTTTCTACAGTGACCTCGGGATCCCTCTAGCCTTAAAACAGTGTTCTTGGGGTTTCTCTGGAGTGCCATCAAGGAAATCAAGGCTCCTTTCTTGTTTGATGTGCAACACGGAATTGCTCTGCATGCAGTGCAGGGGAACCGGGCCTCATCTCGCGGCGAGGGGGAAGTCTCATGGTTTTTTTCGAGTTGCGGCGGGAACCTGGGGTATATTCTCGAGTTACGACGGGGATGGCCCTTCCACACACGTGTTAGTTCAGCGACGGCAGGACTCCTGCCTAGTTGCGAGGGACAACTCGGGATTCTCCTCGAGGCTTGGCAGGGCAATTGGGACGCCTCTCCAGCTGAGGCGGGAGACCAAGGGTCCCTTTCCACGTGCCACAGGAATCCTGTGACTCCTATCAAATTTCACGAGGAGTCAGGCATCGTCTCCTTTGGAGGCACTGATCTCCGCATACCTCTGGAGTTTTCAAAGGATGTGAGGCCTCCGGTCGCGATGAGGTGGGGAACTAGGTCTTTCTCTGTGGTCTCCACAGGGGATTCAGACATCCTTTCATCTTGGGAGATGCAAGACGAGCCTGCATTCAAGTCACTGCAGGGATATTCGGCCTTATTTCGAGTCAGGGCATCGCGGTTTCCATTCCACTTGATGCCGCAAAATCAGGGTCCCTCTCACATACCTAGAGCTGAGAGAAGCCTCCTCTTGAGGTGCTTGTGGTAAGGTGGTATTCCTCTGGAGTCGAAGCCAGGGACTAACCTCTCATCTCGAGTTGATTTTTGGTCCACGGAGCTCTTTCGTGTTGCTAGAGTGACCTCAGGATCCCTCTAGCCTTGAAACAGTGTTTTTGGGGTTTCTCTGGAGTGCCATCAAGGAAATCAAGGCTCCTTTCTTGTTTGATGTGCAACACGGAATTGCTCTGCATGCAGTGCAGGGGAATCGGGCCTCATCTCACGGCGAGAGGGAAGTCTCATTGTTTTTCTCGAGTTGCGGCGGGAACCTGGGGTATATTCTCGAGTTACGACGGGGATGGCCCTTCCATCCACGTGTTTCTTCAGCGACGTCAGGACTCCTGCCTAGTTGCGAGGGACAACTCGGGATTCTCCTCGAGGCTTGGCAGGGCAATTGGGACGCCTCTCCAGCTGAGGCGGGAGACCAAGGGTCCCTTTCCACGTGCCACAGGAATCCTGGGACTCCTATCAAGTTTCACGAGGAGTCAGGCATCGTCTCCTTTGGAGGCACTGATCTCGGCGTACCTCTGGAGTTTTCAAAGGATGTGAGGCCTCCGGTCCCGATGAGGTGGGGAACTAGGTCTTTCTCTGTGGTCTCCACAGGGGATTCAGACATCCCTTCATCTTGGGAGATGCAAGACGAGCCTGCATTCAAGTCACTGCAGGGATATCCGGCCTTATTTCGAGTCAGGGCATCGCGGTGTCCATTCCACTTGAGGCCGCAAATTCAGGGTCCCTCTCACATAGCTAGAGCTGAGAGAAGCCTCCTCTTGAGGTATTTGTGGTAAGGTGGTATTCCTCTGGAGTCGAAGCCAGGGACTAACCTCTCATCTCGAGTTGATTTTTGGTCCACGGAGCTCTTTCGTGTGGCTACAGTGACCTCAGGATCCCTCTAGCCTTGAAACAGTGTTCTTGGGGTTTCTCTTTAGTGCCATCAAGGAAATCAAGGCTCCTTTCATGTGTGATGTACAACACGGAATCGCTCTGCACGCAGTGCAGGGGAATCGGGCCTCATCTCGCGGCGAGGGGGAAGTCTCATGGTTTTCCTCGAGTTGCGGCGGGAACCTGGGGTATATTCTCGAGTTACGACGGGGATGGCCCTTCCACACACGTGTTTCTTCAGCGAAGTCAGGACTCCTGACTAGTTGCGAGGGACAACTCGGGATTCTCCTCGAGGCTTGGCAGGTCAATTGGGACGCCTCTCCAGCTGAGGCGGGAGACGAAGGGTCCCTTTCCACGTGCCACAGGAATCCTGGGACTCCTATCAAATTTCACGAGGAGTCAGGCATCGTCTCCTTTGGAGGCACTGATCTCCGCATACCTCTGGAGTTTTCAAAGGATGTGAGGCCTCCGGTCGCGATGAGGTTGGGAACTAGGTCTTTCTCTGTGGTCTCCACAGGGGATTCAGACATCCTTTCATCTTGGGAGATGCAAGACGAGCCTGCATTCAAGTCACTGCAGGGATATTCAGCCTTATTTCGAGTCAGGGCATCGTGGTTTCCATTCCACTTGATGCCGCAAAATCAGGGTCCCTCTCACATACCTAGAGCTGAGAGAAGCCTCCTCTTGAGGTGCTTGTGGTAAGGTGGTATTCCTCTGGAGTCGAAGCCAGGGACTAACCTCTCATCTCGAGTTGATTTTTGGTCCACGGAGCTCTTTCGTGTTGCTACAGTGACCTCAGGATCCCTCTAGCCTTGAAACAGTGTTTTTGGGGTTTCTCTGGAGTGCCATCAAGGAAATCAAGGCTCCTTTCTTGTTTGATGTGCAACACGGAATTGCTCTGCATGCAGTGCAGGGGAATCGGGCCTCATCTCACGGCGAGGGGGAAGTCTCATGGTTTTTCTCGAGTTGCGGCGGCAACCTGGGGTATATTCTCGAGTTACGACGGGGATGGCCCTTCCACCCACGTGTTTCTTCAGCGACGTCAGGACTCCTGCCTAGTTGCGAGGGACAACTCGGGATTCTCCTCGAGGCTAGGCAGGGCAATTGGGACGCCTCTCCAGCTGAGGCGGGAGACCAAGGGTCCCTTTCCACGTGCCACAGGAATCCTGGGACTCCTATCAAGTTTCACGAGGAGTCAGGCATCGTCTCCTTTGGAGGCACTGATCTCCGCGTACCTCTGGAGTTTTCAAAGGATGTGAGGCCTCCGGTCGCGATGAGGTGGGGAACTAGGTCTTTCTCTGTGGTCTCCACAGGGGATTCAGACATCCCTTCATCTTTGGAGATGCAAGACGAGCCTGCATTCAAGTCACTGCACGGATATCCGGCCTTATTTCGAGTCAGGGCATCGCGGTGTCCATTCCACTTGAGGCCGCAAACTCAGGGTCCCTCTCACATAGCTAGAGCTGAGGGAAGCCTCCTCTTGAGGTGCTTGTGGTAAGGTGGTATTCCTCTGGAGTCGAAGCCAGGGACTAACCTCTCATCTCGAGTTGATTTCTGGTCCACGGAGCTCTTTCGTGTTGCTACAGTGACCTCAGGATCCCTCTAGCCTTGAAACAGTGTTCTTGGGGTTTCTCTGGAGTGCCATCAAGGAAATCAAGGCTCCTTTCTTGTTTGATGTGCAACACGGAATTGCTCTGCATGCAGTGCAGGGGAATCGGGCCACATCTCGCGGCGAGGGGGAAGTCTCATGGTTTTTCTCGAGTTGCGGCGGGAACCTGGGGTATATTCTCGAGTTACGACGGGGATGGCCCTTCCACCCACGTGTTTCTTCAGCGACATCAGGACTCCTGCCTAGTTGCGAGGGACAACTCGGGATTCTCCTCGAGGCTTGGTAGGGCAATTGGGACGCCTCTCCAGCTGAGGCGGGAGAACAAGGGTCCCTTTCCACGTGCCAAAGGAATCCTGGGACTCCTATCAAGTTTCACGAGGAGTCAGGCATCGTCTCCTTTGGAGGCACTGATTTCCGCGTACCTCTGGAGTTTTCAAGGGATGTGAGGCCTCCAGTCGCGATGAGGTGGGGAAGTAGGTCTTTCTCTGTGGTCTCCACAGGGGATTCAGAAATCCTTTCATCCTGGGAGATGCAAGACGAGCCTGCATTCAAGTCACTGCAGGGATATCCGGCCTTATTTCGAGTCAGGGCATCGCGGTGTCCATTCCAGTTGAGGCCGCAAACTCAGGGTCCCTCTCACATACCTAAAGCTGAGAGAAGCCTCCTCTTGAGGTGCTTGTGGTAAGGTGGTATTCCTCTGGAGTCGAAGCCAGGGACTAACCTCTCATATCGAGTTGATTTTTGGTCCACGGAGCTCTTTCGTGTTGCTACAGTGACCTCGGGATCCCTCTAGCCTTGAAACAGTGTTCTTGGTGTTTCTAGGAAGTGCCATCAAGGAAATCAAGGCTCCTTTCATGTGTGATGTGTAACACGGAATTGCTCTGCACGCAGTGCAGGGGAATCGGGCCTCATCTCGCGGCGAGGGGGAAGTCTCATGGTTTTTCTCGAGTTGCGGCGGGAACCTGGGGTATATTCTCGAGTTACGACGAGGATGGCCCTTCCATCCACGTGTTTCTTCAGCGACGTCAGGACTCCTGCCTAGTTACGAGGGACAACTCGGGATTCTCCTCGAGGCTTGGCAGGGCAATTGGGACGCCTCTCCAGCTGAGGCGGGAGACCAAGCGTCCCTTTCCACGTGCCACAGGAATTCTGGGACTCCTATCAAGTTTCACGAGGAGTCAGGCATCGTCTCCTTTGGAGGCACTGATCTCCGCGTACCTCTGGAGTTTTCAAAGGATGTGAGGCCTCCGGTCGCGATGAGGTGGGGAACTAGGTCTTTCTCTGTGGTCTCCACATGGGATTCAGACATCCTTTCGTCTTGGGAGATGCAAGACGAGCCTGCATTCAAGTCACTGCAGGGATATCCGGCCTTATTTCGAGTCAGGGCATCGCAGTGTCCATTCCACTGGAGGCCGCAAATTCAGGGTCCCTCTCACATACCTAGAGCTGAGAGAAGCCTCCTCTTGAGGTGCTTGTGGTAAGGTGGTATTCCTCTGGAGTCGAAGCCAGGGACTAACCTCTCATCTCGAGTTCATTTTTGGTCCACGGAGCTCTTTCGTGTTGCTACAGTGACCTCAGGATCCCTCTAGCCTTGAAACAGTGTTCTTGGGGTTTCTCTGGAGTGCCATCAAGGAAATCAAGGCCCCTTTCATGTGTGATGTGCAACACGGAATTGCTCTGCACGCAGTGCCGGGGAATCGGGCCTCATATCACGGCGAGGGGGAAGTCTCATGGTTTTTCTCGAATTGTGGCGGCAACCTGGGGTATATTCTCGAGTTACGACGGGGATGGCCCTTCCACCCACGTGTTTCTTCAGCGACGTCAGGACTCCTGCCTAGTTGCGAGGGACAATTCGGGATTCTCCTCGAGGCTTGGCAGGGCAATTGGGACGCCTCTCCAGCTGAGGCGGGGGACCAAGAGTTCCTTTCCACGTGCCACAGGAATCCTGGGACTCCTATCAAGTTTCACGAGGAGTCAGGCATCGTCTCCTTTGGAGGCACTGATCTCCGCGTACCTCTGGAGTTTTCAAAGGATGTGAGGCCTCCGGTCGCGATGAGGTGGGGAACTAGGTCTTTCTCTGTGGTCTCCACATGGGATTCAGACATCCTTTCGTCTTGGGAGATGCAAGACGAGCCTGCATTCAAGTCACTGCAGGGATATCCGCCCTTATTTCGAGTCAGAGCATCGCGGTGTCCATTCCACTGGAGGCCGCAAATTCAGGGTCCCTCTCACATACCTAGAGCTGAGAGAAGCCTCCTGTTGAGGTGCTTGTGGTAAGGTGGTATTGCTCTGGAGTCGAAGCCAGGGACTAAGCTCTCATCTCGAGTTGATTTTTGTTCCACGGAGCTCTTTCGTGTTGCTACAGTGACCTCAGGATCCCTCTAGCCTTGAAACAGTGTTCTTGGGGTTTCGCTGGAGTGCCGTCAAGGAAATCAAGGCTCCTTTCATGTGTGATGTGCAACACGGAATTGCTCTGCACGCAGTGCAGGGGAATCGGGCCTCATCTCGCGGCGAGGGGGAAGTCTCATGGTTTTTCTCGAGTTGCGGCGGGAACCTGGGGTATATTCTCGAGTTACGACGGGGATGGCCCTTCCAACCACGTGTTAGTTCAGCGAAGTCAGGACTCCTGCCTAGTTGCGAGGGACAACTGTGGATTCTCCTCGAGGCTTGGCAGGGCAATTGGGACGCCTCTCCAGCTGAGGCGGGAGACCAAGGGTCCCTTTCCACGTGCCACAGGAATCCTGGGACTCCTATCAAGTTTCACGAGGAGTCAGGCATCGTCTCCTTTGGAGGCACTGATCTCCGCATACCTCTGGAATTTTCAAAGGATGTGAGGCCTCCGGTCGCCATGAGGTGGGGAACTAGGTCTTTCTCTCTGGTCTTCACAGGGGATTCAGTCATCCTTTCATCTTGAGAGATGCAAGACGAGCCTGCATTCAAGTCACTGCAGGGATATTCGGCCTTATTTCGAGTCAGGGCATCGCGGTTTCCATTCCACTTGAGGCCGCAAACTCAGGGTCCCTCTCACATACCTAGAGCTGAGAGAAGCCTCCTCTTGATGTGCTTGTGGTAAGGTGGTATACCTCTGCAGTCGAAGCCAGGGACTAACCTCGCATCTCGAATTGATTTTTGGTCCAAGGAGCTCTTTCGTGTTTCTACAGTGACCTCGGGATCCCTCTAGCCTTAAAACAGTGTTCTTGGGGTTTCTCTGGAGTGCCATCAAGGAAATCAAGGCTCCTTTCTTGTTTGATGTGCAACACGGAATTGCTCTGCACGCAGTGCAGGGGAACCGGGCCTCATCTCGCGGCGAGTGGGAAGTCTCATGGTTTTTTTCGAGTTGCGGCGGGAACCTGGGGTATATTCTCGAGTTACGACGGGGATGGCCCTTCCACAAACGTGTTAGTTCAGCGACGGCAGGACTCCTGCCTAGTTGCGAGGGACAACTCGGGATTCTCCTCGAGGCTTGGCAGGGCAATTGGGACGCCTCTCCAGCTGAGGCGGGAGAGCAAGGGTCCCTTTCCACGTGCCAAAGGAATCCTGGGACTCCTATCAAGTTTCACGAGGAGTCAGGCATCGTCTCCTTTGGAGGCACTGATTTCCGCGTACCTCTGGAGTTTTCAAGGGATGTGAGGCCTCCAGTCGCGATGAGGTGGGGAAGTAGGTCTTTCTCTGTGGTCTCCACAGGGGATTCAGACATCCTTTCGTCTTGGGAGATGCAAGACGAGCCTGCATTCAAGTCACTGCAGGGATATCCGGCCTTATTTCGAGTCAGGGCATCGCGGTGTCCATTCCACTTGAGGCCGCAAACTCAGGGTCCCTCTCACATACCTAAAGCTGAGAGAAGCCTCCTCTTGAGGTGCTTGTGGTAAGGTGGTATTCCTCTGGAGTCGAAGCCAGGGACTAACCTCTCATATCGAGTTGATTTTTGGTCCACGGAGCTCTTTCGTGTTGCTACAGTGACCTCGGGATCCCTCTAGCCTTGAAACAGTGTTCTTGGTGTTTCTAGGAAGTGCCATCAAGGAAATCAAGGCTCCTTTCCTGTGTGATGTGCAAGACGGAATTGCTCTGCACGCAGTGCAGGGGAATCGGGCCTCATCTCGCGGCGAGGGGGAAGTCTCATGGTTTTTCTCGAGTTGCGGCGGGAACCTGGGGTATATTCTCGAGTTACGACGGGGATGGCCCTTCCACACACGTGTTAGTTCAGCGACGGCAGGACTCCTGCCTAGTTGCGAGGGACAACTCGGGATTGTCCTTGAGGCTTGGCAGGGCAATTGGGACGCCTCTCCAGCTGAGGCGGGAGACCAAGTGTCCCTTTCCACGTGCCACAGGAATCCTGGGACTCCTATCAAGTTTCACGAGGAGTCAGGCATCGTCTCCTTTGGAGGCACTGATCTCCGCGTACCTCTGGAGTTTTCAAAGGATGTGAGGCTTCCGGTCGCCAGGAGGTGGGGAACTAGGTCTTTCTCTGTGGTCTCCACATGGGATTCAGACATCCTTTCGTCTTGGGAGATGCAAGACGAGCCTGCATTCAAGTCACTGCAGGTATATCCGGCCTTATTTCGAGTCAGGGCATCGGGGTGTCCATTGCACTTGAGGCCGCAAACTCAGGGTCCCTCTCACATACCTAGAGCTGAGAGAAGCCTCCTCTTGAGGTGCTTGTGGTAAGGTGGTATTCCTCTGGAGTCGAAGCCAGGGACTAACCTCTCATCTCGAGTTGATTTTTGGTCCACGGAGCTCTTTCATGTTGCTACAGTGACCTCAGGATCCCTCTAGCCTTGAAACAGTGTTCTTGGGGTTTCTCTGGAGTGCCATCAAGGAAATCAAGGCTCCTTTCATGTGTGATGTGTAACACGGAATTGCTCTGCACGCAGTGCAGGGGAATCGGGCCTCATATCGCGGCGAGGGGGAAGTCTCATGGTTTTTCTCGAGTTGCGGCGGAAGCTGGGGTATATTCTCGAGTTACGACGAGGATGGCCCTTCCACCCACGTGTTTCTTCAGCGACGTCAGGACTCCTGCCTAGTTACGAGGGACAACTCGGGATTCTCCTCGAGGCTTGGCAGGGCAATTGGGACGCCTCTCCAGCTGAGGCGGGAGACCAAGGGTCCCTTTCCACGTGCCACAGGAATTCTGGGACTCCTATCAAGTTTCACGAGGAGTCAGGAATCGTCTCCTTTGGAGGCACTGATCTCCGCGTACCTCTGGAGTTTTCAAAGGATGTGAGGCCTCCGGTCGCGATGAGGTGGGGAACTAGGTCTTTCTCTGTGGTCTCCACATGGGATTCAGACATCCTTTCGTCTTGGGAGATGCAAGACGAGCCTGCATTCAACTCACTGCAGGGATATCCGGCCTTATTTCGAGTCAGGGCATCTCGGTGTCCATTCCACTGGAGGCCGCAAATTCAGGGTCCCTCTCACATACCTAGAGCTGAGAGAAGCCTCCTCTTGAGGTGCTTGTGGTAAGGTGGTATTCCTCTGGAGTCGAAGCCAGGGACTAACCTCTCATCTCGAGTTCATTTTTGGTCCACGGAGCTCTTTTGTGTTGCTACAGTGACCTCAGGATCCCTCTAGCCTGGAAACAGTGTTCTTGGGGTTTCTCTGGAGTGCCATCAAGGAAATCAAGGCCCCTTTCATGTGTGATGTGCAACACGGAATTGCTCTGCACGCAGTGCCGGGGAATCGGGCCTCATATCGCGGCGAGGGGGAAGTCTCATGGTTTTTCTCGAGTTGTGGCGGCAACCTGGGGTATATTCTCGAGTTACGACGGGGATGGCCCTTCCACCCACGTGTTTCTTCAGCGACGTCAGGACTCCTACCTAGTTGCGAGGGACAATTCGGGATTCTCCTCGAGGCTTGGCAGGGCAATTGGGACGCCTCTCCAGCTGAGGCGGGAGACCAAGGGTCCCTTTCCACGTGCCACAGGAATCCTGGGACTCCTATCAAGTTTCACGAGGAGTCAGGCATCGTCTCCTTTGGAGGCACTGATCTCCGCGTACCTCTGGAGTTTTCAAAGGATGTGAGGCCTCAGGTCGCGATGAGGTGGGGAACTAGGTCTTTCTCTGTGGTCTCCACAGGGGATTCAGACATCCTTTCGTCTTGGGAGATGCAAGACGAGCCTGCATTCAAGTCACTGCAGGGATATCCGGCCTTATTTCGAGCCAGGGCATCGCGGTGTCCATTCCACTTGAGGCCGCAAACTCAGGGTCCCTCTCACATAGCTAGAGCTGAGAGAAGCCTCCTCTTGAGGTGCTTGTGGTAAGGTGGTATTCCTCTGGAGTCGAAGCCAGGGACTAACCTCTCATCTCCAGTTGATTTTTGGTCCACGGAGCTCTTTCGTGTGGCTACAGTGACCTCAGGATCCCTCTAGCCTTGAAACAGTGTTCTTGGGGTTTCTCTGGAGTGCCATCAAGGAAATCAAGGCTCCTTTCATGTGTGATGTGCAACACGGAATTGCTCTGCACGCAGTGCAGGGGAATCGGGCCTCATCTCGCGGCGAGGGGGAAGTCTCATGGTTTTTCTCGAGTTGCGGCGGGAACCTGGGGTATATTCTCGAGTTACGACGGGGATGGCCCTTCCAACCACGTGTTAGTTCAGCGAAGTCAGGACTCCTGCCTAGTTGCGAGGGACAACTGTGGATTCTCCTCGAGGCTTGGCAGGGCAATTGGGACGCCTCTCCAGCTGAGGCGGGAGACCAAGGGTCCCTTTCCACGTGCCACAGGAATCCTGGGACTCCTATCAAGTTTCACGAGGAGTCAGGCATCGTCTCCTTTGGAGGCACTGATCTCCGCATACCTCTGGAATTTTCAAAGGATGTGAGGCCTCCGGTCGCCATGAGGTGGGGAACTAGGTCTTTCTCTCTGGTCTTCACAGGGGATTCAGTCATCCTTTCATCTTGAGAGATGCAAGACGAGCCTGCATTCAAGTCACTGCAGGGATATTCGGCCTTATTTCGAGTCAGGGCATCGCGGTTTCCATTCCACTTGAGGCCGCAAACTCAGGGTCCCTCTCACATACCTAGAGCTGAGAGAAGCCTCCTCTTGATGTGCTTGTGGTAAGGTGGTATACCTCTGCAGTCGAAGCCAGGGACTAACCTCGCATCTCGAATTGATTTTTGGTCCAAGGAGCTCTTTCGTGTTTCTACAGTGACCTCGGGATCCCTCTAGCCTTAAAACAGTGTTCTTGGGGTTTCTCTGGAGTGCCATCAAGGAAATCAAGGCTCCTTTCTTGTTTGATGTGCAACACGGAATTGCTCTGCACGCAGTGCAGGGGAACCGGGCCTCATCTCGCGGCGAGTGGGAAGTCTCATGGTTTTTTTCGAGTTGCGGCGGGAACCTGGGGTATATTCTCGAGTTACGACGGGGATGGCCCTTCCACAAACGTGTTAGTTCAGCGACGGCAGGACTCCTGCCTAGTTGCGAGGGACAACTCGGGATTCTCCTCGAGGCTTGGCAGGGCAATTGGGACGCCTCTCCAGCTGAGGCGGGAGAGCAAGGGTCCCTTTCCACGTGCCAAAGGAATCCTGGGACTCCTATCAAGTTTCACGAGGAGTCAGGCATCGTCTCCTTTGGAGGCACTGATTTCCGCGTACCTCTGGAGTTTTCAAGGGATGTGAGGCCTCCAGTCGCGATGAGGTGGGGAAGTAGGTCTTTCTCTGTGGTCTCCACAGGGGATTCAGACATCCTTTCGTCTTGGGAGATGCAAGACGAGCCTGCATTCAAGTCACTGCAGGGATATCCGGCCTTATTTCGAGTCAGGGCATCGCGGTGTCCATTCCACTTGAGGCCGCAAACTCAGGGTCCCTCTCACATACCTAAAGCTGAGAGAAGCCTCCTCTTGAGGTGCTTGTGGTAAGGTGGTATTCCTCTGGAGTCGAAGCCAGGGACTAACCTCTCATATCGAGTTGATTTTTGGTCCACGGAGCTCTTTCGTGTTGCTACAGTGACCTCGGGATCCCTCTAGCCTTGAAACAGTGTTCTTGGTGTTTCTAGGAAGTGCCATCAAGGAAATCAAGGCTCCTTTCCTGTGTGATGTGCAAGACGGAATTGCTCTGCACGCAGTGCAGGGGAATCGGGCCTCATCTCGCGGCGAGGGGGAAGTCTCATGGTTTTTCTCGAGTTGCGGCGGGAACCTGGGGTATATTCTCGAGTTACGACGGGGATGGCCCTTCCACACACGTGTTAGTTCAGCGACGGCAGGACTCCTGCCTAGTTGCGAGGGACAACTCGGGATTGTCCTTGAGGCTTGGCAGGGCAATTGGGACGCCTCTCCAGCTGAGGCGGGAGACCAAGTGTCCCTTTCCACGTGCCACAGGAATCCTGGGACTCCTATCAAGTTTCACGAGGAGTCAGGCATCGTCTCCTTTGGAGGCACTGATCTCCGCGTACCTCTGGAGTTTTCAAAGGATGTGAGGCTTCCGGTCGCCAGGAGGTGGGGAACTAGGTCTTTCTCTGTGGTCTCCACATGGGATTCAGACATCCTTTCGTCTTGGGAGATGCAAGACGAGCCTGCATTCAAGTCACTGCAGGTATATCCGGCCTTATTTCGAGTCAGGGCATCGGGGTGTCCATTGCACTTGAGGCCGCAAACTCAGGGTCCCTCTCACATACCTAGAGCTGAGAGAAGCCTCCTCTTGAGGTGCTTGTGGTAAGGTGGTATTCCTCTGGAGTCGAAGCCAGGGACTAACCTCTCATCTCGAGTTGATTTTTGGTCCACGGAGCTCTTTCATGTTGCTACAGTGACCTCAGGATCCCTCTAGCCTTGAAACAGTGTTCTTGGGGTTTCTCTGGAGTGCCATCAAGGAAATCAAGGCTCCTTTCATGTGTGATGTGTAACACGGAATTGCTCTGCACGCAGTGCAGGGGAATCGGGCCTCATATCGCGGCGAGGGGGAAGTCTCATGGTTTTTCTCGAGTTGCGGCGGAAGCTGGGGTATATTCTCGAGTTACGACGAGGATGGCCCTTCCACCCACGTGTTTCTTCAGCGACGTCAGGACTCCTGCCTAGTTACGAGGGACAACTCGGGATTCTCCTCGAGGCTTGGCAGGGCAATTGGGACGCCTCTCCAGCTGAGGCGGGAGACCAAGGGTCCCTTTCCACGTGCCACAGGAATTCTGGGACTCCTATCAAGTTTCACGAGGAGTCAGGAATCGTCTCCTTTGGAGGCACTGATCTCCGCGTACCTCTGGAGTTTTCAAAGGATGTGAGGCCTCCGGTCGCGATGAGGTGGGGAACTAGGTCTTTCTCTGTGGTCTCCACATGGGATTCAGACATCCTTTCGTCTTGGGAGATGCAAGACGAGCCTGCATTCAACTCACTGCAGGGATATCCGGCCTTATTTCGAGTCAGGGCATCTCGGTGTCCATTCCACTGGAGGCCGCAAATTCAGGGTCCCTCTCACATACCTAGAGCTGAGAGAAGCCTCCTCTTGAGGTGCTTGTGGTAAGGTGGTATTCCTCTGGAGTCGAAGCCAGGGACTAACCTCTCATCTCGAGTTCATTTTTGGTCCACGGAGCTCTTTCGTGTTGCTACAGTGACCTCAGGATCCCTCTAGCCTGGAAACAGTGTTCTTGGGGTTTCTCTGGAGTGCCATCAAGGAAATCAAGGCCCCTTTCATGTGTGATGTGCAACACGGAATTGCTCTGCACGCAGTGCCGGGGAATCGGGCCTCATATCGCGGCGAGGGGGAAGTCTCATGGTTTTTCTCGAGTTGTGGCGGCAACCTGGGGTATATTCTCGAGTTACGACGGGGATGGCCCTTCCACCCACGTGTTTCTTCAGCGACGTCAGGACTCCTACCTAGTTGCGAGGGACAATTCGGGATTCTCCTCGAGGCTTGGCAGGGCAATTGGGACGCCTCTCCAGCTGAGGCGGGAGACCAAGGGTCCCTTTCCACGTGCCACAGGAATCCTGGGACTCCTATCAAGTTTCACGAGGAGTCAGGCATCGTCTCCTTTGGAGGCACTGATCTCCGCGTACCTCTGGAGTTTTCAAAGGATGTGAGGCCTCAGGTCGCGATGAGGTGGGGAACTAGGTCTTTCTCTGTGGTCTCCACAGGGGATTCAGACATCCTTTCGTCTTGGGAGATGCAAGACGAGCCTGCATTCAAGTCACTGCAGGGATATCCGGCCTTATTTCGAGCCAGGGCATCGCGGTGTCCATTCCACTTGAGGCCGCAAACTCAGGGTCCCTCTCACATAGCTAGAGCTGAGAGAAGCCTCCTCTTGAGGTGCTTGTGGTAAGGTGGTATTCCTCTGGAGTCGAAGCCAGGGACTAACCTCTCATCTCCAGTTGATTTTTGGTCCACGGAGCTCTTTCGTGTGGCTACAGTGACCTCAGGATCCCTCTAGCCTTGAAACAGTGTTCTTGGGGTTTCTCTGGAGTGCCATCAAGGAAATCAAGGCTCCTTTCATGTGTGATGTGCAACACAGAATTGCTCTGCACGCAGTGCAGGGGAATCGGGCCTCATCTCGCGGCGAGGGGGAAGTCTCATGGTTTTTCTCGAGTTGCGGCGGGAACCTGGGGTATATTCTCGAGTTACGACGGGGATGGCCCTTCCACACACGTGTTAGTTCAGCGACGGCAGGACTCCTGCCTAGTTGCGAGGGACAACTCGGGATTCTCCTCGAGGCTTGGCAGGGCAATTGGGACGCCTCTCCAGCTGAGGCGGGAGACCAAGTGTCCCTTTCCACGTGCCACAGGAATCCTGGGACTCCTATCAAGTTTCACTAGGAGTCAGGCATCGTCTCCTTTGGAGGCACTGATCTCCGTGTACCTCTGGAGTTTTCAAGGGATGTGAGGCCTCCGGTCGCGATGAGGTGGGGAACTAGGTCTTTCTCTGTGGTCTCCACAGGGAATTCAGAAATCCTTTCATCCTGGGAGATGCAAGACGAGCCTGCATTCAAGTCACTGCAGGGATATCCGGCCTTATTTCGAGTCAGGGCATCGCGGTGTCCATTCCACTGGAGGCCGCAAATTCAGGGTCCCTCTCACGTACCTAGAGCTGAGAGAAGCCTCCTCTTGAGGTGCTTGTGTTAAGGTGCTATTCCTCTGGAGTCGAAGCCAGGGACTAACCTCTCATCTCGAGTTGATTTTTGGTCCACGGAGCTCTTTCGTGTTGCTACTGTGACCTCAGGATCCCTGTAGCCTTGAAACAGTGTTCTTGGGGGTTCTCTGGAGTGCCATCAAGAAAATCAAGGCTCCTTTCATGTGTGATGTGCAACACGGAATTGCTCTGCACGCAGTGCAGGGGAATCGGGCCTCATCTCGCGGCGAGGGGGAAGTCTCATGGTTTTTCTCGAGTTGCGGCGGGAACCTGGGGTATATTCTCGAGTTACGACGGGGATGGCCCTTCCACCCACGTGTTTGTTCAGCCACGTCAGGACTCCGGCCTAGTTGCAAGGGACAACTCGGGATTCTCCTCGAGGCTTGGCAGGGCAATTGGGACGACTCTCCCGCAGAGGCGGGAGACCAGGGATCCCTTTCCACGTGCCACAGGAATCCTGGGACTCCTATCAATTTTCACGACGAGTCAGGCATCGTCTCCTTTGGAGGCACTGATCTCCGCGTACCTCTGGAGTTTTCAGAGGATGTGAGGCCTCCGGTCGCGATGAGGTGGGGAACTAGGTCTTTCTCTGTGGTCTCCACAGGGGATTCAGACATCCTTTCATCCTGGGAGATGCAAGACGAGCCTGCATTCAAGTCACTGCAGGGATATCCGGCCTTATTTCGAGTCAGGGCATCGCGGTGTCCATTCCACTTGAGGCCGCAAACTCAGGGTCCCTCTCACATACCTAGAGCTGAGAGAAGCCTCCTCTTGAGGTGCTTGTGGTAAGGTGGTATTCCTCTGGAGTCGAAGCCAGGGACTAACCTCTCATCTCGAGTTGATTTTTGGTCCACGGAGCTCTTTCGTGTTGCTACAGTGACCTCAGGATCCCTCTAGCCTTGAAACAGTGTTCTTGAGGTTTCTCTGGAGTGCCATCAAGGAAATTAAGGCTCCTTTCATGTGTGATGTGCAACACGGAATTGCTCTGCACGCAGTGCAGGGGAATCGGGCCTCATATCGCGGCGAGGGGGAAGTCTCATGGTTTTTCTCGAGTTGCGGCGGGAACCTGGGGTATATTCTCGAGTTACGACGGGGATGGCCCTTCCACCCACGTGTTTCTTCAGCGACGTCAGGGCTCCTGCCTAGTTGCGAGGGACAACTCGGGATTCTCCTCGAGGCTTGGCAGGGCAATAGGGACGCCTCTCCAGCTGAGGCGGGAGACCAAGGGTCCCTTTCCACGTGCCACAGTAATCCTGGGACTCCTATCAAGTTTCACGAGGAGTCAGGCATCGTCTCCTTTGGAGGCACTGATCTCCGCGTACCTCTGGAGTTTTCAAAGGATGTGAGGCCTCCGGTCGCTATGAGGTGGGGAACTAGGTCTTTCTCTGTGGTCTCCACAGGGGATTCAGACATCCTTTCGTCTTCGGAGATGCAAGACGAGCCTGCATTCAAGGCACTGCAGCGATATCCGGCCTTATTTCGAGCCAGGGCATCGCGGTGTCCATTCCACTTGAGGCCGCAAACTCAGGGTCCCTCTCACATAGCTAGAGCTGAGAGAAGCCTCCTCTTGAGGTCCTTGTGGTAAGGTGGTATTCCTCTGGAGTCGAAGCCAGGGACTAACCTCTCATCTCCAGTTGATTTTTGGTCCACGGAGCTCTTTCGTGTTGCTACAGTGACCTCAGGATCCCTCTAGCCTTGAAACAGTGTTCTTGGGGTTTCTCTGGAGTGCCATCAAGGAAATCAAGGCTCGTTTCATGTGTGATGTGCAACACGGAATTGCTCTGCACGCAGTGCAGGGGAATCAGGCCTCATCTCGCGGCGAGGGGGAAGTCTCATGATTTTTCTCGAGTTGCGGCGGGAACCTGGGGTATATTCTAGAGTTACGACGGGGATGGCCCTTCCACACACGTGTTAGTTCAGCGACGTCAGGACTCCTGCCTAGTTGCGAGGGACAACTCGGGATTCTCCTCGAGGCTTGGCAGGGCAATTGGGACGCCTCTCCAGCTGAGGCGGGAGACCAAGTGTCCCTTTCCACCTGCCACAGGAATCCTGGGACTCCTATCAAGTTTCACGAGGAGTCAGGCATCGTCTCCTTTGGAGGCACTGATCTCCGTGTACCTCTGGAGTTTTCAAGGGATGTGAGGCCTCCGGTCGCGATGAGGTGGGGAACTAGGTCTTTCTCTGTGGTCTCCACAGGGGATTCAGACATCCTTTCGTCTTGGGAGATGCAAGACGAGCCTGCATTCAAGTCACTGCAGGGATATCCGGCCTTATTTCGCGTCAGGGCATCGCGGTGTCCATTCCACTTGAGGCCGCAAACTCAGGGTCCCTCTCACATACATAGAGCTGAGAGAAGCCTCCTCTTGAGGTGCTTGTGGTAAGGTGGTATTCCTCTGGAGTCGAAGCCAGGGACTAAGCTCTCATCTGGAGTTGACTTTTGTTCCACGGAGCTCTTTCGTGTTGCTACAGTGACCTCAGGATCCCTCTAGCCTTGAAACAGTGTTCTTGGGGTTTCGCTAGAGTGCCGTCAAGGAAATCAAGGCTCCTTTCATGTGTGATGTGCAACACGGAATTGCTCTGCAAGCAGTGCAGGGGAATCGGGCCTCATCTCGCGGCGAGGGGGAAGTCTCATGGTTTTTCTCGAGTTGCGGCGGGAACCTGGGGTGTATTCTCGAGTTACGACGGGGATGGCCCTTCCACCCACGTGTTTGTTCAGCCACGTCAGGAATCCGGCCTAGTTGCGAGGGACAACTCGGGATTCTCCTCGAGGCTTGGCAGGGCAATTGGGACGCCTCTCCAGCTGAGGCGAGAGACCAAGGGTCCCTTTCCACATGCCACAGGAATCCTGGGACTCCTATCAAGTTTCATGAGGAGTCAGGCATCGTCTCCTTTGGAGGCACTGATCTCCGCGTACCTCTGGAGTTTTCAAAGGATGTGAGGCCTCCGGTCGCGATGAGGTGGGGAACTAGGTCTTTCTCTGTGGTCTCCACAGGGGATTCAGACATCCTTTCGTCTTGGGAGATGCAAGACGAGCCTGCATTCAAGTCACTGCAGGGATATCCGGCCTTATTTCGAGTCAGGGCATCGCGGTCTCGATTCCACTTGAGGCCGCAAACTCAGGGTCCCTCTCACATACATAGAGCTGAGAGAAGCCTCCTCTTGAGGTGCTTGTGGTAAGGTGGTATTCCTCTGGAGTCGAAGCCAGGGACTAACCTCTCATCTCGAGTTGATTTTTGGTCCACGGAGCTCTTTCGTGTTGCTACAGTGACCTCAGGATCCCTCTAGCCTTGAAGCAGTGTTCTTGGGGTTTCTCTGGAGTACCACCAAGGAAATCAAGGCTCCTTTCATGTGTGATGTGCAACACGGAATTGCTCTGCACACAGAGCTGGGGAATCGGGCCTCATCTCGCGGCGAGGTGGAAGTCTCATGGTTTTTCTCGAGTTGCGGCGGGAACCTGGGGTATATTCTCGAGTTACGACGGGGATGGCCCTTCCACCCACGTGTTTCTTCAGCGACGTCAGTACTCTTGCCTAGTTGCGAGGGACAACTCGGGATTCTCCTCCAGGCTTCGCAGGGCAATAGGGACGCCTCTTCAGCTGAGGCGGGAGACCAAGGGTCCCTTTCCACGTGCCACAGGAATCCTGGGACTCCTATCAAGTTTCTCGAGGAGTCAGGCATCGTCTCCTTTGGAGGCACTGATGTTCGCGTACCTCTGGAGTTTTCAAAGGATGTGAGGCCTCCGGTCGCGATGAGGTGGGGAACTAGGTCTTTCTCTGTGGTCTCCACAGGGGATTCAGACATCCTTTCGTCTTGGGAGATGCAAGACGAGCCTGCATTCAAGTCACTGCAGGGATATCCGGCCTTATTTCGAGTCAGGGCATCGCGGTGTCCATTCCACTTGAGGCCGCAAACTCAGCACATAGCTAGAGCTGAGAGAAGCCTCCTCTTGAGGTGCTTGTGGTAAGGTGGTATTCCTCTGGAGTCGAAGCCAGGGACTAACCTCTCATCTCGAGTTGATTTTTGGTCCACGGAGCTCTTTCGTGTTGCTACAGTGACCTCAGGATCCCTCTAGCCTGGAAACAGTGTTCTTGGGGTTTCTCTGGAGTGCCATCAAGGAAATCAAGGCTCCTTTCATGTGTGATGTGCAACGCTGAATTGCTCTGCACGCAGTGAAGGGGAATCGGGCCTCATCTCGCGGCGAGGAGGAAGTCTCATGGTTTTTCTCGAGTTGCGGCGGGAACCTGAGGTATATTCTCGAGTTACGACGGGGATGGCCCTTCCAGCCACGTGTTTGTTCAGCGACGTCAGGACTCCTGCCTAGTTGCGAGGGACAACTCGGGATTCTCCTCGAGGCTTGGCAGGGCAATTGGGACGCCTCTCCATCTGAGGCGGGAGACCAAGGGTCCCTTTCCACGTGCCACAGGAATCCTGGGATTCCCATCAAGTTTCACGAGGAGTCAGGCATCGTCTCCTTTGGAGGCACTGATCTCCGCGTACCTCTGAAGTTTTGAAAGAATGTGAGGCCTCCGGTCGCGATGAGGTGGGGAACTAGGTCTTTCTCTGTGGTCTCCACAGGGGATTCAGATATCATTTCATCTTGGGAGATGCAAGACGAGCCTGCATTCAATTCACTGCAGGGATATCCGGCCTTATTTCGCGTCAGGGCATCGCAGTGTCCATTCCACTTCAGTCCGCAAAATCAGGGTCCCTCTCACATACCTAGAGCTGAGAGAAGCCTCCTCTTGAGGTGCTTGTGGTAAGGTGGTATTCCTCTGGAGTCGAAGCCAGGGACTAACCTCTCATCTCGAGTTGATTTTTGGTCCATGGAGCTCTTTCGTGTTGCTACAGTGACCTCAGGATCCCTCTAGCCTTGAAACAGTGTTCTTGGGGTTTCTCTGGAGTGCCATCAAGGAAATCAAGGCTCCTTTCATGTGTGATGTGCAACACGGAATTGCTCTGCACGCAGTGCAGGTGAATCGGGCCTCATCTCGCGGCGAGGGGGAAGTCTCATGGTTTTTCTCGAGTTGTGGCGGGAACCTGGGGTATATTCTCGAGTTACGACGGGGATGGCCCTTCCACCCTCGTGTTTGTTCAGCGACGTCAGGACTCCTGCCTAGTTTCGAGGGACAACTCGGGATTCTCCTAGAGGCTTGGCAGGGCAATTCGACGCCTCTCCAGCTGAGGCGGGAGACCAAGGGTCCCTTTCCACGTGCCACAGGAATCCTGGGACTCCTATCAAGTTTCACGAGGAGTCAGGCATCGTCTCCTTTGGAGGCACTGATCTCCGCGTACCTCTGGAGTTTTCAAAGGATGTGAGGCCTCCAGTGGCGATGAGGTGGGGAACTAGGTCTTTCTCTGTGGTCTCAACAGGGGATTCAGACATCCTTTCATCTTGGGAGATGCAAGACGAGCCTGCATTCAAGTCACTGCAGGGATATCCGGCCTTATTTCGAGTTAGGGCATCGCGGTGTCCATTCCACTTGAGGCCGCAAACTCAGGGTCCCTCTCACTATAACTAGAGCTGAGAGAAGCCTCCTCTTGAGGTGCTTGTGTTAAGGTGGTATTCCTCTGGAGTCGAAGCCAGGGACTAACCTCTCTTCTCGAGTTGATTTTTGGTCCACGGAGCTCTTTCTTGTGGCTACAGTGACCTCAGGATCCCTCTAGCCTTGAAACAGTGTTCTTGGGGTTTCTCTGGAGTGCCATCAAGGAAATCAAGGCTCCTTTCATGTGTGATGTGCAACACTGAATTGCTCTGCACGCAGTGAAGGGGAATTGGGCCTCATCTGGCTGCGAGGGGGAAGTCTCATCGTTTTTCTCGAGTTGCGGCTGGAACCTGGGGTATATTCTCGAGTTAAGACGGGGATGGCCCTTCCAGCCACGTGTTTGTTCAGCGACGGAAGGAATCCTGCCTAGTTGCGAGGGACAACTCGGGATTCTCCTCGAGGCTTGGCAGGGCAATTGGGACGCCTCTCCAGCTGAGGCGGGAGACCAAGGGTCCCTTTCCACGTGCCACAGGAATCCTGGGACTCCTATCAAGTTTCACGAGGAGTCAGGCGTCGTCTCCTTTGGAGGCACTGATCTCCGCGTACCTCTGGAGTTTTCAAAGGATGTGAGGCGTCCGGTCGCGATGAGGTGGGGAACTAGGTCTTTCTCTGTGGTCTCCACAGGGGATTCAGACATCCTTTCGTCTTGGGAGATGCAAGACGAGCCTGCATTCAAGTCACTGCAGGGATATCCAGCCTTATTTCACGTCAGGGCATCGCGGTGTCCATTCCACTTGAGGCCGCAAAATCAGGGTCCCTCTCACATACCTAGAGCTGAGAGAAGCCTCCTCTTGAGGTGCTTGTCGTGAGGTGGTATTCCTCTGGAGTCGAAGCCAGGGACTAACCTCTCATCTCGAGTTGATTTTTGGTCCACGGACCTCTTTCGTTTTGCTACAGTAACCTCAGGATCCCTCTAGCCTTGAAACAGTGTTCTTGGGTTTTCTCTGGGGTGCCATCAAGGAAATCAAGGCTCCTTTCATGTTTGAAGTGCAACACGGAATTGCTCTGCATGCAGTGCAGGAGAATCGAGCCTCATCTCGCGGGGAGGGGGAAGTCTCATGGTTTTTCTCGAGTTGCGGCGGGACCCTGGGGTATATTCTCGAGTTATGACGGGAATGGCCCTTCCAACCACGTGTTTGTTCAGCGACGGCAGGACTCCTGCCTAGTTGCGAGGGACAACTCGGTATTCTCCTCGAGGCTTGGCAGGGCAATTGGGACGCCTCTCCAGCTGAGGCGGGAGACCAAGGGTCCCTTTCCACGTGCCACAGGAATCCTGGGACTCCTATCAAGTTTCACGAGGAGTCAGGCATCGTCTCCTTTGGAGGCACTGATCTCCGCGTACCTCTGGAGTTTTCAAAGGATGTGAGGCCTCCGGTCGCGATGAGGTGGGGAACTAGGTCTTTCTCCGTGGTCTCCACAGGGGATTCAGACATCCTTTCGTCTTGGGAGATGCAAGACGAGCCTGCATTCAAGTCACTGCAGGGATATCCGGCCTTATTTCGAGTCAGGGCATCGCGGTGTCCATTCCACTTGAGGCCGCAAACTCAGGGTCCCTCTCACATACCTAGAGCTGAGAGAAGCCTCCTCTTGAGGTGCTTGTGGTGAGGTGGTATTCCTCTGGAGTCGAAGCCAGGGACTAACCTCTCATCTCGAGTTGATTTTTGGTCCACGGACCTCTTTCGTTTTGCTACAGTAACCTCATGATCCCTCTAGCCTTAAAACAGTGTTCTTGGGTTTTCTCTGGGGTGCCATCAAGGAAATCAAGGCTCCTTTCATGTTTGAAGTGCAACACGGAATTGCTCTGCATGCAGTGCAGGAGAATCGAGCCTCATCTCGCGGGGAGGGGGAAGTCTCATGGTTTTTCTCGAGTTGCGGCGGGACCCTGGGGTATATTCTCGAGTTATGACGGGAATGGCCCTTCCAGCCACGTGTTTGTTCAGCGACGTCAGGACTCCTGCCTAGTTGCGAGGGACAACTCGGGATTCTCCTCGAGGCTTGGCAGGGCAATTGGGACGCCTCTCCAGCTGAGGCGGGAGACCAAGCGTCCCTTTCCACATGCCACAGGAATCCTGGGACTCCTATCAAGTTTCACGAGGAGTCAGGCATCGTCTCCTTTGGAGGCACTGATCTCCGCGTACCTCTGGAGTTTTCAAAGGATGTGAGGCTTCCGGTCGCGATGAGGTGGGGAACTAGATCTTTCTCTGAGGTCTCCACAGGGGATTCAGACATCCTTTCATTTGGGAGATGCAAGACGAGCCTGCATTCAAGTCACTGCAGGGATATCCGGCCTTATTTCGAGTCAGGGCATCGCGGTGTCCATTCCACTTGAGGCCGCAAATTCAGGGTCCCTCTCACATACCTAGAGCTGAGAGCAGCCACCTCTTGAGGTGCTTGTGGTAAGGTGGTATTCCTCTGGAGTCGAAGCCAGGGACTAACCTCTCATCTCGAGTTGATTTTTGGGCCACGGAGCTCTTTCGTGTGGCTACAGTGACCTCAGGATCCCTCTAGCCTTGAAACAGTGTTCTTGGGGTTTCTCTGGAGTGCCATCAAGGAAATCAAGCCTCCTTTCATGTGTGATGTGCAACACGGAATTGCTCTGCACGCAGTGCAGGGGAATCGGGCCTCATCTCGCGGCGAGGGGGAAGTCTCATGGTTTTTCTCGAGTTGCGGCGGGAACCTGGGGTATATTCTCGAGTTACGACGGGGATGGCCCTTCCAGCCACGTGTTTGTTCAGCGACGTCAGGACTCCTGCCTAGTTGCGAGGGACAACTCGGGATTCTCCTCGAGGCTTGGCAGGGCAATTGGGACGCCTCTCCAGCTGAGGCGGGAGACCAAGGTTCCCTTTCCACGTGCCACAGGAATTCTGGGACTCCTATCAAGTTTCACGAGGAGTCAGGCATCGTCTCCTTTGGAGGCACTGATCTCCGCGTACCTCTGGAGTTTTCAAAGGATGTGATGCCTCGGGTCGTAATGAGGTGGGGAACTAGGTCTTTTTCTGTGGTCTCCACAGGGGATTCAGACATCCTTTCATCTTGGGAGATGCAAGACGAGCCTGCATTCAAGTCACTGCAGGGATATCCGGCCTTATTTCGAGTCAGGGCATCGCGGTGTCCATTCAAATTGAGGCCGCAAACTCAGCACATAGCTAGAGCTGAGAGAAGCCTCCTCTTGAGGTGCTTGTGGTAAGGTGGTATTCCTCTGGAGTCGAAGCCAGGGACTAACCTCTCATCTCGAGTTGATTTTTGGTCCACGGAGCTCTTTCGTGTTGCTACAGTGACCTCAGGATCCCTCTAGCCTTGAAACAGTGTTCTTGGGGTTTCTCTTGAGTGCCATCAAGGAAATCAAGGCTCCTTTCATGTGTGATGTGCAACACAGAATTGCTCTGCACGCAGGGCAGGGGAATCGGGCCTCATCTCGCGGCGAGGGGGAAGTCTCATGGTTTTTCTCGAGTTGCAGCGGGAACCTGGGGTATATTCTCGAGTTACGACGGGGATGGCCCTTCCACACACGTGTTTGTTCAGCGAAGGCAGGACTCCTGCCTAGTTGCGAGGGACAACTCGGGATTCTCCTCGAGGCTTGGCAGGGCAATTGGGACGCCTCTCCAGCTGAGGCGGGAGACCAAGGGTCCCTTTCCACGTGCACAGGAATCCTGGGACTCTTATCAAGTTTCACGAGGAGTCAGGCATCGTCTCCTTTGGAGGCACTGATCTCCGCGTACCTCTGAAGTTTTCAAAGGATGTGAGGCCTCCGGTCGCGATGAGGTGGGGAACTAGGTCTTTCTCTGTGGTCTCCACAGGGGATTCAGACATCCTTTCGTCTTGGGAGATGCAAGACGAGCCTGCATCCAACTCACTGCAGGGATATCCGGCCTTATTTCGAGTCAGGGCATCTCGGTGTCCATTCCACTGGAGGCCGCAAATTCAGGGTCCCTCTCACATACCTAGAGCTGAGAGAAGCCTCCTCTTGAGGTGCTTGTGGTAAGGTGGTATTCCTCTGGAGTCGAAGCCAGGGACTAACCTCTCATCTCGAGTTCATTTTTGGTCCACGGAGCTCTTTCGTGTTGCTACAGTGACCTCAGGATCCCTCTAGCCTGGAAACAGTGTTCTTGGGGTTTCTCTGGAGTGCCATCAAGGAAATCAAGGCCCCTTTCATGTGTGATGTGCAACACGGAATTGCTCTGCACGCAGTGCCGGGGAATCGGGCCTCATATCGCGGCGAGGGGGAAGTCTCATGGTTTTTCTCGAGTTGTGGCGGCAACCTGGGGTATATTCTCGAGTTACGACGGGGATGGCCCTTCCACCCACGTGTTTCTTCAGCGACGTCAGGACTCCTACCTAGTTGCGAGGGACAATTCGGGATTCTCCTCGAGGCTTGGCAGGGCAATTGGGACGCCTCTCCAGCTGAGGCGGGAGACCAAGGGTCCCTTTCCACGTGCCACAGGAATCCTGGGACTCCTATCAAGTTTCACGAGGAGTCAGGCATCGTCTCCTTTGGAGGCACTGATCTCCGCGTACCTCTGGAGTTTTCAAAGGATGTGAGGCCTCAGGTCGCGATGAGGTGGGGAACTAGGTCTTTCTCTGTGGTCTCCACAGGGGATTCAGACATCCTTTCGTCTTGGGAGATGCAAGACGAGCCTGCATTCAAGTCACTGCAGGGATATCCGGCCTTATTTCGAGCCAGGGCATCGCGGTGTCCATTCCACTTGAGGCCGCAAACTCAGGGTCCCTCTCACATAGCTAGAGCTGAGAGAAGCCTCCTCTTGAGGTGCTTGTGGTAAGGTGGTATTCCTCTGGAGTCGAAGCCAGGGACTAACCTCTCATCTCCAGTTGATTTTTGGTCCACGGAGCTCTTTCGTGTGGCTACAGTGACCTCAGGATCCCTCTAGCCTTGAAACAGTGTTCTTGGGGTTTCTCTGGAGTGCCATCAAGGAAATCAAGGCTCCTTTCATGTGTGATGTGCAACACGGAATTGCTCTGCACGCAGTGCAGGGGAATCGGGCCTCATCTCGCGGCGAGGGGGAAGTCTCATGGTTTTTCTCGAGTTGCGGCGGGAACCTGGGGTATATTCTCGAGTTACGACGGGGATGGCCCTTCCACACACGTGTTAGTTCAGCGACGGCAGGATTCCTGCCTAGTTGCGAGGGACAACTCGGGATTCTCCTCGAGGCTTGGCAGGGCAATTGGGACGCCTCTCCAGCTGAGGCGGGAGACCAAGTGTCCCTTTCCACGTGCCACAGGAATCCTGGGACTCCTATCAAGTTTCACGAGGAGTCAGGCATCGTCTCCTTTGGAGGCACTGATCTCCGTGTACCTCTGGAGTTTTCAAGTGATGTGAGGCCTCCGGTCGCGATGAGGTGGGGAACTAGGTCTTTCTCTGTGGTCTCCACAGGGGATTCAGACATCCTTTCGTCTTGGGAGATGCAAGACGAGCCTGCATTCAAGTCACTGCAGGGATATCCGGACTTATTTCGCGTCAGGGCATCGCGGTGTCCATTCCAATTGAGGCCGCACACTCAGGGTCCCTCTCACATACCTAGAGCTGAGAGAAGCCTCCTCTTGAGGTGCTTGTGGTAAGGTGGTATTCCTCTGGAGTCGAAGCCAGGGACTAAGCTCTCATCTCGAGTTGATTTTTGTTCCACGGAGCTCTTTCGTGTTGCTACAGTGACCTCAGAATCCCTCTAGCCTTGAAACAGTGTTCTTGGGGTTTCGCTGGAGTGCCGTCAAGGAAATCAAGGCTCCTTTCATGTGTGATGTGCAACACGGAATTTCTCTGCACGCAGTGCAGGGGAATCGGGCCTCATCTCGCGGCGAGGGGGAAGTCTCATGGATTTTCTCGAGTTGCGGCGGGAACCTGGGGTATATTCTCGAGTTACGACGGGGATGGCCCTTCCACCCACGTGTTTGTTCAGCGACGTCAGGACTCCGGCCTAGTTGCGAGGGACAACTCGGGATTCTCCTTGAGGCTTGGCAGGGCAATTGGGACGACTCTCCCGCTGAGGCGGGAGACCAAGGATCCCTTTCCACGTGCCACAGGAATCCTGGGACTCCTATCAAGTTTCACGAGGAGTCAGGCATCGTCTCCTTTGGAGGCACTGATCTCCGCGTACCTCTGGAGTTTTCAAATGATGGGAGGCCTCCGGTCGCGATGAGATGGGGAACTAGGTCTTTCTCTGTGGTCTCCACAGGGAATTCAGAAATCCTTTCATCCTGGGAGATGCAAGACGAGCCTGCATTCAAGTCACTGCAGGGATATCCAGCCTTATTTCGAGTCAGGGCAACGCGGTGTCCATTCCACTGGAGGCCGCAAATTCAGGGTCCCTCTCACGTACCTAGAGCTGAGAGAAGCCTCCTCTTGAGGTGCTTGTGTTAAGGTGGTATTCCTCTGGAGTCGAAGCCAGGGACTAACCTCTCATCTCGAGTTGATTTTTGGTCCACGGAGCTCTTTCGTGTTGCTACTGTGACCTCAGGATCCCTGCAGCCTTGAAACAGTGTTCTTGGGGGTTCTCTGGAGTGCCATCAAGAAAATCAAGGCTCCTTTCATGTGTGATGTGCAACACGGAATTGCTCTGCACGCAGTGCAGGGGAATCGGGCCTCATCTCGCGGCGAGGGGGAAGTCTCATGGTTTTTCTCGAGTTGCGGCGGGAACCTGGGGTATATTCTCGAGTTACGACGGGGATGGCCCTTCCACACACGTGTTAGTTCAGCGACGTCAGGACTCCTGCCTAGTTGCGAGGGACAACTCGGGATTCTCCTCGAGGCTTGGCAGGGCAATTGGGACGCCTCTCCAGCTGAGGCGGGAGACCAAGTGTCCCTTTCCACCTGCCACAGGAATCCTGGGACTCCTATCAAGTTTCACGAGGAGTCAGGCATCGTCTCCTTTGGAGGCACTGATCTCCGTGTACCTCTGGAGTTTTCAAGGGATGTGAGGCCTCCGGTCGCGATGAGGTGGGGAACTAGGTCTTTCTCTGTGGTCTCCACAGGGGATTCAGACATCCTTTCGTCTTGGGAGATGCAAGACGAGCCTGCATTCAAGTCACTGCAGGGATATCCGGCCTTATTTTGCGTCAGGGCATCGCGGTGTCCATTCCACTTGAGGCCGCAAACTCAGGGTCCCTCTCACATACATAGGCTGAGAGAAGCCTCCTCTTGAGGTGCTTGTGGTAAGGTGGTATTCCTCTGGAGTCGAAGCCAGGGACTAAGCTCTCATCTCGAGTTGACTTTTGTTCCACGGAGCTCTTTCGTGTTGCTACAGTGACCTCAGGATCCCTCTAGCCTTGAAACAGTGTTCTTGGGGTTTCGCTAGAGTGCCGTCAAGGAAATCAAGGCTCCTTTCATGTGTGATGTGCAACACGGAATTGCTCTGCACGCAGTGCAGGGGAATCGGGCCTCATCTCGCGGCGAGGGGGAAGTCTCATGGTTTTTCTCGAGTTGCGGCGGGAACCTGGGGTGTATTCTCGAGTTACGACGGGGATGGCCCTTCCACCCACGTGTTTGTTCAGCCACGTCAGGACTCCGGCCTAGTTGCGAGGGACAACTCGGGATTCTCCTCGAGGCTTGGCAGGGCAATTGGGACGACTCTCCCGCTGAGGCGGGAGACCAAGGATCCCTTTCCACGTGCCACAGGAATCCTGGGACTCCTATCAAGTTTCACGAGGAGTCAGGCATCGTCTCCTTTGGAGGCACTGATCTCCGCGTACCTCTAGAGTTTTCAAATGATGTGAGGCCTCCGGTCGCGATGAGGTGGGGAACTAGGTCTTTCTCTGTGGTCTACACAGGGGAATCAGACATCCTTTCATCCTGGGAGATGCAAGACGAGCCTGCATTCAAGTCACTGCAGGGATATCCGGCCTTATTTCGAGCCAGGGCATCGCGGTGTCCATTCCACTGGAGGCCGCAAATTCAGGGTCCCTCTCACATACCTAGAGCTGAGAGAAGCCTCCTCTTGAGGTGCTTGTGTTAAGGTGGTATTCCTCTGGAGTCAAAGCCAGGGACTAACCTCTCATCTCGAGTTGATTTTTGGTCCACGGAGCTCTTTCGTGTTGCTACAGTGACCTCAGGATCCGTCTAGCCTTGAAACAGTGTTCTTGGGGTTTCTCTGGAGTGCCATCAAGGAAATCAAGGCTGCTTTCATGTGTGATGTGCAACACGGAATTGCTCTGAACACAGTGCAGGGGAATCGGGCCTCATCTCGCGGCGAGGGGGAAGTCTCATGGTTTTTCTCGAGTTGCGGCGGGAACCTGGGGTATATTCTCGAGTTACGACGGGGATGGCCCTTCCACACACGTGTTTGTTCAGCGACGTTAGGACTTCTGCCTAGTTGCGAGGAACAACTCGGGATTCTCCTCGAGGCTTGGCAGGGCAATTGGGACACCTCTCCAGCTGAGGCGAGAGACCAAGGGTCCCTTTCCACGTGCCACAGGAATCCTGGGACTCCTATCAAGTTTCATGAGGAGTCAGGCATCGTCTCCTTTGGAGGCACTGATCTCCGCGTACCTCTGGACTTTTCAAAGGATGTGAGGCCTACGGTCGCGATGAGGTGGGGAACTAGGTCTTTCTCTGTGGTCTCCACAGGGGATTCAGACATCCTTTCGTCTTGGGAGATGCAAGACGAGCCTGCATTCAAGTCACTGCAGGGATATCCGGCCTTATTTCGAGTCAGGGCATCGCGGTCTCGATTCCACTTGAGGCCGCAAACTCAGGGTCCCTCTCACATACATAGAGCTGAGAGAAGCCTCCTCTTGAGGTGCTTGTGGTAAGGTGGTATTCCTCTGGAGTCGAAGCCAGGGACTAACCTCTCATCTCGAGTTGATTTTTGGTCCACGGAGCTCTTTCGTGTTGCTACAGTGACCTCAGGATCCCTCTAGCCTTGAAACAGTGTTCTTGGGGTTTCTCTGGAGTGCCATCAAGGAAATCAAGGCTCCTTTCATGTGTGATGTGCAACACGGAATTGCTCTGCACACAGAGCTGGGGAATCGGGCCTCATCTCGCGGCGAGGTGGAAGTCTCATGGTTTTTCTCGAGTTGCGGCGGGAACCTGGGGTATATTCTCGAGTTACGACGGGGATGGCCCTTCCACCCACGTGTTTCTTCAGCGACGTCAGTACTCCTGCCTAGTTGCGAGGGACAACTCGGGATTCTCCTCGAGGCTTCGCAGGGCAATAGGGACGCCTCTTCAGCTGAGGCGGGAGACCAAGGGTCCCTTTCCACGTGCCACAGGAATCCTGGGACTCCTATCAAGTTTCTCGAGGAGTCAGGAATCGTCTCCTTTGGAGGCACTGATGTTCGCGTACCTCTGGAGTTTTCAAAGGATGTGAGGCCTCCGGTCGCGATGAGGTGGGGAACTAGGTCTTTCTCTGTGGTCTCCACAGGGGATTCAGACATCCTTTCGTCTTGGGAGATGCAAGTCGAGCCTGCATTCAAGTCACTGCAGGGATATCCGGCCTTATTTCGAGTCAGGGCATCGCGGTGTCCATTCCACTTGAGGCCGCAAACTCAGCACATAGCTAGAGCTGAGAGAAGCCTCCTCTTGAGGTGCTTGTGGTAAGGTGGTATTCCTCTGGAGTCGAAGCCAGGGACTAACCTCTCATCTCGAGTTGATTTTTGGTCCACGGAGCTCTTTCGTGTTGCTACAGTGACCTCAGGATCCCTCTAGCCTGGAAACAGTGTTCTTGGGGTTTCTCTGGAGTGCCATCAAGGAAATCAAGGCTCCTTTCATGTGTGATGTGCAACGCTGAATTGCTCTGCACGCAGTGAAGGGGAATCGGGCCTCATCTCGCGGCGAGGAGGAAGTCTCATGGTTTTTCTCGAGTTGCGGCGGGAACCTGAGGTATATTCTCGAGTTACGACGGGGATGGCCCTTCCAGCCACGTGTTTGTTCAGCGACGTCAGGACTCCTGCCTAGTTGCGAGGGACAACTCGGGATTCTCCTCGAGGCTTGGCAGGGCAATTGGGACGCCTCTCCTTCTGAGGCGGGAGACCAAGGGTCCCTTTCCACGTGCCACAGGAATCCTGGGATTCCCATCAAGTTTCACGAGGAGTCAGGCATCGTCTCCTTTGGAGGCACTGATCTCCGCGTACCTCTGAAGTTTTGAAAGAATGTGAGGCCTCCGGTCGCGATGAGGTGGGGAACTAGGTCTTTCTCTGTGGTCTCCAAAGGGGATTCAGATATCATTTCATCTTGGGAGATGCAAGACGAGCCTGCATTCAATTCACTGCAGGGATATCCGGCCTTATTTCGCGTCAGGGCATCGCAGTGTCCATTCCACTTGAGTCCGCAAAATCAGGGTCCCTCTCACATACCTAGAGCTGAGAGAAGCCTCCTCTTGAGGTGCTTGTGGTAAGGTGGTATTCCTCTGGAGTCGAAGCCAGGGACTAACCTCTCATCTCGAGTTGATTTTTGGTCCACGGAGCTCTTTCGTGTTGCTACAGTGACCTCAGGATCCCTCTAGCCTTGAAACAGTGTTCTTGGGGTTTCTCTGGAGTGCCATCAAGGAAATCAAGGCTCCTTTCATGTGTGATGTGCAACACGGAATTGCTCTGCACGCAGTGCAGGTGAATCGGGCCTCATCTCGCGGTGAGGGGGAAGTCTCATGGTTTTTCTCGAGTTGTGGCGGGAACCTGGGGTATATTCTCGAGTTACGACGGGGATCGCCCTTCCACCCTCGTGTTTGTTCAGCGACGTCAGGACTCCTGCCTAGTTTCGAGGGACAACTCGGGATTCTCCTCGAGGCTTGGCAGGGCAATTCGACGCCTCTCCAGCTGAGGCGGGAGACCAAGGGTCCCTTTCCACGTGCCACAGGAATCCTGGGACTCCTATCAAGTTTCACGAGGAGTCAGGCGTCGTCTCCTTTGGAGGCACTGATCTCCGCGTACCTCTGGAGTTTTCAAAGGATGTGAGGCCTCCGGTCGCGATGAGGTGGGGAACTAGGTCTTTCTCTGTGGTCTCCACAGGGGATTCAGACATCCTTTCGTCTTGGGAGATGCAAGACGAGCCTGCATTCAAGTCACTGCAGGGATATCCAGCCTTATTTCACGTCAGGGCATCGCGGTGTCCATTCCACTTGAGGCCGCAAAATCAGGGTCCCTATCACATACCTAGAGCTGAGAGAAGCCTCCTCTTGAGGTGCTTGTGGTGAGGTGGTATTCCTCTGGAGTCGAAGCCAGGGACTAACCTCTCATCTCGAGTTGATTTTTGGTCCACGGACCTCTTTCGTTTTGCTACAGTAACCTCAGGATCCCTCTAGCCTTGAAACAGTGTTCTTGGGTTTTCTCTGGAGTGCCATCAAGGAAATCAAGGCTCCTTTCATATTTGAAGTGCAACACGGAATTGCTCTGCATGCAGTGCAGGAGAATCGAGCCTCATCTCGCGGGGAGGGGGAAGTCTCATGGTTTTTCTCGAGTTGCGGCGGGACCCTGGGGTATATTCTCGAGTTATGACGGGAATGGCCCTTCCAGCCACGTGTTTGTTCAGCGACGTAAGGACTCCTGCCTAGTTGCGAGGGACAACTCGGGATTCTCCTCGAGGCTTGGCAGGGCAATTGGGATGCCTCTCCAGCTGAGGCGGGAGACCAAGGGTCCCTTTCCACGTGCCACAGGAATCCTGGGACTCCTATCAAGTTTCACGAGGAGTCAGGCATCGTCTCCTTTGGAGGCACTGATCTCCGCGTACCTCTGGAGTTTTCAAAGGATGTGAGGCCTCCGGTCGCGATGAGGTGGGGAACTAGGTCTTTCTCCGTGGTCTCCACAGGGGATTCAGACATCCTTTCGTCTTGGGAGATGCAAGACGAGCCTGCATTCAAGTCACTGCAGGGATATCCGGCCTTATTTCGAGTCAGGGCATCGCGGTGTCCATTCCACTTGAGGCCGCAAACTCAGGGTCCCTCTCACATACCTAGAGCTGAGAGAAGCCTCCTCTTGAGGTGCTTGTGGTGAGGTGGTATTCCTCTGGAGTCGAAGCCAGGGACTAACCTCTCATCTCGAGTTGATTTTTGGTCCACGGACCTCTTTCGTTTTGCTACAGTAACCTCAGGATCCCTCTAGCCTTAAAACAGTGTTCTTGGGTTTTCTCTGGGGTGCCATCAAGGAAATCAAGGCTCCTTTCATGTTTGAAGTGCAACACGGAATTGCTCTGCATGCAGTGCAGGAGAATCGAGCCTCATCTCGCGGGGAGTGGTAAGTCTCATGGTTTTTCTCGAGTTGCGGCGGGACCCTGGGGTATATTCTCGAGTTATGACGGGAATGGCCCTTCCAGCCACGTGTTTGTTCAGCGACGTCAGGACTCCTGCCTAGTTGCGAGGGACAACTCGGGATTCTCCTCGAGGCTTGGCAGGGCAATTGGGACGCCTCTCCAGCTGAGGCGGGAGACCAAGGGTCCCTTTCCACATGCCACAGGAATCCTGGGACTCCTATCAAGTTTCACGAGGAGTCAGGCATCGTCTCCTTTGGAGGCACTGATCTCCGCGTACCTCTGGAGTTTTCAAAGGATGTGAGGCTTCCGGTCGCGATGAGGTGGGGAACTAGATCTTTCTCTGAGGTCTCCACAGGGGATTCAGACATCCTTTCATTTGGGAGATGCAAGACGAGCCTGCATTCAAGTCACTGCAGGGATATCCGGCCTTATTTCGAGTCAGGGCATCGCGGTGTCCATTCCACTTGAGGCCGCAAACTCAGGGTCCCTCTCACATACCTAGAGCTGAGAGAAGCCTCCTCTTGAGGTGCTTGTGGTAAGGTGGTATTCCTCTGGAGTCGAAGCCAGGGACTAACCTCTCATCTCGAGTTGATTTTTGGGCCACGGAGCTCTTTCGTGTGGCTACAGTGACCTCAGGATCCCTCTAGCCTTGAAACAGTGTTCTTGGGGTTTCTCTGGAGTGCCATCAAGGAAATCAAGCCTCCTTTCATGTGTGATGTGCAACACGGAATTGCTCTGCACGCAGTGAAGGGGAATCGGGCCTCATCTCGCGGCGAGGGGGAAGTCTCATGGTTTTTCTCGAGTTGCGGCGGGAACCTGGGGTATATTCTCGAGTTACGACGGGGATGGCCCTTCCAGCCACGTGTTTGTTCAGCGACGTCAGGACTCCTGCCTAGTTGCGAGGGACAACTCGGGATTCTCCTCGAGGCTTGGCAGGGCAATTGGGACGCCTCTCCAGCTGAGGCGGGAGACCAAGGTTCCCTTTCCACGTGCCACAGGAATTCTGGGACTCCTATCAAGTTTCACGAGGAGTCAGGCATCGTCTCCTTTGGAGGCACTGATCTCCGCGTACCTCTGGAGTTTTCAAAGGATGTGATGCCTCGGGTCGTAATGAGGTGGGGAACTAGGTCTTTTTCTGTGGTCTCCACAGGGGATTCAGACATCCTTTCATCTTGGGAGATGCAAGACGAGCCTGCATTCAAGTCACTGCAGGGATATCCGGCCTTATTTCGAGTCAGGGCATTGCGGTGTCCATTCAAATTGAGGCCGCAAACTCAGCACATAGCTAGAGCTGAGAGAAGCCTCCTCTTGAGGTGCTTGTGGTAAGGTGGTATTCCTCTGGAGTCGAAGCCAGGGACTAACCTCTCATCTCGAGTTGATTTTTGGGCCACGGAGCTCTTTCGTGTTGCTACAGTGACCTCAGGATCCCTCTAGCCTGGAAACAGTGTTCTTGGGGTTTCTCTGGAGTGCCATCAAGGAAATCAAGGCTCCTTTCATGTGTGATGTGCAACGCTGAATTGCTCTGCACGCAGTGCAGGGGAATCGGGCCTCATCTCGCGGCGAGGAGGAAGTCTCATGGTTTTTCTCGAGTTGCGGCGGGAACCTGGGGTATATTCTCGAGTTACGACGGGGATGGCCCTTCCACCCACGTGTTTGTTCAGTGACGGCAGGACTCCTGCCTAGTTGCGAGGGACAACTCGGGATTCTCCTCGAGGCTTGGCAGGGCAATTGGGACGCCTCTCCAGCTGAGGCGGGAGACCAAGGGTCCCTTTCCACGTGCCACAGGAATCCTGGGACTCCTATCAAGTTTCACGAGGAGTCAGGCATCGTCTTCTTTGGAGCCAGTGATCTCCGCGTACCTCTGGAGTTTTCAAAGGATGTGAGGCCTCCGGTCGCAATGAGGTGGGGAACTAGATCTTTCTCTGAGGTCTCCACAGGGGATTCAGACATCCTTTCATTTGGGAGATGCAAGACGAGCCTGCATTCAAGTCACTGCAGGGATATCCGGCCTTATTTCGAGTCAGGGCATCGCGGTGTCCATTCCACTTGAGGCCGCAAACTCAGGGTCCCTCTCACATACCTAGAGCTGAGAGAAGCCTCCTCTTGAGGTGCTTGTGGTAAGGTGGTATTCCTCTGGAGTCGAAGCCAGGGACTAACCTCTCATCTCGAGTTGATTTTTGGTCCACGGAGCTCTTTCGTGTTGCTACAGTGACCTCAGGATCCCTCTAGCCTTGAAACAGTGTTCTTGGGGTTTCTCTGGAGTGCCATCAAGGAAATCAAGGCTCCTTTCATGTGTGATGTGCAACACGGAATTGCTCTGCACACAGAGCTGGGGAATCGGGCCTCATCTCGCGGCGAGGTGGAAGTCTCATGGTTTTTCTCGAGTTGCGGCGGGAACCTGGGGTATATTCTCGAGTTACGACGGGGATGGCCCTTCCACCCACGTGTTTCTTCAGCGACGTCAGTACTCCTGCCTAGTTGCGAGGGACAACTCGGGATTCTCCTCGAGGCTTCGCAGGGCAATAGGGACGCCTCTTCAGCTGAGGCGGGAGACCAAGGGTCCCTTTCCACGTGCCACAGGAATCCTGGGACTCCTATCAAGTTTCTCGAGGAGTCAGGAATCGTCTCCTTTGGAGGCACTGATGTTCGCGTACCTCTGGAGTTTTCAAAGGATGTGAGGCCTCCGGTCGCGATGAGGTGGGGAACTAGGTCTTTCTCTGTGGTCTCCACAGGGGATTCAGACATCCTTTCGTCTTGGGAGATGCAAGTCGAGCCTGCATTCAAGTCACTGCAGGGATATCCGGCCTTATTTCGAGTCAGGGCATCGCGGTGTCCATTCCACTTGAGGCCGCAAACTCAGCACATAGCTAGAGCTGAGAGAAGCCTCCTCTTGAGGTGCTTGTGGTAAGGTGGTATTCCTCTGGAGTCGAAGCCAGGGACTAACCTCTCATCTCGAGTTGATTTTTGGTCCACGGAGCTCTTTCGTGTTGCTACAGTGACCTCAGGATCCCTCTAGCCTGGAAACAGTGTTCTTGGGGTTTCTCTGGAGTGCCATCAAGGAAATCAAGGCTCCTTTCATGTGTGATGTGCAACGCTGAATTGCTCTGCACGCAGTGAAGGGGAATCGGGCCTCATCTCGCGGCGAGGAGGAAGTCTCATGGTTTTTCTCGAGTTGCGGCGGGAACCTGAGGTATATTCTCGAGTTACGACGGGGATGGCCCTTCCAGCCACGTGTTTGTTCAGCGACGTCAGGACTCCTGCCTAGTTGCGAGGGACAACTCGGGATTCTCCTCGAGGCTTGGCAGGGCAATTGGGACGCCTCTCCATCTGAGGCGGGAGACCAAGGGTCCCTTTCCACGTGCCACAGGAATCCTGGGATTCCCATCAAGTTTCACGAGGAGTCAGGCATCGTCTCCTTTGGAGGCACTGATCTCCGCGTACCTCTGAAGTTTTGAAAGAATGTGAGGCCTCCGGTCGCGATGAGGTGGGGAACTAGGTCTTTCTCTGTGGTCTCCAAAGGGGATTCAGATATCATTTCATCTTGGGAGATGCAAGACGAGCCTGCATTCAATTCACTGCAGGGATATCCGGCCTTATTTCGCGTCAGGGCATCGCAGTGTCCATTCCACTTGAGTCCGCAAAATCAGGGTCCCTCTCACATACCTAGAGCTGAGAGAAGCCTCCTCTTGAGGTGCTTGTGGTAAGGTGGTATTCCTCTGGAGTCGAAGCCAGGGACTAACCTCTCATCTCGAGTTGATTTTTGGTCCACGGAGCTCTTTCGTGTTGCTACAGTGACCTCAGGATCCCTCTAGCCTTGAAACAGTGTTCTTGGGGTTTCTCTGGAGTGCCATCAAGGAAATCAAGGCTCCTTTCATGTGTGATGTGCAACACGGAATTGCTCTGCACGCAGTGCAGGTGAATCGGGCCTCATCTCGCGGCGAGGGGGAAGTCTCATGGTTTTTCTCGAGTTGTGGCGGGAACCTGGGGTATATTCTCGAGTTACGACGGGGATCGCCCTTCCACCCTCGTGTTTGTTCAGCGACGTCAGGACTCCTGCCTAGTTTCGAGGGACAACTCGGGATTCTCCTCGAGGCTTGGCAGGGCAATTCGACGCCTCTCCAGCTGAGGCGGGAGACCAAGGGTCCCTTTCCACGTGCCACAGGAATCCTGGGACTCCTATCAAGTTTCACGAGGAGTCAGGCGTCGTCTCCTTTGGAGGCACTGATCTCCGCGTACCTCTGGAGTTTTCAAAGGATGTGAGGCCTCCGGTCGCGATGAGGTGGGGAACTAGGTCTTTCTCTGTGGTCTCCACAGGGGATTCAGACATCCTTTCGTCTTGGGAGATGCAAGACGAGCCTGCATTCAAGTCACTGCAGGGATATCCAGCCTTATTTCACGTCAGGGCATCGCGGTGTCCATTCCACTTGAGGCCGCAAAATCAGGGTCCCTATCACATACCTAGAGCTGAGAGAAGCCTCCTCTTGAGGTGCTTGTGGTGAGGTGGTATTCCTCTGGAGTCGAAGCCAGGGACTAACCTCTCATCTCGAGTTGATTTTTGGTCCACGGACCTCTTTCGTTTTGCTACAGTAACCTCAGGATCCCTCTAGCCTTGAAACAGTGTTCTTGGGTTTTCTCTGGAGTGCCATCAAGGAAATCAAGGCTCCTTTCATGTTTGAAGTGCAACACGGAATTGCTCTGCATGCAGTGCAGGAGAATCGAGCCTCATCTCGCGGGGAGGGGGAAGTCTCATGGTTTTTCTCGAGTTGCGGCGGGACCCTGGGGTATATTCTCGAGTTATGACGGGAATGGCCCTTCCAGCCACGTGTTTGTTCAGCGACGTAAGGACTCCTGCCTAGTTGCGAGGGACAACTCGGGATTCTCCTCGAGGCTTGGCAGGGCAATTGGGATGCCTCTCCAGCTGAGGCGGGAGACCAAGGGTCCCTTTCCACGTGCCACAGGAATCCTGGGACTCCTATCAAGTTTCACGAGGAGTCAGGCATCGTCTCCTTTGGAGGCACTGATCTCCGCGTACCTCTGGAGTTTTCAAAGGATGTGAGGCCTCCGGTCGCGATGAGGTGGGGAACTAGGTCTTTCTCCGTGGTCTCCACAGGGGATTCAGACATCCTTTCGTCTTGGGAGATGCAAGACGAGCCTGCATTCAAGTCACTGCAGGGATATCCGGCCTTATTTCGAGTCAGGGCATCGCGGTGTCCATTCCACTTGAGGCCGCAAACTCAGGGTCCCTCTCACATACCTAGAGCTGAGAGAAGCCTCCTCTTGAGGTGCTTGTGGTGAGGTGGTATTCCTCTGGAGTCGAAGCCAGGGACTAACCTCTCATCTCGAGTTGATTTTTGGTCCACGGACCTCTTTCGTTTTGCTACAGTAACCTCAGGATCCCTCTAGCCTTAAAACAGTGTTCTTGGGTTTTCTCTGGGGTGCCATCAAGGAAATCAAGGCTCCTTTCATGTTTGAAGTGCAACACGGAATTGCTCTGCATGCAGTGCAGGAGAATCGAGCCTCATCTCGCGGGGAGGGGTAAGTCTCATGGTTTTTCTCGAGTTGCGGCGGGACCCTGGGGTATATTCTCGAGTTATGACGGGAATGGCCCTTCCAGCCACGTGTTTGTTCAGCGACGTCAGGACTCCTGCCTAGTTGCGAGGGACAACTCGGGATTCTCCTCGAGGCTTGGCAGGGCAATTGGGACGCCTCTCCAGCTGAGGCGGGAGACCAAGGGTCCCTTTCCACATGCCACAGGAATCCTGGGACTCCTATCAAGTTTCACGAGGAGTCAGGCATCGTCTCCTTTGGAGGCACTGATCTCCGCGTACCTCTGGAGTTTTCAAAGGATGTGAGGCTTCCGGTCGCGATGAGGTGGGGAACTAGATCTTTCTCTGAGGTCTCCACAGGGGATTCAGACATCCTTTCATTTGGGAGATGCAAGACGAGCCTGCATTCAAGTCACTGCAGGGATATCCGGCCTTATTTCGAGTCAGGGCATCGCGGTGTCCATTCCACTTGAGGCCGCAAACTCAGGGTCCCTCTCACATACCTAGAGCTGAGAGAAGCCTCCTCTTGAGGTGCTTGTGGTAAGGTGGTATTCCTCTGGAGTCGAAGCCAGGGACTAACCTCTCATCTCGAGTTGATTTTTGGGCCACGGAGCTCTTTCGTGTGGCTACAGTGACCTCAGGATCCCTCTAGCCTTGAAACAGTGTTCTTGGGGTTTCTCTGGAGTGCCATCAAGGAAATCAAGCCTCCTTTCATGTGTGATGTGCAACACGGAATTGCTCTGCACGCAGTGAAGGGGAATCGGGCCTCATCTCGCGGCGAGGGGGAAGTCTCATGGTTTTTCTCGAGTTGCGGCGGGAACCTGGGGTATATTCTCGAGTTACGACGGGGATGGCCCTTCCAGCCACGTGTTTGTTCAGCGACGTCAGGACTCCTGCCTAGTTGCGAGGGACAACTCGGGATTCTCCTCGAGGCTTGGCAGGGCAATTGGGACGCCTCTCCAGCTGAGGCGGGAGACCAAGGTTCCCTTTCCACGTGCCACAGGAATTCTGGGACTCCTATCAAGTTTCACGAGGAGTCAGGCATCGTCTCCTTTGGAGGCACTGATCTCCGCGTACCTCTGGAGTTTTCAAAGGATGTGATGCCTCGGGTCGTAATGAGGTGGGGAACTAGGTCTTTTTCTGTGGTCTCCACAGGGGATTCAGACATCCTTTCATCTTGGGAGATGCAAGACGAGCCTGCATTCAAGTCACTGCAGGGATATCCGGCCTTATTTCGAGTCAGGGCATTGCGGTGTCCATTCAAATTGAGGCCGCAAACTCAGCACATAGCTAGAGCTGAGAGAAGCCTCCTCTTGAGGTGCTTGTGGTAAGGTGGTATTCCTCTGGAGTCGAAGCCAGGGACTAACCTCTCATCTCGAGTTGATTTTTGGTCCACGGAGCTCTTTCGTGTTGCTACAGTGACCTCAGGATCCCTCTAGCCTTGAAACAGTGTTCTTGGGGTTTCTCTGGAGTGCCATCAAGGAAATCAAGGCTCCTTTCATGTGTGATGTGCAACACAGAATTGCTCTGCACGCAGGGCAGGGGAATCGGGCCTCATCTCGTGGCGAGGGGGAAGTCTCATGGTTTTTCTCGAGTTGCGGCGGGAACCTGGGGTATATTCTCGAGTTACGACGGGGATGGCCCTTCCACACACGTGTTTGTTCAGCGAAGGCAGGACTCCTGCCTAGTTGCGAGGGACAACTCGGGATTCTCCTCGAGGCTTGGCAGGGCAATTGGGACGCCTCTCCAGCTGAGGCGGGAGACCAAGGGTCCCTTTCCACGTGCACAGGAATCCTGGGACTCTTATCAAGTTTCACGAGGAGTCAGGCATCGTCTCCTTTGGAGGCACTGATCTCCGCGTACCTCTGAAGTTTTCAAAGGATGTGAGGCCTCCGGTCGCGATGAGGTGGGGAACTAGGTCTTTCTCTGTGGTCTCCACAGGGGATTCAGACATCCTTTCGTCTTGGGAGATGCAAGACGAGGCTGCATTCAAGTCACTGCAGGGATATCCGGCCTTATTTCGAGTCAGGGCATCGCGGTGTCCATTCCACTTGAGGCCACAAACTGAGTGTCCCTCTCACATACCTAGAGCTGAGAGAAGCCTCCTCTTGGGGTGCTTGTGTTAAGGTGGTATTCCTCTGGAGTCGAAGCCAGGGACTAACCTCTCATCTCGAGTTGATTTTTGGGCCACGGAGCTCTTTCGTGTTGCTACAGTGACCTCAGGATCCCTCTAGCCTGGAAACAGTGTTCTTGGGGTTTCTCTGGAGTGCCATCAAGGAAATCAAGGCTCCTTTCATGTGTGATGTGCAACGCTGAATTGCTCTGCACGCAGTGCAGGGGAATCGGGCCTCATCTCGCGGCGAGGAGGAAGTCTCATGGTTTTTCTCGAGTTGCGGCGGGAACCTGGGGTATATTCTCGAGTTACGACGGGGATGGCCCTTCCACCCACGTGTTTGTTCAGTGACGGCAGGACTCCTGCCTAGTTGCGAGGGACAACTCGGGATTCTCCTCGAGGCTTGGCAGGGCAATTGGGACGCCTCTCCAGCTGAGGCGGGAGACCAAGGGTCCCTTTCCACGTGCCACAGGAATCCTGGGACTCCTATCAAGTTTCACGAGGAGTCAGGCATCGTCTTCTTTGGAGCCAGTGATCTCCGCGTACCTCTGGAGTTTTCAAAGGATGTGAGGCCTCCGGTCGCAATGAGGTGGGGAACTAGATCTTTCTCTGAGGTCTCCACAGGGGATTCAGACATCCTTTCATTTGGGAGATGCAAGACGAGCCTGCATTCAAGTCACTGCAGGGATATCCGGCCTTATTTCGAGTCAGGGCATCGCGGTGTCCATTCCACTTGAGGCCGCAAACTCAGGGTCCCTCTCACATACCTAGAGCTGAGAGAAGCCTCCTCTTGAGGTGCTTGTGGTAAGGTGGTATTCCTCTGGAGTCGAAGCCAGGGACTAACCTCTCATCTCGAGTTGATTTTTGGTCCACGGAGCTCTTTCGTGTGGCTACAGTGACCTCAGGATCCCTCTAGCCTTGAAACAGTGTTCTTGGGGTTTCTCTGGAGTGCCATCAAGGAAATCAAGGCTCCTTTCATGTGTGATGTGCAACACTGAATTGCTCTGCACGCAGTGCAGGGGAATCGTGCCTCATCTCGCGGCGAGGGGGAAGTCTCATGGTTTTTCTCGAGTTGCGGCGGGAACCTGGGGTATATTCTCGAGTTACGACGGGGATGGCCCTTCCAGCCACGTGTTTGTTCAGCGACGTCAGGACTCCTGCCTAGTTGCGAGGGACAACTCGGGATTCTCCTCGAGGCTTGGCAGGGCAATTGGGACGCCTCTCCAGCTGAGGCGGGAGACCAAGGGTCCCTTTCCACGTGCCACAGGAATCCTGGGCCTACTATCAAGTTTCACGAGGAGTCAGGCATCGTCTCCTTTGGAGGCACTGATCTCCGCGTACCTCTGAAGTTTTCAAAGGATGTGAGGCCTCCGGTCGCGATGAGGTGGGGAACTAGGTCTTTTTCTGTGGTCTCCACAGGGGATTCAGACATCCTTTGATCTTGGGAGATGCAAGACGAGCCTGCATTCAAGTCACTGCAGGGATATCCGGCCTTATTTCGAGTCAGGGCATCGCGGTGTCCATTCAAATTGAGGCCGCAAACTCAGCACATAGCTAGAGCTGAGAGAAGCCTCCTCTTGAGGTGCTTGTGGTAAGGTGGTATTCCTCTGGAGTCGAAGCCAGGGACTAACCTCTCATCTCGAGTTGATTTTTGGTCCACGGAGCTCTTTCGTGTTGCTACAGTGACCTCAGGATCCCTCTAGCCTTGAAACAGTGTTCTTGGGGTTTCTCTGGAGTGCCATCAAGGAAATCAAGGCTCCTTTCATGTGTGATGTGCAACACAGAATTGCTCTGCACGCAGGGCAGGGGAATCGGGCCTCATCTCGCGGCGAGGGGGAAGTCTCATGGTTTTTCTCGAGTTGCGGCGGGAACCTGGGGTATATTCTCGAGTTACGACGGGGATGGCCCTTCCACACACGTGTTTGTTCAGCGAAGGCAGGACTCCTGCCTAGTTGCGAGGGACAACTCGGGATTCTCCTCGAGGCTTGGCAGGGCAATTGGGACGCCTCTCCAGCTGAGGCGGGAGACCAAGGGTCCCTTTCCACGTGCACAGGAATCCTGGGACTCTTATCAAGTTTCACGAGGAGTCAGGCATCGTCTCCTTTGGAGGCACTGATCTCCGCGTACCTCTGAAGTTTTCAAAGGATGTGAGGCCTCCGGTCGCGATGAGGTGGGGAACTAGGTCTTTCTCTGTGGTCTCCACAGGGGATTCAGACATCCTTTCGTCTTGGGAGATGCAAGACGAGGCTGCATTCAAGTCACTGCAGGGATATCCGGCCTTATTTCGAGTCAGGGCATCGCGGTGTCCATTCCACTTGAGGCCACAAACTGAGTGTCCCTCTCACATACCTAGAGCTGAGAGAAGCCTCCTCTTGGGGTGCTTGTGTTAAGGTGGTATTCCTCTGGAGTCGAAGCCAGGGGACTAACCTCTCATCTCGAGTTGATTTTTGGGCCACGGAGCTCTTTCGTGTTGCTACAGTGACCTCAGGATCCCTCTAGCCTGGAAACAGTGTTCTTGGGGTTTCTCTGGAGTGCCATCAAGGAAATCAAGGCTCCTTTCATGTGTGATGTGCAACGCTGAATTGCTCTGCATGCAGTGCAGGGGAATCGGGCCTCATCTCGCGGCGAGGAGGAAGTCTCATGGTTTTTCTCGAGTTGCGGCGGGAACCTGGGGTATATTCTCGAGTTACGACGGGGATGGCCCTTCCACCCACGTGTTTCTTCAGCGACGTCAGGACTCCTGCCTAGTTGCGAGGGACAACTCGGGATTCTCCTCGAGGCTTGGCAGGGCAATTGGGACGCCTCTCCAGCTGAGGCGGGAGACCAAGGGTCCCTTTCCACGTGCCACAGGAATCCTGGGACTCCTATCAAGTTTCACGAGGAGTCAGGCATTGTCTTCTTTGGAGCCAGTGATCTCCGCGTACCTCTGGAGTTTTCAAAGGATGTGAGGCCTCCGGTCGCAATGAGGTGGGGAACTAGATCTTTCTCTGAGGTCTCCACAGGGGATTCAGACATCCTTTCATTTGGGAGATGCAAGACGAGCCTGCATTCAAGTCACTGCAGGGATATCCGGCCTTATTTCGAGTCAGGGCATCGCGGTGTCCATTCCACTTGAGGCGGCAAACTCAGGGTCCCTCTCACATACCTAGAGCTGAGAGAAGCCTCCTCTTGAGGTGCTTGTGGTAAGGTGGTATTCCTCTGGAGTCGAAGCCAGGGACTAACCTCTCATCTCGAGTTGATTTTTGGTACACGGAGCTCTTTCGTGTGGCTACAGTGACCTCAGGATCCCTCTAGCCTTGAAACAGTGTTCTTGGGGTTTCTCTGGAGTGCCATCAAGGAAATCAAGGCTCCTTTCATGTGTGATGTGCAACACTGAATTGCTCTGCACGCAGTGCAGGGGAATCGTGCCTCATCTCGCGGCGAGGGGGGAGTCTCATGGTTTTTCTCGAGTTGCGGCGGGAACCTGGGGTATATTCTCGAGTTACGACGGGGATGGCCCTTCCAGCCACGTGTTTGTTCAGCGACGTCAGGACTCCTGCCTAGTTGCGAGGGACAACTCGGGATTCTCCTCGAGGCTTGGCAGGGCAATTGGGACGCCTCTCCAGCTGAGGCGGGAGACCAAGGGTCCCTTTCCACGTGCCACAGGAATCCTGGGCCTACTATCAAGTTTAACGAGGAGTCAGGCATCGTCTCCTTTGGAGGCACTGATCTCCGCGTCCCTCTGGAGTTTTCAAAGGATGTGATGCCTCGGGTCGTGATGAGGTGGGGAACTAGGTCTTTTTCTGTGGTCTCCACAGGGGATTCAGACATCCTTTCATCTTGGGAAATGCAAGACGAGCCTGCATTCAAGTCACTGCAGGGATATCCGGCCTTATTTCGAGTCAGGGCATCGCGGTGTCCATTCCAATTGAGGCCGCAAACTCAGCACATAGCTAGAGCTGAGAGAAGCCTCCTCTTGAGGTGCTTGTGTTAAGGTGGTATTCCTCTGGAGTCGAAGCCAGTTACTACCCTCTCATCTCGAGTTGATTTTTGGTCCACGGAGCTCTTTCGTGTTGCTACAGTGACCTCAGGATCCCTCTAGCCTTGAAACTGTGTTCTTGGGGTTTCTCTGGAGTGCCATCAAGGAAATCAAGGCTCCTTTCATGTCTGATGTGCAACACAGAATTGCTCTGCACGCAGGGCTGGGGAATCGGGCCTCATCTCGCGGCGAGGGGGAAGTCTCATGGTTTTTCTCGAGTTGCGGCGGGAACCTGGGGTATATTCTCGAGTTACGACGGGGATGGCCCTTCCACACACGTGTTTGTTCAGCGAAGGCAGGATTCCTGCCTAGTTGCGAGGGACAACTCGGGATTCTCCTCGAGGCTTGGCAGGGCAATTGGGACGCCTCTCCAGCTGAGGCGGGAGACCAAGGGTCCCTTTCCACGTGCACAGGAATCCTGGGACTCCTATCAAGTTTCACGAGGAGTCAGGCATCGTCTCCTTTGGAGGCACTGATCTCCGCGTACCTCTGAAGTTTTCAAAGGATGTGAGGCCTCCGGTCGCGATGAGGTGGGGAACTAGGTCTTTCTCTGTGGTCTCCACAGGGGATTCAGACATCCTTTCGTCTTGGGAGATGCAAGACGAGCCTGCATTCAAGTCACTGCAGGGATATCCGGCCTTATTTCGAGTCAGGGCATCGCGGTGTCCATTCCACTTGAGGCCACAAACTGAGTGTCCCTCTCACATACCTAGAGCTGAGAGAAGCCTCCTCTTGGGGTGCTTGTGTTAAGGTGTTATTACTCTGGAGTCGAAGCCAGGGACTAACCTCTCATCTCGAGTTGATTTTTGGGCCACGGAGCTCTTTCGTGTTGCTACAGTGACCTCAGGATCCCTCTAGCCTTGAAACAGTGTTCTTGGGGTTTCTCTGGAGTGCCATCAAGGAAATCAAGGCTCCTTTCATGTGTGATGTGCAACACAGAATTGCTCTGCACGCAGGGCAGGGGAATCGGGCCTCATCTCGCGGCGAGGGGGAAGTCTCATGGTTTTTCTCGAGTTGCGGCGGGAACCTGGGGTATATTCTCGAGTTACGACGGGGATGGCCCTTCCACACACGTGTTTGTTCAGCGAAGGCAGGACTCCTGCCTAGTTGCGAGGGACAACTCGGGATTCTCCTCGAGGCTTGGCAGGGCAATTGGGACGCCTCTCCAGCTGAGGCGGGAGACCAAGGGTCCCTTTCCACGTGCACAGGAATCCTGGGACTCTTATCAAGTTTCACGAGGAGTCAGGCATCGTCTCCTTTGGAGGCACTGATCTCCGCGTACCTCTGAAGTTTTCAAAGGATGTGAGGCCTCCGGTCGCGATGAGGTGGGGAACTAGGTCTTTCTCTGTGGTCTCCACAGGGGATTCAGACATCCTTTCGTCTTGGGAGATGCAAGACGAGGCTGCATTCAAGTCACTGCAGGGATATCCGGCCTTATTTCGAGTCAGGGCATCGCGGTGTCCATTCCACTTGAGGCCACAAACTGAGTGTCCCTCTCACATACCTAGAGCTGAGAGAAGCCTCCTCTTGGGGTGCTTGTGTTAAGGTGGTATTCCTCTGGAGTCGAAGCCAGGGACTAACCTCTCATCTCGAGTTGATTTTTGGGCCACGGAGCTCTTTCGTGTTGCTACAGTGACCTCAGGATCCCTCTAGCCTGGAAACAGTGTTCTTGGGGTTTCTCTGGAGTGCCATCAAGGAAATCAAGGCTCCTTTCATGTGTGATGTGCAACGCTGAATTGCTCTGCATGCAGTGCAGGGGAATCGGGCCTCATCTCGCGGCGAGGAGGAAGTCTCATGGTTTTTCTCGAGTTGCGGCGGGAACCTGGGGTATATTCTCGAGTTACGACGGGGATGGCCCTTCCACCCACGTGTTTCTTCAGCGACGTCAGGACTCCTGCCTAGTTGCGAGGGACAACTCGGGATTCTCCTCGAGGCTTGGCAGGGCAATTGGGACGCCTCTCCAGCTGAGGCGGGAGACCAAGGGTCCCTTTCCACGTGCCACAGGAATCCTGGGACTCCTATCAAGTTTCACGAGGAGTCAGGCATTGTCTTCTTTGGAGCCAGTGATCTCCGCGTACCTCTGGAGTTTTCAAAGGATGTGAGGCCTCCGGTCGCAATGAGGTGGGGAACTAGATCTTTCTCTGAGGTCTCCACAGGGGATTCAGACATCCTTTCATTTGGGAGATGCAAGACGAGCCTGCATTCAAGTCACTGCAGGGATATCCGGCCTTATTTCGAGTCAGGGCATCGCGGTGTCCATTCCACTTGAGGCGGCAAACTCAGGGTCCCTCTCACATACCTAGAGCTGAGAGAAGCCTCCTCTTGAGGTGCTTGTGGTAAGGTGGTATTCCTCTGGAGTCGAAGCCAGGGACTAACCTCTCATCTCGAGTTGATTTTTGGTACACGGAGCTCTTTCGTGTGGCTACAGTGACCTCAGGATCCCTCTAGCCTTGAAACAGTGTTCTTGGGGTTTCTCTGGAGTGCCATCAAGGAAATCAAGGCTCCTTTCATGTGTGATGTGCAACACTGAATTGCTCTGCACGCAGTGCAGGGGAATCGTGCCTCATCTCGCGGCGAGGGGGAAGTCTCATGGTTTTTCTCGAGTTGCGGCGGGAACCTGGGGTATATTCTCGAGTTACGACGGGGATGGCCCTTCCAGCCACGTGTTTGTTCAGCGACGTCAGGACTCCTGCCTAGTTGCGAGGGACAACTCGGGATTCTCCTCGAGGCTTGGCAGGGCAATTGGGACGCCTCTCCAGCTGAGGCGGGAGACCAAGGGTCCCTTTCCACGTGCCACAGGAATCCTGGGCCTACTATCAAGTTTAACGAGGAGTCAGGCATCGTCTCCTTTGGAGGCACTGATCTCCGCGTCCCTCTGGAGTTTTCAAAGGATGTGATGCCTCGGGTCGTGATGAGGTGGGGAACTAGGTCTTTTTCTGTGGTCTCCACAGGGGATTCAGACATCCTTTCATCTTGGGAAATGCAAGACGAGCCTGCATTCAAGTCACTGCAGGGATATCCGGCCTTATTTCGAGTCAGGGCATCGCGGTGTCCATTCCAATTGAGGCCGCAAACTCAGCACATAGCTAGAGCTGAGAGAAGCCTCCTCTTGAGGTGCTTGTGTTAAGGTGGTATTCCTCTGGAGTCGAAGCCAGTTACTACCCTCTCATCTCGAGTTGATTTTTGGTCCACGGAGCTCTTTCGTGTTGCTACAGTGACCTCAGGATCCCTCTAGCCTTGAAACTGTGTTCTTGGGGTTTCTCTGGAGTGCCATCAAGGAAATCAAGGCTCCTTTCATGTCTGATGTGCAACACAGAATTGCTCTGCACGCAGGGCTGGGGAATCGGGCCTCATCTCGCGGCGAGGGGGAAGTCTCATGGTTTTTCTCGAGTTGCGGCGGGAACCTGGGGTATATTCTCGAGTTACGACGGGGATGGCCCTTCCACACACGTGTTTGTTCAGCGAAGGCAGGATTCCTGCCTAGTTGCGAGGGACAACTCGGGATTCTCCTCGAGGCTTGGCAGGGCAATTGGGACGCCTCTCCAGCTGAGGCGGGAGACCAAGGGTCCCTTTCCACGTGCACAGGAATCCTGGGACTCCTATCAAGTTTCACGAGGAGTCAGGCATCGTCTCCTTTGGAGGCACTGATCTCCGCGTACCTCTGAAGTTTTCAAAGGATGTGAGGCCTCCGGTCGCGATGAGGTGGGGAACTAGGTCTTTCTCTGTGGTCTCCACAGGGGATTCAGACATCCTTTCGTCTTGGGAGATGCAAGACGAGCCTGCATTCAAGTCACTGCAGGGATATCCGGCCTTATTTCGAGTCAGGGCATCGCGGTGTCCATTCCACTTGAGGCCACAAACTGAGTGTCCCTCTCACATACCTAGAGCTGAGAGAAGCCTCCTCTTGGGGTGCTTGTGTTAAGGTGTTATTACTCTGGAGTCGAAGCCAGGGACTAACCTCTCATCTCGAGTTGATTTTTGGGCCACGGAGCTCTTTCGTGTTGCTACAGTGACCTCAGGATCCCTCTAGCCTTGAAACAGTGTTCTTGGGGTTTCTCTGGAGTGCCATCAAGGAAATCAAGGCTCCTTTCATGTGTGATGTGCAACGCTGAATTGCTCTGCACGCAGTGCAGGGGAATCGGACCTCATCTCGCGGCGAGGAGGAAGTCTCATGGTTTTTCTCGAGTTGCGGCGGGAACCTGAGGTATATTCTCGAGTTACGACGGGGATGGCCCTTCCAGCCACGTGTTTGTTCAGCGACGTCAGGACTCCTGCCTAGTTGCGAGGGACAACTCGGGATTCTCCTCGATGCTTGGCAGGGCAATTGGGACGCCTCTCCAGCTGAGGCGGGAGACCAAGAGTTCCTTTCCACGTGCCACAGGAATCCTGGGACTCCTATCAAGCTTCACGAGGAGTCAGGCATCGTCTCCTTTGGAGGCACTGATCTCCGCGTACCTCTGGAATTTTCAAAGGATGTGAGGCCTCCGGTCGCGATGAGGTGGGGAACTAGGTCTTTTTCTGTGGTCTCCACAGGGGATTCAGACATCCTTTCGTCTTGGGAGATGCAAGACGAGCCTACATTCAAGTCACTGCAGGGATATCCGGCCTTATTTCGAGTCAGGGCATCGCGGTGTCCATTCCACTTGAGGCCGCAAACTCAGGGTCCCTCTCACATACCTAGAGTTGAGAGAAGCCTCCTCTTGAGGTGCTTGTGTTAAGGTGGTATTCCTCTGGAGTCGAAGCCAGGGACTAACCTCTCATCTCGAGTTGATTTTTGGTCCACGGAGCTCTTTCGTGTTGCTACAGTGACCTCAGGATCCCTCTAGCCTTGAAACAGTGTTCTTGGGGTTTCTCTGGAGTGCCATCAAGGAAATCAAGGCTCCTTTCATGTGTGATGTACAACACGGAATTGCTCTGCACGCAGGGCGGGGGAATCAGTCCTCATCTCGCGGCGAGGGGGAAGTCTCATGGTTTTTCTCGAGTTGCGGCGGGAACCTAGGGTATATTCTCGAGTTACGACGGGGATGGCCCTTCCAGCCACGTGTTTGTTCAGCGACGTCAGGACTCCTGCCTAGTTGCGAGGGACAACTCGGGATTCTCCTCGAGGCTTGGCAGGGCAATTGGGACGCCTCTCCAGCTGAGGCGGGAGACCAAGGGTCCCTTTCCACGTGCCACAGGAATCCTGGGACTCCTATCAAGTTTCACGAGGAGTCAGGCATCGTCTCCTTTGGAGGCACTGATCTCCGCGTACCTCTGGAATTTTCAAAGGATGTGAGGCCTCCGGTCGCGATGAGGTGGGGAACTAGGTCTTTTTCTGTGGTCTCCACAGGGGATTCAGACATCCTTTCGTCTTGGGAGATGAAAGACGAGCCTGCATTCAAGTCACTGCAGGGATATCCGGCCTTATTTCGAGTCAGGGCATCGCGGTGTCCATTCCAATTGAGGCCGCAAACTCAGCACATAGCTAGAGCTGAGAGAAGCCTCCTCTTGAGGTGCTTGTGGTAAGGTGGTATTCCTCTGGAGTCGAAGCCAGTTACTACCCTCTCATCTGCAGTTGATTTTTGGTCCACGGAGCTCTTTCGTGTTGCTACAGTGACCTCAGGATCCCTCTAGCCTTGAAACAGTGTTCTTGGGGTTTCTCTGGAGTGCCATCAAGGAAATCAAGGCTCCTTTCATGTGTGATGTGCAACACAGAATTGCTCTGCACGCAGTGCAGGGGAATCGGGCCTCATCTCGCGGCGAGGGGGAAGTCTCATGGTTTTTCTCGAGTTGCGGCGGGAACCTGGGGTATATTCTCGAGTTACGACGGGGATGGCCCTTCCACACACGTGTTTGTTCAGCGAAGGCAGGACTCCTGCCTAGTTGCGAGGGACAACTCGGGATTCTCCTCGAGGCTTGGCAGGGCAATTGGGACGCCTCTCCAGCTGAGGCGGGAGACCAAGGGTCCCTTTCCACGTGCACAGGAATCCTGGGACTCCTATCAAGTTTCACGAGGAGTCAGGCATCGTCTCCTTTGGAGGCACTGATCTCCGCGTACCTCTGAAGTTTTCAAAGGATGTGAGGCCTCCGGTCGCGATGAGGTGGGGAACTAGGTCTTTCTCTGTGGTCTCCACAGGGGATTCAGACATCCTTTCGTCTTGGGAGATGCAAGACGAGCCTGCATTCAAGTCACTGCAGGGATATCCGGCCTTATTTCGAGTCAGGGCATCGCGGTGTCCATTCCACTTGAGGCCACAAACTGAGTGTCCCTCTCACATACCTAGAGCTGAGAGAAGCCTCCTCTTGGGGTGCTTGTGTTAAGGTGGTATTCCTCTGGAGTCGAAGCCAGGGACTAACCTCTCATCTCGAGTTGATTTTTGGGCCACGGAGCTCTTTCGTGTTGCTACAGTGACCTCAGGATCCCTCTAGCCTGGAAACAGTGTTCTTGGGATTTCTCTGGAGTGCCATCAAGGAAATCAAGGCTCCTTTCATGTGTGATGTGCAACGCTGAATTGCTCTGCACGCAGTGCAGGGGAATCGGGCCTCATCTCGCAGCGAGGAGGAAGTCTCATGGTTTTTCTCGAGTTGCGGCGGGAACCTGGGGTATATTCTCGAGTTACGACGGGGATGGCCCTTCCAGCCACGTGTTTGTTCAGCGACGTCAGGACTCCTGCCTAGTTGCGAGGGACAACTCGGGATTTTCCTCGAGGCTTGGCAGGGCAATTGGGACGCCTCTCCAGCTGAGGCGGGAGACCAAGGGTCCCTTTCCACGTGCCACAGGAATCCTGGGACTCCTATCAAGTTTCACGAGGAGTCAGGAATCGTCTCCTTTGGAGGCACTGATCTCCGCGTACCTCTGGAGTTTTCAAAGGATGTGAGGCCTCCGGTCGCGATGAGGTGGGGAACTAGGTCTTTCTCTGTGGTCTCCACAGGGGATTCAGATATCCTTTCATCTTGGGAGATGCAAGACGAGCCTGCATTCAATTCACTGCAGGGATATCCGGCCTTATTTCGCGTCAGGGCATCGCAGTGTCCATTCCACTTGAGTCCGCAAAATCAGGGTGCCTCTCACATACCTAGAGCTGAGAGAAGCCTCCTCTTGAGGTGCTTGTGTTAAGGTGGTATTCCTCTGGAGTCGAAGCCAGGGACTAACCTCTCATCTCGAGTTGATTCTTGGTCCGCGGACCTCTTTCGTGTTGCTACAGTAACCTCAGGATCCCTCTAGCCTTGAAACAGTGTTCTTGGGTTTTCTCTGGGGTGCCATCAAGCAAATCAAGGCTCCTTTCATGTTTGATGTGCAACGCGGAATTGCTCTGCATGCAGTGCAGGAGAATCGAGCCTCATCTCGCGGGGAGGGGGAAGTCTCATGGTTTTTCTCGAGTTGCGGCGGGACCCTGGGGTATGATCTCGAGTTATGAAGGGAATGGCCCTTACAGCCACGTGTTTGTTCAGCGACGTCAGGACTCCTGCCTAGTTGCGAGGGACAACTCGGGATTCTCCTCGAGGCTTGGCAGGGCAATTGGGACGCCTCTCCAGCTGAGGCGGGAGACCAAGGGTCCCTTTCCACGTGCCACAGGAATCCTGGGACACCTATCAAGTTTCACGAGGATTCAGGCATCGTCTCCTTTGGAGGCACAATCTCCGCGTACCTCTGGAGTTTTCAAAGGATGTGAGGCCTCCGGTCGCGATGAGGTGGGGAACTAGATCTTTCTCTGAAGTCTCCACAGGGGATTCAGACATCCTTTCATCTTGGGAGATGCAAGACGAGCCTGCATTCAAGTCACTGCAGGGATATATGGCCTTATTTCGAGTCAGGGCATCGCGGTGTCCATTCCACTTGAGGCCGCAAACTCAGGGTCCCTCTCACATACCTATAGCTGAGAGAAGCCTCCTCTTGAGGTGCTTGTGTTAAGGTGGTATTCCTCTGGAGTCGAAGCCAGGGACTAACCTCTCTTCTCGAGTTGATTTTTGGTCCACGGAGCTCTTTCGTGTGGCTACAGTGACCTCAGGATCCCTCTAGCCTTGAAACAGTGTTCTTGGGGTTTCTCTGGAGTGCCATCAAGGAAATCAAGGCTCCTTTCCTGTGTGATGTGCAACACTGAATTGCTCTGCACGCAGTGAAGGGGAATCGGGCCTCATCTCGCGGCGAGAGGGAAGTCTCATGGTTTTTCTCGAGTTGCGGCGGGAACCTGGGGTATATTCTCGAGTTACGACGGGGTTGGCCCTTCCAGCCACGTGTTTGCTCAGCGAAGGCAGGAATCCTGCCTAGTTGCGAGGGACAACTCGGGATTCTCCTCGAGGCTTGGCAGGGCAATTGGGACGCCTCTCCAGCTGAGGCGGGAGACCAAGGGTCCCTTTCCACGTGCCACAGGAATCCTGGGACTCCTATCAAGTTTCACGAGGAGTCAGGCATCGTCTCCTTTGTAGGCACTGATCTCCGCGTACCTCTGAAGTTTTCAAAGGATGTGAGGCCTCCGGTCGCGATGAGGTGGGAAACTAGGTCTTTTTCTGTGGTCTCCACAGGGGATTCAGACATCCTTTCATCTTGGGAGATGCAAGACGAGCCTGCATTCAAGTCACTGCAGGGATATCCAGCCTTATTTCGAGTCAGGGCATCGCGGTGTCCATTCCACTTGAGGCCGCAAACTCAGCACATAGCTAGAGCTGAGAGAAGCCTCCTCTTGAGGTGCTTGTGGTAAGGTGGTATTCCTCTGGAGTCGAAGCCAGGGACTAACCTCTCATCTCGAGTTGATTTTTGGGCCACGGAGTTCTTTCGTGTTGCTACAGTGACCTCAGGATCCCTCTAGCCTTGAAACAGTGTTCTTGGGGTTTCTATGGACTGCCATCAAGGAAATCAAGGCTCCTTTCATGTGTGATGTGCAACACGGCATTGCTCTCCACGCAGTGCAGGGGTATCGGGCCTCATCTCGCGGCGAGGGGGAAGTCTCATGGTTTTTCTCGAGTTGCGGCGGGAACCTGGGGTATATTCTCGAGTTACGACGGGGATGGCCCTTCCACCCACGTGTTTGTTCAGTGACGTCAGGACTCCTGCCTAGTTTCGAGGGACAACTCGGGATTCTCCTCGAGGCTTGGCAGGGCAATTGGGACGCCTCTCCAGCTGAGGCGGGAGACCAAGGGTCCCTTTCCACGTGCACAGGAATCCTGGGACTCCTATCAAGTTTCAGGAGGAGTCAGGCATCGTCTCCTTTGGAGGCACTGATCTCCGCGTACCTCTGGAGTTTTCAAAGGATGTAAGGCCTCCGGTCGCGATGAGGTGGGGAACTAGGTCTTTCTCTGTGGTCTCCACAGGGGATTCAGACATCCTTTCATCTTGGGAGATGCAAGACGAGCCTGTATTCAAGTCACTGCAGGGATATCCGGCCTTATTTCAAGTCAGGGCATCGCGGTGTCCATTCCACTTGAGGCTGCAAACTCAGGGTCCCTCTCACTATACCTAGAGCTGAGAGAAGCCTCCTCTTGAGGTGCTTGTGTTAAGGTGGTATTCCTCTGGAGTCGAAGCCAGGGACTAACCTCTCATCTCGAGTTGATTTTTGGTCCACGGAGCTCTTTCGTGTGGCTACAGTGACCTCAGAATCCCTCTAGCCTTGAAACAGTGTTCTTGGGGTTTCTCTGGAGTGCCATCAAGGAAATCAAGGCTCCTTTCATGTGTGATGTACAACACTGAATTGCTCTGCACGCAGTGCAGGGGAATCGGGCCTCATCTCGTGGCGAGGGGGAAGTCTCATGGTTTTTCTCGAGTTGCGGCGGGAACCTGGGGTATATTCTCGAGTTACGACGGGGATGGCCTTTCCAGCCACGTGTTTGTTCAGCGACGTCAGGACTCCTGCCTAGTTGCGAGGGACAACTCGGGATTCTCCTCGAGGCTTGGCAGGGCAATTGGGACGCCTCTCCAGCTGAGGCGGGAGACCAAGGGTCCCTTTCCACGTGCCACAGGAATCCTGGGACTCCTATCAAGTTTCACGAGGAGTCAGGCATCGTCTCCTTTGGAGGCACTGATCTCCCCGTACCTCTGAAGTTTTCAAAGGATGTGAGGCCTCCGGTCGCGATGAGGTGGGGAACTAGGTCTTTCTCTGTGGTCTCCACAGGGGATTCAGACATCCTTTCATATTGGGAGATGCAAGACGAGCCTGCATTCAAGTCACTGCAGGGATATCCGGCCTTATTTCGAGTCAGGGCATCGCGGTGTCCATTCCATTTGAGGCCGCAAACTCAGGGTCCCTCTCACTATACCTAGAGCTGAGAGAAGCCTCCTCTTGAGGTGCTTGTGTTAAGGTGGTATTCCTCTGGAGTCGAAGCCAGGGACTAACCTCTCATCTCGAGTTGATTTTTGGTCCACGGAGCTCTTTCGTGTGGCTACAGTGACCTCAGGATCCCTCTAGCCTTGAAACAGTGTTCTTGGGGTTTCTCTGGAGTGCCATCAAGGAAATCAAGGCTCCTTTCATGTGTGATGTGCATCACTGAATTGCTCTGCACGCAGTGCAGGGGAATCGGGCCTCATCTCGCGGCGAGGGGGAAGTCTCATGGTTTTTCTCGAGTTGCGGCGGGAACCTGGGGTATATTCTCGAGTTACGACGGGGATGGCCCTTCCAGCCACGTGTTTGTTCAGCGACGTCAGGACTCCTGCCTAGTTGCGAGGGACAACTCGGGATTCTCCTCGAGGCTTGGCAGGGCAATTGGGACGCCTCTCCAGCTGAGGCGGGAGACCAAGGGTCCCTTTCCACGTGCCACAGGAATCCTGGGACTCCTATCAAGTTTCACGAGGAGTCAGGCATCGTTTCCTTTGGAGGCACTGATCTCCGCGTACCTCTGGAGTTTTCAAAGGATGTGAGGCCTCCGGTCGCGATGAGGTGGGGAACTAGGTCTTTCTCTGTGGTCTCCACAGGGGATTCAGACATCCTTTCATCTTGGGAGATGCAAGACGAGCCTGTATTCAAGTCACTGCAGGGATATCCGGCCTTATTTCGAGTCAGGGCATCGCGGTGTCCATTCCACTTGAGGCTGCAAACTCAGGGTCCCTCTCACTATACCTAGAGCTGAGAGAAGCCTCCTCTTGAGGTGCTTGTGTTAAGGTGGTATTCCTCTGGAGTCGAAGCCAGGGACTAACCTCTCATCTCGAGTTGATTTTTGGTCCACGGAGCTCTTTCGTGTGGCTACAGTGACCTCAGAATCCCTCTAGCCTTGAAACAGTGTTCTTGGGGTTTCTCTGGAGTGCCATCAAGGAAATCAAGGCTCCTTTCATGTGTGATGTACAACACTGAATTGCTCTGCACGCAGTGCAGGGGAATCGGGCCTCATCTCGTGGCGAGGGGGAAGTCTCATGGTTTTTCTCGAGTTGCGGCGGGAACCTGGGGTATATTCTCGAGTTACGACGGGGATGGCCTTTCCAGCCACGTGTTTGTTCAGCGACGTCAGGACTCCTGCCTAGTTGCGAGGGACAACTCGGGATTCTCCTCGAGGCTTGGCAGGGCAATTGGGACGCCTCTCCAGCTGAGGCGGGAGACCAAGGGTCCCTTTCCACGTGCCACAGGAATCCTGGGACTCCTATCAAGTTTCACGAGGAGTCAGGCATCGTCTCCTTTGGAGGCACTGATCTCCCCGTACCTCTGAAGTTTTCAAAGGATGTGAGGCCTCCGGTCGCGATGAGGTGGGGAACTAGGTCTTTCTCTGTGGTCTCCACAGGGGATTCAGACATCCTTTCATATTGGGAGATGCAAGACGAGCCTGCATTCAAGTCACTGCAGGGATATCCGGCCTTATTTCGAGTCAGGGCATCGCGGTGTCCATTCCATTTGAGGCCGCAAACTCAGGGTCCCTCTCACTATACCTAGAGCTGAGAGAAGCCTCCTCTTGAGGTGCTTGTGTTAAGGTGGTATTCCTCTGGAGTCGAAGCCAGGGACTAACCTCTCATCTCGAGTTGATTTTTGGTCCACGGAGCTCTTTCGTGTGGCTACAGTGACCTCAGGATCCCTCTAGCCTTGAAACAGTGTTCTTGGGGTTTCTCTGGAGTGCCATCAAGGAAATCAAGGCTCCTTTCATGTGTGATGTGCATCACTGAATTGCTCTGCACGCAGTGCAGGGGAATCGGGCCTCATCTCGCGGCGAGGGGGAAGTCTCATGGTTTTTCTCGAGTTGCGGCGGGAACCTGGGGTATATTCTCGAGTTACGACGGGGATGGCCCTTCCAGCCACGTGTTTGTTCAGCGACGTCAGGACTCCTGCCTAGTTGCGAGGGACAACTCGGGATTCTCCTCGAGGCTTGGCAGGGCAATTGGGACGCCTCTCCAGCTGAGGCGGGAGACCAAGGGTCCCTTTCCACGTGCCACAGGAATCCTGGGACTCCTATCAAGTTTCACGAGGAGTCAGGCATCGTTTCCTTTGGAGGCACTGATCTCCGCGTACCTCTGGAGTTTTCAAAGGATGTGAGGCCTCCGGTCGCGATGAGGTGGGGAACTAGGTCTTTCTCTGTGGTCTCCACAGGGGATTCAGACATCCTTTCATCTTGGGAGATGCAAGACGAGCCTGTATTCAAGTCACTGCAGGGATATCCGGCCTTATTTCGAGTCAGGGCATCGCGGTGTCCATTCCACTTGAGGCTGCAAACTCAGGGTCCCTCTCACTATACCTAGAGCTGAGAGAAGCCTCCTCTTGAGGTGCTTGTGTTAAGGTGGTATTCCTCTGGAGTCGAAGCCAGGGACTAACCTCTCATCTCGAGTTGATTTTTGGTCCACGGAGCTCTTTCGTGTGGCTACAGTGACCTCAGAATCCCTCTAGCCTTGAAACAGTGTTCTTGGGGTTTCTCTGGAGTGCCATCAAGGAAATCAAGGCTCCTTTCATGTGTGATGTACAACACTGAATTGCTCTGCACGCAGTGCAGGGGAATCGGGCCTCATCTCGTGGCGAGGGGGAAGTCTCATGGTTTTTCTCGAGTTGCGGCGGGAACCTGGGGTATATTCTCGAGTTACGACGGGGATGGCCTTTCCAGCCACGTGTTTGTTCAGCGACGTCAGGACTCCTGCCTAGTTGCGAGGGACAACTCGGGATTCTCCTCGAGGCTTGGCAGGGCAATTGGGACGCCTCTCCAGCTGAGGCGGGAGACCAAGGGTCCCTTTCCACGTGCCACAGGAATCCTGGGACTCCTATCAAGTTTCACGAGGAGTCAGGCATCGTCTCCTTTGGAGGCACTGATCTCCCCGTACCTCTGAAGTTTTCAAAGGATGTGAGGCCTCCGGTCGCGATGAGGTGGGGAACTAGGTCTTTCTCTGTGGTCTCCACAGGGGATTCAGACATCCTTTCATATTGGGAGATGCAAGACGAGCCTGCATTCAAGTCACTGCAGGGATATCCGGCCTTATTTCGAGTCAGGGCATCGCGGTGTCCATTCCATTTGAGGCCGCAAACTCAGGGTCCCTCTCACTATACCTAGAGCTGAGAGAAGCCTCCTCTTGAGGTGCTTGTGTTAAGGTGGTATTCCTCTGGAGTCGAAGCCAGGGACTAACCTCTCATCTCGAGTTGATTTTTGGTCCACGGAGCTCTTTCGTGTGGCTACAGTGACCTCAGGATCCCTCTAGCCTTGAAACAGTGTTCTTGGGGTTTCTCTGGAGTGCCATCAAGGAAATCAAGGCTCCTTTCATGTGTGATGTGCATCACTGAATTGCTCTGCACGCAGTGCAGGGGAATCGGGCCTCATCTCGCGGCGAGGGGGAAGTCTCATGGTTTTTCTCGAGTTGCGGCGGGAACCTGGGGTATATTCTCGAGTTACGACGGGGATGGCCCTTCCAGCCACGTGTTTGTTCAGCGACGTCAGGACTCCTGCCTAGTTGCGAGGGACAACTCGGGATTCTCCTCGAGGCTTGGCAGGGCAATTGGGACGCCTCTCCAGCTGAGGCGGGAGACCAAGGGTCCCTTTCCACGTGCCACAGGAATCCTGGGACTCCTATCAAGTTTCACGAGGAGTCAGGCATCGTTTCCTTTGGAGGCACTGATCTCCGCGTACCTCTGGAGTTTTCAAAGGATGTGAGGCCTCGGGTCGTGATGAGGTGGGGAACTAGGTCTTTTTCTGTGGTCTCCACAGGGGATTCAGACATCCTTTCATCTTGGGAGATGCAAGACGAGCCTGCATTCAAGTCACTGCAGGGATATCCGGCCTTATTTCGAGTCAGGGCATCGCGGTGTCCATTCCACTTGAGGCCGCAAACTCAGCACATAGCTAGAGCTGAGAGAAGCCTCCTCTTGAGGTGCTTGTGGTAAGGTGGTATTCCTCTGGAGTCGAAGCCAGGGACGAACCTCTCATCTCGAGTTGATTTTTGGTCCACGGAGTTCTTTCGTGTTGCTACAGTGAACTCAGGATCCCTCTAGCCTTGAAACAGTGTTCTTGGGGTTTCTCTGGAGTGCCATCAAGGAAATCAAGGCTCCTTTCATGTTTGATGTGCAACACGGAATTGCTCTGCATGCAGTGCAGGAGAATCGAGCCTCATCTCGCGGGGAGGGGGAAGTCTCATGGTTTTTCTCGAGTTGCGGCGGGACCCTGGGGTATATTCTCGAGTTATGACGGGAATGGCCCTTCCAGCCACGTGTTTGTTCAGCGACGTCAGGACTCCTGCCTAGTTGCGAGGGACAACTCGGGATTCTCCTCGAGGCTTGGCAGGGCAATTGGGACGCCTCTCCAGCTGAGGCGGGAGACCAAGGGTCCCTTTCAACGTGCCACAGGAATCCTGGGACACCTATCAAGTTTCACGAGGATTCAGGCATTGTCTCCTTTGGAGGCACTGATCTCCGCATACCTCTGGAGTTTTCAAAGGATGTGAGGCCTCCGGTCGCGATGAGGTGGGGAACTAGATCTTTCTCTGAAGTCTCCACAGGGGATTCAGACATCCTTTCATCTTGGGAGATGCAAGACGAGCCTGCATTCAAGTCACTGCAGGGATATCCGGCCTTATTTCGAGTCAGGGCATCGCGGTGTCCATTCCACTTGAGGCCGCAAACTCAGGGTCCCTCTCACATACCTAGAGCTGAGAGAAGCCTCCTCTTGAGGTGCTTGTGGTAAGGTGGTATTCCTCTGGAGTCGAAGCCAGGGACTAACCTCTCATCTCGAGTTGATTTTTGGTCCACGGAGCTCTTTCGTGTTGCTACAGTGACCTCAGGATCCCTCTAGCCTTGAAACAGTGTTCTTGGGGTTTCTCTGGAGTGCCATCAAGGAAATCAAGGCTCCTTTCATGTGTGATGTGCAACACGGAATTGCTCTGCACGCAGGGCAGGGGAATCAGGCCTCATCTTGCGGCGAGGGGGAAGTCTCATGGTTTTTCTCGAGTTGCGGCGGGAACCTGGGGTATATTCTCGAGTTACGACGGGGATGGCCCTTCCACACACGTGTTTGTTCAGCGACGTCAGGACTCCTGCCTAGTTTCGAGGGACAACTCGGGATTCTCCTCGAGGCTTGGCAGGGCAATTGGGACGCCTCTCCAGCTGAGGCGGGAGACCAAGGGTCCCTTTCCACGTGCCACAGGAATCCTGGGACTCCTATCAAGTTTCAGGAGGAGTCAGGCATCGTCTCCTTTGGAGGCACTGATCTCCGCGTACCTCCGGAGTTTTCAAAGGATGTAAGGCCTCCGGTGGAGATGAGGTGGGGAACTAGGTCTTTCTCTGTGATCTCCACAGGGGATTCAGACATCCTTTCATCTTGGGAGATGCAAGACGAGCCTGTATTCAAGTCACTGCAGGGATATCCGGCCTTATTTCGAGTTAGGGCATCGCGGTGTGCATTCCACGTGAGGCCGCAAACTCAGGGTCCCTCTCACTATAAATAGAGCTGAGAGAAGCCTCCTCTTGAGGTGCTTGTGTTAAGGTGGTATTCCTCTGGAGTCGAAGCCAGGGACTAACCTCTCTTCTCGAGTTGATTTTTGGTCCACGGAGCTCTTTCGTGTGGCTACAGTGACATCAGGATCCCTCTAGCCTTGAAACAGTGTTCTTGGGGTTTCTCTGGAGTGCCATCAAGGAAATCAAGGCTCCTTTCATGTGTGATGTGCAACACGGAATTGCTCTGCACGCAGTGCAGGGGAATCGGGTCTCATCTTGCGGCGAGGGCGAAGTCTCATGGTTTTTCTCGAGTTGCGGCGGGAACCTGGGGTATATTCTCGAGTTACGACGGGGATGGCCCTTCCACACACGTGTTTGTTCAGCGACGGCAGGAATCCTGCCTAGTTGCGAGGGACAACTCGGGATTCTCCTCGAGGCTTGGCAGGGCAATTGGGACGCCTCTCCAGCTGAGGCGGGAGACCAAGGGTCCCTTTCCACGTGCCACAGGAATCCTGGGACTCCTATCAAGTTTCACGAGGAGTCAGGCATCGTCTTCTTTGGAGGCACTGATCTCCGCTTACCTCTGAAGTTTTCAAAGGATGTGAGGCCTCCGGTCGCGATGAGGTGGGGAACTAGGTCTTTTTCTGTGGTCTCCACAGGGGATTCAGACATCCTTTCATCTTGGGAGATGCAAGACGAGCCTGCATTCAAGTCACTGCAGGGATATCCGGCCTTATTTTGAGTCAGGGCATCGCGGTGTCCATTCCACTTGAGGCCGCAAACTCAGCATATAGCTAGAGCTGAGAGAAGCCTCCTCTTGAGGTGCTTGTGGTAAGGTGGTATTCCTCTGGAGTCGAAGCCAGGGACTAACCTCTCATCTCGAGTTGATTTTTGGTCCACGGAGCTCTTTCGTGTTGCTACAGTGACCTCAGGACCCCTCTAGCCTTGAAACAGTGTTCTTGGGGTTTCTCTGGAGTGCCATCAAGGAAATCAAGGCTCCTTTCATGTGTGATGTGCAACACGGAATTGCTCTGCACGCAGTGCAGGGGAATCGGGCCTCATCTCGAGGCGAGGGGGAAGTCTCATGGTTTTTCTCGAGTTGCGGCGGGAACCTGGGGTATATTCTCGAGTTACGACGGGGATGGCCCTTCCACACACGTGTTTGAAAAGCGACGGCAGGAATCCTGCCTAGTTGCGAGGGAGAACTCGGGATTCTCCTCGAGGCTTGGCAGGGCAATTGGGACGCCTCTCCAGCTGAGGCGGGAGACCAAGGGTCCCTTTCCACGTGCCACAGGAATCCTGGGACTCCTATCAAGTTTCACGAGGAGTCAGGCATCGTCTCCTTTGGAGGCACTGATCTCCGCGTACCTCTGAAGTTTTCAAAGGATGTGAGGCCTCCGGTCGCGATGAGGTGGGGAACTAGGTCTTTCTCTGTGGACTCCACAGGGGATTCAGATATCCTTTCATCTTGGGAGATACAAGACGAGCCTGCATTCAATTCACTGCAGGGATATCCGGCCTTATTTCGCGTCAGGGCATCGCAGTGTCCATTCCACTTGAGTCCGCAAAATCAGGGTCCCTCTCACATACCTAGAGCTGAGAGAAGCCTCCTCTTGAGGTGCTTGTGGTAAGGTGGTATTCCTCTGGAGTCGAAGCCAGGGACTAACCTCTCATCTCGAGTTGATTTTTGGGCCACGGAGCTCTTTCTTGTTGGTACAGTGACCTCAGGATCCCTCTAGCCTTGAAACAGTGTTCTTGGGGTTTCTCTGGAGTGCTATCAAGGAAATCAAGGCTCCTTTCATGTGTGATGTGCAACACTGAATTGCTCTGCACGCAGTGCAGGTGAATCGGGCCTCATCTCGCGGCGAGGGGGAAGTCTCATGGTTTTTCTCGAGTTGCGGCGGGAACCTGGGGTATATTCTCGAGTTACGACGGGGATGGCCCTTCCAGCCACGTGTTTGTTCAGCGACGTCAGGACTCCTGCCTAGTTGCGAGGGACAACTCGGGATTCTCCTAGAGGCTTGGCAGGGCAATTGGGACGCCTCTCCAGCTGAGGCGGGAGACCAAGGGTCCCTTTCCACGTGCCACAGGAATCCTGGGACTCCTATCAAGTTTCACGAGGAGTCAGGCATCGTCTCCTTTTTAGGCACTGATCTCCGCGTACCTCCGGAGTTTTCAAAGGATGTAAGGCCTCCGGTGGAGGTGAGGTGGGGAACTAGGTCTTTCTCTGTGATCTCCACAGGGGATTCAGACATCCTTTCATCTTGGGAGATGCAAGACGAGCCTGTATTCAAGTCACTGCAGGGATATCCGGCCTTATTTCGAGTTAGGGCATCGCGGTGTCCATTCCACTTGAGGCCGCAAACTCAGGGTCCCTCTCACTATAACTAGAGCTGAGAGAAGCCTCCTCTTGAGGTGCTTGTGTTAAGGTGGTATTCCTCTGGAGTCGAAGCCAGGGACTAACCTCTCTTCTCGAGTTGATTTTTGGTCCACGGAGCTCTTTCGTGTGGCTACAGTGACCTCAGGATCCCTCTAGCCTTGAAACAGTGTTCTTGGGGTTTCTCTGGAGTGCCATCAAGGAAATCAAGGCTCCTTTCATGTGTGATGTGCAACACGGAATTGCTCTGCACGCAGTGAAGGGGAATCGGGCCTCATCTCGCGGCGAGGGGGAAGTCTCATGGTTTTTCTCGAGTTGCGGCGGGAACCTGGGGTATATTCTCGAGTTACGACGGGGATGGCACTTCCAGCCACGTGTTTGTTCAGCGACGGCAGGAATCCTGCCTAGTTGCGAGGGACAACTCGGGATTCTCCTCGAGGCTTGGCAGGGCAATTGGGACGCCTCTCCAGCTGAGGCGGGAGACCAAGGGTCCCTTTCCACGTTCCACAGGAATCCTGGGACTCCTATCAACTTTCACGAGGAGTCAGGCATCGTCTCCTTTGGAGGCACTGATCTCCGCGTACCTCTGAAGTTTTCAAAGGATGTGAGGCCTCCGGTCGCGATGAGGTGGGGAACTAGGTCTTTCTCTGTGGTCTCCACAGGGGATTCAGACATCCTTTCATATTGGGAGATGCAAGACGAGCCTGCATTCAAGTCACTGCAGGGATATCCGGCCTTATTTCGAGTCAGGGCATCGCGGTGTCCATTCCACTTGAGGCCGCAAACTCAGGGTCCCTCTCACTATACCTAGAGCTGAGAGAAGCCTCCTCTTGAGGTGCTTGTGTTAAGGTGGTATTCCTCTGGAGTCGAAGCCAGGGACTAACCTCTCATCTCGAGTTGATTTTTGGTCCACGGAGCTCTTTCGTGTGGCTACAGTGACCTCAGGATCCCTCTAGCCTTGAAACAGTGTTCTTGGGGTTTCTCTGGAGTGCCATCAAGGAAATCAAGGCTCCTTTCATGTGTGATGTGCATCACTGAATTGCTCTGCACGCAGTGCAGGGGAATCGGGCCTCATCTCGCGGCGAGGGGGAAGTCTCATGGTTTTTCTCGAGTTGCGGCGGGAACCTGGGGTATATTCTCGAGTTACGACGGGAATGGCCCTTCCAGCCACGTGTTTGTTCAGCGACGTCAGGACTCCTGCCTAGTTGCGAGGGACAACTCGGGATTCTCCTCGAGGCTTGGCAGGGCAATTGGGACGCCTCTCCAGCTGAGGCGGGAGACCAAGGGTCCCTTTCCACGTGCCACAGGAATCCTGGGACTCCTATCAAGTTTCAGGAGGAGTCAGGCATCGTCTCCTTTGGAGGCACTGATCTCCGCGTACCTCTGGAGTTTTCAAAGGATGTGAGGCCTCCGGTCGCGATGAGGTGGGGAACTAGGTCTTTCTCTGTGGTCTCCACAGGGGATTCAGATATCCTTTCATCTTGGGAGATGCAAGACGAGCCTGCATTCAATTCACTGCAGGGATATCCGGCCTTATTTCGCGTCAGGGCATCGCAGTGTCCATTCCACTTGAGGCCGCAAACTCAGGGTCCCTCTCACATAGCTAGAGCTGAGAGAAGCCTCCTCTTGAGGTGCGTGTGGTAAGGTGGTATTCCTCTGGAGTCGAAGCCAGGGACTAACCTCTCATCTCGAGTTGATTTTTGGTCCACGGACCTCTTTCGTGTTGCTACAGTAACCTCAGGATCCCTCTAGCCTTGAAACAGTGTTCTTGGGTTTTCTCTGGGTTGCCATCAAGGAAATCAAGGCTCCTTTCATGTTTGATGTGCAACACGGAATTGCTCTGCATGCAGTGCAGGAGAATCGAGCCTCATCTCGCGGGGAGGGGGAAGTCTCATGGTTTTTCTCGAGTTGCGGCGGGACCCTGGGGTATATTCTCGAGTTATGACGGGAATGGCCCTTCCAGCCACGTGTTTGTTCAGCGACGTCAGGACTCCTGCCTAGTTGCGAGGGACAACTCGGGATTCTCCTCGAGGCTTGGCAGGGCAATTGGGACGCCTCTCCAGCTGAGGCGGGAGACCAAGGGTCCCTTTCAACGTGCCACAGGAATCCTGGGACACCTATCAAGTTTCACGAGGATTCAGGCATCGTCTCCTTTGGAGGCACTGATCTCCGCGTACCTCTGGAGTTTTCAAAGGATGTGAGGCCTCCGGTCGCGATGAGGTGGGGAACTAGATCTTTCTCTGAAGTCTCCACAGGGGATTCAGACATCCTTTCATCATGGGAGATGCAAGACGAGCCTGCATTCAAGTCACTGCAGGGATATCCGGCCTTATTTCGAGTCAGGGCATCGTGGTGTCCATTCCACTTGAGGCCGCAAACTCAGGGTCCCTCTCACATACCTAGAGCTGAGAGAAGCCTCCTCTTGAGGTGCTTGTGGTAAGGTGGTATTCCTCTGGAGTCGAAGCCAGGGACTAACCTCTCATCTCGAGTTGATTTTTGGTCCACGGAGCTCTTTCGTGTTGCTACAGTGACCTCAGGATCCCTCTAGCCTTGAAACAGTGTTCTTGGGGTTTCTCTGGAGTGCCATCAAGGAAATCAAGGCTCCTTTCATGTGTGATGTGCAACACGGAATTGCTCTGCACGCAGGGCAGGGGAATCAGGCCTCATCTTGCGGCGAGGGGGAAGTCTCATGCTTTTTCTCGAGTTGCGGCGGGAATCTGGGGTATATTCTCGAGTTACGACGGGGATGGCCCTTCCAGCCACGTGTTTGTTCAGCGACGGCAGGACTCCTGCCTAGTTGCGAGGGACAACTCGGGATTCTCCTCGAGGCTTGGCAGGGCAATTGGGACGCCTCTCCAGCTGAGGCGGGAGACCAAGGGTCCCTTTCCACGTGCCACAGGAATCCTGGGACTCCTATCAAGTTTCACGAGGAGTCAGGCATCGTCTCCTTTGGAGGCACTGATCTCCGCGTACCTCTGGAGTTTTCAAAGGATGTGAGGCCTCGGGTCGTGATGAGGTGGGGAACTAGGTCTTTTTCTGTGGTCTCCACAGGGGATTCAGACATCCTTTCATCTTGGGAGATGCAAGACGAGCCTGCATTCAAGTCACTGCAGGGATATCCGGCCTTATTTCGAGTCAGGGCATCGCGGTGTCCATTCCACTTGAGGCCGCAAACTCAGCACATAGCTAGAGCTGAGAGAAGCCTCCTCTTGAGGTGCTTGTGGTAAGGTGGTATTCCTCTGGAGTCGAAGCCAGGGACGAACCTCTCATCTCGAGTTGATTTTTGGTCCACGGAGTTCTTTCGTGTTGCTACAGTGAACTCAGGATCCCTCTAGCCTTGAAACAGTGTTCTTGGGGTTTCTCTGGAGTGCCATCAAGGAAATCAAGGCTCCTTTCATGTGTGATGTGCAACACGGAATTGCTCTGCACGCAGTGCAGGGGAATCGGGCCTCATCTCGAGGCGAGGGGGAAGTCTCATGGTTTTTCTCGAGTTGCGGCGGGAACCTGGGGTATATTCTCGAGTTACGACGGGGATGGCCCTTCCACACACGTGTTTGATCAGCGACGTCAGGACTCCTGCCTAGTTGCGAGGGACAAATCGGGATTCTCCTCGAGGCTTGGCAGGGCAATTGGGACGCCTCTCCAGCTGAGGCGGGAGACCAAGGGTCCCTTTCCACGTGCCACAGGAATCCTGGGACTCCTATCAAGTTTCAGGAGGAGTCAGGCATCGTCTCCTTTGGAGGCACTGATCTCCGCGTACCTCTGGAGTTTTCAAAGGATGTGAGGCCTCCGGTCGCGATGAGGTGGGGAACTAGGTCTTTCTCTGTGGTCTCCACAGGGGATTCAGATATCCTTTCATCTTGGGAGATGCAAGACGAGCCTGCATTCAATTCACTGCAGGGATATCCGGCCTTATTTCGCGTCAGGGCATCGCAGTGTCCATTCCACTTGAGGCCGCAAACTCAGGGTCCCTCTCACATAGCTAGAGCTGAGAGAAGCCTCCTCTTGAGGTGCGTGTGGTAAGGTGGTATTCCTCTGGAGTCGAAGCCAGGGACTAACCTCTCATCTCGAGTTGATTTTTGGTCCACGGACCTCTTTCATGTTGCTACAGTAACCTCAGGATCCCTCTAGCCTTGAAACAGTGTTCTTGGGTTTTCTCTGGGTTGCCATCAAGGAAATCAAGGCTCCTTTCATGTTTGATGTGCAACACGGAATTGCTCTGCATGCAGTGCAGGAGAATCGAGCCTCATCTCGCGGGGAGGGGGAAGTCTCATGGTTTTTCTCGAGTTGCGGCGGGACCCTGGGGTATATTCTCGAGTTATGACGGGAATGGCCCTTCCAGCCACGTGTTTGTTCAGCGACGTCAGGACTCCTGCCTAGTTGCGAGGGACAACTCGGGATTCTCCTCGAGGCTTGGCAGGGCAATTGGGACGCCTCTCCAGCTGAGGCGGGAGACCAAGGGTCCCTTTCAACGTGCCACAGGAATCCTGGGACACCTATCAAGTTTCACGAGGATTCAGGCATCGTCTCCTTTGGAGGCACTGATCTCCGCGTACCTCTGGAGTTTTCAAAGGATGTGAGGCCTCCGGTCGCGATGAGGTGGGGAACTAGATCTTTCTCTGAAGTCTCCACAGGGGATTCAGACATCCTTTCATCTTGGGAGATGCAAGACGAGCCTGCATTCAAGTCACTGCAGGGATATCCGGCCTTATTTCGAGTCAGGGCATCGCGGTGTCCATTCCACTTGAGGCCGCAAACTCAGGGTCCCTCTCACATACCTAGAGCTGAGAGAAGCCTCCTCTTGAGGTGCTTGTGGGAAGGTGGTATTCCTCTGGAGTCGAAGCCAGGGACTAACCTCTCATCTCGAGTTGATTTTTGGTCCACGGAGCTCTTTCGTGTTGCTACAGTGACCTCAGGATCCCTCTAGCCTTGAAACAGTGTTCTTGGGGTTTCTCTGGAGTGCCATCAAGGAAATCAAGGCTCCTTTCATGTGTGATGTGCAACACGGAATTGCTCTGCACGCAGGGCAGGGGAATCAGGCCTCATCTTGCGGCGAGGGGGAAGTCTCATGCTTTTTCTCGAGTTGCGGCGGGAATCTGGGGTATATTCTCGAGTTACGACGGGGATGGCCCTTCCAGCCACGTGTTTGTTCAGCGACGTCAGGACTCCTGCCTAGTTTCGAGGGACAACTCGGGATTCTCCTCGAGGCTTGGCAGGGCAATTGGGACGCCTCTCCAGCTGAGGCGGGAGACCAAGGGTCCCTTTCCACGTGCCACAGGAATCCTGGGACTCCTATCAAGTTTCAGGAGGAGTCAGGCATCGTCTCCTTTGGAGGCACTGATCTCCGCGTACCTCCGGAGTTTTCAAAGGATGTAAGGCCTCCGGTGGAGATGAGGTGGGGAACTAGGTCTTTCTCTGTGATCTCCACAGGGGATTCAGACATCCTTTCATCTTGGGAGATGCAAGACGAGCCTGTATTCAAGTCACTGCAGGGATATCCGGCCTTATTTCGAGTTAGGGCATCGCGGTGTCCATTCCACGTGAGGCCGCAAACTCAGGGTCCCTCTCACTATAAATAGAGCTGAGAGAAGCCTCCTCTTGAGGTGCTTGTGTTAAGGTGGTATTCCTCTGGAGTCGAAGCCAGGGACTAACCTCTCTTCTCGAGTTGATTTTTGGTCCACGGAGCTCTTTCGTGTGGCTACAGTGACCTCAGGATCCCTCTAGCCTTGAAACAGTGTTCTTGGGGTTTCTCTGGAGTGCCATCAAGGAAATCAATGCTCCTTTCATGTGTGATGTGCAACACGGAATTGCTCTGCACGCAGTGCAGGGGAATCGGGCCTCATCTTGCGGCGAGGGCGAAGTCTCATGGTTTTTCTCGAGTTGCGGCGGGAACCTGGGGTATATTCTCGAGTTACGACGGGGATGGCCCTTCCACACACGTGTTTGTTCAGCGACGGCAGGACTCCTGCCTAGTTGCGAGGGACAACTCGGGATTCTCCTCGAGGCTTGGCAGGGCAATTGGGACGCCTCTCCAGCTGAGGCGGGAGACCAAGGGTCCCTTTCCACGTGCCACAGGAATCCTGGGACTCCTATCAAGTTTCACGAGGAGTCAGGCATCGTCTTCTTTGGAGGCACTGATCTCCGCTTACCTCTGAAGTTTTCAAAGGATGTGAGGCCTCCGGTCGCGATGAGGTGGGGAACTAGGTCTTTTTCTGTGGTCTCCACAGGGGATTCAGACATCCTTTCATCTTGGGAGATGCAAGACGAGCCTGCATTCAAGTCACTGCAGGGATATCCGGCCTTATTTCGAGTCAGGGCATCGCAGTGTCCATTCCACTTGAGGCCGCAAACTCAGCATATAGCTAGAGCTGAGAGAAGCCTCCTCTTGAGGTGCTTGTGGTAAGGTGGTATTCCTCTGGAGTCGAAGCCAGGGACTAACCTCTCATCTCGAGTTGATTTTTGGTCCACGGAGCTCTTTCGTGTTGCTACAGTGACCTCCGGACCCCTCTAGCCTTGAAACAGTGTTCTTGGGGTTTCTCTGGAGTGCCATCAAGGAAATCAAGGCTCCTTTCATGTGTGATGTGCAACACGGAATTGCTCTGCACGCAGTGCAGGGGAATCGGGCCTCATCTCGAGGCGAGGGGGAAGTCTCATGGTTTTTCTCGAGTTGCGGCGGGAACCTGGGGTATATTCTCGAGTTACGACGGGGATGGCCCTTCCACACACGTGTTTGAAAAGCGACGTCAGGACTCCTGCCTAGTTGCGAGGGACAACTCGGGATTCTCCTCGAGGCTTGGCAGGGCAATTGGGACGCCTCTCCAGCTGAGGCGGGAGACCAAGGGTCCCTTTCCACGTGCCACAGGAATCCTGGGACTCCTATCAAGTTTGACGAGGAGTCAGGCATCGTCTCCTTTGGAGGCACTGATCTCCGCGTACCTCTAGAGTTTTCAAAGGATGTGAGGCCTCCGGTCGCGATGAGGTGGGGAACTAGGTCTTTCGCTGTGGTCTCCACAGGGGATTCAGATATCCTTTCATCTTGGGAGATGCAAGACGAGCCTGCATTCAATTCACTGCAGGGATATCCGGCCTTATTTCGCGTCAGGGCATCGCAGTGTCCATTCCACTTGAGGCCGCAAACTCAGGGTCCCTCTCACATACCTAGAGCTGAGAGAAGCCTCCTCTTGAGGTGCGTGTGGTAAGGTGGTATTCCTCTGGAGTCGAAGCCAGGGACTAACCTCTCATCTCGAGTTGATTTTTGGTCCACGGACCTCTTTCGTGTTGCTACAGTAACCTCAGGATCCCTCTAGCCTTGAAACAGTGTTCTTGGGTTTTCTCTGGGGTGCCATCAAGGAAATCAAGGCTCCTTTCATGTTTGATGTGCAACACGGAATTGCTCTGCATGCAGTGCAGGAGAATCGAGCCTCATCTCGCGGGGAGGGGGAAGTCTCATGGTTTTTCTCGAGTTGCGGCGGGACCCTGGGGTATATTCTCGAGTTATGACGGGAATGGCCCTTCCAGCCACGTGTTTGTTCAGCGACGTCAGGACTCCTGCCTAGTTGCGAGGGACAACTCGGGATTCTCCTCGAGGCTTGGCAGGGCAATTGGGACGCCTCTCCAGCTGAGGCGGGAGACCAAGGGTCCCTTTCCACGTGCCACAGGAATCCTGGGACACCTATCAAGTTTCACGAGGATTCAGGCATCGTCTCCTTTGGAGGCACTGATCTCCGCGTACCTCTGGAGTTTTCAAAGGATGTGAGGCCTCCGGTCGCGATGAGGTGGGGAACTAGATCTTTCTCTGAAGTCTCCACAGGGGATTCAGACATCCTTTCATCTTGGGAGATGCAAGACGAGCCTGCATTCAAGTCACTGCAGGGATATCCGGCCTTATTTCGAGTCAGGGCATCGCGGTGTCCATTCCACTTGAGGCCGCAAACTCAGGGTCCCTCTCACATACCTAGAGCTGAGAGAAGCATCCTCTTGAGGTGCTTGTGGTAAGGTGGTATTCCTCTGGAGTCGAAGCCAGGGACTAACCTCTCATCTCGAGTTGATTTTTGGTCCACGGAGCTCTTTCGTGTTGCTACAGTGACCTCAGGATCCCTCTAGCCTTGAAACAGTGTTCTTGGGGTTTCTCTGGAGTGCCATCAAGGAAATCAAGGCTCCTTTCATGTGTGATGTGCAACACGGAATTGCTCTGCACGCAGGGCAGGGGAATCAGGCCTCATCTCGCGGCGAGGGGGAAGTCTCATGGTTTTTCTCGAGTTGCGGCGGGAACCTGGGGTATATTCTCGAGTTACGACGGGGATGGCCCTTCCAGCCACGTGTTTGTTCAGCGACGTCAGGACTCCTGCCTAGTTGCGAGGGAGAACTCGGGATTCTCCTCGAGGCTTGGCAGGGCAATTGGGACGCCTCTCCAGCTGAGGCGGGAGACCAAGGGTCCCTTTCCACGTGCCACAGGAATCCTGGGACTCCTATCAAGTTTCACGAGGAGTCAGGCATCGTCTCCTTTGGAGGCACTGATCTCCGCGTACCTCTGAAGTTTTCAAAGGATGTGAGGCCTCCGGTCGCGATGAGGTGGGGAACTAGGTCTTTCTCTGTGGACTCCACAGGGGATTCAGATATCCTTTCATCTTGGGAGATGCAAGACGAGCCTGCATTCAATTCACTGCAGGGATATCCGGCCTTATTTCGCGTCAGGGCATCGCAGTGTCCATTCCACTTGAGTCCGCAAAATCAGGGTCCCTCTCACATACCTAGAGCTGAGAGAAGCCTCCTCTTGAGGTGCTTGTGGTAAGGTGGTATTCCTCTGGAGTCGAAGCCAGGGACTAACCTCTCATCTCGAGTTGATTTTTGGGCCACGGAGCTCTTTCTTGTTGCTACAGTGACCTCAGGATCCCTCTAGCCTTGAAACAGTGTTCTTGGGGTTTCTCTGGAGTGCTATCAAGGAAATCAAGGCTCCTTTCATGTGTGATGTGCAACACTGAATTGCTCTGCACGCAGTGCAGGTGAATCGGGCCTCATCTCGCGGCGAGGGGGAAGTCTCATGGTTTTTCTCGAGTTGCGGCGGGAACCTGGGGTATATTCTCGAGTTACGACGGGGATGGCCCTTCCAGCCACGTGTTTGTTCAGCGACGTCAGGACTCCTGCCTAGTTGCGAGGGACAACTCGGGATTCTCCTCGAGGCTTGGCAGGGCAATTGGGACGCCTCTCCAGCTGAGGCGGGAGACCAAGGGTCCCTTTCCACGTGCCACAGGAATCCTGGGACTCCTATCAAGTTTCACGAGGAGTCAGGCATCGTCTCCTTTGGAGGCACTGATCTCCGCGTACCTCCGGAGTTTTCAAAGGATGTAAGGCCTCCGGTGGAGGTGAGGTGGAGAACTAGGTCTTTCTCTGTGATCTCCACAGGGGATTCAGACATCCTTTCATCTTGGGAGATGCAAGACGAGCCTGTATTCAAGTCACTGCAGGGATATCCGGCCTTATTTCGAGTTAGGGCATCGCGGTGTCCATTCCAATTGAGGCCGCAAACTCAGGGTCCCTCTCACTATAACTAGAGCTGAGAGAAGCCTCCTCTTGAGGTGCTTGTGTTAAGGTGGTATTCCTCTGGAGTCGAAGCCAGGGACTAACCTCTCTTCTCGAGTTGATTTTTGGTCCACGGAGCTCTTTCTTGTGGCTACAGTGACCTCAGGATCCCTCTAGCCTTGAAACAGTGTTCTTGGGGTTTCTCTGGAGTGCCATCAAGGAAATCAAGGCTCCTTTCATGTGTGATGTGCAACACGGAATTGCTCTGCACGCAGTGAAGGGGAATCGGGCCTCATCTCGCGGCGAGGGGGAAGTCTCATGGTTTTTCTCGAGTTGCGGCGGGAACCTGGGGTATATTCTCGAGTTACGACGGGGATGGCACTTCCAGCCACGTGTTTGTTCAGCGACGGCAGGAATCCTGCCTAGTTGCGAGGGACAACTCGGGATTCTCCTCGAGGCTTGGCAGGGCAATTGGGACGCCTCTCCAGCTGAGGCGGGAGACCAAGGGTCCCTTTCCACGTGCCACAGGAATCCTGGGACTCCTATCAAGTTTCACGAGGAGTCAGGCATCGTCTCCTTTGGAGGCACTGATCTCCGCGAACCTCTGAAGTTTTCAAAGGATGTGAGGCCTCCGGTCGCGATGAGGTGGGGAACTAGGTCTTTTTCTGTGGTCTCCACAGGGGATTCAGACATCCTTTCATCTTGGGAGATGCAAGACGAGCCTGTATTCAAGTCACTGCAGGGATATCCGGCCTTATTTCGAGTCAGGGCATCGCGGTGTCCATTCCACTTGAGGCTGCAAACTCAGGGTCCCTCTCACTATACCTAGAGCTGAGAGAAGCCTCCTCTTGAGGTGCTTGTGTTAAGGTGGTATTCCTCTGGAGTCGAAGCCAGGGACTAACCTCTCATCTCGAGTTGATTTTTGGTCCACGGAGCTCTTTCGTGTGGCTACAGTGACCTCAGAATCCCTCTAGCCTTGAAACAGTGTTCTTGGGGTTTCTCTGGAGTGCCATCAAGGAAATCAAGGCTCCTTTCATGTGTGATGTGCAACACGGAATTGCTCTGCACGCAGTGCAGGGGAATCGGGCCTCATCTCGCAGCGAGGGGGAAGTCTCATGGTTTTTCTCGAGTTGCGGCGGGAACCTGGGGTATATTCTCGAGTTACGACGGGGATGGCCCTTCCAGCCACGTGTTTGTTCAGCGACGTCAGGACTCCTGCCTAGTTGCGAGGGAGAACTCGGGATTCTCCTCGAGGCTTGGCAGGGCAATTGGGACGCCTCTCCAGCTGAGGCGGGAGACCAAGTGTCCCTTTCCACGTGCCACAGGAATCCTGGGACTCCTATCAAGTTTCACGAGGAGTCAGGCATCGTCTCCTTTGGAGGCACTGATCTCCGCGTACCTCTGAAGTTTTCAAAGGATGTGAGGCCTCCGGTCGCGATGAGGTGGGGAACTAGGTCTTTCTCTGTGGACTCCACAGGGGATTCAGATATCCTTTCATCTTGGGAGATGCAAGACGAGCCTGCATTCAATTCACTGCAGGGATATCCGGCCTTATTTCACGTCAGGGCATCGCAGTGTCCATTCCACTTGAGTCCGCAAAATCAGGGTCCCTCTCACATACCTAGAGCTGAGAGAAGCCTCCTCTTGAGGTGCTTGTGGTAAGGTGGTATTCCTCTGGAGTCGAAGCCAGGGACTAACCTCTCATCTCGAGTTGATTTTTGGGCCACGGAGCTCTTTCTTGTTGCTACAGTGACCTCAGGATCCCTCTAGCCTTGAAACAGTGTTCTTGGGGTTTCTCTGGAGTGCTATCAAGGAAATCAAGGCTCCTTTCATGTGTGATGTGCAACACTGAATTGCTCTGCACGTAGTGCAGGTGAATCGGGCCTCATCTCGCGGCGAGGGGGAAGTCTCATGGTTTTTCTCGAGTTGCGGCGGGAACCTGGGGTATATTCTCGAGTTACGACGGGGATGGCCCTTCCAGCCACGTGTTTGTTCAGCGACGTCAGGACTCCTGCCTAGTTGCGAGGGACAACTCGGGATTCTCCTCGAGGCTTGGCAGGGCAATTGGGACGCCTCTCCAGCTGAGGCGGGAGACCAAGGGTCCCTTTCCACGTGCCACAGGAATCCTGGGACTCCTATCAAGTTTCACGAGGAGTCAGGCATCGTCTCCTTTGGAGGCACTGATCTCCGCGTACCTCCGGAGTTTTCAAAGGATGTAAGGCCTCCGGTGGAGATGAGGTGGGGAACTAGGTCTTTCTCTGTGATCTCCACAGGGGATTCAGACATCCTTTCATCTTGGGAGATGCAAGACGAGCCTGTATTCAAGTCACTGCAGGGATATCCGGCCTTATTTCGAGTTAGGGCATCGCGGTGTCCATTCCACTTGAGGCCGCAAACTCAGGGTCCCTCTCACTATAACTAGAGCTGAGAGAAGCCTCCTCTTGAGGTGCTTGTGGTAAGGTGGTATTCCTCTGGAGTCGAAGCCAGGGACTAACCTCTCTTCTCGAGTTGATTTTTGGTCCACGGAGCTCTTTCGTGTGGCTACAGTGACCTCAGGATCCCTCTAGCCTTGAAACAGTGTTCTTGGGGTTTCTCTGGAGTGCCATCAAGGAAATCAAGGCTCCTTTCATGTGTGATGTGCAACACGGAATTGCTCTGCACGCAGTGAAGGGGAATCGGGCCTCATCTCGCGGCGAGGGGGAAGTCTCATGGTTTTTCTCGAGTTGCGGCGGGAACCTGGGGTATATTCTCGAGTTACGACGGGGATGGCACTTCCAGCCACGTGTTTGTTCAGCGACGGCAGGAATCCTGCCTAGTTGCGAGGGACAACTCGGGATTCTCCTCGAGGCTTGGCAGGGCAATTGGGACGCCTCTCCAGCTGAGGCGGGAGACCAAGGGTCCCTTTCCACGTGCCACAGGAATCCTGGGACTCCTATCAATTTTCACGAGGAGTCAGGCATCGTCTCCTTTGGAGGCACTGATCTCCGCGTACCTCTGAAGTTTTCAAAGGATGTGAGGCCTCCGGTCGCGATGAGGTGGGGAACTAGGTCTTTTTCTGTGGTCTCCACAGGGGATTCAGACATCCTTTCATCTTGGGAGATGCAAGACGAGCCTGCATTCAAGTCACTGCAGGGATATCCGGCCTTATTTCGCATCAGGGCATCGCAGTGTCCATTCCACTTGAGGCCGCAATCTCAGGGTCCCTCTCACATAGCTAGAGCTGAGAGAACCCTCCTCTTGAGGTGCGTGTGGTAAGGTGGTATTCCTCTGGAGTCGAAGCCAGGGACTAACCTCTCATCTCGAGTTGATTTTTGGTCCACGGACCTCTTTCGTGTTGCTACAGTAACCTCAGGATCCCTCTAGCCTTGAAACAGTGTTCTTGGGTTTTCTCTGGGGTGCCATCAAGGAAATCAAGGCTCCTTTCATGTTTGATGTGCAACACGGAATTGCTCTGCATGCAGTGCAGGAGAATCGAGCCTCATCTCGCGGGCAGGGGGAAGTCTCATGGTTTTTCTCGAGTTGCGGCGGGACCCTGGGGTATATTCTCGAGTTATGACGGGAATGGCCCTTCCAGCCACGTGTTTGTTCAGCGACGTCAGGACTCCTGCCTAGTTGCGAGGGACAACTCGGGATTCAGCTCGAGGCTTGGCAGGGAAATTGGGACGCCTCTCCAGCTGAGGCGGGAGACCAAGGGTCCCTTTCCACGTGCCACAGGAATCCTGGGACACCTATCAAGTTTCACGAGAATTCAGGCATCGTCTCCTTTGGAGGCACTGATCTCCGCGTACCTCTGGAGATTTCAAAGGATGTGAGGCCTCCGGTCGCGATGAGGTGGGGAACTAGATCTTTCTCTGAAGTCTCCACAGGGGATTCAGACATCCTTTCATCTTGGGAGATGCAAGACGAGCCTGCATTCAAGTCACTGCAGGGATATCCGGCCTTATTTCGAGTCAGGGCATCGCGGTGTCCATTCCACTTGAGGCCGCAAACTCAGGGTCCCTCTCACATACCTAGAGCTGAGAGAAGCCTCCTCTTGAGGTGCTTGTGGTAAGGTGGTATTCCTCTGGAGTCGAAGCCAGGGACTAACCTCTCATCTCGAGTTGATTTTTGGTCCACGGAGCTCTTTCGTGTTGCTACAGTGACCTCAGGATCCCTCTAGCCTTGAAACAGTGTTCTTGGGGTTTCTCTGGAGTGCCATCAAGGAAATCAAGGCTCCTTTCATGTGTGATGTGCAACACGGAATTGCTCTGCACGCAGTGCAGGGGAATCGGGCCTCATCTCGCGGCGAGGGGGAAGTCTCATGGTTTTTCTCGAGTTGCGGCGGGAACCTGGGGTATATTCTCGAGTTACGACGGGGATGGCCCTTCCACACACGTGTTTGATCAGCGACGTCAGGACTCCTGCCTAGTTGCGAGGGACAACTCGGGATTCTCCTCGAGGCTTGGCAGGGCAATTGGGACGCCTCTCCAGCTGAGGCGGGAGACCAAGGGTCCCTTTCCACGTGCCACAGGAATCCTGGGACTCCTATCAAGTTTCACGAGGAGTCAGGCATCGTCTCCTTTGGAGGCACTGATCTCCGCATACCTCTAGAGTTTTCAAAGGATGTGAGGCCTCCGGTCGCGATGAGGTGGGGAACTAGGTCTTTCGCTGTGGTCTCCACAGGGGATTCAGATATCCTTTCATCTTGGGAGATGCAAGACGAGCCTGCATTCAATTCACTGCAGGGATATCCGGCCTTATTTCGCGTCAGGGCATCGCAGTGTCCATTCCACTTGAGGCCGCAAACTCAGGGTCCCTCTCACATAGCTAGAGCTGAGAGAAGCCTCCTCTTGAGGTGCGTGTGGTAAGGTGGTATTCCTCTGGAGTCGAATCCAGGGACTAACCTCTCATCTCGAGTTGATTTTTGGTCCACGGACCTCTTTCGTGTTGCTACAGTAACCTCAGGATCCCTCTAGCCTTGAAACAGTGTTCTTGGGTTTTCTCTGGGGTGCCATCAAGGAAATCAAGGCTCCTTTCATGTTTGATGTGCAACACGGAATTGCTCTGCATGCAGTGCAGGAGAATCGAGCCTCATCTCGCGGGGAGGGGGAAGTCTCATGGTTTTTCTCGAGTTGCGGCGGGACCCTGGGGTATATTCTCGAGTTATGACGGGAATGGCCCTTCCAGCCACGTGTTTGTTCAGCGACGTCAGGACTCCTGCCTAGTTGCGAGGGACAACTCGGGATTCTCCTCGAGGCTTGGCAGGGCAATTGGGACGCCTCTCCAGCTGAGGCGGGAGACCAAGGGTCACTTTCCACCTGCCACAGGAATCCTGGGACACCTATCAAGTTTCACGAGGATTCAGGCATCGTCTCCTTTGGAGGCACTGATCTCCGCGTACCTCTGGAGTTTTCAAAGGATGTGAGGCCTCCGGTCGCGATGAGGTGGGGAACTAGATCTTTCTCTGAAGTCTCCACAGGGGATTCAGACATCCTTTCATCTTGGGAGATGCAAGACGAGCCTGCATTCAAGTCACTGCAGGGATATCCGGCCTTATTTCGAGTCAGGGCATCGCGGTGTCCATTCCACTTGAGGCCGCAAACTCAGGGTCCCTCTCACATACCTAGAGCTGAGAGAAGCCTCCTCTTGAGGTGCTTGTGGTAAGGTGGTATTCCTCTGGAGTCGAAGCCAGGGACTAACCTCTCATCTCGAGTTGATTTTTGGTCCACGGAGCTCTTTCGTGTTGCTACAGTGACCTCAGGATCCCTCTAGCCTTGAAACAGTGTTCTTGGGGTTTCTCTGGAGTGCCATCAAGGAAATCAAGGCTCCTTTCATGTGTGATGTGCAACACGGAATTGCTCTGCATGCAGGGCAGGGGAATCAGGCCTCATCTCGCGGCGAGGGGGAAGTCTCATGGTTTTTCTCGAGTTGCGGCGGGAACCTGGGGTATATTCTCGAGTTACGACGGGGATGGCCCTTCCAGCCACGTGTTTGTTCAGCGACGTCAGGACTCCTGCCTAGTTGCGAGGGACAACTCGGGATTCTCCTCGAGGCTTGGCAGGGCATTTGGGACGCCTCTCCAGCTGAGGCGGGAGACCACGGGTCCCTTTCCACGTGCCACAGGAATCCTGGGACTCCTATCAAGTTTCACGAGGAGTCAGGCATCGTCTCCTTTGGAGGCACTGATCTCCGCGTACCTCTGAAGTTTTCAAAGGATGTGAGGCCTCCGGTCGCGATGAGGTGGGGAACTAGGTCTTTCTCTGTGGTCTCCACAGGGGATTCAGATATCCTTTCATCTTGGGAGATGCAAGACGAGCCTGCATTCAATTCACTGCAGGGATATCCGGCCTTATTTCGCGTCAGGGCATCGCAGTGTCCATTCCACTTGAGTCCGCAAAATCAGGGTCCCTCTCACATACCTAGAGCTGAGAGAAGCCTCCTCTTGAGGTGCTTGTGGTAAGGTGGTATTCCTCTGGAGTCGAAGCCAGGGACTAACCTCTCATCTCGAGTTGATTTTTGGTCCACGGAGCTCTTTCTTGTTGCTACAGTGACCTCAGGATCCCTCTAGCCTTGAAACAGTGTTCTTGGGGTTTCTCTGGAGTGCTATCAAGGAAATCAAGGCTCCTTTCATGTGTGATGTGCAACACTGAATTGCTCTGCACGCAGTGCAGGTGAATCGGGCCTCATCTCGCGGCGAGGGGGAAGTCTCATGGTTTTTCTCGAGTTGCGGCGGGAACCTGGGGTATATTCTCGAGTTACGACGGGGATGGCCCTTCCAGCCACGTGTTTGTTCAGCGACGTCAGGACTCCTGCCTAGTTGCGAGGGACAACTTGGGATTCTCCTCGAGGCTTGGCAGGGCAATTGGGACGCCTCTCCAGCTGAGGCGGGAGACCAAGGGTCCCTTTCCACGTGCCACAGGAATCCTGGGACTCCAATCAAGTTTCACGAGGAGTCAGGCATCGTCTCCTTTGGAGGCACTGATCTCCGCGTACCTCCGGAGTTTTCAAAGGATGTAAGGCCTCCGGTGGAGATGAGGTGGGGAACTAGGTCTTTCTCTGTGATCTCCACAGGGGATTCAGACATCCTTTCATCTTGGGAGATGCAAGACGAGCCTGTATTCAAGTCACTGCAGGGATATCCGGCCTTATTTCGAGTTAGGGCCTCGCGGTGTCCATTCCACTTGAGGCCGCAAACTCAGGGTCCCTCTCACTATAACTAGAGCTGAGAGAAGCCTCCTCTTGAGGTGCTTGTGTTAAGGTGGTATTCCTCTGGAGTCGAAGCCAGGGACTAACCTCTCTTCTCGAGTTGATTTTTGGTCCACGGAGCTCTTTCGTGTGGCTACAGTGACCTCAGGATCCCTCTAGCCTTGAAACAGTGTTCTTGGGGTTTCTCTGGAGTGCCATCAAGGAAATCAAGGCTCCTTTCATGTGTGATGTGCAACACTGAATTGCTCTGCACGCAGTGAAGGGGAATCGGGCCTCATCTCGCGGCGAGGGGGAAGTCTCATGGTTTTTCTCGAGTTGCGGCGGGAACCTGGGGTATATTCTCGAGTTACGACGGGGATGGCACTTCCAGCCACGTGTTTGTTCAGCGACGGCAGGAATCCTGCCTAGTTGCGAGGGACAACTCGGGATTCTCCTCGAGGCTTGGCAGGGCAATTGGGACGCCTCTCCAGCTGAGGCGGGAGACCAAGGGTCCCTTTCCACGTGCCACAGGAATCCTGGGACTCCTATCAAGTTTCACGAGGAGTCAGGCATCGTCTCCTTTGGAGGCACTGATCTCCGCGTACCTCTGAAGTTTTCAAAGGATGTGAGGCCTCCGGTCGCGATGAGGTGGGGAACTAGGTCTTTTTCTGTGGTCTCCACAGGGGATTCAGACATCCTTTCATCTTGGGAGATGCAAGACGAGCCTGCATTCAAGTCACTGCAGGGATATCCGGCCTTATTTCGAGTCAGGGCATCGCGGTGTCCATTCCACTTGAGGCCGCAAACTCAGCACATAGCTAGAGCTGAGAGAAGCCTCCTCTTGAGGTGCTTGTGTTAAGGTGGTATTCCTCTGGAGTCGAAGCCAGGGACTAACCTCTCATCTCGAGTTGATTTTTGGTCCACGGAGCTCTTTCGTGTTGCTACAGTGACCTCAGGATCCCTCTAGCCTTGAAACAGTGTTCTTGGGGTTTCTCTGGAGTGCCATCAAGGAAATCAAGGCTCCTTTCATGTGTGATGTGCAACACGGAATTGCTCTGCACGCAGTGCAGGGGAATCGGGCCTCATCTCGAGGCGAGGGGGAAGTCTCATGGTTTTTCTCGAGTTGCGGCGGGACCCTGGGGTATATTCTCGAGTTATGACGGGAATGGCCCTTCCAGCCACGTGTTTGTTCAGCGACGTCAGGACTCCTGCCTAGTTGCGAGGGACAACTCGGGATTCTGCTCGAGGCTTGGCAGGGCAATTGGGACGCCTCTCCAGCTGAGGCGGGAGACCAAGGGTCCCTTTCCACGTGCCACAGGAATCCTGGGACTCCTATCAAGTTTCACGAGGAGTCAGGCATCGTCTCCTTTGGAGGCACTGATCTCCGCGTACCTCTGAAGTTTTCAAAGGATGTGAGGCCTCCGGTCGCGATGAGGTGGGGAACTAGGTCTTTCTCTGTGGTCTCCACAGGGGATTCAGATATCCTTTCATCTTGGGAGATGCAAGACGAGCCTGCATTCAATTCACTGCAGGGATATCCGGCCTTATTTCGCGTCAGGGCATCGCAGTGTCCATTCCATTTGAGTCCGCAAACTCAGGGTCCCTCTCACATACCTAGACCTGAGAGAAGCCTCCTCTTGAGGTGCTTGTGGTAAGGTGGTATTCCTCTGGAGTCGAAGCCAGGGACTAACCTCTCATCTCGAGTTGATTTTTGGGCCACGGAGCTCTTTCTTGTTGCTACAGTGACCTCAGGATCCCTCTAGCCTTGAAAGAGTGTTCTTGGGGTTTCTCTGGAGTGCTATCAAGGAAATCAAGGCTCCTTTCATGTGTGATGTGCAACACTGAATTGCTCTGCACGCCGTGCAGGTGAATCGGGCCTCATCTCGCGGCGAGGGGGAAGTCTCATGGTTTTTCTCGAGTTGCGGCGGGAACCTGGGGTATATTCTCGAGTTACGACGGGGATGGCCCTTCCAGCCACGTGTTTGTTCAGCGACGTCAGGACTCCTGCCTAGTTGCGAGGGACAACTTGGGATTCTCCTCGAGGCTTGGCAGGGCAATTGGGACGCCTCTCCAGCTGAGGCGGGAGACCAAGGGTCCCTTTCCACGTGCCACAGGAATCCTGGGACTCCAATCAAGTTTCACGAGGAGTCAGGCATCGTCTCCTTTGGAGGCACTGATCTCCGCGTACCTCCGGAGTTTTCAAAGGATGTAAGGCCTCCGGTGGAGATGAGGTGGGGAACTAGGTCTTTCTCTGTGATCTCCACAGGGGATTCAGACATCCTTTCATCTTGGGAGATGCAAGACGAGCCTGTATTCAAGTCACTGCAGGGATATCCGGCCTTATTTCGAGTCAGGGCATCGCGGTGTCCATTCCACTTGAGGCCGCAAACTCAGGGTCCCTCTCACTATAACTAGAGCTGAGAGAAGCCTCCTCTTGAGGTGCTTGTGTTAAGGTGGTATTCCTCTGGAGTCGAAGCCAGGGACTAACCTCTCTTCTCGAGTTGATTTTTGGTCCACGGAGCTCTTTCGTGTGGCTACAGTGACCTCAGGATCCCTCTAGCCTTGAAACAGTGTTCTTGGGGTTTCTCTGGAGTGCCATCAAGGAAATCAAGGCTCCTTTCATGTGTGATGTGCAACACTGAATTGCTCTGCACGCAGTGAAGGGGAATCGGGCCTCATCTCGCGGCGAGGGGGAAGTCTCATGGTTTTTCTCGAGTTGCGGCGGGAACCTGGGGTATATTCTCGAGTTACGACGGGGATGGCACTTCCACCCACGTGTTTGTTCAGCGACGGCAGGAATCCTGCCTAGTTGCGAGGGACAACTCGGGATTCTCCTCGAGGCTTGGCAGGGCAATTGGGACGCCTCTCCAGCTGAGGCGGGAGACCAAGGGTCCCTTTCCACGTGCCACAGGAATCCTGGGACTCCTATCAAGTTTCACGAGGAGTCAGGCATCGTCTCCTTTGGAGGCACTGATCTCCGCGTACCTCTGAAATTTTCAAAGGATGTGAGGCCTCCGGTCGCGATGAGGTGGGGAACTAGGTCTTCTTCTGTGGTCTCCACAGGGGATTCAGACATCCTTTCATCTTGGGAGATGCAAGACGAGCCTGCATTCAAGTCACTGCAGGGATATCCGGCCTTATTTCGAGTCAGGGCATCGCGGTGTCCATTCCACTTGAGGCCGCAAACTCAGCACATAGCTAGAGCTGAGAGAAGCCTCCTCTTGAGGTGCTTGTGTTAAGGTGGTATTCCTCTGGAGTCGAAGCCAGGGACTAACCTCTCATCTCGAGTTGATTTTTGGTCCACGGAGCTCTTTCGTGTTGCTACAGTGACCTCAGGATCCCTCTAGCCTTGAAACAGTGTTCTTGGGGTTTCTCTGGAGTGCCATCAAGGAAATCAAGGCTCCTTTCATGTGTGATGTGCAACACGGAATTGCTCTGCACGCAGTGCAGGGGAATCGGGCCTCATCTCGAGGCGAGGGGGAAGTCTCATGGTTTTTCTCGAGTTGCGGCGGGACCCTGGGGTATATTCTCGAGTTATGACGGGAATGGCCCGTCCAGCCACGTGTTTCTTCAGCGACGTCAGGACTCCTGCCTAGTTGCGAGGGACAACTCGGGATTCTGCTCGAGGCTTGGCAGGGCAATTGGGACGCCTCTCCAGCTGAGGCGGGAGACCAAGGGTCCCTTTCCACGTGCCACAGGAATCCTGGGACACCTATCAAGTTTCACGAGAATTCAGGCATCGTCTCCTTTGGAGGCACTGATCTCCGCGTACCTCTGGAGATTTCAAAGGATGTGAGGCCTCCGGTCGCGATGAGGTGGGGAGCTAGATCTTTCTCTGAAGTCTCCACAGGGGATTCAGACATCATTTCATCTTGGGAGATGCAAGACGAGCCTGCATTCAAGTCACTGCAGGGATATCCGGCCTTATTTCGAGTCAGGGCATCGCGGTGTCCATTCCACTTGAGGCCGCAAACTCAGCACATAGCTAGAGCTGAGAGAAGCCTCCTCTTGAGGTGCTTGTGGTAAGGTGGTATTCCTCTGGAGTCGAAGCCAGGGACTAACCTCTCATCTCGAGTTGATTTTTGGTCCACGGAGCTCTTTCGTGTTGCTACAGTGACCTCAGGATCCCTCTAGCCTTGAAACAGTGTTCTTGGGGTTTCTCTGGAGTGCCATCAAGGAAATCAAGGCTCCTTTCATGTGTGATGTGCAACACGGAATTGCTCTGCACGCAGGGCAGGGAAATCAGGCCTCATTTCGCGGCGAGGGGGAAGTCTCATGGTTTTTCTCGAGTTGCGGCGGGAACCTGGGGTATATTCTCGAGTTACGACGGGGATGGCCCTTCCACCCACGTGTTTGTTCAGCGACGTCAGGACTCCTGCCTAGTTGCGAGGGACAACTCGGGATTCTCCTCGAGGCTTGGCAGGGCAATTGGGACGCCTCTCCAGCTGAGGCGGGAGACCAAGGGTCCCTTTCCACGTGCCACAGGAATCCTGGGACTCCTATCAAGTTTCACGAGGAGTCAGGCATCGTCTCCTTTGGAGGCACTGATCTCCGCGTACCTCTGAAGTTTTCAAAGGATGTGAGGCCTCCGGTCGCGATGAGGTGGGGAACTAGGTCTTTCTCTGTGGTCTCCACAGGGGATTCAGATATCCTTTCATCTTGGGAGATGCAAGACGAGCCTGCATTCAAGTCACTGCCGGGATAGCCGGCCTTATTTCGAGTCAGGGCATCGCGGTGTCCATTCCACTTGAAACCGCAAACTCAGAGTCCCTCTCACATAACTAGAGCTGAGAGAAGCCTCCTCTTGAGGTGCTTGTGGTAAGGTGGTATTCCTCTGGAGTCGAAGCCAGGGACTAACCTCTCATCTCGAGTTGATTTTTGGTCCACGGAGCTCTTTCATGTTGCTACAGTGACCTCAGGATCCCTCTAGCCTTGGAACAGTGTTCTTGGGGTTTCTCTGGAGTGCCATCAAGGAAATCAAGGCTCCTTTCATGTGTGATGTGCAACACGGAATTGCTCTGCACGCAGGGCAGGGAAATCAGGCCTCATTTCGCGGCGAGGGGGAAGTCTCATGGTTTTTCTCGAGTTGCGGCGGGAACCTGGTGTATATTCTCGAGTTACGACGGGGATGGCCCTTCCACCCACGTGTTTGTTCAGCGACGTCAGGACTCCTGCCTAGTTGCGAGGGACAACTCGGGATTCTCCTCGAGGCTTGGCAGGGCAATTGGGACGCCTCTCCAGCTGAGGCGGGAGACCAAGGGTCCCTTTCCACGTGCCACAGGAATCCTGGGACTCCTATCAAGTTTCACGAGGAGTCAGGCATCGTCTCCTTTGGAGGCACTGATCTCCGCGTACCTCTGAAGTTTTCAAAGGATGTGAGGCCTCCGGTCGCGATGAGGTGGGGAACTAGGTCTTTCTCTGTGGTCTCCACAGGGGATTCAGATATCCTTTCATCTTGGGAGATGCAAGACGAGCCTGCATTCAAGTCACTGCCGGGATAGCCGGCCTTATTTCGAGTCAGGGCATCGCGGTGTCCATTCCACTTGAAACCGCAAACTCAGAGTCCCTCTCACATAACTAGAGCTGAGAGAAGCCTCCTCTTGAGGTGCTTGTGGTAAGGTGGTATTCCTCTGGAGTCGAAGCCAGGGACTAACCTCTCATCTCGAGTTGATTTTTGGTCCTCGGAGCTCTTTCGTGTTGCTACAGTGACCTCAGGATCCCTCTAGCCTTGGAACAGTGTTCTTGGGGTTTCTCTGGAGTGCCATCAAGGAAATCAAGGCTCCTTTCCTGTGTGATGTGCAACACGGCATTGCTCTGCACGCAGTGCAGGGGAATCGGGCCTCATCTCGCGGCGAGGGGGAAGTCTCATGATTTTTCTCGACGTGCGGCGGGAACCTGGGGTATATTCTCGAGTTACGACGGGGATGGCCCTTCCACACAAGTGTTTGTTCAGCGACGTCAGGACTCCTGCCTAGTTGCGAGGGACAACTCGGGATTCTCCTCGAGGCTTGGCAGGGCAATTGGGACGCCTCTCCAGCTGAGGCGGGAGTCCAAGGGTCCCTTTCCACGTGCCACAGGAATCCTGGGACTCCTATCAAGTTTCACGAGGAGTCAGGCATCGGCTCCTTTGGAGGCACTGATCTCCGCTTCCCTCTGGAGTTTTCCAAGGATGTGAGGCCTCCGGTCGCAATGAGGTGGGGAACTAGGTCTTTCTCTGTGGTCTCCACAGGGGATTCAGACATCCTTTCGTCTTGGGAGATGCAAGACGAGCCTGCATTCAAGTCACTGCAGGCATATCCGGCCTTATTTCGAGTCAGGGCATCGCGGTGTCCATTCCACTTGAGGCCGCAAACTCAGGGTCCCTCTCACATAACTAGAGCTGAGAGAAGCCTCCTCTTGAGGTGCTTGTGGTAAGGTGGTATTCCTCTGGAGTCGAAGCCAGGCACTAACCTCTCATCTCGAGTTGATTTGTGGTCCACGGAGCTCTTTCGTGTTGCTACAGTGACCTCAGGACCCCTCTAGCCTTTAAACAGTGTTCTTGGGGTTTCTCTGGAGTGCCATCAAGGAAATCAAGGCTCCTTTCCTTTGTGATGTGCAACACGGCATTGCTCTGCACGCAGTGCTGGGGAATCGGGCCTAATCTCGCAGCGAGGGGGAAGTCTCATGGTTTTTCTCGACGTGCGGCGGGAACCTGGGGTATATTTTCGAGTTACGACGGGGATGGCCCTTCCACACACGTGTTTGTTCAGCGACGTCAGGACTCCTGCCTAGTTGCAAGGGACAACTCGGGATTCTCCTCGAGGCTTGGCAGGGCAATTGGGACGCCTCTCCAGCTGAGGCGGGAGACCAAGGGTCCCTTTCCACGTGCCACAGGAATCCTGGGACTCCTATCAAGTTTCACGAGGAGTCAGGCATCGTCTCCTTTGGCGGCATTGATCTCCGCGTCCCTCTGGAGTTTTCAAAGGATGTGAGGCCTCCGGTCGCGATGAGGTGGTGAACTAGGTCTTTCTCTGTGGTCTCCACAGGGGATTCAGACATCCTTTCTTCTTGGGAGATGCAAGACGAGCCTGCATTCAAGTCACTGCAGGGATATCCGGCCTTATTTCGAGTCAGGGCATCGCGGTGTCCATTCCACTTGAGGCCGCAAACTCAGGGTCCCTCTCACATACCTAGAGCTGAGAGAAGCCTCCTCTTGAGGTGCTTGTGGTAAGGTGGTATACCTCTGGAGTCGAATCCAGGGACTAACCTCTCATCTCGAGTTGATTTTTCGTCCTCGGAGCTCTTTCGTGTTGCTACAGTGACCTCAGGATCCCTCTAGCCTTGAAACAGTGTTCTTGGGGTTTCTCTGCAGTGCCATCAAGGAAATCAAGGTTCCTTTCCTGTTTGATGTGCAACACGGCATTGCTCTGCACGCAGTGCAGGGGAATCGGGCCTCATCTTGCGGCGATGGGGAAGTCTCATGGTTTTTCTCGAGTTGCGGCGGGAACCTGGGGTATATTCGCGAGTTACGACGGGGATGGCCCTTCCACACACGTGTTTGTTCAGCGAAGTCAGGACTCCTGCCTAGTTGCGAGGGACAACTCGGGATTCTCCTCGAGGCTTGGCAGGGCAATTGGGACGCCTCTCCAGCTGAGGCGGGAGACCAAGGGTCCCTTTCCAAGTGCCACAGTAAGCCAGGGTCTCCTATCAAGTTTCTCGAGGAGTCAGGCATCGTCTCCTTTGGAGGCACTGATCTCCGCGTCCCTCTTGAGTTTTCAAAGGATGTGAGGCCTCCGGTCGCGATGCGGTGGGGAGCTAGGTCTTTCTCTGTGGTCTCCACAGGGAATTCAGACATCCTTTCATCTTGGGAGATGCAAGACGAGCCTGCATTCATGTCACTGCAGGGATATCCGGCCTTATTTCGAGTCAGGGCATCGCGGTGTCCATTCCACTTGAGGCCGCAAACTCAGGGTCCCTCTCACATACCTAGAGCTGAGCGAAGCCTCCTCTTGAGGTGCTTGTGGTAAGGTGGTATTCCTCTGAAGTCGAAGCCAGGGACTAACCTCTCATCTCGAGTTGATTTGTGGTCCCTGGCGCTCTTTCGTGTTGCTACAGTGACCTCAGGATCCCTCTAGCTTTGAAACAGTGTTCTTGAGGTTTCTCTCGAGTGCCTTTAAGGAAATCAAGGCTCCTTTCATGTGTGATGTGGAACACGGCATTGCTCTGCACGCAGTGCAGGGGAATCGGGCCTCATCTCGCGGTGAGGGGGACGTCTCATGGTTTTTCTCGAGTTGCGGCGGGAACCTGGGGTATAATCTCGAGTTACGACGGGGATGGCCCTTCCACACACGTGTTTGTTCAACGACGTCAGGACTCCTGCCTAGTTGCGAGGGACAACTCGGGATTCTCCTCGAGGCTTGGCAGGGCAAATGGGAAACCTCTCCAGCTGAGGCGGGAGACCAAGGGTCCCTTTCCACGTGCCACAGGAATCCTGGAACTCCTATCAAGTTTCACGAGGAGTCAGGCATCGTCTCCTTTGGAGGCACTGATCTCCGCGACCCTCTGGAGTTTTCAAAGGATGTGAGGCCTCCGGTCGCGATGAGGTTGGGAACTAGGTCTTTCTCTGTGGTCTCCACAGGGGATTCAGACATCCTTTCGTCTTGGGAGATGCAAGACGAGCCTGCATTCAAGTCACTGCAGGGATATCCGGCCTTATTTCGAGTCAGGGCATCGCGGTGTCCATTCCCCTTGAGGCTGCAAACTCAGGGTCCCTCTCACATACCTAGAGCTGAGAGAAGCCTCCTCTTGAGGTGCTTGTGGTAAGGTGGTATTCCTCTGAAGTCGAAGCCAGGGACTAACCTCTCATCTCTAGTTGATTTTTGGTCCCCGGCGCTCTTTCGTGTTGCTACAGTGACCTCAGGATCCCTCTAGCTTTGAAACAGTGTTCTTGAGGTTTCTCTCGAGTGGCATTAAGGAAATCAAGGCTCCTTTCATGTGTGATGTGGAAGACGGCATTGCTCTGCACGCAGTGCAGGGGAATCGGGCCTCATGTCCGGCGAGGGGGAAGTCTCATGGTTTTTGTCGAATTGCGACAGGAACCTGGGGTATATTCTCGAGTTACGACGGGGATGGCCCTTCCACACACGTGTTTGTTCAGCGACGTCAGGAGTCCTGCCTAGCTGCGAGGGACAACTTGGGATTCTCCTCGAGGCTTGGCAGGGCAATTTGGACGCCTCTCCAGCTGAGGCGGGAAACGAAGGGTCCCTTTCCACGTGCCACAGGAATCCTGGGACTCCTATCAAGTTTCACGAGGAGTTAGGCATCGTCTCCTTTGGAGGCACTGATCTCCCCGTCCCTCTGGAGTTTTCCAAGGATGTGAGGCCTTCTGTCGCCATGAGGTGGGGAACTAGGTCTTTTTCTGTGGTCTCCACAGGCGATTCAGACATCCTTTCGTCTTGGAAGATGCAAGACGAGCCTGCATTCAAGTCACTGCAGGGATATCCGGCCTTATTTTGAGTCAGGGCATCGCGGTGTTCATTCCACTTGAGGCCGCAAACTCAGGGTCCCTCTCACATACCTAGAGCTGGGAGAAGCCTCCTCTTGAGCTGCTTGTGGTAAGGTGGTGTTCCTCTGGAGTCGAAGCCAGGGACTAACCTCTCATCTCGAGTTGATTTGTGGTCCCTGGCGCTCTTTCGTGTTGCTACAGTGACCTCAGGATCCCTCTAGCTTTGAAACAGTGTTCTTGAGGTTTCTCTCGAGTGCCTTTAAGGAAATCAAGGCTCCTTTCATGTGTGATGTGGAACACGGCATTGCTCTGCACGCAGTGCAGGGGAATCGGGCCTCATCTCGCGGTGAGGGGGACGTCTCATGGTTTTTCTCGAGTTGCGGCGGGAACCTGGGGTATAATCTCGAGTTACGACGGGGATGGCCCTTCCACACACGTGTTTGTTCAACGACGTCAGGACTCCTGCCTAGTTGCGAGGGACAACTCGGGATTCTCCTCGAGGCTTGGCAGGGCAAATGGGAAACCTCTCCAGCTGAGGCGGGAGACCAAGGGTCCCTTTCCACGTGCCACAGGAATCCTGGAACTCCTATCAAGTTTCACGAGGAGTCAGGCATCGTCTCCTTTGGAGGCACTGATCTCCGCGACCCTCTGGAGTTTTCAAAGGATGTGAGGCCTCCGGTCGCGATGAGGTTGGGAACTAGGTCTTTCTCTGTGGTCTCCACAGGGGATTCAGACATCCTTTCGTCTTGGGAGATGCAAGACGAGCCTGCATTCAAGTCACTGCAGGGATATCCGGCCTTATTTCGAGTCAGGGCATCGCGGTGTCCATTCCCCTTGAGGCTGCAAACTCAGGGTCCCTCTCACATACCTAGAGCTGAGAGAAGCCTCCTCTTGAGGTGCTTGTGGTAAGGTGGTATTCCTCTGAAGTCGAAGCCAGGGACTAACCTCTCATCTCTAGTTGATTTTTGGTCCCCGGCGCTCTTTCGTGTTGCTACAGTGACCTCAGGATCCCTCTAGCTTTGAAACAGTGTTCTTGAGGTTTCTCTCGAGTGGCATTAAGGAAATCAAGGCTCCTTTCATGTGTGATGTGGAAGACGGCATTGCTCTGCACGCAGTGCAGGGGAATCGGGCCTCATGTCCGGCGAGGGGGAAGTCTCATGGTTTTTGTCGAATTGCGACAGGAACCTGGGGTATATTCTCGAGTTACGACGGGGATGGCCCTTCCACACACGTGTTTGTTCAGCGACGTCAGGAGTCCTGCCTAGCTGCGAGGGACAACTTGGGATTCTCCTCGAGGCTTGGCAGGGCAATTTGGACGCCTCTCCAGCTGAGGCGGGAAACGAAGGGTCCCTTTCCACGTGCCACAGGAATCCTGGGACTCCTATCAAGTTTCACGAGGAGTTAGGCATCGTCTCCTTTGGAGGCACTGATCTCCCCGTCCCTCTGGAGTTTTCCAAGGATGTGAGGCCTTCTGTCGCCATGAGGTGGGGAACTAGGTCTTTTTCTGTGGTCTCCACAGGCGATTCAGACATCCTTTCGTCTTGGAAGATGCAAGACGAGCCTGCATTCAAGTCACTGCAGGGATATCCGGCCTTATTTTGAGTCAGGGCATCGCGGTGTTCATTCCACTTGAGGCCGCAAACTCAGGGTCCCTCTCACATACCTAGAGCTGGGAGAAGCCTCCTCTTGAGCTGCTTGTGGTAAGGTGGTGTTCCTCTGGAGTCGAAGCCGGGGACTAACCTCTCATCTCGAGTTGATTTTTGATCCACGGAGCTCTTTCGTGTTGCTACAGTGACCTCAGGATCCCTCTAGCCTTGAAACAGTGTTCTTGGGTTTTCTCTGAAGTGCCATCAAGGAAATCAAGGCTCCTTTCCTGTGTGATGTGCAACACGGCATTGCTCTGCATGCAGTGCACGGGAAACAGGCCTCATCTCGCGGCAAGGGGGAAGTCTCATGGTTTTTCTCGAATTGCGGCGGGAACCTGGGGTATATTCTCGAGTTACGACGGGGATGGCCCTTCCACACACGTGTTTGTTCAGCAACGTCAGGACTCCTGCTTAGTTGCGAGGGACAACTCGGGATTCTCCTCGAGGCTTGGCAGGGCAATTGGGACGCCTCTCCAGCTGAGGTGGGAGACCAAAGGTCCCTTTCCACGTGCCACAGGAATCCTGGAACTCCTATCAAGTTTCACGAGGAGTCAGGCATCGTCTCCTTTGGAGGCACTGATCGCGCATCCCTCTGCAGTTTTCAAAGGTTGTGAGGCCTCCCGTCGCCATGAGGTGGTGAACTAGGTCTTTCTCTGTGGTCTCCACAGGGGATTCAGACATCCTTTCGTCTTAGGAGATGCAAGACGAGCCTGCATTCAAGTCACTGCAGGGATATCCGGCCTTATTTCGAGTCAGGGCATCGCGGTGTCCATTCCACTTGAGGCCGCAAACTCAGGGTCCCTCTCACATACCTAGAGCTGAGAGAAGCCTCCTCTTGAGGTGCTTGTGGTAAGGAGGTATTCCTCTGGAGTTGAAGCCAGGGACTAACCTCTCATCTCGAGTTGATTGTTGGTCCACGGATCTCTTTCGTGTTGCTACAGTGACCTCAGGATCCCTCTAGCCTTGAAACAGTGTTCTTGGGGATTCTATGGAGTGCCATCAAGGAAATCAAAGCTCCTTTCCTGTGTGATGTGCAACACAGCATAGCTCTGCACGCAATGCAGGGGAATCGGGCCTCATTTCGCGGCGAGTGGGAAGGCTCATGGTTTTTCTCGATTTGCAGCGGGAACCTGGGGTATATTCTCGAGTTACGACGGCGATGGCCCTTCCACACACGTGTTTGTTCAGCGAGGTCAGGACTCCAGCCTAGTTGCGAGGGAAAACTCGGGATTCTTCTCGAGGCTTGGCAGGGCAATTGGGATGCCTCTCCAGCTGAGGCGGGAGACCAAGTCTTCATTTCCACATGCCACAGGAATCCATTGACTCCTATCAAGTTTCACGAGGAGTCAGGCATCGTCTCCTTTGGAGGCACTGATCTCCACGTCCCTCTGGAGTTTTCAAAGGATGTGAGGCCTCCGGTCGCTGTGAGGTGGGGAACTAGGTCTTTCTCTGTGGTCTCCACAGGGGATACAGACATCCTTTCATCTTGAGAGATGCAAGACGAGCCTGCATTCAAGTCACTGCAGGGGTATCCGGCCTTATTTTGAGTCTAGGCATCGCGGTGTCCATTCCACTTGAGGTCGCAAACTCAGGGTCCCTCTCACATACCTAGAGCTGAGAGAATCCTCCTCTTGAGGTGCTTGTGGTAAGGTGGTATTCCTCTGGAGTCGAAGCCAGGGACTAACCACTCATCTGGAGTTGATTTTTGGTCCACGGAGCTCTTTCGTGTTGCTAGAGTGACCTCAGGATCCCTCTAGCCTTGAAACAGTGTTTTTGGGCTTTCTCTGGAGTGCCATCAAGGAAACCAAGGCTCCTTTCCTGTGTGATGTGCAACACGGCATTGCTCTGCACGCAGTGCAGGGGAATCAGGCCTCATGGCGCGGCGAAGGGTAAGTCTCATGGTTTTTCTCGAGTTGGGCCGGGAACCTGGGGTATATTCTCGAGTTACGACAGGGATGGCCCTTCCACACACGTTTTTGTTGAGCAACGTTAGGACTCCTGCCTAGTTGCGAGGGACAACTCGGGATTCTCCTCGAGGCTTGGCAGGGCAATTGGGACGCCTCTCCAGCTGAGACGGGAGACCAAGGGTCCCTTTCCACGTGCCACAGGAATCCTGGAACTCCTATCAAGTTTCACGAGTAGTCAGGCATCGTCTCCTTTGGAGGCACTGATCGCCGCGTCCCTCTGGAGTTTTCAAAGGATGTGAGGCCTCCGGTCGCGATGTGGTGGGGAACTAGGTTTTTCTCTGTGGTCTCCACAGGGGATTCAGGCATCCTTTCGTCTTGGGAGATGCAAGACGAGCCTGCATTCAAGTCACAGCAGGGATATCCGGCCTTATTTCGAGTCAGGGCATCGCGGTGTCCATTCAACTTGAGGTCGCAAACTCAGGATCCTTCTCACATACCTAGAGCTGAGAGAAGCCTCCTCTTGAGGTGCTTGTGGTAAGGTGGTATTCCTCTGGAGTCGAAGCCAGGGACTAACCTCTCATCTCGAGTTGATTTTTGGTCCATGGAGCTCTTTCGTGTGGCTACAGTGACCTCAGGATCCCTCTAGCCTTGAAACAGTGTTCTCGGGCTTTCTCTGGAGTGCCATCAAGGAAATCAAGGCTCCTTTCCTGTGTGATGTGCAGCACGGCATTGCTCTGCACGAAGTGCAGGGGAATCGGGTCTCATCTGGCGGCGAGGGGGAATTCTCATAGTTTTCCTCGAGTTGCGCCGGGAATCTGGGGTATATTCTCGAGTTACGACGGGGATGGCCCATCACACACGTATTTGTACAGTGACGGCAGGACTCCTGCCTAGTTGCGAGGGACAACTCGGGATTCTCCTCAGGCTTGGCAGGGCAATTGGGACGCCTCTCCAGCTGAGGCGGGAGACCAAGGGTCCCTTTCCCCGTGCCACAGGAATCCTGGGCCTCCTATCAAGTTTCACGAGGAGTCAGGCATCGTCTCCTTTAGAGGCACTGATCTCCCCGTCCTTCTGGAGTTTTCCAAGGATGTGAGCACTCCGCTCGCGATGAGGTGGGTAACTAGGTCTTTCTCTGTGGTCTCCACAGGGGATTCAGACATCCTTTCGTCTTGGGAGATGCAAGACGAGCCTGCATTCAAGTCACTGCAGGGATATCCGGCCTTATTTCGAGTCAGGTCATTGCGGTGTCCATTCTACTTTAGACCGCAAACTCAAGGTCCCTCTCACATACCTAGAGCTGAGAGAACCCTCCTCTTGAGGTGCTTGTGGTAAGGTGGTATTCCTCTGGAGTCGAAGTCAGGGACTAACCTCTCATCTCGAGTTGATTTTTGGTCCACGGAGCTCTTTCGTGTTGCTACAGTGACCTCAGGATCCCTCTAGCCTTGAAGCACTGTTCCTGGGCGTTCGCTGGAGTGCCATCAAGGAAACAAAGGCTCTTTTCCTGTGTGATGTGCAACACGGCATTGCTCTGCACGCAGTGCAGGGGAATCGGGCCTCATGTCCGGCGAGGGGGAAGTCTCATGGTTTTTGTCGAATTGCGACAGGAACCTGGGGTATATTCTCGAGTTACGACGGGGATGGCCCTTCCACACACGTGTTTGTTCAGCGACGTCAGGACTCCTGCCTAGCTGCGAGGGACAACTCGGGATTCTCCTCGAGGCTTGGCAGGGCAATTTGGACGCCTCTCCAGCTGAGGCGGGAAACGAAGGGTCCCTTTCCACGTGCCACAGGAATCCTGGGACTCCTATCAAGTTTCACGAGGAGTCAGGCATCGTCTCCTTTGGAGGCACTGATCTCCCCGTCCCTCTGGAGTTTTCAAAGGATGTGAGGCCTCCGGTCGCGATGAGGTGGGGAACTATATTTTTCTCTGTGGTCTCCACAGGGGATTCAGGCATCCTTTCGTCTTGGGAGATGCAAGACGAGCCTGCATTCAAGTCACAGCAGGGATATCCGGCCTTATTTCGAGTCAGGGCATCGCGGTGTCCATTCCACTTGAGGCCGCAAACTCAGGGCCCCTCTCACATACCTAGAGCTGACAGAAGCCTCCTCTTGAGATGCTTGTGGTAAGGTAGTATTCCTCTGGAGTCGAAGCCAGTGACTAACCTCTCATCTCGAGTTGATTTTTGGTCCACGGAGCTCTTTCCTGTTGCTACAGTGACCTCAGGATCCCTCTAGCTTTGAAACAGTGTTATTGGGGTTTCTCTGGAGTGCCATCAAGGAAATCAAGGCTCCTTTCCAGTGTGATGTGCAACACGGCATTGCTCTGCATGCAGTGCACGGGAAACAGGCCTCATCTCGCGGCAAGGGGGAAGTCTCATGGTTTTTCTCGAATTGCGGCGGGAACCTGGGGTATATTCTCGAGTTACGACGGGGATGGCCCTTCCACACACGTGTTTGTTCAGCAACGTCAGGACTCCTTCCTAGTTGCGAGGGACAACTCGGGATTCTCCTCGAGGCTTGGCAGGGCAATTGGGACGCCTCTCCAGCTGAGGTTGGAGACCAAAGGTCCCTTTCCACGTGCCACAGGAATCCTGGAACTCCTATCAAGTTTCACGAGGAGTCAGGCATCGTCTCCTTTGGAGGCACTGATCGCCGCATCCCTCTGCAGTTTTCAAAGGATGTGAGGCTTCCCGTCGCGATGAGGTGGTGAACTAGGTCTTTCTCTGTGGTCTCCACAGGGGATTCAGACATCCTTTCGTCTTGGGAGATGCAAGACGAGCCTGCATTCAAGTCACTGCAGGGATATCCGGCCTTATTTCGAGTCAGGGCATCGCGGTGTCCATTCCACTTGAGGCCGCAAACTCAGGGTCCCTCTCACATACCTAGAGCTGACAGAAGCCTCCTCTTGAGGTGCTTGGGGTAAGGTGGTATTCCTCTGGAGTCGAAGCCAGGGCCTAACCTCTCATCTCGAGTTGATTTGTGGTCCACGGAGCTCTTTCGTGTTGCTCCAGTGACCTCAGGATCCATCTCCCTTGAAACAGTGTTCTTGGGCTTTCTCTGGAGTGCCATCAAGGAAACCAAGGCTCCTTTCCCGTGTGATGTGCAACACGGCATTGCTCTGCACGCAGTGCAGGGGAATCGGGCCTCATCTCGCGGCGAGGGGGAAGTCTCATGGTTTTTCTCGACGTGCGGCGGTAACCTGGGGTATATTCTCGAGTTACGACGGGGATGGCCCTTCCACACACGTGTTTGTTCAGCGACGTCAGGACTCCTGCCTAGTTGCGAGGGACAACTCGGGATTCTCCTCGAGGCTTGGCAGGGCAATTGGGACGCCTCTCCAGCTGAGGCGGGAGACCAAGGCTCCCTTTCCACGTGCCACAGGATTCCTGGGACTCCTATCAAGTTTCACGAGGAGTCAGGCATCGTCTCCTTTGGAGGCACTGATCGCCGCATCCCTCTGGAGTTTTCAAAGGATGTGAGGCCTCCGGTCGCGATGAGGTGGGGAACTAGGTCTTTCTCTGTGGTCTCCACAGGGGATTCAGACATACTTTCGTCTTGGGAGATGCAAGACGAGCCTGCATTCAAGTCACTGCAGGGATATCCGGCCTTATTTCGAGTCAGGGCATCGCGGTGTCCATTCCACTTGAGGTCGCAAACTCAGGGTCCCTCTCACATACCTAGAGCTGACAGAAGCCTCCTCTTGAGGTGCTTTTGGTAAGGTGGTATTCCTCTGGAGTCGAAGCCAGGGACTAACCTCTCATCTCGAGTTGATGTTTGTTCCACGGAGCTCTTTCATGTTGCTACAGTGACCTCAGGATCCCTCTAGCTCTGAAACAGTGTTATTGGGGTTTCTCTGGAGTGCCATCAAGGAAATCAAGGCTCCTTTCCAGTGTGATGTGCAATTCGGCATTGCTCTGCACGCAGTTCAGGGGAAACAGGCCTCATCTCGCGGCAAGGGGGAAATCTCATGGTTTTTCTCGAATTGCGGCGGGAACCTGCGGTATATTCTCGAGTTACGACGGGGATGGTCCTTCAACACACGTGTTTGTTCAGCAACGTCAGGACTCCTGCCTAGTTGCGAGGGACAACTCGGGATTCTCCTCGAGGCTTGGCAGGGCAATTGGGACGCCTCTCCAGCTGAGGCGGGAGACCAAGGGTCCCTTTCCACGTGCCACAGGAATTCTGGGCCTCCTATCATGTTTCACGAGGAGTCAGGCATCGTCTCCTTTGGAGGCACTGATCGCCGCGTCCCTCTGGAGTTTTCAAAGGATGTGAGGCCTTCTGTCGCCATGAGGTGGGGAACTAGGTCTTTTTCTGTGGTCTCCACAGGCGATTCAGACATCCTTTCGTCTTGGAAGATGCAAGACGAGCCTGCATTCAAGTCACTGCAGGGATATCCGGCCTTATTTTGAGTCAGGGCATCGCGGTGTTCATTCCACTTGAGGCCGCAAACTCAGGGTCCCTCTCACATACCTAGAGCTGGGAGAAGCCTCCTCTTGAGCTGCTTGTGGTAAGGTGGTGTTCCTCTGGAGTCGAAGCCGGGGACTAACCTCTCATCTCGAGTTGATTTTTGATCCACGGAGCTCTTTCGTGTTGCTACAGTGACCTCAGGATCCCTCTAGCCTTGAAACAGTGTTCTTGGGTTTTCTCTGAAGTGCCATCAAGGAAATCAAGGCTCCTTTCCTGTGTGATGTGCAACACGGCATTGCTCTGCATGCAGTGCACGGGAAACAGGCCTCATCTCGCGGCAAGGGGAAAGTCTCATGGTTTTTCTCGAATTGCGGCGGGAACCTGGGGTATATTCTCGAGTTACGACGGGGATGGCCCTTCCACACACGTGTTTGTTCAGCAACGTCAGGACTCCTGCTTAGTTGCGAGGGACAACTCGGGATTCTCCTCGAGGCTTGGCAGGGCAATTGGGACGCCTCTCCAGCTGAGGTGGGAGACCAAAGGTCCCTTTCCACGTGCCACAGGAATCCTGGAACTCCTATCAAGTTTCACGAGGAGTCAGGCATCGTCTCCTTTGGAGGCACTGATCGCCGCATCCCTCTGCAGTTTTCAAAGGTTGTGAGGCCTCCTGTCGCCATGAGGTGGTGAACTAGGTCTTTCTCTGTGGTCTCCACAGGGGATTCAGACATCCTTTCGTCTTAGGAGATGCAAGACGAGCCTGCATTCAAGTCACTGCAGGGATATCCGGCCTTATTTCGAGTCAGGGCATCGCGGTGTCCATTCCACTTGAGGCCGCAAACTCAGGGTCCCTCTCACATACCTAGAGCTGAGAGAAGCCTCCTCTTGAGGTGCTTGTGGTAAGGAGGTATTCCTCTGGAGTTGAAGCCAGGGACTAACCTCTCATCTCGAGTTGATTGTTGGTCCACGGATCTCTTTCGTGTTGCTACAGTGACCTCAGGATCCCTCTAGCCTTGAAACAGTGTTCTTGGGGATTCTATGGAGTGCCATCAAGGAAATCAAAGCTCCTTTCCTGTGTGATGTGCAACACAGCATAGCTCTGCACGCAATGCAGGGGAATCGGGCCTCATTTCGCGGCGAGTGGGAAGGCTCATGGTTTTTCTCGATTTGCAGCGGGAACCTGGGGTATATTCTCGAGTTACGACGGCGATGGCCCTTCCACACACGTGTTTGTTCAGCGAGGTCAGGACTCCAGCCTAGTTGCGAGGGAAAACTCGGGATTCTTCTCGAGGCTTGGCAGGGCAATTGGGATGCCTCTCCAGCTGAGGCGGGAGACCAAGTCTTCATTTCCACATGCCACAGGAATCCATTGACTCCTATCAAGTTTCACGAGGAGTCAGGCATCGTCTCCTTTGGAGGCACTGATCTCCACGTCCCTCTGGAGTTTTCAAAGGATGTGAGGCCTCCGGTCGCTGTGAGGTGGGGAACTAGGTCTTTCTCTGTGGTCTCCACAGGGGATACAGACATCCTTTCATCTTGAGAGATGCAAGACGAGCCTGCATTCAAGTCACTGCAGGGGTATCCGGCCTTATTTTGAGTCTAGGCATCGCGGTGTCCATTCCACTTGAGGTCGCAAACTCAGGGTCCCTCTCACATACCTAGAGCTGAGAGAATCCTCCTCTTGAGGTGCTTGTGGTAAGGTGGTATTCCTCTGGAGTCGAAGCCAGGGACTAACCACTCATCTGGAGTTGATTTTTGGTCCACGGAGCTCTTTCGTGTTGCTAGAGTGACCTCAGGATCCCTCTAGCCTTGAAACAGTGTTTTTGGGCTTTCTCTGGAGTGCCATCAAGGAAACCAAGGCTCCTTTCCTGTGTGATGTGCAACACGGCATTGCTCTGCACGCAGTGCAGGGGAATCAGGCCTCATGGCGCGGCGAAGGGTAAGTCTCATGGTTTTTCTCGAGTTGGGCCGGGAACCTGGGGTATATTCTCGAGTTACGACAGGGATGGCCCTTCCACACACGTTTTTGTTGAGCAACGTTAGGACTCCTGCCTAGTTGCGAGGGACAACTCGGGATTCTCCTCGAGGCTTGGCAGGGCAATTGGGACGCCTCTCCAGCTGAGACGGGAGACCAAGGGTCCCTTTCCACGTGCCACAGGAATCCTGGAACTCCTATCAAGTTTCACGAGTAGTCAGGCATCGTCTCCTTTGGAGGCACTGATCGCCGCGTCCCTCTGGAGTTTTCAAAGGATGTGAGGCCTCCGGTCGCGATGTGGTGGGGAACTAGGTTTTTCTCTGTGGTCTCCACAGGGGATTCAGGCATCCTTTCGTCTTGGGAGATGCAAGACGAGCCTGCATTCAAGTCACAGCAGGGATATCCGGCCTTATTTCGAGTCAGGGCATCGCGGTGTCCATTCAACTTGAGGTCGCAAACTCAGGATCCTTCTCACATACCTAGAGCTGAGAGAAGCCTCCTCTTGAGGTGCTTGTGGTAAGGTGGTATTCCTCTGGAGTCGAAGCCAGGGACTAACCTCTCATCTCGAGTTGATTTTTGGTCCATGGAGCTCTTTCGTGTGGCTACAGTGACCTCAGGATCCCTCTAGCCTTGAAACAGTGTTCTCGGGCTTTCTCTGGAGTGCCATCAAGGGAATCAAGGCTCCTTTCCTGTGTGATGTGCAGCACGGCATTGCTCTGCACGAAGTGCAGGGGAATCGGGTCTCATCTGGCGGCGAGGGGGAATTCTCATAGTTTTCCTCGAGTTGCGCCGGGAATCTGGGGTATATTCTCGAGTTACGACGGGGATGGCCCATCACACACGTGTTTGTACAGTGACGGCAGGACTCCTGCCTAGTTGCGAGGGACAACTCGGGATTCTCCTCAGGCTTGGCAGGGCAATTGGGACGCCTCTCCAGCTGAGGCGGGAGACCAAGGGTCCCTTTCCCCGTGCCACAGGAATCCTGGGCCTCCTATCAAGTTTCACGAGGAGTCAGGCATCGTCTCCTTTAGAGGCACTGATCTCCCCGTCCTTCTGGAGTTTTCCAAGGATGCGAGCACTCCGCTCGCGATGAGGTGGGTAACTAGGTCTTTCTCTGTGGTCTCCACAGGGGATTCAGACATCCTTTCGTCTTGGGAGATGCAAGACGAGCCTGCATTCAAGTCACTGCAGGGATATCCGGCCTTATTTCGAGTCAGGTCATTGCGGTGTCCATTCTACTTTAGACCGCAAACTCAAGGTCCCTCTCACATACCTAGAGCTGAGAGAACCCTCCTCTTGAGGTGCTTGTGGTAAGGTGGTATTCCTCTGGAGTCGAAGTCAGGGACTAACCTCTCATCTCGAGTTGATTATTGGTCCACGGAGCTCTTTCGTGTTGCTACAGTGACCTCAGGATCCCTCTAGCCTTGAAGCACTGTTCCTGGGCGTTCGCTGGAGTGCCATCAAGGAAACCAAGGCTCTTTTCCTGTGTGATGTGCAACACGGCATTGCTCTGCACGCAGTGCAGGGGAATCGGGCCTCATCTCGCGGTGAGGGGGAAGTCTCATGGTTTTTGTCGAATTGCGACAGGAACCTGGGGTACATTCTCGAGTTACGACGGGGATGGCCCTTCCACACACGTGTTTGTTCAGCGACGTCAGGACTCCTGCCTAGCTGCGAGGGACAACTCGGGATTCTCCTCGAGGCTTGGCAGGGCAATTTGGACGCCTCTCCAGCTGAGGCGGGAAACGAAGGGTCCCTTTCCACGTGCCACAGGATTCCTGGGACTCCTATCAAGTTTCACGAGGAGTCAGGCATCGTCTCCTTTGGAGGCACTGATCTCCCCGTCCCTCTGGAGTTTTCAAAGGATGTGAGGCCTCCGGTCGCGATGAGGTGGGGAACTATATTTTTCTCTGTGGTCTCCACAGGGGATTCAGGCATCCTTTCGTCTTGGGAGATGCAAGACGAGCCTGCATTCAAGTCACAGCAGGGATATCCGGCCTTATTTCGAGTCAGGGCATCGCGGTGTCCATTCCACTTGAGGCCGCAAACTCAGGGCCCCTCTCACATACCTAGAGCTGACAGAAGACTCCTCTTGAGATGCTTGTGGTAAGGTGGTATTCCTCTGGAGTCGAAGCCAGTGACTAACCTCTCATCTCGAGTTGATTTTTGGTCCACGGAGCTCTTTCCTGTTGCTACAGTGACCTCAGGATCCCTCTAGCTTTGAAACAGTGTTATTGGGGTTTCTCTGGAGTGCCATCAAGGAAATCAAGGCTCCTTTCCAGTGTGATGTGCAACACGGCATTGCTCTGCATGCAGTGCACGGGAAACAGGCCTCATCTCGCGGCAAGGGGGAAGTCTCATGGTTTTTCTCGAATTGCGGCGGGAACCTGGGGTATATTCTCGAGTTACGACGGGGATGGCCCTTCCACACACGTGTTTGTTCAGCAACGTCAGGACTCCTGCCTAGTTGCGAGGGACAACTCGGGATTCTCCTCGAGGCTTGGCAGGGCAATTGGGACGCCCCTCCAGCTGAGGTGGGAGACCAAAGGTCCCTTTCCACGTGCCACAGGAATCCTGGAACTCCTATCAAGTTTCACGAGGAGTCAGGCATCGTCTCCTTTGGAGGCACTGATCGCCGCATCCCTCTGCAGTTTTCAAAGGATGTGAGGCTTCCGGTTGCGATGAGGTGGTGAACTAGGTCTTTCTCTGTGGTCTCCACAGGGGATTCAGACATCCTTTCGTCTTGGGAGATGCAAGACGAGCCTGCATTCAAGTCACTGCAGGGATATCCGGCCTTATTTCGAGTCAGGGCATCGCGGTGTCCATTCCACTTGAGGCCGCAAACTCAGGGTCCCTCTCACATACCTAGAGCTGACAGAAGCCTCCTCTTGAGGTGCTTGTGGTAAGGTGGTATTCCTCTGGAGTCGAAGCCAGGGCCTAACCTCTCATCTCGAGTTGATTTGTGGTCCACGGAGCTCTTTCGTGTTGCTACAGTGACCTCAGGATCCATCTCCCTTGAAACAGTGTTCTTGGGCTTTCTCTGGAGTGCCATCAAGGAAACCAAGGCTCCTTTCCTGTGTGATGTGCAACACGGCATTGCTCTGCACGCAGTGCAGGGGAATCGGGCCTCATCTCGCGGCGAGGGGGAAGTCTCATGGTTTTTCTCGACGTGCGGCGGTAACCTGGGGTATATTCTCGAGTTACGACGGGGATGGCCCTTCCACACACGTGTTTGTTCAGCGACGTCAGGACTCCTGCCTAGTTGCGAGGGACAACTCGGGATTCTCCTCGAGGCTTGGCAGGGCAATTGGGACGCCTCTCCAGCTGAGGCGGGAGACCAAGCCTCCCTTTCCACGTGCCACAGGATTCCTGGGACTCCTATCAAGTTTCACGAGGAGTCAGGCATCGTCTCCTTTGGAGGCACTGATCGCCGCATCCCTCTGGAGTTTTCAAAGGATGTGAGGCCTCCGGTCGCGATGATGTGGGGAACTAGGTCTTTCTCTGTGGTCTCCACAGGGGATTCAGACATACTTTCGTCTTGGGAGATGCAAGACGAGCCTGCATTCAAGTCACTGCAGGGATATCCGGCCTTATTTCGAGTCAGGGCATCGCGGTGTCCATTCCACTTGAGGTCGCAAACTCAGGGTCCCTCTCACATACCTAGAGCTGACAGAAGCCTCCTCTTGAGGTGCTTTTGGTAAGGTGGTATTCCTCTGGAGTCGAAGCCAGGGACTAACCTCTCATCTCGAGTTGATGTTTGTTCCACGGAGCTCTTTCATGTTGCTACAGTGACCTCAGGATCCCTCTAGCTCTGAAACAGTGTTATTGGGGTTTCTCTGGAGTGCCATCAAGGAAATCAAGGCTCCTTTCCAGTGTGATGTGAAATTCGGCATTGCTCTGCACGCAGTTCAGGGGAAACAGGCCTCATCTCGCGGCAAGGGGGAAATCTCATGGTTTTTCTCGAATTGCGGCGGGAACCTGCGGTATATTCTCGAGTTACGACGGGGATGGTCCTTCCACACACGTGTTTGTTCAGCAACGTCAGGACTCCTGCCTAGTTGCGAGGGACAACTCGGGATTCTCCTCGAGGCTTGGCAGGGCAATTGGGACGCCTCTCCAGCTGAGGTGGGAGACCAAAGGTCCCTTTCCACGTGCCACAGGTATCCTGGGACTCCTAGCAAGTTTCACGAGGTGTCAGGCATCGTCTCCTTTGGAGGCACTGATCTCCGTGTTCCTCTGGAGTTTTCAAAGGATGTGAGGCCTCCGGTCGCGATGAGGTGGTGAACTAGGTCTTTCTCTGTGGTCTCCACAGGGGATTCAGACATCCTTTCTTCTTCGGAGATGCAAGACGAGCCTGCATTCAAGTCACTGCAGGGATATCCGGCATTATTTCGAGTCAGGGCATCGCGGTGTCCATTCAACTTGAGGCCGCAAACTCAGGGTCCCTCTCACATACCTAGAGCTGAGAGAAGCCTCCTCTTGAGGTGCTTGTCGTAAGGTGGTATTCCTCTGGAGTCGAAGCCAGGGCGTAACCTCTCATCTCGAGTTGAATTTTGGTCCACGGAGCTCGTTCGTCTTGCTACTGTGACCTCAGGATCCCTCTAGCCTTGAAACAGTGTTCTTGGGGTTTCTCTGGAGTGCCATCAAGGAAATCAAGGCTCCTTTCCTTTGCGATGTGCAACACGGCATTGCTCTGCACACAGTGCAGGGGAATCGGGCCCCATCTCGCGGCGAGGGGGAAGTCTCGTGGTTTTTCTCGAGTTGCGGCGGGAACCTGGGGTATATTCTCGAGTTACGACGGGAATGGCACTTCCACACACGCGTTTGTTCAGCGACGTCAGGACTCCTGCCTAGTTGTGAGGGACAACTCGGGATTCTCCTCGAGGCTTGGCAGGGCAATAGGGACGCCTCTCAAGCTGAGGCTGGAGACCAAGAGTCCCTTTCCACGTGCCACAGGAATCCTGGGACTCATATCAAGTTTCACGAGGAGTCAGGCATCGTCTCCTTTGGAGGCACTGATCTCCGCGTCCCTCTGGAGTTTTCAAAGGATGTGAGGCCTCCGGTCGCGATGAGGTGGGGAACTAGGTCTTTCTCTGTGGTCTCCACTGGGGATTCAGGCATCCTTTCGTCTTGGGAGATGCAAGACGAGCCTGCATTCAAGTCACGGCAGGCATATCCGGCCTTATTTCGAGTCAGGGCATCGCGGTGTCCATTCCACTTGAGGCCGCAAACTCAGGGTCCCTCTCACATACCTAGAGCTGAGAGAAGCTTCCTCTTGAGGTGCTTGTGGTAATGTGGTATTCCTCTGGAGTCGAAACCAGGGAATAACCTCTCATCTCGAGTTGATTTGTGGTCCACGCAGCTCTTTCTTGTTGCTACAGTAACCTCAGGATCCCTCTAGCCTTGAAACAGTGTTCTTGGGCATTCTCTGGAGTGCCATCAAGGAAACCAAGGCTCCTTTCCTGTGTGATGTGCAACACGGCATTGCTCTGCACGCAGTGCAGGGGAATCGGGCCTCATCTGGCGGCGAGGGGGAATTCTCATGGTTTTCCTCGAGTTGCGCCGGGAACCTGGGGTATATTCTCGAGTTATGACGGGGATGGCCCTTCACACACGTGTTTGTTCAACGACGGCAGGACTCCTGCCTAGTTGCGAGGGACAACTCGGGATTCTCCTCAGGCTTGGCAGGGCAATTGGGACGCCTCTCCAGCTGAGGCGGGAGACCAAGGGTCCCTTTCCACGTGCCACAGGAATCCTGGGCCTCCTATCATGTTTCACGAGGAGTCAGGCATCGTCTCCTTTGGAGGCACTGATCGCCGCGTCCCTCTGGAGTTTTCAAAGGATGTGAGGCCTCCGGTCGCGATGAGGTGGGGAACTAGGTCTTTCTCTGTGGTCTGCACAGGGGACTCAGACATCCTTTCGTCTTGGGAGATGCAAGACTAGCCTGCATTCAAGTCACGGCAGGGTAATCCGGCCTTATTTCGAGTCAGGGCATCGCGGTGTCCATTCCACTTGAGGCCGCAAACTCAGAGTCCCTCTCACATACCTAGAGCTGAGAGAATCCTCCTCTTGAGGTGCTTGTGGTAAGGTGGTATTCCTCTGGAGTCGAAGCCAGGGACCAACCTCTCATCTCGAGTTGATTTGTGGTCCACGGAGCTCTTTCGTGTTGCTACAGTGACCTCAGGATCCCTCTAGCCTTGAAACAGAGTTTTTGGGCTTTCTCTGGAGTGCCATCAAGGAAACCAAGGCTCCTTTCCTGTGTGATGTGCAACACGGCATTGCTCTGCACGCAGTGCAGGGGAATCAGGCCTCATGTCGCGGCGAAGGGTAAGTCTCATGGTTTTTCTCGAGTTGCGCCGGGAACCTGGGGTATATTCTCGAGTTAGGACAGGGATGGCCCTTCCACACACGTGTTTGTTGAACGACGTCAGGACTCCTGCCTAGTTGCGAGGGACAACTCGGGATTCTCCTCGAGGCTTGGCAGGGCAATTGTGACGCCTCTCCAGCTGAGACGGGAGACCAAGGGTCCCTTTCCACGTGCCACAGGAATCCTGGGACTCCTATCAAGTTTCACGAGGAGTCAGGCATCGTCTCCTTTGGAGGCACTGATCGCCGCGTCCCTCTGGAATTTTCAAAGGATGTGAGGCCTCCGGTCGCGATGTGGTGGGGAACTAGGTTTTTCTCTGTGGTCTCCACAGGGGATTCAGGCATCCTTTCGTCTTGTTAGATGCAAGACGAGCCTGCATTCAAGTCACAGCAGGGATATCCGGCCTTATTTCGAGTCAGGGCATCGCGGTGTCCATTCAACTTGAGGTCGCAAACTCAGGATCCTTCTCACATACCTAGAGCTGAGAGAAGCCTCCTCTTGAGGTGCTTGTGGTAAGGTGGTATTCCTCTGGAGTCGAAGCCAGGGACTAACCTCTCATCTCGAGTTGATTTTTGGTCCACGGAGCTCTTTCGTGTTGCTACAGTGACCTCAGCATCCCTCTCCCTTGAAACAGTGTTCTTGGGCTTTCTCTGGAGTGCCATCAAGGAAATCAAGGCTCCTTTCATGTGTGATGTGCAACACGGCATTGCTATGCACGCAGTGCAGGGGATTCGGGCCTCATCTCGCGGCGAGGGGGAAGTCTCATGGTTTTTCTTGAGTTGCGGCTGGAACCTGGGGTATAATCTCCAGTTACGACGGGGATGGCCCTTCCACACACGTGTTTGTTCAGCGACGTCAGGACTCCTGCCTAGTTGTGAGGGACAACTCGGGATTCTCCTCGTGCCTTGGCAGGGCAATTGGGATGCCTCTCCAGCTGAGGCGGGAAACGAAGGGTCCCTTTCCACGTGCCACAGTAATCCTGGAACTCCTATCAAGTTTCACAAGAAGTCAGGCATCGTCTCCTTTGGAGGCACTGATCTCCCCGTCCTTCTGGAGTTTTCCAAGGATGTGAGGACTCCACTCGCGATGAGGTGGGGAACTACGTCTTTCTCTGTGGTCTCCACAGGGGATTCAGACATCCTTTCGTCTTGGGAGATGCAAAACGAGCCTGCATTCAAGTCACTGCAGGGATATCCGGCCTTATTTACAGTCAGGGCATCGAGGTGTCCGTTCCACATGAGGCCGCAAACTCAGGGTCCCTGTCACATACCTAGAGCTGAGAGAAGCCTCCTCTTGAGGTGCTTGTGGTAAGGTGGTATTCCTCTGGAGTCGAAGCCAGGGACTAACCTCTCATCTCGAGTTGATTTTTGATCCACGGAGCTCTTTCGTGTTGCTACAGTTACCTCAGGATCCCTCTAGCCTTGAAACAGTGTTCTTGGGCTTTCTCTGGATTGCCATCAAGGAAATCAAGGCTCCTTTCCTGTGTGATGTGCAACACGGCATTGCTCTGCACGCAGTGCAGGGGAATCGGGCCTCATCTCGCGGCGAGTGGGAAGTCTCATGGTTTTTCTCGAGTTTCGGCGGGCACCTGGGGTATATTCTCGAGTTACGACGGGGATTGCACTTCCACACACGTGTTTGTTCAGCGACGTCAGGACTCCTGCCTCGTTGCGAGGGACAACTCGGGATTCTCCTCCGGGCTTGGCAGGGCAATTGGGACGCCTCTCCAGCTGAGGCGGGAGACCAAGGCTCCATTTCCACATGCCACAGGAATCCTTAGACTCCTATCAAGTTTCACGAGGAGTCAGGCATCGTCTCCTTTGGAGGCACTGATCTCCCCGTCTTTCTGGAGTTTTTCAAGGATGTGAGGACTCCGCTCGCGATGAGGTGGGGAACTACGTCTTTCTCTGTGGTCTCCACAGGGGATTCAGACATCCTTTCGTCTTGGGAGATGCAAGACGAGCCTGCATTCAAGTCACTGCAGGGATATCCGGCCTTATTTCGAGTCAGGGCATTGCGGTGTCCATTCCACTTGAGGCCGCAAACTCAGGGTCCCTCTCACATACCTAGAGCTGAGAGAAGACTCCTCTTGAGGTGCTTGTGGTAAGGAGGTATTCCTCTGGAGTTGAAGCCAGGGACTAACCTCTCATCTCGAGTTGATTGTTGGTCCACGGATCTCTTTCGTGTTGCTACAGTGACCTCAGGATCCCTCTAGCCTTGAAACAGTGTTCTTGGTGTTTCTCTGGAGTGCCATCAAGGAAATCAAAGCTCCTTTCCTGTGTGATGTGCAACACGGCATTGCTCTGCACGCAATGCAGGGGAATCGGGCCTCATTTCGCGGCGAGGGGGAAGGCTCATGGTTTTTCTCGATTTGCAGCGGGAACCTGGGGTATATTCTCGAGTTACGACGGGGATGGTCCTTCCACCCACGTGTTTGTTCAGCGAGGTCAGGACTCCAGCCTAGTTGCGAGGGAAAACTCGGGATTCTTCTCGAGGCTTGGCAGGGCAATTGGGACGCCTCTCCAGCTGAGGCGGGAGACCAAGTCTTCATTTCCACATGCCACAGGAATCCATTGACTCCTATCAAGTTTCACGAGGAGTCAGGCATCGTCTCCTTTGGAGGCACTGATCTCCACGTCCCTCTGGAGTTTTCAAAGGATGTGAGGCCTCCGGTCGCGATGAGGTGGTGAACTAGGTCTTTCTCTGTGGTCTCCACAGGGGATACAGACATCCTTTCGTCTTGAGAGATGCAAGACGAGCCTGCATTCAAGTCACTGCAGGGGTATCCGGCCTTATTTTGAGTCTAGGCATCGCGGTGTCCATTCCACTTGAGGTCGCAAACTCAGGATCCTTCTCACATACCTAGAGCTGAGAGAAGCCTCCTCTTGAGGTGCTTGTGGTAAGGTGGTATTCCTCTGGAGTCGAAGCCAGGGACTAACCTCTCATCTCGAGTTGATTTTTGGTCCATGGAGCTCTTTCGTGTGGCTACAGTGACCTCAGGATCCCTCTAGCCTTGAAACAGTGTTCTCGGGCTTTCTCTGGAGTGCCATCAAGGAAATCAAGGCTCCTTTCCTGTGTGATGTGCAGCACGGCATTGCTCTGCACGAAGTGCAGGGGAATCGGGCCTCATCTGGCGGCGAGGGGGAATTCTCATGGTTTTCCTCGAGTTGCGCCGGGAATCTGGGATATATTCTCGAGTTACGACGGGGATGGCCCATCACACACGTGTTTGTACAGTGACGGCAGGACTCCTGCCTAGTTGCGAGGGACAACTCGGGATTCTCCTCAGGCTTGGCACGGCAATTGGGACGCCTCTCCAGCTGAGGCGGGAGACCAAGGGTCCCTTTCCCCGTGCCACAGGAATCCTGGGCCTCCTATCAAGTTTCACGAGGAGTCAGGCATCGTCTCCTTTAGAGGCACTGATCTCCCCGTCCTTCTGGAGTTTTCCAAGGATGTGAGCACTCCGCTCGCGATGAGGTGGGTAACTAGGTCTTTCTCTGTGGTCTCCACAGGGGATTCAGACATCCTTTCGTCTTGGGAGATGCAAGACGAGCCTGCATTCAAGTCACTGCAGGGATATCCGGCCTTATTTCGAGTCAGGTCATTGCGGTGTCCATTCTACTTTAGACCGCAAACTCAAGGTCCCTCTCACATACCTAGAGCTGAGAGAACCCTCCTCTTGAGGTGCTTGTGGTAAGGTGGTATTCCTCTGGAGTCGAAGTCAGGGACTAACCTCTCATCTCGAGTTGATTTTTGGTCCACGGAGCTCTTTCGTGTTGCTACAGTGACCTCAGGATCCCTCTAGCCTTGAAGCACTGTTCCTGGGCGTTCGCTGGAGTGCCATCAAGGAAACCAAGGCTCTTTTCCTGTGTGATGTGCAACACGGCATTGCTCTGCACGCAGTGCAGGGGAATCGGGCCTCATGTCCGGCGAGGGGGAAGTCTCATGGTTTTTGTCGAATTGCGACAGGAACCTGGGGTATATTCTCGAGTTACGACGGGGATGGCCCTTCCACACACGTGTTTGTTCAGCGACGTCAGGACTCCTGCCTAGCTGCGAGGGACAACTCGGGATTCTCCTCGAGGCTTGGCAGGGCAATTTGGACGCCTCTCCAGCTGAGGTGGGAGACCAAAGGTCCCTTTCCACGTGCCACAGGAATCCTGGAACTCCTATCAAGTTTCACGAGGAGTCAGGCATCGTCTCCTTTGGAGGCACTGATCGCCGCATCCCTCTGCAGTTTTCAAAGGATGTGAGGCTTCCCGTCGCGATGAGGTGGTGAACTAGGTCTTTCTCTGTGGTCTCCACAGGGGATTCAGACATCCTTTCGTCTTGGGAGATGCAAGACGAGCCTGCATTCAAGTCACTGCAGGGATATCCGGCCTTATTTGGAGTCAGGGCATCGCGGTGTCCATTCCACTTGAGGCCGCAAACTCAGGGTCCCTCTCACATACCTAGAGCTGACAGAAGCCTCCTCTTGAGGTGCTTGTGGTAAGGTGGTATTCCTCTGGAGTCGAAGCCAGGGAGTAACCTCTCATCTCGAGTTGATTTGTGGTCCACGGAGCTCTTTCGTGTTGCTCCAGTGACCTCAGGATCCATCTCCCTTGAAACAGTGTTCTTGGGCTTTCTCTGGAGTGCCATCAAGGAAACCAAGGCTCCTTTCCTGTGTGATGTGCAACACGGCATTGCTCTGCACGCAGTGCAGGGGAATCGGGCCTCATCTCGCGGCGAGGGGGAAGTCTCATGGTTTTTCTCGACGTGCGGCGGTAACCTGGGGTATATTCTCGAGTTACGACGGGGATGGCCCTTCCAGCCACGTGTTTGTTCAGCGACGTCAGGACTCCTGCCTAGTTGCGAGGGACAACTCGGGATTCTCCTCGAGGCTTGGCAGGGCAATTGGGACGCCTCTCCAGCTGAGGCGGGAGACCAAGGCTCCCTTTCCACATGCCACAGGATTCCTGGGACTCCTATCAAGTTTCACGAGGAGTCAGGCATCGTCTCCTTTGGAGGCACTGATCGCCGCATCCCTCTGGAGTTTTCAAAGGATGTGAGGCCTCCGGTCGCGATGAGGTGGGGAACTAGGTCTTTCTCTGTGGTCTCCACAGGGGATTCAGACATACTTTCGTCTTGGGAGATGCAAGACGAGCCTGCATTCAAGTCACTGCAGGGATATCCGGCCTTATTTCGAGTCAGGGCATCGCGGTGTCCATTCCACTTGAGGTCGCAAACTCAGGGTCCCTCTCACATACCTAGAGCTGAGAGAATCCTCCTCTTGAGGTGCTTGTGGTAAGGTGGTATTCCTCTGGAGTCGAAGCCAGGGACCAACCTCTCATCTCGAGTTGATTTGTGGTCCACGGAGCTCTTTCGTGTTGCTACAGTGACCTCAGGATCCCTCTAGCCTTGAAACAGAGTTTTTGGGCTTTCTCTGGAGTGCCATCAAGGAAACCAAGGCTCCTTTCCTGTGTGATGTGCAACACGGCATTACTCTGCACGCAGTGCAGGGGAATCAGGCCTCATGTCGCGGCGAAGGGTAAGTCTCATGGTTTTTCTCGAGTTGCGCCGGGAACCTGGGGTATATTCTCGAGTTAGGACAGGGATGGCCCTTCCACACACGTGTTTGTTGAACGACGTCAGGACTCCTGCCTAGTTGCGAGGGACAACTCGGGATTCTCCTCGAGGCTTGGCAGGGCAATTGGGACGCCTCTCCAGCTGAGACGGGAGACCAAGGGTCCCTTTCCACGTGCCACAGGAATCCTGGAACTCCTATCAAGTTTCACGAGTAGTCAGGCATCGTCTCCTTTGGAGGCACTGATCGCCGCGTCCCTCTGGAGTTTTCAAAGGATGTGAGGCCTCCGGTCGCGATGTGGTGGGGAACTAGGTTTTTCTCTGTGGTCTCCACAGGGGATTCAGGCATCCTTTCGTCTTGGGAGATGCAAGACGAGCCTGCATTCAAGTCACAGCAGGGATATCCGGCCTTATTTCGAGTCAGGGCATTGCGGTGTCCATTCAACTTGAGGTCGCAAACTCAGGATCCTTCTCACATACCTAGAGCTGAGAGAAGCCTCCTCTTGAGGTGCTTGTGGTAAGGTGGTATTCCTCTGGAGTCGAAGCCAGGGACTAACCTCTCATCTCGAGTTGATTTTTGGTCCACGGAGCTCTTTCGTGTTGCTACAGTGACCTCAGCATCCCTCTCCCTTGAAACAGTGTTCTTGGGCTTTCTCTGGAGTGCCATCAAGGAAATCAAGGCTCCTTTCATGTGTGATGTGCAACACGGCATTGCTATGCACGCAGTGCAGGGGATTCGGGCCTCATCTCGCGGCGAGGGGGAAGTCTCATGGTTTTTCTTGAGTTGCGGCTGGAACCTGGGGTATAATCTCCAGTTACGACGGGGATGGCCCTTCCACACACGTGTTTGTTCAGCGACGTCAGGACTCCTGCCTAGTTGTGAGGGACAACTCGGGATTCTCCTCGTGCCTTGGCAGGGCAATTGGGATGCCTCTCCAGCTGAGGCGGGAGACCAAGGGTCCCTTTCCACGTGCCACAGTAATCCTGGAACTCCTATCAAGTTTCACAAGAAGTCAGGCATCGTCTCCTTTGGAGGCACTGATCTCCCCGTCCTTCTGGAGTTTTCCAAGGATGTGAGGACTCCGCTCGCGATGAGGTGGGGAACTACGTCTTTCTCTGTGGTCTCCACAGGGGATTCAGACATCCTTTCGTCTTGGGAGATGCAAAACGAGCCTGCATTCAAGTCACTGCAGGGATATCCGGCCTTATTTACAGTCAGGGCATCGAGGTGTCCGTTCCACATGAGGCCGCAAACTCAGGGTCCCTGTCACATACCTAGAGCTGAGAGAAGCCTCCTCTTGAGGTGCTTGTGGTAAGGTGGTATTCCTCTGGAGTCGAAGCCAGGGACTAACCTCTCATCTCGAGTTGATTTTTGATCCACGGAGCTCGTTCGTGTTGCTACAGTTACCTCAGGATCCCTCTAGCCTTGAAACAGTGTTCTTGGGCTTTCTCTGGATTGCCATCAAGGAAATCAAGGCTCCTTTCCTGTGTGATGTGCAACACGGCATTGCTCTGCACGCAGTGCAGGGGAATCGGGCCTCATCTCGCGGCGAGTGGGAAGTCTCATGGTTTTTCTCGAGTTTCGGCGGGCACCTGGGGTATATTCTCGAGTTACGACGGGGATTGCACTTCCACACACGTGTTTGTTCAGCGACGTCAGGACTCCTGCCTAGTTGCGAGGGACAACTCGGGATTCTCCTCCGGGCTTGGCAGGGCAATTGGGACGCCTCTCCAGCTGAGGCGGGAGACCAAGGCTCCATTTCCACATGCCCCAGGAATCCTTTGACTCCTATCAAGTTTCACGAGGAGTCAGGCATCGTCTCCTTTGGAGGCACTGATCTCCCCGTCTTTCTGGAGTTTTTCAAGGATGTGAGGACTCCGCTCGCGATGAGGTGGGGAACTACGTCTTTCTCTGTGGTCTCCACAGGGGATTCAGACATCCTTTCGTCTTGGGAGATACAAGACGAGCCTGCATTCAAGTCACTGCAGGGATATCCGGCCTTATTTCGAGTCAGGGCATTGCGGTGTCCATTCCACTTGAGGCCGCAAACTCAGGGTCCCTCTCACATACCTAGAGCTGAGAGAAGACTCCTCTTGAGGTGCTTGTGGTAAGGAGGTATTCCTCTGGAGTTGAAGCCAGGGACTAACCTCTCATCTCGAGTTGATTGTTGGTCCACGGATCTCTTTCGTGTTGCTACAGTGACCTCAGGATCCCTCTAGCCTTGAAACAGTGTTCTTGGTGTTTCTCTGGAGTGCCATCAAGGAAATCAAAGCTCCTTTCCTGTGTGATGTGCAACACGGCATTGCTCTGCACGCAATGCAGGGGAATCGGGCCTCATTTCGCGGCGAGGGGGAAGGCTCATGGTTTTTCTCGATTTGCAGCGGGAACCTGGGGTATATTCTCGAGTTACGACGGGGATGGTCTTTCCACCCACGTGTTTGTTCAGCGAGGTCAGGACTCCAGCCTAGTTGCGAGGGAAAACTCGGGATTCTTCTCGAGGCTTGGCAGGGCAATTGGGACGCCTCTCCAGCTGAGGCGGGAGACCAAGTCTTCATTTCCACATGCCACAGGAATCCATTGACTCCTATCAAGTTTCACGAGGAGTCAGGCATCGTCTCCTTTGGAGGCACTGATCTCCACGTCCCTCTGGAGTTTTCAAAGGATGTGAGGCCTCCGGTCGCGATGAGGTGGTGAACTAGGTCTTTCTCTGTGGTCTCCACAGGGGATACAGACATACTTTCGTCTTGAGAGATGCAAGACGAGCCTGCATTCAAGTCACTGCAGGGGTATCCGGCCTTATTTTGAGTCTAGGCATCGCGGTGTCCATTCCACTTGAGGTCGCAAACTCAGGATCCTTCTCACATACCTAGAGCTGAGAGAAGCCTCCTCTTGAGGTGCTTGTGGTAAGGTGGTATTCCTCTGGAGTCGAAGCCAGGGACTAACCTCTCATCTCGAGTTGATTTTTGGTCCATGGAGCTCTTTCGTGTGGCTACAGTGACCTCAGGATCCCTCTAGCCTTGAAACAGTGTTCTCGGGCTTTCTCTGGAGTGCCATCAAGGAAATCAAGGCTCCTTTCCTGTGTGATGTGCAGCACGGCATTGCTCTGCACGAAGTGCAGGGGAATCGGGCCTCATCTGGCGGCGAGGGGGAATTCTCATGGTTTTCCTCGAGTTGCGCCGGGAATCTGGGGTATATTCTCGAGTTACGACGGGGATGGCCCATCACACACGTGTTTGTACAGTGACGGCAGGACTCCTGCCTAGTTGCGAGGGACAACTCGGGATTCTCCTCAGGCTTGGCACGGCAATTGGGACGCCTCTCCAGCTGAGGCGGGAGACCAAGGGTCCCTTTCCCCGTGCCACAGGAATCCTGGGCCTCCTATCAAGTTTCACGAGGAGTCAGGCATCGTCTCCTTTAGAGGCACTGATCTCCCCGTCCTTCTGGAGTTTTCCAAGGTTGTGAGCACTCCGCTCGCGATGAGGTGGGTAACTAGGTCTTTCTCTGTGGTCTCCACAGGGGATTCAGACATCCTTTCGTCTTGGGAGATGCAAGACAAGCCTGCATTCAAGTCACTGCAGGGATATCCGGCCTTATTTCGAGTCAGGTCATTGCGGTGTCCATTCTACTTTAGACCGCAAACTCAAGGTCCCTCTCACATACCTAGAGCTGAGAGAACCCTCCTCTTGAGGTGCTTGTGGTAAGGTGGTATTCCTCTGGAGTCGAAGTCAGGGACTAACCTCTCATCTCGAGTTGATTTTTGGTCCACGGAGCTCTTTCGTGTTGCTACAGTGACCTCAGGATCCCTCTAGCCTTGAAGCACTGTTCCTGGGCGTTCGCTGGAGTGCCATCAAGGAAACCAAGGCTCTTTTCCTGTGTGATGTGCAACACGGCATTGCTCTGCACGCAGTGCAGGGGAATCGGGCCTCATGTCCGGCGAGGGGGAAGTCTCATGGTTTTTGTCGAATTGCGACAGGAACCTGGGGTATATTCTCGAGTTACGACGGGGATGGCCCTTCCACACGTGTTTGTTCAGCGACGTCAGGACTCCTGCCTAGCTGCGAGGGACAACTCGGGATTCTCCTCGAGGCTTGGCAGGGCAATTTGGACGCCTCTCCAGCTGAGGCGGGAAACGAAGGGTCCCTTTCCACGTGCCACAGGAATCCTGGGACTCCTATCAAGTTTCACGAGGAGTCAGGCATCGTCTCCTTTGGAGGCACTGATCTCCCCGTCCCTCTGGAGTTTTCAAAGGATGTGAGGCCTCCGGTCGCGATGAGGTGGGGAACTATATTTTTCTCTGTGGTCTCCACAGGGGATTCAGGCATCCTTTCGTCTTGGGAGATGCAAGACGAGCCTGCATTCAAGTCACAGCAGGGATATCCGGCCTTATTTCGAGTCAGGGCATCGCGGTGTCCATTCCACTTGAGGCCGCAAACTCAGGGCCCCTCTCACATACCTAGAGCTGACAGAAGCCTCCTCTTGAGATGCTTGTGGTAAGGTGGTATTCCTCTGGAGTCGAAGCCAGTGACTAACCTCTCATCTCGAGTTGATTTTTGGTCCACGGAGCTCTTTCCTGTTGCTACAGTGACCTCAGGATCCCTCTAGCTTTGAAACAGTGTTATTGGGGTTTCTCTGGAGTGCCATCAAGGAAATCAAGGCTCCTTTCCAGTGTGATGTGCAACACGGCATTGCTCTGCATGCAGTGCACGGGAAACAGGCCTCATCTCGCGGCAAGGGGGAAGTCTCATGGTTTTTCTCGAATTGCGGCGGGAACCTGGGGTATATTCTCGAGTTACGACGGGGATGGCCCTTCCACACACGTGTTTGTTCAGCAACGTCAGGACTCCTGCCTAGTTGCGAGGGACAACTCGGGATTCTCTTCGAGGCTTGGCAGGGCAATTGGGACGCCCCTCCAGCTGAGGTGGGAGACCAAAGGTCCCTTTCCACGTGCCACAGGAATCCTGGAACACCTATCAAGTTTCACGAGGAGTCAGGCATCGTCTCCTTTGGAGGTACTGATCGCCGCATCCCTCTGCAGTTTTCAAAGGATGTGAGGCTTCCCGTCGCGATGAGGTGGTGAACTAGGTCTTTCTCTGTGGTCTCCACAGGGGATTCAGACATCCTTTCGTCTTGGGAGATGCAAGACGAGCCTGCATTCAAGTCACTGCAGGGATATCCGGCCTTATTTCGAGTCAGGGCATCGCGGTGTCCATTCCACTTGAGGCCGCAAACTCAGGGTCCCTCTCACATACCTAGAGCTGACAGAAGCCTCCTCTTGAGGTGCTTGTGGTAAGGTGGTATTCCTCTGGAGTCGAAGCCAGGGCCTAACCTCTCATCTCGAGTTGATTTGTGGTCCACGGAGCTCTTTCGTGTTGCTCCAGTGACCTCAGGATCCATCTCCCTTGAAACAGTGTTCTTGGGCTTTCTCTGGAGTGCCATCAAGGAAACCAAGGCTCCTTTCCTGTGTGATGTGCAACATGGCATTGCTCTGCAAGCAGTGCAGGGGAATCGGGCCTCATCTCGCGGCGAGGGGGAAGTCTCATGGTTTTTCTCGACGTGCGGCGGTAACCTGGGGTATATTCTCGAGTTACGACGGGGATGGCCCTTCCACACACGTGTTTGTTCAGCGACGTCAGGACTCCTGCCTAGTTGCGAGGGACAACTCGGGATTCTCCTCGAGGCTTGGCAGGGCAATTGGGACGCCTCTCCAGCTGAGGCGGGAGACCAAGGCTCCCTTTCCACGTGCCACAGGAATCCTGGGACTCCTATCAAGTTTCACGAGGAGTCAGGCATCGTCTCCTTTGGAGGCACTGATCGCCGCATCCCTCTGGAGTTTTCAAAGGATGTGAGGCCTCCGGTCGCGATGAGGTGGGGAACTAGGTCTTTCTCTGTGGTCTCCACAGGGGATTCAGACATACTTTCGTCTTGGGAGATGCAAGACGAGCCTGCATTCAAGTCACTGCAGGGATATCCGGCCTTATTTCGAGTCAGGGCATCGCGGTGTCCATTCCACTTGAGGTCGCAAACTCAGGGTCCCTCTCACATACCTAGAGCTGACAGAAGCCTCCTCTTGAGGTGCTTTTGGTAAGGTGGTATTCCTCTGGAGTCGAAGCCAGGGACTAACCTCTCATCTCGAGTTGATGTTTGTTCCACGGAGCTCTTTCATGATGCTACAGTGACCTCAGGATCCCTCTAGCTCTGAAACAGTGTTATTGGGGTTTCTCTGGAGTGCCATCAAGGAAATCAAGGCTCCTTTCCAGTGTGATGTGCAATTCGGCATTGCTCTGCACGCAGTTCAGGGGAAACAGGCCTCATCTCGCGGCAAGGGGGAAATCTCATGGTTTTGCTCGAGTTGCGCCGGGAACCTGGGGTATATTCTCGAGTTACGACGGGGATGGCCCTTCACACACGTGTTTGTTCAACGACGGCAGGACTCCTGCCTAGTTGCGAGGGACAACTCGGGATTCTCCTCAGGCTTGGCAGGGCAATTGGGACGCCCCTCCAGCTGAGGCGGGAGACCAAGGGTCCCTTTCCACGTGCCACAGGATTCCTGGGCCTCCTATCAAGTTTCACGAGGAGTCAGGCATCGTCTCCTTTGGAGGCACTGATCGCCGCGTCCCTCTGGAATTTTCAAAGGATGTGAGGCCTCCGGTCGCGATGAGGTGGGGAACTAGGTTTTTCTCTGTGGTCTCCACAGGGGATTCAGGCAACCTTTCGTCTTGGGAGATGCAAGACGAGGCTGCATTCAAGTCACAGCAGGGATATCCGGCCTTATTTCGCGTCAGGGCATCGTGGTGTCCATTCCACTTGAGGCCGCAAACTCAGGGTCCCTCTCACATACCTAGAGCTGAGAGAAGCCTCCTCTTGAGGTGCTTGTGGTAAGGTGGTATTCCTCTGGAGTCGAAGCCAGGCACTAACCTCTCATCTCGAGTTGATTTGTGGTCCACGGAGCTCTTTCATGTTGCTACAGTGACCTCAGTATCCCTCTAGCCTTGAAACAGTGTTCTTGGGCTTTCTCTGGAGTACCATCAAGGAAATCAAGGCTCCTTTCCTGTGTGATGTGCAACACGGCATTGCTCTGCACGCAGTGCAGGGAAAATGGGCCTCATCTCGCGGCGAGGGGGAAGTCTCATGGTTTTTCTCGAGTTGCGGCGGGAACCTGGGGTATATTCTCGAGTTACGACGGGGATGGCCCTTCCACACACGTGTTTGTTCAGCGACGTCAGGACTCCTGCCTAGTTGTGAGGGACAAGTGGGTATTCACCTCGAGGCTTGGCAGGGAAATTGGGACGGCTCTCCAGCTGAGGCGGGAGACCAAGGGTCCCTTTCCATGTGCCACAGGAATCCTGGGACTCCTATCAAGTTTCACGAGGAGTCAGTCATCGTCTCCTTTGGAGGCACTGATCTCCGCGTCCCTCTGGAATTTTCAAAGGATGTGAGGCCTCCGGTCGCGATGAGGTGGGGAACTAGGTCTTTCTCTGTGGTCTCCACAGGGGATTCAGACATCCTTTCGTCTTGGGAGATGCAAGACGAGCCTGCATTCAAGTCACTGCATGGATATCCGGCCTTATTTGGTGTCAGGGCATCGCGGTGTCCATTCCACTTGAGGCCGCAAACTCAGGGTTCCTCTCACATAACTAGAGCTGAGAGAAGCCTCCTCTTGAGGTGCTTGTGGTAAGGTGGTATTCCTCTGGAGTCGAAGCCAGGGACTAACCTCTCATCTCGAGTTGATTTGTGGTCCACGGAGCTCTTTCGTGTTGCTACAGTGACCTCAGGATTCCGCTAGCCTTGAAACAGTGTTCTTGGGGTTTCTGTGGAGTGCCATCAAGGAAATCAAGGCTCCTTTCCTGTGTGATGTGCAACACGGCATTGCTCTGCACACAGTGCAGGGGAATCGGGCCTCATCTCGCGGCGAGGGGGAAGTCTCATGGTTTTTCTCGAGTTGCGGCGGGAACATGGGGTATATTGTCGAGTTACGACGGGGATGGCCCTTCCACACACGTGTTTGTTCAGCGACGTCAGGACTCCTGCCTAGTTGCGAGGAACAACTCGGGATTCTCCTCGAGGCTTTGCAGGGCAATTGGGACGGCTCTCCAGCTGAGGCCGGAGACCAAGGCTCCCTTTCCACGTGCCACAGGAATCCTGGGACTCCTATCAAGTTTCACGAGGAGTCAGGCATCGTCTCCTTTGGAGGCACTGATCTCCGCGTCCCTCTGGAGTTTTCAAAGGATGTGAGGCCTCCGGTCGCGATGAGGTGGGAACTAGGTCTTTCTCTGTGGTCTCCACAGGGGATTCAGACATCCTTTTGTTTTGGGAGATGCAAGACGAGCCTGCATTCAAGTCACTGCAGGGATATTCGGCCTTATTTCGAGTCAGGGCATCGCGGTGTCCATTCCACTTGAGGCCGCAAATTCAGGGTCCCTCTCACATACCTAGAGCTGAGACAAGCCTCCACTTGAGGTGCTTGTGGTAAGGTGGTATTCCTCTGGAGTCGAAGCTAAGGACTAACCTCTCATCTCGAGTTGATTTTTGGTCCACGGAGCTCTTTCGTGTTGCTTCAGTGACCTCAGGATCCCTCTAGCCTTGAAACAGTGTTCTTGGGGTTTCTCTGGAGTGCCATCAAGGAAATCAAGGCTCCTTTCCTGTGTGATGTGCAGCACGGCATTGCTCTGCACGCAGTGCTGGGGAATCGGGCCTCATCTCGTGGCGGGGGGAAGTCTCATGGTTTTTCTCGAGTTGCGGCGGGAACCTGGGGTATATTCTCGAATTATGACGGGGTTGGCCTTTCCACACACGTGTTTGTTCAGCGACGTCAGGACTCCTGCCTAGTTGCGAGGGACAACGCGGGATTCACCTCGAGGCTTGGCACGGCAATTGGGACGCCTCTCCAGCTTTGGAGGGAGTCCAAGTCTCCCTTTCCACGAGCCACAGGAATCCTGGGACTCCTATCAAGTTTCACGAGGAGTCAGGCATCGTCTCCTTTGGAGGCACTGATCTCCGCGTACCTCTGGAGTTTTCAAAGGATGTGAGGCCTCCGGTCGCAATGAGGTGGGGAACTAGGTATTTCTCTGTGGTCTCCACAGGGGATTCAGACATCCTTTCGTCTTGGGAGATGCAAGACGAGTCTGCATTCAAGTCACTGCAGGGATTTCCGGCCTTATTTCGAGTCAGGGCATCGCGGTGTCCATTCCACTGGAGGCCGCAAACTCAGGGTCCCTCTCACATACCTAGAGCTGAGAGAAGCCTCCTCTTGAGGTGCTTGTGGTAAGGTGGTATTCCTCTGGAGTCGAAGCCAGGGACTAACCTCTCATCTCGAGTTGATTTGTGGTCCACGGAGCTCTTTCGTGTTGCTACACTGACCTCAGGATCCCTCTAGCCTTGAAACAGTGTTTTTGGGATTTCTCTGGAGTGCCATCAAGGAAATCAAGGCTCCTTTCTTGTATGATGTGCAACACGGCATTGCTCTGCACGCAGTGCAGGGGAATCGGGCCTCATCTCGCGGCGAGGGGGAAGTCTCATGGTTTTTCTCGAGCTGCGGCGGGAACCTGGGGTATATTCTCGAGTTACGACGGGGATGGCCCTTCCACACACCTGTTTGTTCAGCGACATAAGGACTCCTGCCTAGTTGTGAGGGACAACTCGGGATTCTCCTCGAGGCTTGGCAGGGCAATTGGGACGCCTCTCCAGCTGAGGCGGGAGACCAAGGGTCCCTTTCCACGTGCCACAGGAATCCTGGGACTCCTATCAAGTTTCACGAGGAGTCAGGCATCGTCTCCTTTGGAGGCACTGATCTCCGCGTCTCTCTGGAGTTTTCAAAGGATGTGAGGCCTCCGGTCGCGAAGAGGTGGGGAACTAGGTCTTTCTCTGTGGTCTCCACAGACATCCTTTCGTCTTGGGAGATGCAAGACGAGCCTGCATTCAAGTCACTGCAGGGTTATCCGGGCTTATTTCGAGTCAGGGCATCACGGTGTCCATTCCACTTGAGGCCGCAAACTCAGGGACCCTCTCACATACCTAGAGCTGAGAGAAGCCTCCTCTTGAGGTGCTTGTGGTAAGGTGGTATTCCTCTGGAGTCGAAGCCAGGGAGTAACCTCTCATCTCGAGTTGATTTGTGGTCCACGGAGCTCTTTCGTGTTGCTACAGTGACCTCAGGATCCCTCTAGCCTTGAAACAGTGTTCTTGGGGTTTCTGTGGAGTGCCATCAAGGAAATCAAGGCTCCTTTCCTGTGTGATGTGCAACACGGCATTGCTCTGCACACAGTGCAGGGGAATCGGGCCTCATCTCGCGGCGAGGGGGAAGTCTCATGGTTTATCTCGAGTTGCGGCGGGAACCTGGGGTATACTCTCGAGTTACGACGGGGATGGCCCTTCCACACACGTGTTTGTTCAGCGACGTCAGGACTCCTGCCTAGTTGCGAGGGACAACTCGGGATTCTCCTCGAGGCTTTGCAGGGCAATTGGGACGGCTCTCCAGCTGAGGCCGGAGACCAAGGCTCCCTTTCCACGTGCCACAGGAATCCTGGGACTCCTATCAAGTTTCACGAGGAGTCAGGCATCGTCTCCTTTGGAGGCACTGATCTCCGCGTCCCTCTGGAGTTTTCAAAGGATGTGAGGCCTCCGGTCGCGATGAGGTGGGAACTAGGTCTTTCTCTGTGGTCTCCCCAGGGGATTCAGACATCCTTTTGTCTTGGGAGATGCAAGACGAGCCTGCATTCAAGTCACTGCAGGAATATTCGGCCTTATTTCGAGTCAGGGCATCGCGGTGTCCATTCCACTTGAGGCCGCAAACTCAGGGTCCCTCTCACGTACCTAGAGCTAAGAGAAGCCTCCACTTGAGGTGCTTGTGGTAAGGTGGTATTCCTCTGGAGTCGAAGCTAAGGACTAACCTCTCATCTCGAGTTGATTTTTGGTCCACGGAGCTCTTTCGTGTTGCTACAGTGACCTCAGGATCCCTCTAGCCTTGAAACAGTGTTCTTGGGGTTTCTGTGGAGTGCCATCAAGGAAATCAAGGCTCCTTTCCTGTGTGATGTGCAACACGGCATTGCTCTGCACGCAGTGCAGGGGAATCGGGCCTCATCTCTCGGCGAGGGGGAAGTCTCATGGTTTTTCTCGAGTTGCGGCGGGAACCTGGGGTATATTCTCGAGTTACGACGGGGATGGCCGTTCCACACATGTGTTTGTTCAGCGACGTCAGGACTCCTGCCGAGTTGCGAGGGACAACTCGGGATTCTCCTCGAGGCTTGGCAGGCAAATTGGGACGTCTCTCCAGCTGAGGCGGGAGACCAAGGTTCCCTTTCCACGTGCCACAGGAATCCTGGGACTCCTATCATGTTTCACGAGGAGTCAGGCATCGTCTCCTTTGGAGGCACTTATATCCCCGTCCCTCTGGAATTTTCCAAGGATGTTAGGCCTCCGGTCGCGATGAGGTGGGGAACTAGGTCTTTCCCTGTGGTCTCCAGAGGGGATTCAGACATCCTTTCGTCTTGGGAGATGCAAGACGAGCCTGCATTCAAGTCACTGCAGGGATATCCGGCCTTATTTCGAGTCAGGGCATCGCGGTGTCCATTCCACTTGAGGCCGCACACTCAGGGTCCCTCTCACATACCTAGAGCTGAGAGAAGCCTCCTCTTGAGGTGCTTGTGGTAAGGTGGTATTCCTCTGGAGTCGAAGCCAGGGACTAACCTCTCATCTCGAGTTGATTTTTGGTCCATGGAGCTCTTTCGTGTTGCTCCAGTGACCTCAGGATCCCTCTAGCCTTGAAACAGTGTTCTTGGGGTTTCTGTGGAGTGCCATCAAGCAAATCAAGGCTCCTTTCCTGTGTGATGTGCAAGACGGCATTGCTCTGCACGCAGTGCAGGGGAATCGGGCCTCATCTCGCGGCGAGGGGAAAGTCTCATGGTTTTTCTCGAGTTGCTGCGGGAACCTGGGATATATTCTCGAGTTACGACGGGGATGGCCCTTCCACACACGTGTTTGTTCAGCGACGTCAGGACTCCTGCCTAGTTGCGAGGGACAACTCGGGATTCTCCTCGATGCTTGGCAGGCAAATTGGGACGCCTCTCCAGCTGAGGCGGGAGACCAGGGGTCCCTTTCCACGTGCCACAGGAATCCTGGGACTCCTATCAAGTTTCACGAGGAGTCAGGCATCGTCTCCTTTGGAGGAACTGATCTCCGTGTCCCTCTGGAGTTTTCAAAGGATGTGAGGCCTCCGGTCGCGAAGAGGTGGGGAACTAGGTCTTTCTCTGTGGCCTCCAGAGGGGATTCAGACATCCTTTCGTCTTGGGAGATGCAAGACGAGCCTGCATTCAAGTCACTGCAGGGATATCCGGCCTTTTTTCGAGTCAGGGCATCGCGGTGTCCATTCCACTTGAGGCCGCAAACTCAGGGTCCCTCTCACATAACTAGAGCTGAGAGAAGCCTCCTCTTGAGATGCTTCTGGTGGTGGTATTCCTCTGGAGTCAAAGCCAGGGACTAACCTCTCATCTCGAGTTGATTTTTGGTCCACGGAGCACTTTCGTGTTGCTCCAGTGACCTCAGGATCCCTCCAACCTTGAAACAGTGTTCTTGGGCTTTCTCTGGAGTGCCATCAAGGAAATCAAGGCTCCTTTCCTTTGTGATGTGCAACACGGCATTGCTCTGCACGCAGTGCAGGCTAATCGGGCCTCATCTCGCGGCGAGGGGGAAGTCTCATGGTTTTTCTCGAGTTGCGGCGGGAACCTGGGGTATATTCTCGAGTTACGACGGGGATGGCCCTTGCACACACGTGTTTGTTCAGCGACGTCAGAACTCCTGCCTAGTTGCGAGGGACAACTCGGCATTCTCCTCGAGGCTTGGCAGGGCAATTGGGACGCCTCTCCAGCTGAGGCGGGAGACCAAGGGTCCCTTTCCACGTGCGACAGGAATCCTGGGAGGCCTATCAAGTTTCACGAGGAGTCAGGCATCGTCTCCTTTGGAGGCACTGATCTCCGCGTCCCTCTGGAGTTTTCAAAGGATGTGAGGCCTCCGGTCGCGATGAGGTGGGGAACTAGGTCTTTCTCTGTGGTCTCCACAGGGGATTCAGACATCCTTTCGTCTTGGGAGATGCAAGACGAGCCTGCATTCAAGTCACTGCAGGCACATCCGGCCTTAATTCGAGTCAGGGCATCGCGGTGTCCATTCCACTTGAGGCCGCAAACTCAGGGTCCCTCTCACATACCTAGAGCTGAGAGAAGCCTCCTCTTGAGGTGCTTGTGGTAAGGTGGTATTCCTCTGGAGTCCAAGCCAGGGACTAACCTCTCATCTCGAGTTGATTTTTGGTCCACGGAGCTCTTTCATGTTGCTACAGTGACCTCAGGATCCCCCTGGCCTTGAAACAGTGTTCTTGGGGTTTCTCTGGAGTGCCATCAAGGAAATCAAGGCTCCTTTCCTGTGTGATATGCAACACGGCATTGCTCTGCACGCAGTGCAGGGGAATCGGGCCTCATCTCGCGGCAAGGGGGAAGTCTCATGGTTTTTCTCGAGTTGCGGAGGGAACCTGGGGTATATTCTCGAGTTACGACGGGGATGGGCCTTCCACACACCTGTTTGTTCAGCGACGTCAGGACTCCTGCCTAGTTGCGAGGGACAACTCGGGATTCTCCTCGAGGCTTGGCAGGGCAATTGGGACGCCTCTCCAGCTGAGGCGGGAGACCAAGGTTCCCTTTCCACGTGCCACAGGAATCCTGGGACTCCTATCAAGTTTCACGAGGAGTCAGGCATCGTCTCCTTTGGAGGCACTGATCTCCGCGTCCCTCTGGAGTTTTCAAAGGATGTGAGGCCTCCGGTCGCGATGAGGTGGGGAACTAGGTCTTTTTCTGTGGTCTCCACAGGGGATTCAGACATCCTTTCGTCTTGGGAGATGCAAGACGAGCCTGCATTCAAGTCACTGCAGGCATATCCGGCCTTATTTCGAGTCAGGGCATCGCGGTGTCCATTCCATTTGAGGCCGCAATCTCAGGGTCCCTCTCACATACCTAGAGCTGAGAGAAGCCTCCTCTTGAGGTGCTTGTGGTAAGGTGGTATTCCTCTGGAGTCGAAGCCAGGCACTAACCTCTCATCTCGAGTTGATTTGTGATCCACGGAGCTCTTTCGTGTTGCTAGAGTGACCTCAGGATCCCTCTAGCCTTGAAATAGTGTTCTTGGGGTTTCTCTGGAGTGCCATCAAGGAAATCAAGGCTCCTTTCCTGTGTGATGTGCAACACGGCATTGCTCTGCACGCAGTGCAGGGGAATCGGGCCTCATCTCGCGGCGAGGGGGAAGTCTCATGGTTTTTCTCGAGTTGCGGCGGGAACCTGTGGTATATTCTCGAGTTACCACGGGGATGGCCCTTCCACACACGTGTTTGTTCAGCGAAGTCAGGTCTCCTGCCTAGTTGCGAGGGACAACTCGGGATTCTCCTCGAGGCTTGGCAGGGCAATTGGGACGCCTCTCCAGCTGAGGCGTGAGACCAAGGGTCCCTTTCCACGTGCCACAGGAATCCTGGGACTCCTATCAAGTTTCACGAGGAGTCAGGCATCGTCTCCTTTGGAGGCACTGATCTCCGCGTCCCTCTGGAGTTTTCAAAGGATGTGAGGCATCCGGTCGCGATGCGGTGGGGAGCTAGGTCTTTCTCTGTGGTCTCCACAGGGGATTCAGTCATCCTTTCGACATGGGAGATGCAAGACGAGCCTGCATTCAAGTCACTTCAGGGATATCCGTCCTTATTTCGAGTCAGGGCATCGCGGTGTCCATTCCACTTGAGGCCGCAAACTCAGGGTCCCTCTCACATACCTAGAGCTGAGAGAAGCCTCCACTTGAGTTGCTTGTGGTAAGGTGGTATTCCTCTGGAGTCGAAGCCAAGGACTAACCTCTCATCTCGAGTTGATTTTTGGTCCAGGGAGCTCTTTCGTGTTGCTCCAGTGACCTCAGGATCCCTCTAGCCTTGAAACAGTGTTCTTGGGCTTTCTCTGGAGTGCCATCAAGGAAATCAAGGCTCCTTTCCTGTGTGATGTGCAACACGGAATTGCTCTGCAGGCAGTGCAGGGGAATCGGGCCTCATCTCGCGGCGAGGGGGAAGTCTCATGGTTTTTCTTGAGTTGCGGCGGGAACCTGGGGTATATTCTCGAGTTACGACGGGGATGGCCCTTCCACACACGTATTTGTTCAGCGACGTCAGGACTCCTGCCTAGTTGCGAGGGACAACTCGGGATTCTCCTCGAGGCTTGGCAGGGCAATTGGGACGCCCGTCCAGCTGAGGCAGGAGACCAAGGGTCCCTTTCCACGTGCCACAGGAATCCTGGGACTCCTATCAAGTTTCACGAGGAGTCAGGCATCGTCTTCTTTGGAGGCACTGATCTCCGCGTCCCTCTGGAATTTTCCAAATATGTGAGGCCTCCGGTCGCGATGAGGTGGGGAACTAGGTCTTTCTCTGTGGTCTCCACAGGGGATTCAGACATCCTTTCGTCTTGGGAGATGCAAGACGAGCCTGCATTCAAGTCACTGCAGGGATATCCGGCCTTATTTCGAGTCAGGGCATCGCGGTGTCCATTCCACTTGAGGCCGCAAACTCAGGGTCCCTCTCACATACCTAGAGCTGAGAGAAGCCTCCTCTTGAGATGCTTCTGGTGGTGGTATTCCTCTGGAGTCGAAGCCAGGGACTAACCTCTCATCTCGAGTTGATTTTTGGTCCGCGGAGCACTTTCGTGTTGCTACGGTGACCTCAGGATCCCTCTAGCCTTGAAAGAGTGTTCTTGGGCTTTCTCTGAAGTGCCATCAAGGAAATCAAGGCTCCTTTCCTTTGTGATGTGCAACAAGGCATTGCTCTGGACGCAGTGCAGGCTAATCGGGCCTCATCTCGCGGCGAGGGGGAAGTCTCATGGTTTTTCTCGAGTTGCGGCGGGAACCTGGGGTATATTCTCGAGTTACGACGGGGATGGCCCTTCCACACACGTGTTTGTTCAGCGACGTCAGAACTTCTGCCTCGTTGCGAGGGACAACTCGGCATTCTCCTCGAGGCTTGGCAGGCAATTGGGACGCCTCTCCAGCTGAGGCGGGAGACCAAGGGTCCCTTTCCACGTGCCACAGGAATCCTGGGACTCCTATCAAGTTTCACAAGGAGTCAGGCATCGTCTCCTTTGGAGGCACTTATATCCCCGTCCCTCTGGAATTTTCCAAGGATGTGAGGCCTCCGGTCGCGATGAGGTGGGGAACTACGTCTTTCTCTGTGGTCTCCACAGGGGATTCAGACATCCTTTCGTCTTGGGAGATGCAAGACGAGCCTGCATTCAAGTCACTGCAGGGATATCCGGCCTTATTTCGAGTCAGGGCATCGCGGTGTCCATTCCACTTGAGGCCACAAACTCAGGGTCCATCTCACATACCTAGAGCTGGGAGAAGCCTCCTCTTGAGGTGCTTGTGGTAAGGTGGTATTCCTCTGGAGTCGAAGCCAGGGACTAATCTTTCATCTCGAGTTGATTTTTGGTCCACAGAGCTCTTTCGTGTTGCTTCAGTGACCTCAGGATCCCTCTAGCCTTGAACCATGTTCCTGGGGTTTCTGTGGAGTGCCATCAAGGAAATCAAGGCTAATTTCCTGTGTGATGTGCAACACGGCATTGCTCTGCACGCAGTGCAGGGGAATCGGGCCTCATCTCGCGGCGAGGGGGAAGTCTCATGGTTTTTCTCGAGTTGCGGCGGGAACCTGGGGTATATTCTCGAGTTACGACGGGGATGGCCCTTCCACCCACGTGTTTGTTCAGCGACGTCAGGACTCCTGCCTAGTTGCGATGGACAACTCAGTATTCTCCTCGAGGCTTGGCAGGGCAATTGGGACGCCTCTCCAGCTGAGGCGGGAGACCAAGTGTCACTTTCCATGTGCCACAGGAATCCTGGGACACCTATCAAGTTTCACGAGGAGTCAGGCATCGTCTCCTTTGGAGGCACTGATCTCAGCGTCCCTCTGGAGTTTTCCAAGGATGTGAGGCCTCCGGTCGTGATGAGGTGGGGAACTAGGTCTTTCTCTGTGGTCTCCACAGGGGATTCAGACATCCTTTCGACTTGTGAGATGCAAGACGAGCCTGCATTCAAGTCACTGCAGGCATATCCGGCCTTTTTTTGAGTCAGGGCATCGCGGTGTCCATTACACTTGAGGCCGCAAACTCAGGGTCCCTCTCACATACCTAGAGCTGAGAGAAGCCTCCACTTGAGGTGCTTGTCGTAAGGTGGTATTCCTCTGGAGTCGAAGCGAAAGACTAACCTCTCATCTCGAGATAATTTTTGGTCCACGGAGAACTTTCATGTTGCTACCGTGACCTCAGGATACCTCTAGCCTTGAAACAGTGTTCTTGGGGTTTCTCTGGAGTGCCATCAAGGAAATCACGGCTCCTTTCCTGTGTGATGTGCAACACGGCATTGCTCTGCATGCAGTGCAGGGGAATCGAGCCTCATCTCGCGGGGAGGGGGAAGTCTCATGGTTTTTCTCGAGTTGCGGCGGGAACCTGGGCTATGTTCTCGAGTTACGACGGGGATGGCCCTTCCACACACGTGTTTGTTCAGCGACGTCAGGACTCCTGCCTAGTTGCGAGGGACAACTCGGCATTCTCCTCGAGGCTTGGCAGGGCAATTGGGACGCCTCTCCAGCTGAGGCGGGAGACCAAGGGTCCCTTTCCACGTGCCACAGGAATCCTGGGACTCCTATCAAGTTTCACGAGGAGTCAGGCATCGTCTCCTTTGGAGGCACTTATATCCCCGTCCCTCTGGAATTTTCCAAGGATGTGAGGCCTCCGGTCGCGATGAGGTGGGGAAATAGGTCTTTCTCTGTGGTCTCCACAGGGGATTCAGACATCCTTTCGTCTTGGGAGATGCAAGACGAGTCTGCATTCAAGTCACTGCAGGGATATCTGGGCTTATTTCGAGTCAGGGCATCGCGGTGTCCATTTCACTTGAGGCCACAAACTCAGGGTCCCTCTCACATACCTAGAGCTGAGAGAAGCCTCCTCTAGAGGTGCTTGTGGTAAGGTGGTATTCCTCTGGAGTCAAAGCCAGGGTCTAACCTCTCATCTCGAGTTGATTTTTGGTCCACGGAGCTCTTTCGTGTTGCTAGAGTGACCTCAGGATCCCTCTAGCCTTGAAACAGTGTTCTTGGGGTTTCTGTGGAGTGCAATCAAGGAAATCAAGGCTCCTTTCCTGTGTGATGTGCAACACGGCATTGCTCTGCACGCAGTGCAAGGAAATCGGGCCTCATCTCGCGGCGAGGGGGAAGTCTCATGGTTTTTCTCGAGTTGCGGCGGGAACCTGGGGTATATTCTCGACTTACGACGGGGATGGCCCTTCCACACACGTGTTTGTTCAGCGACGTCAGAACTCCTGCCTAGTTGCGAGGGACAACTCGGGATTCTCCTCGAGGCTTGGCAGGGCAATTGGGACGCCTCTCCAGCTGAGGCGGGAGACCAAGGGCCCCTTTCCACGTGCCACAGGAATCCTCGGACTCCTATCAAGTTTCACGAGGAGTCAGGCATCGTCTCCTTTGGAGGCACTTATATCCCCGTCCCTCTGGAATTTTCCAAGGATGTGAGGCCTCCGGTCGCGATGAGGTGGGGAACTAGGTCTTTCCCTGTGGTCTCCAGAGGGGATTCAGACATCCTTCGGTCTTGGGAGATGTAAGACGAGCCTGCATTCAAGTCACTGCAGGGATATCCGGCCTTATTTCGAGTCAGGGCATCGCGGTGTCCATTCCACTTGAGGCCGCACACTCAGGGTCCCTCTCACATACCTAGAGCTGAGAGAAGCCTCCTCTTGAGGTGCTTGTGGTAAGGTGGTATTCCTCTGGAGTCGAAGCCAGGGACTAACCTCTCATCTCGAGTTGATTTTTAGTCCATGGAGCTCTTTTGTTTTGCTCCAGTGACCTCAGGATCCCTCTAGCCTTGAAACAGTGTTCTTGGGGTTTCTGTGGAGTGCCATCAAGCAAATCAAGGCTCCTTTCCTGTGTGATGTGCAACACGGCATTGCTCTGGACGCAGTGCAGAGGAATCGGGCCTCATCTCGCGGCGAGGGGGAAGTCTCATGGTTTTTCTCGAGTTGCGGCGGGAACCTGGGGTATATTCTCGAGTTACGACGGAGATGGCCCTTCCACACACGTGTTTGTTCAGCGACGTCAGGACTCCTGCCTAGTTGAGAGGGACAACTAGGGATTCTCCTCGAGGCTTGGCAGGGCAATTGGGACGCCTCTCCTGCTGAGGCGTGAGACCAAGGGTCCCTTTCCACGTGCCACAGGAATCCTGGGACTCCTATCAAGTTTCACGAGGAGTCAGGCATCGTCTCCTTTGGAGGCGCTGATCTCTGCGTCACTCTGGAGTTTTCCAAGGATGTGAGGCCTCCGTTCGCGATGAGGTGGGGAACTAGGTCTTTCTCTGTGGTCTCCACAGTGGATTCAGACATCCTTTCATCTTGGGAGATGAAAGACGAGCCTGCATTCAAGTCACAGCAGGGATATCCGGCCTTATTTCGAGTCAGGGCATCGCGGTGTCCATTCCACTTGAGGCCGCAAACTCAGGGTACCTCTCACATACCTAGAGCTGAGAGAAGCCTCCTCTTGAGGTGCTTGTGGTAAGGTGGTATTCCTCTGGAGTCGAAGCCAGGGACTAACCTCTCATCTTGAGTTGAATTTTGGTCCACGGAGCTCTTCCGTGTTGCTACAGTGACCTTAGGATCCCTCTAGCCTTGAAACACTGTTCTTGGGGTTTCTGTGGAGTGCCATCAAGGAAATCAAGGCTCCTTTCCTGTGTGATGTGCAAAACGGCATTGCTCTGCACGCAGTGGAGGGGAATCGGGCCTCATCTCGTGGCGAGGGGGAAGTCTCATGGTTTTTCTCGAGTTGCGGCGGGAACCTGGGGTATATTCTCGAGTTACGATGGTGATGGCCCTTCCACACACGTGTTTGTTCAGCGAAGTCAGGACTCCTGCCTAGTTGCGAGGGACAACTCGGGATTCTCCTCGAGGCTTGGCAGGGCAATTGGGACGCCTCTCCAGCTGAGCCGGGAGACCAAGGGTCCCTTTCCACGTGCCACAGGAATCCTGGGTCTCCTATCAAGTTTCACGAGGAGTCAGGCATCGTCTCCTTTGGAGGCACTGATCTCCGTGTCCCTCTGGAGTTTTCAAAGGATGTGAGGCCTCCGGTCGCCATGAGGTGGGGAACTAGGTCTTTCTCTGTGGTCTCCACAGGGGATTCAGACATCCTTTCGTCTTGGGAGATGCAAGACGAGCCTGCCTTCAAGTCACTGCAGGCATATCCGGCCTTATTTCGAGCCAGGGCATGGCGGTGTCCATTTCACTTGAGGCCGCAAACTCAGGGTCCCTCTCACATACCTAGAGCTGAAAGAAGCCTCCTCCTGAGGTGCTTGTGGTAAGGTGGTATTCCTCTGGAGTCGAAGCCAGGGACTAACCTCTCATCTCGAGTTGATTTTTGGTCTACGGAGCTCTTTCGTGTTGCTACAGTGACGTCAGGATCCCTCTAGCCTTGAAACAGTGTTCTTGGTGTTTCTCTGGAGTGCCATCTAAGAAATCAAGGCTCCTTTCCTGTGTGATGTGCAACACGGTATTGCTCTGCACGCAGTGCAGGGGAATCGGGCCTCATCTCGCGGCGAGGGGGAAGTCTCATGGTTTTTCTCGAGTTTCGGCGGGAACCTGTGGTATATTCTCGAGTTGCGACGGGGATGGCCCTTCCAAACACGTGTTTTTTCAGCGACGTCAGGACTCCTGCCTAGTTGCGAGGGACAACTCGGGATTCGCCTCGAGGCTTGGCAGGGCAATTGGGACGCTTCTCCAGTTGAGGCGGGAGACCAAGGGTCCCTTTCCACGTGCCACAGGAATCCTGGGACTCCTATCAAGTTTCACGAGGAGTCAGGCATCGTCTCCTTTGGAGGCACTGATCTCTGCGTCCCTCTGGAGTTTTCAAAGGATGTGAGGCATCCGGTCGCGATGCGATGGGGAGCTAGGTCTTTCTCTGTGGTCTCCACAGGGGATTCAGTCATCCTTTCGACTTGGGAGATGCAAGACGAGCCTGCATTCAAGTCACTGCAGGGATATCCGGCCTTATTCCGAGTCAGGGCATCGCGGTGTCCATTCCACTTGAGGCCGCAAACTCAGGGTCCCTCTCACATACCTAGAGCTGCGAGAAGCCTCCACTTGAGTTGCTTGTGGTAAGGTGGTATTCCTCTGGAGTCGAAGCCAAGGACTAACCTCTCATCTCGAGTTGATTTTTGGTCCAGGGAGCTCTTTCGTGTTGCTCCAGTGACCTCAGGATCCCTCTAGCCTTGAAACAGTGTTCTTGGGGTTTCTCTGGAGTGCCATCAAGGAAATCAAGGCTCCTTTCCTGTGTGATGTGCAACACGGAATTGCTCTGCAGGCAGTGCAGGGGAATCGGGCCTCATCTCGCGGCGAGGGGGAAGTCTCATGGTTTTTCTCGAGTTGCGGCGGGAACCTGGGGTATATTCTCGACTTACAACAGGGATGGCCCTTCCACACACGTATTTGTTCAGCGACGTCAGGACTCCTGCCTAGTTGCGAGGGACAACTCGGGATTCTCCTCGAGGCTTGGCAGGGCAATTGGGATGCCCGTCCAGCTGAGGCAGGAGACCAAGGGTCCCTTTCCACGTGCCACAGGAATCCTGGGACTCCTATCAAGTTTCACCAGGAGTCAGGCATCGTCTTCTTTGGAGGCACTGATCTCCGCGTCCCTCTGGAATTTTCCAAATATGTGAGGCCTCCGGTCGCGATGAGGTGGGGAACTAGGTCTTTCTCTGTGGTCTCCAGAGGGGATTCAGACATCCTTTCGTCTTGGGAGATGCAAGACGAGCCTACATTCAAGTCACTGCAGGGATATCCGGCCTTATTTCGAGTCAGGGCATCGCGGTGTCCATTCCACTTGAGGCCGCAAACTCAGGGTCCCTCTCAGATACCTAGAGCTGAGAGAAGCCTCCTCTTGAGGTGCTTGTGGTAAGGTGGTATTCCTCTGGAGTCGAAGCCAGGGACTAACCTCTAATCTCGAGTTGATTTGTGGTCCACGGAGCTCTTTCGTGTTGCTCCAGTGACCTCAGGATCCCTCTAGCCTTGAAACAGTGTTCTTGGGGTTTCTGTGGAGTGCCATCAAGCAAATCAAGGCTCCTTTCCTGTGTGATGTGCAAGACGGAATTGCTCTGCACTCAGTGCAGGGGAATCGGGCCTCATCTCGCGGCGAGGGGAAAGTCTCATGGTTTTTCTCGAGTTGCTGCGGGAACCTGGGGTATATTCTCGAGTTACGACGGGGTGGCCCTTCCACACACGTGTTTGTTCAGCGACGTCAGGACTCCTGCCTAGTTGCGAGGGACAACTCGGGATTCTCCTCGATGCTTGGCAGGCAAATTGGGACGCCTCTCCAGCTGAGGCGGGAGACCAGGGGTCCCTTTCCACGTGCCACAGGAATCCTGGGACTCCTATCAAGTTTCACGAGGAGTCAGGCATCGTCTCCTTTGGAGGCACTGATCTCCGTGTCCCTCTGGAGTTTTCAAAGGATGTGAGGCCTCCGGTCGCGATGAGGTGGGGAACTAGGTCTTTCTCTGTGGCCTCCAGAGGGGATTCAGACATCCTTTCGTCTTGGGAGATGCAAGACGAGCCTGCATTCAAGTCACTGCAGGGATATCCGGCCTTTTTTCGAGTCAGGGCATCGCGGTGTCCATTCCACTTGAGGCCGCAAACTCAGGATCCCTCTCACATACCTAGAGCTGAGAGAAGCCTCCTCTTGAGATGCTTCTGGTGGTGGTATTCCTCTGGAGTCGAACCAGGGACTAACCTCTCATCTCGAGTTGATTTTTGGTCCACGGAGCACTTTCGTGTTGCTCCAGTGACTTCAGGATCCCTCTAGCTTTGAAACAGTGTTCGTGAGATTTCTCTGGTGTGCCATCAAGGAAATCAAGGCTCCTTTCCAGTGTGATGTGCAACACGGAATGGCTCTGCATGCAGTGCAGGGGAATCGGGCCTCATCTCGCGGCGAGGGGGAAGTCTCATGGTTTTTCTCGAGTTGCAGCGGGAAACTGGGGTATATTCTCCAGTTCCGACGGAGATTGCCCTTCCACACACGTGTTTGTTCAGCGACGGCAGGTCTTCTGCCTAGTTGCGAGGAACAACTCGGGATTCTCCTCGAGGCTTGGTAGGGCAATTGGGACGCCTCTCCAGCTGAGGCGGGAGACCAAGGGTCCCTTTCCACGTGCCACAGGAATCCTGGGACTCCTATCAAGTTTCACGAAGAGTCTGCATCGTCTCCTTTGGAGGCACTCATCTCCGCGTCCCTCTGGAGTTTTCAAAGGATGTGAGGCCTCCGGTTGCGATGAGGTGGGGAACTAGGTCTTTCTCTGTGGCATCCACAGGGGATTCAGACATCCTTTCATCTTGGGAGATGCAAGACGAGCCTGCATTAAAGTCACTGCAGGCATATCCGGCCTTATTTCGAGTCAGGGCATTTCAGTGTCCATTTCACTTGAGGTCGCAAACTCAGGGTCACTCTCACATACGTAGAGCTGAGAGAAGCCTCCTCTTGAGGTGCTTGTGGTAAGGTGGTATTCCTCTGGAGTCGAAGCCAGGGACTAACCTCTCATCTCGAGTTGATTTGTGGTCCACGGAGCTCTTTCGTGTTGCTCCAGTGACCTCAGGATCCCTCTAGCCTTGAAACAGTGTTCTTGGGGTTTCTGTGGAGTGCCATCAAGCAAATCAAGGCTCCTTTCCTGTGTGATGTGCAAGACGGCATTGCTCTGCACTCAGTGCAGGGGAATCGGGCCTCATCTCGCGGCGAGGGGAAAGTCTCATGGTTTTTCTCGAGTTGCTGCGGGAACCTGGGGTATATTCTCGAGTTACGACGGGGTGGCCCTTCCACACACGTGTTTGTTCAGCGACGTCAGGACTGCTGCCTAGTTGCGAGGGACAACTCGGGATTCTCCTCGATGCTTGGCAGGCAAATTGGGACGCCTCTCCAGCTGAGGCGGGAGACCAGGGGTCCCTTTCCACGTGCCACAGGAATCCTGGGACTCCTATCAAGTTTCACGAGGAGTCAGGCATCGTCTCCTTTGGAGGCACTGATCTCCGTGTCCCTCTGGAGTTTTCAAAGGATGTGAGGCCTCCGGTCGCGATGAGGTGGGGAACTAGGTCTTTCTCTGTGGCCTCCAGAGGGGATTCAGACATCCTTTCGTCTTGGGAGATGCAAGACGAGCCTGCATTCAAGTCACTGCAGGGATATCCGGCCTTTTTTCGAGTCAGGGCATCGCGGTGTCCATTCCACTTGAGGCCGCAAACTCAGGGTCCCTCTCACATACCTAGAGCTGAGAGAAGCCTCCTCTTGAGATGCTTCTGGTGGTGGTATTCCTCTGGAGTCGAACCAGGGACTAACCTCTCATCTCGAGTTGATTTTTGGTCCACGGAGCACTTTCGTGTTGCTCCAGTGACTTCAGGATCCCTCTAGCTTTGAAACAGTGTTCGTGAGATTTCTCTGGTGTGCCATCAAGGAAATCAAGGCTTCTTTCCAGTGTGATGTGCAACACGGAATGGCTCTGCATGCAGTGCAGGGGAATCGGGCCTCATCTCGCGGCGAGGGGGAAGTCTCATGGTTTTTCTCGAGTTGCAGCGGGAAACTGGGGTATATTCTCCAGTTCCGACAGAGATTGCCCTTCCACACACGTGTTTGTTCAGCGACGGCAGGTCTTCTGCCTAGTTGCGAGGAACAACTCGGGATTCTCCTCGAGGCTTGGTAGGGCAATTGGGACGCCTCTCCAGCTGAGGCGGGAGACCAGGGGTCCCTTTCCACGTGCCACAGGAATCCTGGGACTCCTATCAAGTTTCACGAAGAGTCTGCATCGTCTCCTTTGGAGGCACTCATCTCCGCGTCCCTCTGGAGTTTTCAAAGGATGTGAGGCCTCCGGTTGCGATGAGGTGGGGAACTAGGTCTTTCTCTGTGGCATCCACAGGGGATTCAGACATCCTTTCATCTTGGGAGATGCAAGACGAGCCTGCATTAAAGTCACTGCAGGCATATCCGGCCTTATTTCGAGTCAGGGCATTTCAGTGTCCATTTCACTTGAGGTCGCAAACTCAGGGTCACTCTCACATACGTAGAGCTGAGAGAAGCCTCCTTTTCAGGTGCTTCTCGTAAGGTGGTATTCCTCTGGAGTCGAAGCCAGGGACTAACCTCTCATCTCGAGTTGATTTTTGGTCCACGGAGCTCTTTCCTGTTGCTACAGTGACCTCAGGATCCCGCTAGCCTTGAAACAGTATTCTTGGGCATTCTCTGGTGTGCCATCAAGGAAATCAAGGCTCCTTTCCTGTGTGATGTGCAACACGGCATTGCTCTGCACTCAGTGCAGGGGAATCGGGCCTCATCTCGCGGCGAGGGGGAAGTCTCATGGTTTTTCTCGAGTTGCGGCGGGAACCTGGGGTATATTCTCGAATTGCGACGGGGATGGCCCTTCCACACAAGTGTTTGTTCAGCGACGTCAGGACTCCTGCCTAGTTGCGAGGGACAACTCGGGATTCTCCTCGAGGCTTGGCAGGGCAATTGGGACCCCTCTCCAGCTGAAGCGTGAGACCAAAGGTACCTTTCCACGTGCCACAGGAATCCTGGGACTCCTCTCAAGTTTCTCGAGTAGTCAGGCATCGTCTCCTTTGGAGGCACTGATCTCCGCATCCCTCTGGAGTTTTCAAAGAATGTGAGGCCTCCGGTCGCGATGAGGTTTTGAACTAGGTCTTTCTCTGTGGCCTCCAGAGGGGATTCAGACATCCTTTCGTCTTGGGAGATGCAAGACGAGCCTGCATTCAAGTCACTGCAGGGATATCCGGCCTTATTTCGAGTCAGGGCATGGCGGTGTCCATTCCACTTGAGGCCGCAAACTCAGGGTCCCTTTCACATACCTAGAGCTGACAGAAGAATCCTCTTGAGGACCTTGTGGTAAGGTGGTATTCCTCTGGAGTCGAAGCCAGGGACTAACCTCTCATGTCGAGTTGATTTTTGGTCCACGGAGCTCTTTCGTGCTGCTACAGTGACCTCAGGATCCCTCTAGCCTTGAAACAATGTTCTTGGGGTTTCTCTGGAGTGCCATCAAGGAAATCAAGGCTCCTTTCCTGTGTGATGTGCAACACGGCATTGCTCTGCACACAGTGCAGGGGAATCGGGCCTCATCTCGCGGCGAGGGAGAAGTCTCATGATTATTCTCGAGTTGCGGCGGGAACCTGGGGTATATTCTCGACTTACGACGGGGATGGCCCTTCCACACACGTGTTTGTTCAGCGACGTCAGAACTCCTGCCTAGTTGCGAGGGACAACTCGGGATTCTCCTCGAGGCTTGGCAGGGCAATTGGGACGCCTCTCCAGCTGAGGCGGGAGACCAAGGGCCCCTTTCCACGTGCCACAGGAATCCTCGGACTCCTATCAAGTTTCACGAGGAGTCAGGCATCGTCTCCTTTGGAGGCACTTATATCCCCGTCCCTCTGGAATTTTCCAAGGATGTGAGGCCTCCGGTCGCGATGAGGTGGGGAACTAGGTCTTTCCCTGTGGTCTCCAGAGGGGATTCAGACATCCTTCGGTCTTGGGAGATGTAAGACGAGCCTGCATTCAAGTCACTGCAGGGATATCCGGCCTTATTTCGAGTCAGGGCATCGCGGTGTCCATTCCACTTGAGGCCGCACACTCAGGGTCCCTCTCACATACCTAGAGCTGAGAGAAGCCTCCTCTTGAGGTGCTTGTGGTAAGGTGGTATTCCTCTGGAGTCGAAGCCAGGGACTAACCTCTCATCTCGAGTTGATTTTTAGTCCATGGAGCTCTTTTGTTTTGCTCCAGTGACCTCAGGATCCCTCTAGCCTTGAAACAGTGTTCTTGGGGTTTCTGTGGAGTGCCATCAAGCAAATCAAGGCTCCTTTCCTGTGTGATGTGCAACACGGCATTGCTCTGGACGCAGTGCAGAGGAATCGGGCCTCATCTCGCGGCGAGGGGGAAGTCTCATGGTTTTTCTCGAGTTGCGGCGGGAACCTGGGGTATATTCTCGAGTTACGACGGAGATGGCCCTTCCACACACGTGTTTGTTCAGCGACGTCAGGACTCCTGCCTAGTTGAGAGGGACAACTAGGGATTCTCCTCGAGGCTTGGCAGGGCAATTGGGACGCCTCTCCTGCTGAGGCGTGAGACCAAGGGTCCCTTTCCACGTGCCACAGGAATCCTGGGACTCCTATCAAGTTTCACGAGGAGTCAGGCATCGTCTCCTTTGGAGGCGCTGATCTCTGCGTCACTCTGGAGTTTTCCAAGGATGTGAGGCCTCCGTTCGCGATGAGGTGGGGAACTAGGTCTTTCTCTGTGGTCTCCACAGTGGATTCAGACATCCTTTCATCTTGGGAGATGAAAGACGAGCCTGCATTCAAGTCACAGCAGGGATATCCGGCCTTATTTCGAGTCAGGGCATCGCGGTGTCCATTCCACTTGAGGCCGCAAACTCAGGGTACCTCTCACATACCTAGAGCTGAGAGAAGCCTCCTCTTGAGGTGCTTGTGGTAAGGTGGTATTCCTCTGGAGTCGAAGCCAGGGACTAACCTCTCATCTTGAGTTGAATTTTGGTCCACGGAGCTCTTCCGTGTTGCTACAGTGACCTTAGGATCCCTCTAGCCTTGAAACACTGTTCTTGGGGTTTCTGTGGAGTGCCATCAAGGAAATCAAGGCTCCTTTCCTGTGTGATGTGCAAAACGGCATTGCTCTGCACGCAGTGGAGGGGAATCGGGCCTCATCTCGTGGCGAGGGGGAAGTCTCATGGTTTTTCTCGAGTTGCGGCGGGAACCTGGGGTATATTCTCGAGTTACGATGGTGATGGCCCTTCCACACACGTGTTTGTTCAGCGAAGTCAGGACTCCTGCCTAGTTGCGAGGGACAACTCGGGATTCTCCTCGAGGCTTGGCAGGGCAATTGGGACGCCTCTCCAGCTGAGCCGGGAGACCAAGGGTCCCTTTCCACGTGCCACAGGAATCCTGGGTCTCCTATCAAGTTTCACGAGGAGTCAGGCATCGTCTCCTTTGGAGGCACTGATCTCCGTGTCCCTCTGGAGTTTTCAAAGGATGTGAGGCCTCCGGTCGCCATGAGGTGGGGAACTAGGTCTTTCTCTGTGGTCTCCACAGGGGATTCAGACATCCTTTCGTCTTGGGAGATGCAAGACGAGCCTGCCTTCAAGTCACTGCAGGCATATCCGGCCTTATTTCGAGCCAGGGCATGGCGGTGTCCATTTCACTTGAGGCCGCAAACTCAGGGTCCCTCTCACATACCTAGAGCTGAAAGAAGCCTCCTCCTGAGGTGCTTGTGGTAAGGTGGTATTCCTCTGGAGTCGAAGCCAGGGACTAACCTCTCATCTCGAGTTGATTTTTGGTCTACGGAGCTCTTTCGTGTTGCTACAGTGACGTCAGGATCCCTCTAGCCTTGAAACAGTGTTCTTGGTGGTTCTCTGGAGTGCCATCTAAGAAATCAAGGCTCCTTTCCTGTGTGATGTGCAACACGGTATTGCTCTGCACGCAGTGCAGGGGAATCGGGCCTCATCTCGCGGCGAGGGGGAAGTCTCATGGTTTTTCTCGAGTTTCGGCGGGAACCTGTGGTATATTCTCGAGTTGCGACGGGGATGGCCCTTCCAAACACGTGTTTTTTCAGCGACGTCAGGACTCCTGCCTAGTTGCGAGGGACAACTCGGGATTCGCCTCGAGGCTTGGCAGGGCAATTGGGACGCTTCTCCAGTTGAGGCGGGAGACCAAGGGTCCCTTTCCACGTGCCACAGGAATCCTGGGACTCCTATCAAGTTTCACGAGGAGTCAGGCATCGTCTCCTTTGGAGGCACTGATCTCTGCGTCCCTCTGGAGTTTTCAAAGGATGTGAGGCATCCGGTCGCGATGCGATGGGGAGCTAGGTCTTTCTCTGTGGTCTCCACAGGGGATTCAGTCATCCTTTCGACTTGGGAGATGCAAGATGAGCCTGCATTCAAGTCACTGCAGGGATATCCGGCCTTATTCCGAGTCAGGGCATCGCGGTGTCCATTCCACTTGAGGCCGCAAACTCAGGGTCCCTCTCACATACCTAGAGCTGCGAGAAGCCTCCACTTGAGTTGCTTGTGGTAAGGTGGTATTCCTCTGGAGTCGAAGCCAAGGACTAACCTCTCATCTCGAGTTGATTTTTGGTCCAGGGAGCTCTTTCGTGTTGCTCCAGTGACCTCAGGATCCCTCTAGCCTTGAAACAGTGTTCTTGGGGTTTCTCTGGAGTGCCATCAAGGAAATCAAGGCTCCTTTCCTGTGTGATGTGCAACACGGAATTGCTCTGCAGGCAGTGCAGGGGAATCGGGCCTCATCTCGCGGCGAGGGGGAAGTCTCATGGTTTTTCTCGAGTTGCGGCGGGAACCTGGGGTATATTCTCGACTTACAACAGGGATGGCCCTTCCACACACGTATTTGTTCAGCGACGTCAGGACTCCTGCCTAGTTGCGAGGGACAACTCGGGATTCTCCTCGAGGCTTGGCAGGGCAATTGGGATGCCCGTCCAGCTGAGGCAGGAGACCAAGGGTCCCTTTCCACGTGCCACAGGAATCCTGGGACTCCTATCAAGTTTCACCAGGAGTCAGGCATCGTCTTCTTTGGAGGCACTGATCTCCGCGTCCCTCTGGAATTTTCCAAATATGTGAGGCCTCCGGTCGCGATGAGGTGGGGAACTAGGTCTTTCTCTGTGGTCTCTACAGGGGATTCAGACATCCTTTCGTCTTGGGAGATGCAAGACGAGCCTACATTCAAGTCACTGCAGGGATATCCGGCCTTATTTCGAGTCAGGGCATCGCGGTGTCCATTCCACTTGAGGCCGCAAACTCAGGGTCCCTCTCAGATACCTAGAGCTGAGAGAAGCCTCCTCTTGAGGTGCTTGTGGTAAGGTGGTATTCCTCTGGAGTCGAAGCCAGGGACTAACCTCTAATCTCGAGTTGATTTGTGGTCCACGGAGCTCTTTCGTGTTGCTCCAGTGACCTCAGGATCCCTCTAGCCTTGAAACAGTGTTCTTGGGGTTTCTGTGGAGTGCCATCAAGCAAATCAAGGCTCCTTTCCTGTGTGATGTGCAAGACGGAATTGCTCTGCACTCAGTGCAGGGGAATCGGGCCTCATCTCGCGGCGAGGGGAAAGTCTCATGGTTTTTCTCGAGTTGCTGCGGGAACCTGGGGTATATTCTCGAGTTACGACGGGGTGGCCCTTCCACACACGTGTTTGTTCAGCGACGTCAGGACTCCTGCCTAGTTGCGAGGGACAACTCGGGATTCTCCTCGATGCTTGGCAGGCAAATTGGGACGCCTCTCCAGCTGAGGCGGGACACCAGGGGTCCCTTTCCACGTGCCACAGGAATCCTGGGACTCCTATCAAGTTTCACGAGGAGTCAGGCATCGTCTCCTTTGGAGGCACTGATCTCCGTGTCCCTCTGGAGTTTTCAAAGGATGTGAGGCCTCCGGTCGCGATGAGGTGGGGAACTAGGTCTTTCTCTGTGGCCTCCAGAGGGGATTCAGACATCCTTTCGTCTTGGGAGATGCAAGACGAGCCTGCATTCAAGTCACTGCAGGGATATCCGGCCTTTTTTCGAGTCAGGGCATCGCGGTGTCCATTCCACTTGAGGCCGCAAACTCAGGATCCCTCTCACATACCTAGAGCTGAGAGAAGCCTCCTCTTGAGATGCTTCTGGTGGTGGTATTCCTCTGGAGTCGAACCAGGGACTAACCTCTCATCTCGAGTTGATTTTTGGTCCACGGAGCACTTTCGTGTTGCTCCAGTGACTTCAGGATCCCTCTAGCTTTGAAACAGTGTTCGTGAGATTTCTCTGGTGTGCCATCAAGGAAATCAAGGCTCCTTTCCAGTGTGATGTGCAACACGGAATGGCTCTGCATGCAGTGCAGGGGAATCGGGCCTCATCTCGCGGCGAGGGGGAAGTCTCATGGTTTTTCTCGAGTTGCAGCGGGAAACTGGGGTATATTCTCCAGTTCCGACGGAGATTGCCCTTCCACACACGTGTTTGTTCAGCGACGGCAGGTCTTCTGCCTAGTTGCGAGGAACAACTCGGGATTCTCCTCGAGGCTTGGTAGGGCAATTGGGACGCCTCTCCAGCTGAGGCGGGAGACCAAGGGTCCCTTTCCACGTGCCACAGGAATCCTGGGACTCCTATCAAGTTTCACGAAGAGTCTGCATCGTCTCCTTTGGAGGCACTCATCTCCGCGTCCCTCTGGAGTTTTCAAAGGATGTGAGGCCTCCGGTTGCGATGAGGTGGGGAACTAGGTCTTTCTCTGTGGCATCCACAGGGGATTCAGACATCCTTTCATCTTGGGAGATGCAAGACGAGCCTGCATTAAAGTCACTGCAGGCATATCCGGCCTTATTTCGAGTCAGGGCATTTCAGTGTCCATTTCACTTGAGGTCGCAAACTCAGGGTCACTCTCACATACGTAGAGCTGAGAGAAGCCTCCTCTTGAGGTGCTTGTGGTAAGGTGGTATTCCTCTGGAGTCGAAGCCAGGGACTAACCTCTCATCTCGAGTTGATTTGTGGTCCACGGAGCTCTTTCGTGTTGCTCCAGTGACCTCAGGATCCCTCTAGCCTTGAAACAGTGTTCTTGGGGTTTCTGTGGAGTGCCATCAAGCAAATCAAGGCTCCTTTCCTGTGTGATGTGCAAGACGGCATTGCTCTGCACTCAGTGCAGGGGAATCGGGCCTCATCTCGCGGCGAGGGGAAAGTCTCATGGTTTTTCTCGAGTTGCTGCGGGAACCTGGGGTATATTCTCGAGTTACGACGGGGTGGCCCTTCCACACACGTGTTTGTTCAGCGACGTCAGGACTGCTGCCTAGTTGCGAGGGACAACTCGGGATTCTCCTCGATGCTTGGCAGGCAAATTGGGACGCCTCTCCAGCTGAGGCGGGAGACCAGGGGTCCCTTTCCACGTGCCACAGGAATCCTGGGACTCCTATCAAGTTTCACGAGGAGTCAGGCATCGTCTCCTTTGGAGGCACTGATCTCCGTGTCCCTCTGGAGTTTTCAAAGGATGTGAGGCCTCCGGTCGCGATGAGGTGGGGAACTAGGTCTTTCTCTGTGGCCTCCAGAGGGGATTCAGACATCCTTTCGTCTTGGGAGATGCAAGACGAGCCTGCATTCAAGTCACTGCAGGGATATCCGGCCTTTTTTCGAGTCAGGGCATCGCGGTGTCCATTCCACTTGAGGCCGCAAACTCAGGGTCCCTCTCACATACCTAGAGCTGAGAGAAGCCTCCTCTTGAGATGCTTCTGGTGGTGGTATTCCTCTGGAGTCGAACCAGGGACTAACCTCTCATCTCGAGTTGATTTTTGGTCCACGGAGCACTTTCGTGTTGCTCCAGTGACTTCAGGATCCCTCTAGCTTTGAAACAGTGTTCGTGAGATTTCTCTGGTGTGCCATCAAGGAAATCAAGGCTTCTTTCCAGTGTGGTGCAACACGGAATGGCTCTGCATGCAGTGCAGGGGAATCGGGCCTCATCTCGCGGCGAGGGGGAAGTCTCATGGTTTTTCTCGAGTTGCAGCGGGAAACTGGGGTATATTCTCCAGTTCCGACAGAGATTGCCCTTCCACACACGTGTTTGTTCAGCGACGGCAGGTCTTCTGCCTAGTTGCGAGGAACAACTCGGGATTCTCCTCGAGGCTTGGTAGGGCAATTGGGACGCCTCTCCAGCTGAGGCGGGAGACCAGGGGTCCCTTTCCACGTGCCACAGGAATCCTGGGACTCCTATCAAGTTTCACGAAGAGTCTGCATCGTCTCCTTTGGAGGCACTCATCTCCGCGTCCCTCTGGAGTTTTCAAAGGATGTGAGGCCTCCGGTTGCGATGAGGTGGGGAACTAGGTCTTTCTCTGTGGCATCCACAGGGGATTCAGACATCCTTTCATCTTGGGAGATGCAAGACGAGCCTGCATTAAAGTCACTGCAGGCATATCCGGCCTTATTTCGAGTCAGGGCATTTCAGTGTCCATTTCACTTGAGGTCGCAAACTCAGGGTCACTCTCACATACGTAGAGCTGAGAGAAGCCTCCTTTTCAGGTGCTTCTCGTAAGGTGGTATTCCTCTGGAGTCGAAGCCAGGGACTAACCTCTCATCTCGAGTTGATTTTTGGCCAAGGAGCTCTTTCCTGTTGCTACAGTGACCTCAGGATCCCGCTAGCCTTGAAACAGTGTTCTTGGGCATTCTCTGGTGTGCCATCAAGGAAATCAAGGCTCCTTTCCTGTGTGATGTGCAACACGGCATTGCTCTGCACTCAGTGCAGGGGAATCGGGCCTCATCTCGCGGCGAGGGGGAAGTCTCATGGTTTTTCTCGAGTTGCGGCGGGAACCTGGGGTATATTCTCGAATTGCGACGGGGATGGCCCTTCCACACAAGTGTTTGTTCAGCGACGTCAGGACTCCTGCCTAGTTGCGAGGGACAACTCGGGATTCTCCTCGAGGCTTGGCAGGGCAATTGGGACCCCTCTCCAGCTGAAGCGTGAGACCAAAGGTACCTTTCCACGTGCCACAGGAATCCTGGGACTCCTCTCAAGTTTCTCGAGTAGTCAGGCATCGTCTCCTTTGGAGGCACTGATCTCCGCATCCCTCTGGAGTTTTCAAAGAATGTGAGGCCTCCGGTCGCGATGAGGTTTTGAACTAGGTCTTTCTCTGTGGCCTCCAGAGGGGATTCAGACATCCTTTCGTCTTGGGAGATGCAAGACGAGCCTGCATTCAAGTCACTGCAGGGATATCCGGCCTTATTTCGAGTCAGGGCATGGCGGTGTCCATTCCACTTGAGGCCGCAAACTCAGGGTCCCTTTCACATACCTAGAGCTGACAGAAGAATCCTCTTGAGGACCTTGTGGTAAGGTGGTATTCCTCTGGAGTCGAAGCCAGGGACTAACCTCTCATGTCGAGTTGATTTTTGGTCCACGGAGCTCTTTCGTGCTGCTACAGTGACCTCAGGATCCCTCTAGCCTTGAAACAATGTTCTTGGGGTTTCTCTGGAGTGCCATCAAGGAAATCAAGGCTCCTTTCCTGTGTGATGTGCAACACGGCATTGCTCTGCACACAGTGCAGGGGAATCGGGCCTCATCTTGCGGCGAGGGAGAAGTCTCATGATTATTCTCGAGTTGCGGCGGGAACCTGGGGTGTATTCTCGAGTTAAGACGGGGATGGCCCTTCCACACACTTGTTTGTTCAGCGACTCAGGACTCCTGCCTAGTTGCGAGGGACAACTCGGGATTCTCCTCGAGGCTTGGCAGGGCTATTGGGACGCCTCTCCAGCTGAGGCGGGAGACCAAGGGTCCCTTTCCACGTGCCACAGGAATCCTGGGATTCCTATCAAGTTTCATGAGGAGTCAGGCATCGTCTCCTTTGGAGGCACTGATCTCCGCGTCCCTCTGGAGTTTTCAAAGGATGTGAGGCCTCCGGTCGCGATGAGGTGGGGAACTAGGTCTTTCTCTGTGGTCTCCACAGGGGATTCAGACATCCTTTCGTCTTGGGAGATGCAAGACGAGCCTGCATTCAAGTCACTGCAGGCACATCCGGCCTTAATTCGAGTCAGGGCATCGCGGTGTCCATTCCACTTGAGGCCGCAAACTCAGGGTCCCTCTCACATACCTAGAGCTGAGAGAAGCCTCCTCTTGAGGTGCTTGTGGTAAGGTGGTATTTTTCTGGAGTCTTAGCCAGGGACTAGCCTCTCATCTCGAGTTGATTTTTGGTCCACGGAGCTCTTTCTTGTTGCTACAGTGACCTCAGGATCCCTCTAGCCTTGAAACAGTGTTCTTGGGGTTTCTCTGGAGTGCCATCAAGGAAATCAAGGCTCCTTTCCTGTGTGATGTGCAACACGGCATTGCTCTGCACTCAGTGCAGGGGAATCGGGCCTCATCTCGCGGCGAGGGGGAAGTCTCATGGTTTTTCTCGAGTTGCGGCGGAAACCTGGGGTATATTCTCGAGTTACGACGGGGATGGCCCTTCCACACACGTGTTTGTTCAGCGACGTCAGGACTCCTGCCTAGTTGCGAGGGACAACTCGGGATTCTCCTCGAGGCTTGGCAGGGCCTTTGGGAAGCCTCTCTAGCTGAGACGGGAGACCAAGGGTCCCTTTCCACGTGCCACAGGAATCCTGGGACTCCTATCAAGTTTCACGAGGAGTCAGGCATCGTCTCCTTTGGAGGCACTGATCTCCGCGTCCCTGTGGAGTTTTCAAAAGATGTGAGGCCTCCGGTCGCGATGAGGTGGGGAACTAGGTCTTTCTCTGTGGTCTCCACAGGGGATTCAGACATCCTTTCGTCTTGGGAGATGCAAGACGAGCCTGCATTCAAGTCACTGCAGGCATATCCAGCCTTATTTCGAGTCAGGGCATCGCGGTGTCCATTCCAGTTGAGGCCGCAAACTCAGGGTCCCTCTCACATACCTAGAGCTGAGAGAAGCCTCCTCGTGAGGTGCTTGTGGTAAGGTGGTATTCCTCTGGAGTCGAAGCCAGGGACTAACCTCTCATGTCGAGTTGATTTTTGGTCCACGGAGCTCTTTCGTGTTGCTACAGTGACCTCAGGATCCCTCTAGCCTTGAAACAGTGTTCTTGGGCTTTCTCTGGAGTGCCATCAAGGAAATCAAGGCTCCTTTCATGTGTGATGTGCAACACGGCATTGCTCTGCACTCAGTGCAGGGGAATCGGGCCTCATCTCGCGGCGAGGGGGAAGTCTCATGGTTTTTCTCGAGTTGCGGCGGGAACCTGGGGTATATTCTCGAGTTACGACGGGGATGGCCCTTCCACACACGTGTTTGTTCAGCGACGTGAGGACTCCTGCCTAGTTGCGAGGGACAACTCGGGATTCTCCTCGAGGCTTTGCAGGGCAATTGGGACGCCTCCCCAGCTGAGGTGGGAGACCAAATGTCCCTTTCCACGTGCCACAGGAATCCTGGGACTCCTATCAAGTTTCACGAGGAGTCAGGCACCGTCTCCTTTGGAGGCACTGATCTCTGCGTCCCTCTGGAGTTTTCCAAAGATATGCGGCCTCCGGTCGCGATGAGGTGGGGAACTAGGTCTTTCTCTGTTGTCTCCATAGGGGATTCAGACATCCTTTCGTCTTGGGAGATGCAAGACGAGCCTGCATTCAAGTAACTGCAGGCATATCCGGTCTTATTTCGAGTCAGGGCATTGCGGTGTCCATTCCACTTGAGGCCGCAAACTCAGGGTCCCTCTCCCAAACCTAGAGCTGAGAGAGGCCTCCTCTTGAGGTGCTTGTGGTAAGGTGGTATTCCTCTGGAGTCGAAGCCAGGGACTAACCTCTCATCTCGAGTTGATTCTTGGTCCACGGAGCTCTTTCGTGTTGCTACAGTGACCTCAGGATCCCTCTAGCCTTGAAACAGTGTTTTGGACATTCTCTGGAGTGCCATCAAGGAAATCAAGGCTACTTTCCTGTGTGATGTGCAACACAGCATTGCTCTGCACGCAGTGCAGGGGAATCGGGCCTCATCTCGCGGCGAGGGGGAAGTCTCATGGTTTTTCTCGAGTTGCGGCGGGAACCTGGGGTATATTCTCGAGTTACGACGGGGATTGCCCTTCCACACACGTGTTTGTTCAGCGACGTCAGGACTCCTGCCTAGTTGCGAGGGACAACTCGTGATTCTCCTCGAGGCTTGGCAGGGCAATTGGGACGCCTCTCCAGCTGAGGCGGGAGACCAAGGGTCCCTTTCCACGTGCCACAGGAATCCTGGGACTCCTATCAAGTTTCACGAGGAGTCAGGCATCGTCTCCTTTGGAGGCACTGATCTCCGCGTCCCTCTGGAGTTTTCAAAGGATGTGACGCCTCCGGTCGCGATGAGGTGGGGAACTAGGTCTTTCTCTGTGGTCTCCACAGGGGATTCAGACATCCTTTCGTCTTGGGAGATGCAAGACCAGCCTGCATTCAAGTCACTGCAGGGATATCCGGCCTTATTTCGAGTCAGGGCATCGCGGTGTCCATTCCACTTGAGGCCGCAAACTCAGGGTCCCTCTCACATACATAGAGCAGAGAGAAGCCTCCTCTTGAGGTGCTTGTGGTAAGGTGGTATTCCTCTGGAGTCGAAGCCAGGGACTAACCTCTCATCTCGAGTTGATTTTTGGTCCACGGATCTCTTTCGTGTTGCTACAGTGACCTCAGGATCCCTCTAGCCTTGAAACATTGTTCTTGGGGTTTCTCTGGAGTGCCATCAAGTAAATCAAGGCTCCTTTCATGTGGGATGTGCAACACGGAATTGCTCTGCACACAGTACAAGGGAATCGGGCCTCATCTCGCGGCGAGGGGGAAGTCTCATGGTTTTTCTCGAGTTGCGGCGGGAACCTAGGGTATATTCTCGAGTGACGACGGGGATGGCCCTTGCACACACGTGTTTGTTCAGCGACGTCAGGACTCCTGCCTAGTTGCGGGGGACAACTCGGGATTCCCCTCGAGCCTTGGCAGGGCAATTGGGACGCCTCTCCAGCTGAGGTGGGAGACCAAGGACCCCTTTCCAAGTGCCACAGGAATCCTGGGTCTGCTATCAATTTTCACGAGGAATCAGGCGTCGTCTCCTTTGGAGGCACTGATATCCGCGTAACTCTGGAGTTTTCAAAGGATGTGAGGCTTCCGTTCGCGATGAGGTGGGGAACTAGGTCTTTCTCTATGGTCTCCACAGGGGATTCAGACATCCTTTCGTCTTGGGAGATGCAAGACGAGCCTGCATTCAAGTCACTGCAGGGATATCCGGCCTTATTTCGAGTCAGGGCATCCCGGTGTCCATTCCACTTGAGGCCGCAAACTCAGGGTCCCTCTCACATACCTAGAGCTGAGAGAAGCCTCCTCTTGAGTTGCTTGTGGTAAGGTGGTATTTCTCTGGAGTCGAAGCCAGGGACTAACCTCTCATCTCGAGTTGATTTGTGGTCCACGGAGCTCTTCCGTGTTGCTACAGTGACCTCAGAATCCCTCTAGCCTTGAAACAGTGTTCTTGAGCTTTCTCTGGAGTGCCATCAAGGAAATCAAGGCTCCTTCCATGTGTGATGTGCAACACGGAATTGCTCTGCATGAAGTGCAGGGGAATCGGGCCTTATCTCGCGGCGAGGGGGAAGTCTCATGGTTTTTCTCGAGTTGCTGTGGGAACCTGGGGTATATTCTCGAGTTACGACGGGGATGGCCCTTCCACACACGTGTTTGTTCAGCGACGTCAGGACTCCTGCCTAGTTGCGAGGGACAACTGCGGATTCTCCTCGAGGCTTGGCAGGGCAATTGGGACGCCTCTCCAGCTGAGGCGGGAGACCAAGGGCCCCTTTCCACGTGCCACAGGAATCCTCGGACTCCTATCAAGTTTCACGAGGAGTCAGGCATCGTCTCCTTTGGAGGCACTTATATCGCCGTCCCTCTGGAATTTTCCAAGGATGTGAGGCCTCCGGTCGCGATGAGGTGGGGAACTAGGTCTTTCCCTGTGGTCTCCAGAGGGGATTCAGACATCCTTTCGTCTTGGGAGATGTAAGACGAGCCTGCATTCAAGTCACTGCAGGGATATCCGGCCTTATTTCGAGTCAGGGCATCGCGGTGTCCATTCCACTTGAGGCCGCACACTCAGGGTCCCTCTCACATACCTAGAGCTGAGAGAAGCCTCCTCTTGAGGTGCTTGTGGTAAGGTGGTATTCCTCTGGAGTCGAAGCCAGGGACTAACCTCTCATCTCGAGTTGATTTTTGGTCCATGGAGCTCTTTCGTGTTGCTCCAGTGACCTCAGGATCCCTCTAGCCTTGAAACAGTGTTCTTGGGGTTTCTGTGGAGTGCCATCAAGCAAATCAAGGCTCCTTTCCTGTGTGATGTGCAAAACGGCATTACTCTGCACGCAGTGCAGGGGAATCGGGCCTCATCTCGCGGCGAGGGGGAAGTCTCATGGTTTTTCTCGAGTTGCGGCGGGAACCTGGGGTATATTCTCGAGTTACGATGGGGATGGCCCTTCCACACACGTGTTTGTTCAGCGAAGTCAGGACTCCTGCCTAGTTACGAGGGACAACTCGGGATTCTCCTCGAGGCTTGGCAGGGCAATTGGGACGCCTCTCCAGCTGAGCCGGGAGACCAAGGGTCCCTTTCCACGTGCCACAGGAATCCTGGGACTCCTATCAAGTTTCACGAGGAGTCAGGCATCGTCTCCTTTGGAGGCACTGATCTCCGTGTCCCTCTGGAGTTTTCAAAGGATGTGAGGCCTCCGGTCGCCATGAGGTGGGGAACTAGGTCTTTCTCTGTGGTCTCCACAGGGGATTCAGACATCCTTTCGTCTTGGGAGATGCAAGACGAGCCTGCCTTCAAGTCACTGCAGGCATATCCGGCCTTATTTCGAGCCAGGGCATCGCGGTGTCAATTCCACTTGAGGCCGCAAACTCAGGGTCCCTCTCACATACTTAGAGCTGAAAGAAGCCTCCTCCTGAGGTGCTTGTGGTAAGGTGGTATTCCTCTGGAGTCGAAGCCAGGGACTAATCTCTCATCTCGAGTTGATTTTTGGTCTACGGAGCTCTTTCGTGTTGCTACAGTGTCGTCAGGATCCCTCTAGCCTTGAAACAGTGTTCTTGGTGTTTCTCTGGAGTGCCGTCTAAGAAATCAAGGCTCCTTTCCTGTGTGATGTGCAACACGGCATTGCTCTGCACGCAGTGCAGGGGAATCGGGCCTCATCTCGCGGCGAGGGGGAAGTCTCATGGTTTTTCTCGAGTTTCGGCAGGAACCTGTGGTATATTCTCGAGTTGCGACGGAGATGGCCCTTCCAAACACGTGTTTTTTCAGCGACGTCAGGACTCCTGCCTAGTTGCGAGGGACAACTCAGGATTCGCCCCGAGGCTTGGCAGGGCAATTGGGACGCTTCTCCAGTTGAGGCGGGAGACCAATGGTCCCTTTCCACGTGCCACAGGAATCCTGGGACTCCTATCAAGTTTCACGAGGAGTCAGGCATCGTCTCCTTTGGAGGCACTGATCTCCGCGTCCCTCTGGAGTTTTCAAAGGATGTGAGGCATCCGGTCGCGATGCGGTGGGGAGCTAGGTCTTTCTCTGTGGTCTCCACAGGGGATTCAGTCACCCTTTCGACTTGGGAGATGCAAGACGAGCCTGCATTCAAGTCACTGCAGGGATATCCGGCCTTATTCCCAGTCAGGGCATCGCGGTGTCCATTCCACTTGAGGCCGCAAACTCAGGGTCCCTCTCACATACCTAGAGCTGAGAGAAGCCTCCACTTGAGTTGCTTGTGGTAAGGTGGTATTCCTCTGGAGTCGAAGCCAAGGACTAACCTCTCATCTCGAGTTGATTTTTGGTCCAGGGAGCTCTTTCGTGTTGCTCCAGTGACCTCAGGATCCCTCTAGCCTTGAAACAGTGTTCTTGGGGTTTCTCTGGAGTGCCATCAAGGAAATCAAGGCTCCTTTCCTGTGTGATGTGCAACACGGAATTGCTCTGCAGGCAGTGCAGGGGAATCGGGCCTCATCTCGTGGCGAGGGGGAAGTCTAATGGTTTTTCTCGAGTTGCGGCGGGAACCTGGGGTATATTCTCGACTTACAACAGGGATGGCCCTTCCACACACGTGTTTGTTCAGCGACGTCAGGACTCCTGCCTAGTTGCGAGGGACAACTCGGGATTCTCCTCGAGGCTTGGCAGGGCAATTGGGACGCCCGTCCAGCTGAGGCAGGAGACCAAGGGTCCCTTTCCACGTGCCACAGGAATCCTGGGACTCCTATCAAGTTTCACCAGGAGTCAGGCATCGTCTTCTTTGGAGGCACTGATCTCCGCGTCCCTCTGGAATTTTCCAAATATATGAGGCCTCCGGTCGCGATGAGGTGGGGAACTAGGTCTTTCTCTGTGGTCTCCAGAGGGGATTCAGACATCCTTTCATCTTGGGAGATGAAAGACGAGCCTGCATTCAAGTCACAGCAGGGATATCCGGCCTTATTTCGAGTCAGGGCATCGCGGTGTCCATTTCACTTGAGGGCGCAAACTCAGGGTACCTCTCACATACCTAGAGCTGAGAGAAGCCTCCTCTTGAGGTGCTTGTGGTAAGGTGGTATTCCTCTGGAGTCGAAGCCAGGGACTAACCTCTCATCTTGAGATGATTTTTGGTCCACGGAGCTCTTCCGTGTTGCTACAGTGACCTCAGGATCCCTCTAGCCTTGAAACACTGTTCTTGGGGTTTCTGTGGAGTGCCATCAAGGAAATCAAGGCTCCTTTCCTGTGTGATGTGCAAAACGGCATTGCTCTGCACGCAGTGCAGGGGAATCGGGCCTCATCTCGCGGCGAGGGGGAAGTCTCATGGTTTTTCTCGAGTTGCGGCGGGAACCTGGGGTATATTCTCGAGTTACGATGGGGATGGCCCTTCCACACACGTGTTTGTTCAGCGAAGTCAGGACTCCTGCCTAGTTGCGAGGGACAACTCCGGATTCTCCTCGAGGCTTGCCAGGGCAATTGGGACGCCTCTCCAGCTGAGCCGGGAGACCAAGGGTCCCTTTCCACGTGCCACAGGAATCCTGGGACTCCTATCAAGTTTCACGAGGAGTCAGGCATCGTCTCCTTTGGAGGCACTGATCTCCGTGTCCCTCTGGAGTTTACAAAGGATGTGAGGCCTCCGGTCGCCATGAGGTGGGGAACTAGGTCTTTCTCTGTGGTCTCCACAGGGGATTCAGACATCCTTTCGTCTTGGGAGATGCAAGACGAGCCTGCCTTCAAGTCACTGCAGGCATATCCGGCCGTATTTCGAGCCAGGGCATTGCGGTGTCCATTCCACTTGAGGCCGCAAACTCAGGGTCCCTCTCACATACCTAGAGCTGAAAGAAGCCTCCTCTTGAGGTGCTTATGGTAAGGTGGTATTCCTCTAGAGTCGAAGCCAGGGACTAACCTCTCATCTCGAGTTGATTTTTGGTCTACGGAGCTCTTTCGTGTTGCTACAGTGACGTCAGGATCCCTCTAGCCTTGAAACAGTGTTCTTGGTGTTTCTCTGGAGTGCCATCTAAGAAATCAAGGCTCCTTTCCTGTGTGATGTGCAACACGGAATTGCTCTGCACGCAGTGCAGGGGAATCGGGCCTCATCTCGCAGCGAGGGGGAAGTCTCATGGTTTTTCTCGAGTTTCGGCGGGAACCTGTGGTATATTCTCGAGTTGCGACGGGGATGGCCCTTCCAAACACGTGTTTTTTCAGCGACGTCAGGACTCCTGCCTAGTTGCGAGGGACAACTCGGGATTCTCCTCGAGGCTTGGCAGGGCAATTGGGACGCCCGTCCAGCTGAGGCAGGAGACCAAGGGTCCCTTTCCACGTGCCACAGGAATCCTGGGACTCCTATCAAGTTTCACCAGGAGTCAGGCATCGTCTTCTTTGGAGGCACTGATCTCCGCGTCCCTCTGGAATTTTCCAAATATGTGAGGCCTCCGGTCGCGATGAGGTGGGGAACTAGGTCTTTCTCTGTGGTCTCCAGAGGGGATTCAGACAGCCTTTCGTCTTGGGAGATGCAAGACGAGCCTGCATTCAAGTCACTGCAGGCATATCCGGCCTTATTTCGAGTCAGGGCATCGCGGTGTCCATTCCACTTGAGGCCGCAAACTCAGGGTCCTTCTCACATATCTAGAGCTCAGAGAAGCCTCCTCTTGAGGTGCTTGTGGTAAGGTGGTATTCCTCTGGAGTCGAAGCCAGGGACTAACCTCTCATCTCGAGTTGATTTGTGGTCCACGGAGCTCTTTCGTGTTGCTCCAGTGACCTCAGGATCTCTCTAGCCTTGAAACAGTGTTCTTGGGGTTTCTGTGGAGTGCCATCAAGCAAATCAAGGCTCCTTTCCTGTGTGATGTGCAAGACGGCATTGCTCTGCACGCAGTGCAGGGGAATCGGGCCTCATCTCGCGGCGAGGGGAAAGTCTCATGGTTTTTCTCGAGTTGCTGCGAGAACCTGGGGTATATTCTCGAGTTACGACGGGGATGGCCCTTCCACACACGTGTTTGTTCAGCGACGTCAGGACTCCTGCCTAGTTGCGAGGGACAACTCGGGATTCTCCTCGATGCTTGGCAGGCAAATTGGGACGCCTCTCCAGCTGAGGCGGGAGACCAGGGTTCCCTTTCCACGTGCCACAGGAATCCTGGGACTCCTATCAAGTTTCACGAGGAGTCAGGCATCGTCTCCTTTGGAGGCACTGATCTCCGCGTACCTCTGGAGTTTTCAAAGGATGTGAGGCCTCCGGTCGCGATGAGGTGGGGAACTAGGTCTTTCTCTGTGGCCTCCAGAGGGGATTCAGACATCCTTTCGTCTTGGGAGATGCAAGACGAGCCTGCATTCAAGTCACTGCAGGCATATCCGGCCTTATTGCAGTCAGGGCTTCGCAGTGTCCATTCCACTTGAGGCTGCAAACTCAGGGTCCCTCTCACAGACATAGAGCTGAGAGAAGCCTCCTCTTGAGGTGCTTGTGGTAAGGTGGTATTCCTCTGGAGTCCAAGCCAGGGACTAACCTCTCATCTCGAGTTGATTTTTGGTCCACGGAGCTCTTTCATGTTGCTACAGTGACCTCAGGATCCCCCTGGCCTTGAAACAGTGTTCTTGGGGTTTCTCTGGAGTGCCATCAAGGAAATCAAGGCTCCTTTCCTTTGTGATATGCAACACGGCATTGCTCTGCACTCAGTGCAGGGGAATCGGGCCTCATCTCGCAGCAAGGGGGAAGTCTCATGGTTTTTCTCGAGTTGCGGAGGGAACCTGGGGTATATTCTCGAGTTATGACGGGGAAGGGCCTTCCACACACCTGTTTGTTCAGCGACGTCAGGATTCCTGCCTAGTTGCGAGGGACAACTCGGGATTCTCCTCGAGGCTTGGCAGGGCAATTGGGACGCCTCTCCAGCTGAGGCGGGAGACCAAGGTTCCCTTTCCACGTGCCACAGGAATCCTGGGACTCCTATCAAGTTTTACGAGGAGTCAGGCATCGTCTCCTTTGGAGGCACTGATCTCCGCGTCCCTCTGGAGTTTTCAAAGGATGTGAGGCCTCCGGGAGCGATGAGGTGGGGAACTAGGTTTTTCTCTGTGGTCTCCACACGGGATTCAGACATCATTTCGTCTTGGGAGATGCAAGACGAGCCTGCATTCAAGTCACTGCAGGCATATCCGGCCTTATTTCGAGTCAGGGCATCGCGGTGTCCATTCCACTTGAGGCCGCAAACTCAGGGTCCCTCTCACATACCTAGAGCTGAGAGAAGCCTCCTCTTGAGGTGCTTGTGGTAAGGTGGTATTCTTCTGGAGTCGAAGCCAGGGACTAACCTCTCATCTCGAGTTGATTTTTGGTGCACGGAGCTCTTTTGTGTTGCTACAGTGACTTCAGGATCCCTCTAGCCTTCAACAGTATTCTTGGGGTTTCTCTGGAGTGCCATCAAAGTAATCAAGGCTCCTTTCCTGTGTGATGTGCAACACGGAATGGCTCTGCATGCAGTGCAGGGGAATCGGGCCTCATCTCGCGGCGAGGGGGAAGTCTCATGGTTTTTCTCGAGTTGCGGCGGGAACCTGGGGTATATTCTAGAGTTACGACGGGGATTGCCCTTCCACACACGTGTTTGTTCAGCGACGGCAGGTCTTCTGCCTAGTTGCGAGGGACAACTCGGGATTCTCCTCGAGGCTTGGCAGGGCAATTGGGACGCCTCTCCAGCTGAGGGGGGAGACCAAGGGTCCCTTTCCACGTGCCACAGGAATCCTGGGACTCCTATCAAATTTCATGAGGAGTCAGGCATCGTCTCCTTTGGAGGCACTGATCTCCGCGTCCCTCTGGAGTTTTCAAAGGATGTGAGGCCTTCGGTTGCGATGAGGTGGGGATCTATGTCTTTCTCTGTGGTCTCCACAGGGGATTCAGACATCCTTTCGTCTTGGGAGATGCAAGACGAGCCTGCATTCAAGTCACTGCAGGGATATCCGGCCTTATTTCGAGTCAGGGCATTTCAGTGTCCATTTCACTTGAGGTCGCAAACTCAGGGTCCCTCTCACATACCTAGAGCTGAGAGAAGCCTCCTTTTGAGGTGCTTCTCGTAAGGTGGTATTCCTCTGGAGTCGAAGCCAGGGACTAACCTCTCATCTCGAGTTGATTTTTGGTCCACGGAGCTCTTTCCTGTTGCTACAGTGACCTCAGGATCCCTCTAGCCTTGAAACAGTGTTCTTGGGCATTCTCTGGTGTGCCATCAAGGAAATCAAGGCTCCTTTCCTGTATGATGTGTAACACGGCATTGCTCTGCACGCAGTGCAGGGGAATCGGGCCTCATGTCGCGGCGAGGGGGAAGTCTCATCGTTTTTCTCGAGTTGCGGTGGGAACCTGGGGTATATTCTCGAGTTACGACGGGAATGGCCCTTCCACACACGTGTTTGTTCAGCGACGTCAGGACTCCTGCCTAGTTGCGAGGGACAACTCGGGATTCTCCTCGAGGCTTGGCAGGGCAATTGGGACGCCTCTCCAGCTGAGGCGGGAGACCAAGTGTCCCTTTCCACGTGCCACAGGAATCCTCGGACTCCTATCAAGTTTCACGAGGAGTCAGGCATCGTCTCCTTTTGCGGCACTGATCTCCGCATACCTCCGCAGTTTCCAGAGGATGTGAGGCCTCCGGTCGCGATGAGGTGGGGAACTAGGTCTTTCTCTGTGGTCTCCACATGGGATTCAGACATCCTTTCGTCTTGGGAGATGCAAGACGAGCCTGCATTCAAGTCACTGCAGGGATATCTGGCCTTATTTCGAGTAGGGCATCGCGGTGTCCATTCCACTTGAGGCCGCAAATTCAGGGTCCCTCTCACATACCTAAAGCTGAGAGAAACCTCCTCTTGAGGTGCTTGTGGTAAGGTGGGATTTGTCTAGAGTCGAAGCCAGGGACTAACCTCTCATCTCGAGTTGATTTGTGGTCCACGGAGCTCTTTCTTGTTGCTACAGTGACCTCAGGATCCCTCTAGCCCTGAAACAGTGTTCGTGAGATTTCTCTGGAGTGCCATCAAGGAAATCAAGACTCCTTTCCAGTGTGATGTGCAACACGGAATGGCTCTGCATGCAGTGCAGGAGAATCGGGCCTCATCTCGCGGCGAGGGGGAAGCCTCATGGTTTTTCTCGAGTTGCGGCGGGAACCTGGGGTATATTCTCGAGTTACGACGGGGATGGCCCTTCCACACACGTGTTTGTTCAGCGACGTCAGGACTCCTGCCTAGTTGCGAGGGACAACTCGGAATTTTCCTCGAGGATTGGCAGGGCAATTGGGACGCCTGTCCAGCTGAGGCGGGAGACCAAGGGTCCCTTTCCACGTGCCACAGGGATCCTGGGACTCCTATCAAGTTTCACGAGGAGTCAGGAATCGTCTCTTTTGGAGGCACTGATCTCCGCCTCCCTCTGGAATTTTCCAAGGATGTGAGGCTTCCGGTCGCGATGAGGTGGGGAACTAGGTCTTTCTCTGTGGTCTCCACAGGGGATTCAGACATCCTTTCATCTTGGGAAATGCAAGACGAGCCTGCATTAAAGTCACTGCAGGGATATCCGGCCTTATTTCGAGTCAGGGCATCGCGGTGTCCATTCCACTTGAGGACGCAAACTCAGGGTTCCTCTCACATACCTAGAGCTGAGAGAAGCCTCCTCTTGAGGTGCTTGTGGTAAGGTGGTATTCCTCTGGAGTCGAAGCCAGGGACTAACCTCTCATCTCGAGTTGATTTTTGGTCCACGGAGCTCTTTCGTGTTGCTATAGTGACCTCAGGATCCCTCTAGCCTTGAATCAGTGTTCTTGGGGTTTCTCTGGAGTGCCATCAAGGAAATCAAGGCTCCTTTCCTGTGTGATTTGCAACACGGCATTCCTCTGCACGCAGTGCAGGGAAATCGGGCCTCATCTCGCGGCGAGGGGGAAACCTCATGGTTTTTCTCGAGTTGCGGCGGGAACCTGGGGTATATTCTCGAATTGCGACGGGGATGGCCCTTCCACACACGTGTTTGTTCAGCGACGTCAGGACTCCTCCTTAGTTGCGAGGGACAACTCGGGATTCCCCTCGAGCCTTGGCAGGGCAATTGGGACGCCTCTCCAGCTGAGGCGGGAGACCAAGGGCCCCTTTCCACGTGCCACAGGAATCCTGGGACTGCTATCAATTTTCACGAGGAGTCAGGCATCGTCTCCTTTGGAGGCACTGATGTCCGCGTACCTCTGGAGTTTTCAAAGGATGTGAGGCCTCCAGTCGCGATGAGGTGGAGAACTAGGTCTTTCTCTGTGGTCTCCACAGGGGATTCAGACATCCTTTCGTCTTGGGAGATGCAAGACGAGCCTGCATTCAAGTCACTGCAGGGATATCCGGCCTTATTTCGAGTCAGGGCATCGCGGTGTCCATTCAACTTGAAGCCGCAAACTCAGGGTCCCTCTCACATACCTAGAGCTGAGAGAAGCCTCCTCTTGAGGTGCTTGTGGTAAGGTGGTATTCCTCTGGAGTCGAAGCCAGGGACTAACCTCTCATCTCGAGTTGATTTTTGGTCCACGGAGCTCTTTCGTGTTGCTACAGTGACCTCAGAATCCCTCTAGCCTTGAAACAGTGTTCTTGGGCTTTCTCTGGAGTGCCATCAAGGAAATCAAGGCTCCTTTCATGTGTGATGTGCAACACGGAATTGCTCTGCATGAAGTGCAGGGGAATCGGGCCTTATCTCGCGGCGAGGGGGAAGTCTCATGGTTTTTCTCGAGTTGCGGTGGGAACCTGGGGTATATTCTCGAGTTACGACGGAGATGGCCCTTCCACACACGTGTTTGTTCAGCGACGTCAGGACTCCTCTCTAGTTGCGAGGGACAACTCCGGATTCTCTTCGAGGCTTGGCAGGGCAATTGGGACGCCTCTCCAGCTGAGGCGGGAGACCAAGGGCCCCTTTCCACGTGCCACAGGAATCCTCGGACTCCTATCAAGTTTCACGAGGAGTCAGGCATCGTCTCCTTTTGAGGCACTGATCTCCGCATACCTCCGCAGTTTCCGGAGGATGTGAGGCCTCTGGTCGCGATGAGGTGGGGAACTAGGTCTTTCTCTGTGGTCTCCACAGGGGATTCAGACATCCTTTCGTCTTGGGAGATGCAAGACGAGCCTGCATTCAAGTCACTGCAGGGATATCCGGCCTTATTTCGAGTCAGGGCATCGCGGTGTCCATTCCACTTGAGGCCGTAAACTCAGGGTCCCTCTCACATACCTAGAGCTGAGAGAAGCCTCCTCTTGAGGTGCTTGTGGTAAGGTGGGATTTGTCTGGAGTCGAAGCCAGGGACTAACCTCTCATCTCGAGTTGATTTGTGGTCCACGGAGCTCTTTCTTGTTGCTACAGTGACCTCAGGATCCCTCTAGCCTTGAAACAGTGTTCTTGGGCATTCTCTGGTGTGCCATCAAGGAAATCAAGGCTCCTTTCCTGTATGATGTGTAACACGGCATTGCTCTGCACGCAGTGCAGGGGAATCGGGCCTCATGTCGCGGCGAGGGGGAAGTCTCATCGTTTTTCTCGAGTTGCGGTGGGAACCTGGGGTATATTCTCGAGTTACGACGGGAATGGCCCTTCCACACACGTGTTTGTTCAGCGACGTCAGGACTCCTGCCTAGTTGCGAGGGACAACTCGGGATTCTCCTCGAGGCTTGGCAGGGCAATTGGGACGCCTCTCCAGCTGAGGCGGGAGACCAAGTGTCCCTTTCCACGTGCCACAGGAATCCTCGGACTCCTATCAAGTTTCACGAGGAGTCAGGCATCGTCTCCTTTTGCGGCACTGATCTCCGCATACCTCCGCAGTTTCCAGAGGATGTGAGGCCTCCGGTCGCGATGAGGTGGGGAACTAGGTCTTTCTCTGTGGTCTCCACATGGGATTCAGACATCCTTTCGTCTTGGGAGATGCAAGACGAGCCTGCATTCAAGTCACTGCAGGGATATCTGGCCTTATTTCGAGTAGGGCATCGCGGTGTCCATTCCACTTGAGGCCGCAAATTCAGGGTCCCTCTCACATACCTAAAGCTGAGAGAAACCTCCTCTTGAGGTGCTTGTGGTAAGGTGGGATTTGTCTAGAGTCGAAGCCAGGGACTAACCTCTCATCTCGAGTTGATTTGTGGTCCACGGAGCTCTTTCTTGTTGCTACAGTGACCTCAGGATCCCTCTAGCCCTGAAACAGTGTTCGTGAGATTTCTCTGGAGTGCCATCAAGGAAATCAAGACTCCTTTCCAGTGTGATGTGCAACACGGAATGGCTCTGCATGCAGTGCAGGAGAATCGGGCCTCATCTCGCGGCGAGGGGGAAGCCTCATGGTTTTTCTCGAGTTGCGGCGGGAACCTGGGGTATATTCTCGAGTTACGACGGGGATGGCCCTTCCACACACGTGTTTGTTCAGCGACGTCAGGACTCCTGCCTAGTTGCGAGGGACAACTCGGAATTTTCCTCGAGGATTGGCAGGGCAATTGGGACGCCTGTCCAGCTGAGGCGGGAGACCAAGGGTCCCTTTCCACGTGCCACAGGGATCCTGGGACTCCTATCAAGTTTCACGAGGAGTCAGGAATCGTCTCTTTTGGAGGCACTGATCTCCGCCTCCCTCTGGAATTTTCCAAGGATGTGAGGCTTCCGGTCGCGATGAGGTGGGGAACTAGGTCTTTCTCTGTGGTCTCCACAGGGGATTCAGACATCCTTTCATCTTGGGAAATGCAAGACGAGCCTGCATTAAAGTCACTGCAGGGATATCCGGCCTTATTTCGAGTCAGGGCATCGCGGTGTCCATTCCACTTGAGGACGCAAACTCAGGGTTCCTCTCACATACCTAGAGCTGAGAGAAGCCTCCTCTTGAGGTGCTTGTGGTAAGGTGGTATTCCTCTGGAGTCGAAGCCAGGGACTAACCTCTCATCTCGAGTTGATTTTTGGTCCACGGAGCTCTTTCGTGTTGCTATAGTGACCTCAGGATCCCTCTAGCCTTGAATCAGTGTTCTTGGGGTTTCTCTGGAGTGCCATCAAGGAAATCAAGGCTCCTTTCCTGTGTGATTTGCAACACGGCATTCCTCTGCACGCAGTGCAGGGAAATCGGGCCTCATCTCGCGGCGAGGGGGAAACCTCATGGTTTTTCTCGAGTTGCGGCGGGAACCTGGGGTATATTCTCGAATTGCGACGGGGATGGCCCTTCCACACACGTGTTTGTTCAGCGACGTCAGGACTCCTCCTTAGTTGCGAGGGACAACTCGGGATTCCCCTCGAGCCTTGGCAGGGCAATTGGGACGCCTCTCCAGCTGAGGCGGGAGACCAAGGGCCCCTTTCCACGTGCCACAGGAATCCTGGGACTGCTATCAATTTTCACGAGGAGTCAGGCATCGTCTCCTTTGGAGGCACTGATGTCCGCGTACCTCTGGAGTTTTCAAAGGATGTGAGGCCTCCGGTCGCGATGAGGTGGAGAACTAGGTCTTTCTCTGTGGTCTCCACAGGGGATTCAGACATCCTTTCGTCTTGGGAGATGCAAGACGAGCCTGCATTCAAGTCACTGCAGGGATATCCGGCCTTATTTCGAGTCAGGGCATCGCGGTGTCCATTCAACTTGAAGCCGCAAACTCAGGGTCCCTCTCACATACCTAGAGCTGAGAGAAGCCTCCTCTTGAGGTGCTTGTGGTAAGGTGGTATTCCTCTGGAGTCGAAGCCAGGGACTAACCTCTCATCTCGAGTTGATTTTTGGTCCACGGAGCTCTTTCGTGTTGCTACAGTGACCTCAGAATCCCTCTAGCCTTGAAACAGTGTTCTTGGGCTTTCTCTGGAGTGCCATCAAGGAAATCAAGGCTCCTTTCATGTGTGATGTGCAACACGGAATTGCTCTGCATGAAGTGCAGGGGAATCGGGCCTTATCTCGCGGCGAGGGGGAAGTCTCATGGTTTTTCTCGAGTTGCGGTGAGAACCTGGGGTATATTCTCGAGTTACGACGGAGATGGCCCTTCCACACACGTGTTTGTTCAGCGACGTCAGGACTCCTCTCTAGTTGCGAGGGACAACTCCGGATTCTCTTCGAGGCTTGGCAGGGCAATTGGGACGCCTCTCCAGCTGAGGCGGGAGACCAAGGGCCCCTTTCCACGTGCCACAGGAATCCTCGGACTCCTATCAAGTTTCACGAGGAGTCAGGCATCGTCTCCTTTTGAGGCACTGATCTCCGCATACCTCCGCAGTTTCCGGAGGATGTGAGGCCTCCGGTCGCGATGAGGTGGGGAACTAGGTCTTTCTCTGTGGTCTCCACAGGGGATTCAGACATCCTTTCGTCTTGGGAGATGCAAGACGAGCCTGCATTCAAGTCACTGCAGGGATATCCGGCCTTATTTCGAGTCAGGGCATCGCGGTGTCCATTCCACTTGAGGCCGTAAACTCAGGGTCCCTCTCACATACCTAGAGCTGAGAGAAGCCTCCTCTTGAGGTGCTTGTGGTAAGGTGGGATTTGTCTGGAGTCGAAGCCAGGGACTAACCTCTCATCTCGAGTTGATTTGTGGTCCACGGAGCTCTTTCTTGTTGCTACAGTGACCTCAGGATCCCTCTAGCCCTGAAACAGTGTTCGGGAGATTTCTCTGGAGTGCCATCAAGGAAATCAAGGCTCCTTTCCAGTGTGATGTGCAACACGGAATGGCCCTGCATGCAGTGCAGGGGAATCGGGCCTCATCTCGCGGCGAGGGGGAAGTCTCATGGTTTTTCTCGAGTTGCAGCGGGAACCTGGGGTATATTCTCGAGTTACGACGGGGATTGCCCTTCCACACACGTGTTTGTTCAGCGACGTCAGGACTCCTGCCTAGTTGCGAGGGACAACTCGGGATTCTCCTCGAGGCTTGGCAGGGCAATTGGGACGCCTCTCCAGCTGAGGCGTGAGACCAAGGGGCCCTTTCCACGTGCCACAGGAATCCTGGGACTCCTATCAAGTTTCACGAGGAGTCAGGCATCGTCTCCTTTGGAGGCACTGATCTCCGCATCCCTCTGGAGTATTACAAGGATGTGAGCCCTCCGGTCGCGATGAGGTGGGGAACTAGGTCTTTCTCTGTGGTCTCCACAGGGGATTCAGACATCCTCTCATCTTGGGAGGTGCAAGACGAGCCTGCATTCAAGTCACTGTAGGCATGCCGGGTCTTATTTCGAGTCAGGGCATCGCGGTGTCCATTCCACTTGATGCCACAAACTCAGGGTCCCTCTCACATACCTAGAGCTGAGAGAAGCCTCCTCTTGAGGTGCTTGTGGTAAGGTGGTATTCCTCTGGAGTCGAAGCCAGGGACTAACCTCTCATCTCGAGTTGATTTTTGGTCCACGGAGCTCTTTCTTGTTGCTACAGTGACCTCAGGATCCCTCTAGCCCTGAAACAGTGTTCTTGGGCTTTCTCTGGAGTGCCATCAAGGAAATTAAGGCTCCTTTCCTGTGTGATGTGCAACACGGCATTGCTCTGCATGCAGTGCAGGGGAATCGGGCCTCATCTCGCGGCGAGGGGGAAGTCTCATGGTTTTTCTCGAGTTGCGGCGGGAACCTGGGGTATATTCTCGAGTTACGACGGGGATGGCCCTTCCACACACGTGTTTGTTCAGCGACGTCAGGACTCCTGCCTAGTTGCGAGGGACAACTCGGGATTCTCCTCGAAACTTGGCAGGTCAATTGGGACACCTCTCCACCTGAGGCGGGAGACCAAGGGTCCCTTTCCACGTGCCACAGGAATCCTGGGACTCCTATCAAGTTTCACGAGGAGTCAGGCATCGTCTCCTTTGGAGGCACTGATATCCGTGTCCCTCTGGAATTTTCAAAGGATGTGAGGCCTCCGGTCGCGATAAAGTGGGGAACTAGGTCTTTCTCTATGGTCTCCACAGGGGATTCAGAGATCCTTTCGTCTTGGGAGATGCAAGACGAGCCTGCATTCAAGTCACTGCAGGCATATCCGGCCTTATTTCGAGTAAGGGCATCGCGGTGTCCATTCCACTTGAGGCCGCACACTCAGGGTCCCTCTCACATACCTAGAGCTGAGAGAAGCCTCCTCTTGAGGTGCTTGTGGTAAGGTGGTATTCCTCTGGAGTCGAAGCCAGGCACTAACCTCTCATCTCGAGTTGATTTGTGGTCCACGGAGCTCTTTCGTGTTGCTACAGTGACCTCAGAATCCCTCTAGCCTTGAAACAGTGTTCATGGGCTTTCTCTGGAGTGCCATCAAGGAAATCAAGGCTCCTTTCCTGTGTGATGTGCAACACGGCATTGCTCTGCACGCAGTGCAGGGGAATCGGGCCTCATCTCGCGGCGAGGGGGAAGTCTCATGGTTTTTCTCGAGTTGCGGCGGGAACCTGGGGTATATTCTCGAGTTACGACGGGGATGGCCCTTCCACACACGTGTTTGTTCAGCGACGTCAGGACTCCTGCCTAGTTGCGAGGGTCAACTCGGGATTCTCCTCGAGGCTTGGCAGGGCAATTGGGACGCCTCTCCAGCTGAGGCGGTAGACCAAGGGTCCCTTTCCACGTGCCACAGGAATCCTGGGACTCCTATCAAGTTTCACGAGGAGTCAGGCATCGTCTCCTTTGGATGCACTCATCTCTGCGTCCCTCTGGAGTTTTCAAAGGATGTGAGGCCGCCGGTCGCGATGAGGTGGGGAACTAGGGCTTTCTCTGTGGTCTCCACAGGGGATTCAGACATCCTTTCGTCTTGGGAGATGCAAGACGAGCCTGCATTCAAGTCACTGCAGGGATATCCGGCCTTATTTCGAGTCAGGGCATCGCGGTGTCCATTCCACTTGAGGCCGCAAACTCAGGGTCCCTCTCACATACTTAGAGCTGAGAGAAGCCTCCTCTTGAGGTGCTTGTGGTAAGGTGGGATTTGTCTGGAGTCGAAGCCAGGGACTATCCTCTCATCTCGAGTTGATTTGTGGTCCACGGAGCTCTTTCTTGTTGCTACAGTGACCTCAGGATCCCTCTAGCCCTGAAACAGTGTTCGTGAGATTTCTCTGGAGTGCCATCAAGGAAATCAAGGCTCCTTTCCTGTGTGATGTGCAACACGGAATGGCTCTGCATGCAGTGCAGGGGAATCGGGCCTCATCTCGCGGCGAGGGGGAAGTCTCATGGTTTTTCTCGAGTTGCAGCGGGAACCTGGGGTATATTCTCGAGTTTCGACGGGGATGGCCCTTCCACACACGTGTTTGTTCAGCGACGGCAGGTCTTCTGCCTAGTTGCGAGGGACAACTCGGGATTCTCCTCGAGGCTTGGCAGGGCAATTGGGACGCCTCTCCAGCTGAGGCGGGAGACCAAGGGTCCCTTTCCACATGCCACAGGAATCCTGGGACTCCTATCAAGTTTCACGAAGAGTCAGGCATCGTCTCCTTTGGAGGCACTGATCTCCGCGTCCCTCTGGAGTTTTCAAAGGATCTGAGGCCTCCGGTTGCGATGAGGTGGGGAACTATGTCTTTCTCTGTGGTCTCCACAGCGGCTTCAGACATCCTTTCGTCTTGGGAGATGCAAGACGAGCCTGCATTCAAGTCACTGCAGGCATATCCCGCCTTATTTCGAGTCAGGGCATTTCAGTGTCCATTTCACTTGAGGTCGCAAACTCAGGGTCACTCTCACATACGTAGAGCTGAGAGAAGCCTCCTTTTGAGGTGCTTCTCGTAAGGTGGTATTCCTCTGGAGTCGAAGCCATGGACTAACCTCTCATCTCGAGTTGATTTTTGGTCCACGGAGCTCTTTCCTGTTGCTACAGTGACCTCAGGATCCCGCTAGCCTTAAAACAGTGTTTTTGGGCATTCTCTGGTGTGCCATCACGGAAATTAAGGCTCCTTTCCTGTGTGATGTGCAACACGGCATTGCTCTGCACGTAGTGCAGGGGAATCGGGCCTCATCTCGCGGCGAGGGGGAAGTCTCATGGTTTTTCTCGAGTTGCGGCGGGAACCTGCGGTATATTCTCGAATTGCGACGGGGATGGCCCTTCCACACACGTGTTTGTTCAGCGACGTCAGGACTCCTGCCTAGTTGCGAGGGACAACTCGGGATTCCCCTCGAGGCTTGGCAGGGCAATTGGGACGCCTCTCCAGCTGAGGCGGGAGACCAAGGGTCCCTTTCCACGTGCCACAGGAATCCTGGGACTCCTATCAAGTTTCACGAGGAGTCAGGCATCGTCTCCTTTGGAGGCACTGATATCCGTGTCCCTCTGGAATTTTCAAAGGATGTGAGGCCTCCGGTCGCGATAAAGTGGGGAACTAGGTCTTTCTCTATGGTCTCCACAGGGGATTCAGACATCCTTTCGTCTTGGGAGATGCAAGACGAGCCTGCATTCAAGTCACTGCAGGGATATCCGGCCTTATTTCGAGTCAGGGCATCGCGGTGTCCATTCCACTTGAGGCAGCACACTCAGGGTCCCTCTCACATACCTAGAGCTGAGAGAAGCCTCCTCTTGAGGAGCTTGTGGTAAGGTGGTATTCCTCTGGAGTCGAAGCCAGGGACTAACCTCTCATCTCGAGTTGATTTGTGGTCCATGGAGCTCTTTCGTGTTGCTACAGTGACCTCAGAATCCCTCTAGCCTTGAAACAGTGTTCATGGGCTTTCTCTGGAGTGCCATCAAGGAAATCAAGGCTCCTTTCCTGTGTGATGTGCAACACGGCATTGCTCTGCACGCAGTGCAGGGGAATCGGGCCTCATCTCCCGGCGAGGGGGAAGTCTAATGGTTTTTCTCGAGTTGCGGCGGGAACCTGGGGTATATTCTCGAGTTACGACGGGGATGGCCCTTCCACACACGTGTCTGTTCAGTGACGTCAGGACTCCTGCCTAGTTGCGAGGGACAACTCGGGATTCTCCTCGAGGCTTGGCAGGGCAATTGGGACGCCTCTCCAGCTGAGGCGGTAGACCAAGGGTCCCTTTCCACGTGCCACAGGAATCCTGGGACTCCTATCAACTTTCACGAGGAGTCAGGCATCGTCTCCTTTGAATGCACTCATCTCTGCGTCCCTCTGGAGTTTTCAAAGGATGTGAGGCCGCCGGTCGCGATGAGGTGGGGAACTAGGGCTTTCTCTGTGGTCTCCACAGGGGATTCAGACATCCTTTCGTCTTGGGAGATGCAAGACGAGCCTGCATTCAAGTCACTGCAGGGATATCCGGCCTTATTTCGAGTCAGGGCATCGCGGTGTCCATTCCACTTGAGGCCGCAAACTCAGGGTCCCTCTCACATACTTAGAGCTGAGAGAAGCCTCCTCTTGAGGTGCTTGTGGTAAGGTGGGATTTGTCTGGAGTCGAAGCCAGGGACTAACCTCTCATCTCGAGTTGATTTTTGGTCCACGGAGCTCTTTCTTGTTGCTACAGTGACCTCAGGATCCCTCTAGCCCTGAAACAGTGTTCGTGAGCTTTCTCTGGAGTGCCATCAAGGAAATCAAGGCTCCTTTCGAGTGTGATGTGCAACACGGAATGGCTCTGCATGCAGTGCAGGGGAATCGGGCCTCATCTCGCGGCGAGGGGGAAGTCTCATGGTTTTTCTCGAGTTGCAGCGGGAACCTGGGGTATATTCTCGAGTTACGACGGGGATTGCCCTTCCACACACGTGTTTGTTCAGCGACGGCAGGTCTTCTGCCTAGTTGCGAGGGACAACTCGGGATTCTCCTCGAGGCTTGGCAGGGCAATTGGGACGCCTCTCCAGCTGAGGCGGGAGACCAAGGGTCCCTTTCCACATGCCACAGGAATCCTGGGACTCCTATCAAGTTTCACGAAGAGTCAGGCATCGTCTCCTTTGGAGGCACTGATCTCCGCGTCCCTCTGGAGTTTTCAAAGGATCTGAGGCCTCCGGTTGCGATGAGGTGGGGAACTATGTCTTTCTCTGTGGTCTCCACAGCGGCTTCAGACATCCTTTCGTCTTGGGAGATGCAAGACGAGCCTGCATTCAAGTCACTGCAGGCATATCCCGCCTTATTTCGAGTCAGGGCGTTTCAGTGTCCATTTCACTTGAGGTCGCAAACTCAGGGTCACTCTCACATACGTAGAGCTGAGAGAAGCCTCCTTTTGAGGTGCTTCTCGTAAGGTGGTATTCCTCTGGAGTCGAAGCCAGGGACTAACCTCTCATCTCGAGTTGATTTTTGGTCCACGGAGCTCTTTCCTGTTGCTACAGTGACCTCAGGATCCCGCTAGACTTAAAACAGTGTTTTTGGGCATTCTCTGGTGTGCCATCAAGGAAATTAAGGCTCCTTTCCTGTGTGATGTGCAACACGGCATTGCTCTGCACGTAGTGCAGGGGAATCGGGCCTCATCTCGCGGCGAGGGGGAAGTCTCATGGTTTTTCTCGAGTTGCGGCGGGAACCTGGGGTATATTCTCGAATTGCGACGGGGATGGCCCTTCCACACACGTGTTTGTTCAGCGACGTCAGGACTCCTGCCTAGTTGCGAGGGACAACTCGGGATTCCCCTCGAGCCTTGGCAGGGCAATTGGGACGCCTCTCCAGCTGAGGCGGGAGACCAAGGGCCCCTTTCCACGTGCCACAGGAATCCTGGGACTGCTATTAATTTTCACGAGGAGTCAGGCATCGTCTCCTTTGGAGGCACTGATCTCCGCGTACCTCTGGAGTTTTCAAAGGATGTGAGGCCTCCGGTCGCGATGACGTTCAGAACTAGGTCTTTCTCTGTGGTCTCCACAGGGGATTCAGACATCGTTTCGTCTTGGGAGATGCAAGACGAGCCTGCATTCAAGTCACTGCAGGCATATCCGGCCTTATTTCGAGTCAGGGCATCGCGGTGTCCATTCCACTTGAAGCCGCAAACTCAGGGTCCCTCTCAGATACCTAGAGCTGAGAGAAGCCTCCTCTTGAGGTGCTTGTGGTAAGGTGGTATTCCTCTGGATTCGAAGCCAGGGACTAACCTCTCATCTCGAGTTGATTTGTGGTCCACGGAGCTCTTTCTTGTTGCTACAGTGACCTCAGGATCCCTCTAGCCTTGAAATAGTGTTCTTGGGGTTTCTCTGGAGTGCCATCAAGGAAATCAAGGCTCCTTTCCTGTGTGATGTGCAACACGGCATTGCTCTGCACACAGTGTAGGGGAATCGGGCCTCATCTCGCGGCAAGGGGGAAGTCTCATGGTTTTTCTCGAGTTGCGGCGGGAACCTGGGGTATATTATCGAGCTACGACTGGGATGGCCCTTCCACACACCTGTTTGTTCAGCGACGGCAGGACTCCTGCCTAGTTGTGAGGGACAACTCGGGATTCTCCTCGAGGCTTGGTAGGGCAATTGGGACGCCTCTCCAGCTGCGGCGGAAGAACAAGAGTCCCTTTCCACGTGCCACAGTAATCCTGGGACTCCTATCAAGTTTAACGAGGAGTCAGGCATCGTCTCCTTTGGAGGCACTGATCTCCGCGTCCCTATGGAGTTTTCAAAGGATGTGAGGCCTCCGGGAGCGATGAGGTGGGGAACTAGGTTTTTCTCTGTGGTCTCCACACGGGATTCAGACATCCTTTCGTTTTGGGAGATGCAAGACGAGCCTGCATTCAAGTCACTGCAGGCATATCCGTCCTTATTTCGAGTCAGGGCATCGCGGTGTCCATTCCACTTGAGGCCGCAAACTCAGGGTCCCTCTCACATACCTAGAGCTGAGAGAAGCCTCCTCTTGAGGTGCTTGTGGTAAGGTGGTATTCCTCTGGAGTCGAAGCCAGGGACTAACCTCTCATCTCGAGTTGATTTTTGGTGCACGGAGCTCTTTTGTGTTGCTACAGTGACTTCAGGATCCCTCTAGCCTTCAACAGTATTCTTGGGGTTTCTCTGGAGTGCCATCAAAGAAATCAAGGCTCCTTTCCTGTGTGATGTGCAACACGGCATTGCTCTGCACGCAGTGCAGGGGAATCGGGCCTCATCTCGCGGCGAGGGGGAAGTCTCATGGTTTTTCTCGAGTTGCGGCGGGAACCTGGGGTATATTCTCGAGTTACGACGGGGATGGCCCTTCCACACACGTGTTTGTTCAGCGACGTCAGGACTCCTGCCTAGTTGCGAGGGACAACTCGGGATTCTCCTCGAGGCTTGGCAGGGCAATTGGGACGCCTCTCCAGCTGAGGCGGGAGACCAAGGGTCCCTTTTCACGTGCCACAGGAATCCTGGGACTCCTATCAATTTTCAGGAGGAGTCAGGCATCGTCTCCTTTGGAGGCACTGATCTCCGCGTCCCTCTGGAGTTTTCAAAGGATGTGAGGCCTCCGGTCGCGATGAGGTGGGGAACTAGGTCTTTCTCTGTGGTCTCCACAGGGGATTCAGACATCCTTTCGTCTTGGGAGATGCAAGACGAGCCTGCATTCAAGTCACTGCAGGCATATCCGGCCTTATTTCGAGTCAGGGCTTCGCGGTGTCCATTCCACTTGAGGCCGCAAACTCAGGGTCCCTCTCACAGACCTAGAGCTGAGAGAAGCCTCCTCTTGAGGTGCTTGTGGTAAGGTGGTATTCCTCTGGAGTCGAAGCCAGGGTCTAACCTCTCATCTCGAGTTGATTTTTGGTCCACGGAGCTCTTTCGTGTTGCTACAGTGACCTCAGGGTCCCGCTGGCCTTGAAACAGTGTTCTTGGGGTTTCTCTGGAGTGCCATCAAGGAAATCAAGGCTCCTTTCCTGTGTGATATGCAACACGGCCTTGCTCTGCACGCAGTGCAGGGGAATCGGGCCTCATCTCGCGGCAAGGGGGAAGTCTCATGGTTTTTCTCGAGTTGCGGAGGGAACCAGGGGTATATTCTCGAGTTACGACGGGGATGGGCCTTCCACACACCTGTTTGTTCAGCGACGTCAGGACTCCTGCCTAGTTGCGAGGGACAACTCGGGATTCTCCTCGAGGCTTGGCAGGGCAATTGGGACGCCTCTCCAGCTGAGGCGGGAGACTAAGGGTCCCTTTCCACGTGCCACAGGAATCCTGGGACTCCTATCAAGTTTCACGAGGAGTCAGGCATCGTCTCCTTTGGAGGCACTGATCTCCACGTCCCTCTGGAGTTTTCAAAGGATGTGAGGCCTCCGGTCGCGATGAGGTGGGGAACTAGGTCTTTCTCTGTGGTCTCCACAGGAGATTCAGACATCCTTTCGTCTTGGGAGATGCAAGACGAGCCTGCATTCAAGTCACTGCAGGCATATAGGGCCTTATTTCTAGTCAGGGCATCGTGGTGTCCATTCCACTTGAGGCCGCAAACTCAGGGTCCCTCTCACATACCTAGAGCTGAGAGAAGCCTCCTCTTGAGGTGCTTGTGGTAAGGTGGTATTCCTCTGGAGTCGAAGCCAGGCACTAACCTCTCATCTCGAGTTGATTTGTGATCCACGGAGCTCTTTCCTGTTGCTACAGTCACCTCAGGATCCCTCTAGCCTTGAAACAGTGTTCTTGGGGTTTCTCTGGAGTGCCATCAAGGAAATCAAGGCTCCTTTCCTGTGTGATGTGCAACACGGCATGCTCTGCACACAGTGCAGGGGAATCGGGCCTCATCTCGCGGCGAGGGGGAACTCTCATGGTTTTTCTCGAGTTGCGGCGGGAACCTGGGGTATATCATCGAGTTACGACGGGGATGGCCCTTCCACACACCTGCTTGTTCAGCGACGGCAGGACTCCTGCCTAGTTGTGAGGGACAACTCGGGATTCTCCTCGAGGCTTGGCAGGGCAATTGGGACGCCTCTCCAGCTGAAGCGGGAGACCAAGGTTCCCTTTCCACGTGCCACAGGAATCCTGGGACTCCTATCAAGGTTCACGAGGAGTCAGGCATCGTCTCCTTTGGAGGCACTGATTTCCGCGTCCCTCTGCAATTTTCAAAGGATGTGTGGCCTCCGTTCGGGATGAGGTGGGGAACTAGGTCTTTCTCTGTGGTCTCCACAGGGGATTCAGACATCCTTTCGTCTTGGGAGATGCAAGACGAGCCTGCATTCAAGTCACTGCAGGGATATCCGTCCTTATTTCGAGTCAGGGTATCGCGGTGTCCATTCCACTTGAGGCCGCAAACTCAGGGTCCCTCTCACATACCTAGAGCTGAGAGAAGCCTCCTCTTGAGGTGCTTGTGGTAAGGTGGTATTCCTCTGGAGTCGAAGCCAGGGACTAACCTCTCATCTCGAGTTGATTTTTGGTCCACGGAGCTCTTTAGTGTTGCTACAGTGACCTCAGGATCCCTCTAGCCTTGAAACAGTGTTCTTGGGGTTTCTGTGGAGTGCCATCAAGGAAATCAAGGCTCCTTTCCTGTGTGATGTGCAACACGGCATTGCTCTGCACGCAGTGCAGGGGAATCGGGCCTCATCTCGCGGCGAGGGGGAAGTCTCATGGTTTTTCTCGAGTTGCGGCGGGAACCTGGGGTATATTCTCGAGTTACGACGGGTATGGCCCTTCCACACACGTGTTTGTTCAGCAACGTCAGGACTTCTGCCTAGTTGCGAGGGACAACTCGGGATTCTCCTCGAGGCTTGGCAGGGCAATTGGGACGCCTCTCCAGCTGAGGCGTGAGAAAAGGCTCCCTTTCCACGTGCCACAGGAATCCTGGGACTCCTATCAAGTTTCACGAGGAGTCAGGCATCGTCTCCTTTGGAGGCGCTGATCTCTGCGTCACTCTGGAGTTTTCCAAGGATGTGAGGCCTCCGGTCGCGATGAGGTGGGGAACTAGGTCTTTCTCTGTGGTCTCCACAGGGGATTCAGACATCCTTTCGTCTTGGGAGATGCACGACGAGCCTGCATTCAAGTCACTGTAGGGATATCCGGCCTTATTTCGAGTCAGGGCATCGCGGTGTCAATTCCACTTGAGGCCGCAAAATCAGGGTCCCTCTCACATACATAGAGCTGAGAGAAGCCTCCTCTTGAGGTGCTTCAGGTAAGGTGGTATTCCTCTGGAGTCGAAGCCAGGGACTAACCTCTCATCTCGAGTTGATTTTTGGTCCATGGAGCACTTTCGTGTTGCTACAGTGACCTCAGGATCCCTGTAACCTTGAAACAGTGTTCTTGGGGTTTCTCTGGAGTGCCATCAAGGAAATCAAGGCTCCTTTCCTGTGTGATGTGCAACACGGCATTGCTCTGCACTCAGTGCAGGGGAATCGGGCCTCATCTCGCGGCGAGGGGGAAGTCTCATGGTTTTTCTCGAGTTGCGGCGGGAACCTGGGGTATATTCTCGAGTTACGACGGGGATGCACCTTCCACACACGTGTTTGTTCAGCGAAGTCAGGACTCCTGCCTAGTTGCGAGGGACAACTCGGGATTCTCCTCGAGGCTTGGCAGGGCAATTGGGACGTCTCTCCAGCTGAGGCGGGAGACCAAGGGTCCCTTTCCACGTGCCACAGGAATCCTGGGACTCCTATCAAGTTTCACGAGGAGTCAGGCATCGTCTCCTTTGGAGGCACTGATCTCCGCGTCCCTCTGGAGTTTTCCAAGGATGTGAGGCCTGTGTTCGCGAAGAGGTGGGGAACTAGGTCTTTCTCTGTGGTCTCCACAGGGAATTCAGACATCCTTTCGTCTTGGGAGATGCAAGACGAGCCTGCATTCAAGTCACTGCAGGGATATGCGGCCTTATTTCGAGCCAGGGCATGGCGGTGTCCATTCCAATGGAGGCCGCAAACTCAGGTTCCCTCTCACATACCTAGAGCTGAGAGAAGCCTCCTCTTGAGGTGCTTGTGGTAAGGTGGTATTCCTCTGGAGTCGAAGCCAGGGACTAACCTCTCATCTTGAGTTGATTTTTGGTCCACGGAGCTCTTTCGTGTTGCTACAGTGACCTCAGGATCCCTCTAGCCTTGAAACAGTGTTCTTGGTGTTTCTCTCGAGTGCCATCAAGGAAATCAAGGCTCCTTTCCTGTGTGATGTGCAACACGGCATTGCTCTGCACGCAGTGCAGGGGAATCGGGCCTCATCTCGCGGCGAGGGGGAAGTCTCATGGTTTTTCTCGAGTTGCGGCGGGAACCTGGGGTATATTCTCGAGTTACGACGGAGATGGCCCTTCCACACACGTGTTTGTTCAGCGACGTCAGGACTCCTGGCTAGTTGAGAGGGACAACTAGGGATTCTCCTCGAGGCTTGGCAGGGCAATTGGGACTCCTCTCCTGCTGAGGCGTGAGACCAAGGGTCCCTTTCCACGTGCCACAGGAATCCTGGGACTCCTATCAAGTTTCACGAGGAGTCAGGCATCGTCTCCTTTGGAGGCGCTGATCTCTGCGTCACTCTGGAGTTTTCCAAGGATGTGAGGCCTCCGTTCGCGATGAGGTGGGGAACTAGGTCTTTTTCTGTGGTCTCCACAGGGGATTCAGACATCCTTTCATCTTGGGAGATGAAAGACGAGCCTGCATTCAAGTCACAGCAGGGATATCCGGCCTTATTTCGAGTCAGGGCATCGCGGTGTCCATTCCACTTGAGGCCGCAAACTCAGGGTACCTCTCACATACCTAGAGCTGAGAGAAGCCTCCTCTTGAGGTGCTTGTGGTAAGGTGGTATTCCTCTGGAGTCGAAGCCAGGGACTAACCTCTCATCTTGAGTTGATTTTTGGTCCACAGAGCTCTTCCGTGTTGCTACAGTGACCTTAGGATCCCTGTAGCCTTGAAACACTGTTCTTGGGGTTTCTGTGGAGTGCCATCAAGGAAATCAAGGCTCCTTTCCAGTGTGATGTGCAAAACGGCATTGCTCTGCACGCAGTGCAGGGGAATCGGGCCTCATCTCGCGGCGAGGGGGAAGTCTCATGGTTTTTCTCGAGTTGCGGCGGGAACCTGGGGTATATTCTCGAGTTACGACGGGGATGGCCCTTCCACACACGTGTTTGTTCAGCGAAGTCAGGACTCCTGCCTAGTTGCGAGGGACAACTCGGGATTCTCCTCGAGGCTTGGCAGGGCAATTGGGACGCCTCTCCAGCTGAGGCGGGAGACCAGGGGTCCCTATCCACGTTCCACAGGAATCCTGGGACTCCTATCAAGTTTCACGAGGAGTCAGGCATCGTCTCCTTTGGAGGCACTGATCTCCGTGTCCCTCTGGAGTTTTCAAAGTATGTGAGGCCTCCGGTCGCGATGAGGTGGGGAACTAGGTCTTTCTCTGTGGCCTCCAGAGGGGATTCAGACATCCTTTCGTCTTGGGAGATGCAAGACGAGCCTGCATTCAAGTCACTGCAGGGATATCCGGCCTTTTTTCGAGTCAGGGGATCGCGGTGTCCATTCCACTTGAGGCCGCAAACTCAGGGTCCCTCTCACATACCTAGAGCTGAGAGAAGCCTCCTCTTGAGATGCTTCTGGTGGTGGTATTCCTCTGGAGTCTAACCAGGGACTAACCTCTCATCTCGAGTTGATTTTTGGTCCACGGAGCACTTTCGTGTTGCTCCAGTGACTTCAGGATCCCTCTAGCTTTGAAACAGTGTTCGTGAGATTTCTCTGGTGTGCCATCAAGGAAATCAAGGCTCCTTTCCAGTGTGATGTGCAACACGGAATGGCTCTGCATGCAGTGCAGGGGAATCGGGCCTCATCTCGCGGCGAGGGGGAAGTCTCATGGTTTTTCTCGAGTTGCAGCGGGAACCTGGGGTATATTCTCCAATTACGACGGAGATTGCCCTTCCACACACGTGTTTGTTCAGCGACGGCAGGTCTTCTGCCTAGTTGCGAGGAACAACTCGGGATTCTCCTCGAGGCTTGGTAGGGCAATTGGGACGCCTCTCCAGCTGAGGCGGGAGACCAAGGGTCCCTTTCCACGTGCCACAGGAATCCTGGGACTCCTATCAAGTTTCACGAAGAGTCTTCATCGTCTCCTTTGGAGGCACTCATCTCCGCGTCCCTCTGGAGTTTTCAAAGGATGTGAGGCCTCCGGTTGCGATGAGGTGGGGAACTAGGTCTTTCTCTGTGGCCTCCACAGGGGATTCAGACATCCTTTCGTCTTGGGAGATGCAAGACGAGCCTGCATTAAAGTCACTGCAGGCATATCCGGCCTTATTTCGAGTCAGGGCATTTCAGTGTCCATTTCACTTGAGGTCGCAAACTCAGGGTCCCTCTCACATACGTAGAGCTGAGAGAAGCCTCCTTTTCAGGTGCTTCTCGTAAGGTGGTATTCCTCTGGAGTCGAAGCCAGGGACTAACCTCTCATCTCGAGTTGATTTTTGGTCCACGGAGCTCTTTCCTGTTGCTACAGTGACCTCAGGATCCCGCTAGCCTTGAAACAGTGTTCTTGGGCATTCTCTGGTGTGCCATCAAGGAAATCAAGGCTCCTTTCCTGTGTGATGTGCAACACGGCATTGCTCTGCACTCAGTGCAGGGGAATCGGGCCTCATCTCGCGGCGAGGGGGAAGTCTCATGGTTTTTCTCGAGTTGCGGCGGGAAACTGGGGTATATTCTCGAATTGCGACGGGGATGGCCCTTCCACACAAGTGTTTGTTCAGCGACGTCAGGACTCCTGCCTAGTTGCGAGGGACAACTCGGGATTCTCCTCGAGGCTTGGCAGGGCAATTGGGACCCCTCTCCAGCTGAAGCGTGAGACCAAATGTACCTTTCCACGTGCCACAGGAATCCTGGGACTCCTATCAAGTTTCTCGAGTAGTCAGGCATCGTCTCCTTTGGAGGCACTGATCTCCGCATCCCTCTGGAGTTTTCAAAGGATGTGAGGCCTCCGGTCGCGATGAGGTTTTGAACTAGGTCTTTCTCTGTGGCCTCCAGAGGGGATTCAGACATCCTTTCATCTTGGGAGATGCAAGACGAGCCTGCATTCAAGTCACTGCAGGGATATCCGGCCTTATTTCGAGTCAGGGCATGGCGGTGTCTATTCCACTTGAGGCCGCAAACTCAGGGTCCCTCTCACATACCTAGAGCTGACAGAAGAATCCTCTTGAGGACCTTGTGGTAAGGTGGTATTCCTCTGGAGTCGAAGCCAGGGACTAACCTCTCATGTCGAGTTGATTTTTGGTCCACGGAGCTCTTTCGTGCTGCTACAGTGACCTCAGGATCCCTCTAGCCTTGAAACAATGTTCTTGGGGTTTCTCTGGAGTGCCATCAAGGAAATCAAGGCTCCTTTCCTGTGTGATGTGCAACACGGCATTGCTCTGCACACAGTGCAGGGGAATCGGGCCTCATCTCGCGGCGAGGGAGAAGTCTCATGATTATTCTCGAGTTGCGGCGGGAACCTGGGGTGTATTCTCGAGTTAAGACGGGGATGGCCCTTCCACACACTTGTTTGTTCAGCGACTCAGGACTCCTGCCTAGTTGCGAGGGACAACTCGGGATTCTCCTCGAGGCTTGGCAGGGCAATTGGGACGCCTCTCCAGCTGAGGCGGGAGACCAAGGGTCCCTTTCCACGTGCCACAGGAATCCTGGGATTCCTATCAAGTTTCATGAGGAGTCAGGCATCGTCTCCTTTGGAGGCACTGATCTCCGCGTCCCTCTGGAGTTTTCAAAGGATGTGAGGCCTCCGGTCGCGATGAGGTGGGGAACTAGGTCTTTCTCTGTGGTCTCCACAGGGGATTCAGACATCCTTTCGTCTTGGCAGATGCAAGACGAGCCTGCATTCAAGTCACTGCAGGGAAATCCGGTCTTATTTCGAGTCAGGGCATCGCGGTGTCCATTCCACTTGAGGCCGCAAACTCAGGGTCCCTCTCACATACCTAGAGCTGAGAGAAGCCTCCTCTTGAGATGCTTGTGGTAAGGTGGTATTCCTCTGGAGTCGCTGCCAGGGATTAACCTCTCATCTCGAGTTGATTTGTGGCCCACGGAGCTCTTTCATGTTGCTACAGTGACCTCAGGATCCCTCTAGCCTTGAAACAGTGTTCTTGGGGTTTCTCTGGAGTGCCATCAAGGAAATCAAGTCTCCTTTCCTGTGTGATGTGCAACACGGCATTCTTCTGCACGCAGTGCAGGGGAATCGGGCCTCATCTCGCGGCGAGGGGGAAGTCTCATGGTTTTTCTCGAGTTGCGGCGGGAACCTGGGGTACATTCTCGAGTTACGACGGCGATGGCCCTTCCACACACGTGTTTGTTCAGCGACGTCAGGACTCCTGCCTAGTTGCGAGGGACAACTCGGGATTCTCCTCGAGGCTTGGCAGGGCAATTGGGACGCCTCTCCAGCTGAGGAGGGAGACCAAGAGTCCCTTTCCACGTGCCACAGGAATCCTGGGACTCCTATCAAGTTTCACGAGGAGTCAGGCATCGTCTCCTTTGGAGGCACTGATCTCCGCGACCCTCTGGAGTTTTCAAAGAATGTGAGGCCTCCGGTCGCGATGAGGTGGGGAACTAGGTCTTTCTCTGTGGTCTCCACAGGGGATTCAGACATCCTTTCGTCTTGGCAGATGCAAGACGAGCCTGCATTCAAGTCACTGCAGGGATATCCGGCCTTATTTCGAGTCAGGGCATTGCGGTGACCATTCCACTTGAGGCCGCAAACTCAGGGTCCCTCTTACATACCTGGAGCTGAGAGAAGCCTCCTCTTGAGGTGCTTGTGGTAAGGTGGTATTCCTCTGGAGTCGAAGCCAGGGACTAACCTCTCATATCGAGTTGATTTTTGGTCCATGGATCTCTTTCGTGTTGCTACAATGACCTCAGGATCCCTCTAGCCTTGAAACATTGTTCTTGGGGTTTCTCTGTAGTGCCATCAAGAAAATCAAGGCTCCTTTCATGTGTGATGTGCAACACGGAATTGCTCTGCATGCAGTACAAGGGAATCGGGCCTCATCTCGCGGCGAGGGGAAAGTCTCATAGTTTTTCTCGAGTTGCGGCGGGAACCTGGGGTATATTCTCGAGTGACGACGGGGATGGCCCTTCCACACACGTGTTTGTTCAGCGACGTCAGGAGTCCTGCCTAGTTGCGAGGGACAACTCGGGATTCCCCTCGAGCCTTGGCAGGGCAATTGGGACGCCTATCCAGCTGAGGCGGGAGACCAAGGGTCCCTTTCCACGTGCCACAGGAATCCTGGGACTCCTATCAAGTTTCCCGAGGAGTCAGGCATCGTCTCCTTTGGAGGCACTGATCTCCGCATACCTCCGCAGTTTCCAGAGGATGTGAGGCCTCCGGTCGCGATGAGGTGGGGAACTAGGTCTTTCTCTGTGGTCTCCACAGGGGATTCAGATATCCTTTCGTCTTGGGAGATGCAAGACGAGCCTGCATTCAAGTCACTGCAGGCATATCCGGCCTTATTTCGAGTCAGGGCATCGCGGTGTCCATTCCACTTGAGGCCGCAAACTCAGGGTCCCTCTCACATACATAGAGCTGAGAGAAGCCTCCTCTTGAGGTGCTTGTGGTAAGGTGGTATTCCTCTGGAGTCGAAGCCAGGGACTACCCTCTCATCTCGAGTTGATTTGTGGTCCACGGAGCTCTTTCGTGTTGCTCCAGTGACCTCAGGATCCCTCTAGCCTTGAAACAGTGTTCTTGGGGTTTCTCTGGAGTGCCATCAAGGAAATCAAGGCTCCTTTCCTGTGTGATGTGCAACACGGCATTGCTCTGCACTCAGTGCAGGGGAATCGGGCCTCATCTCGCGGCGAGGGGGAAGTCTCATGGTTTTTCTCGAGTTGCGGCGGGAACCTGGGGGATATTCTCGAGTTCCGACGGGGATGGCCCTTCCACACACGTGTTTGTTCAGTGACGTCAGGACTCCTGCCTAGTTGCGAGGGACAACTCGGGATTCTCCTCGAGGCTTGGCAGGGCATTTGGGAAGCCTCTCCAGCTGAGACGGGAGACCAAGGGTCCCTTTCCACGTGCCACAGGAATCCTGGGACTCCTATCAAGTTTCACGAGGAGTCAGGCATCGTCTCCTTTGGAGGCACTGATCTCCGCGTCCCTCTGGAGTTTTCAAAGGATGTGAGGCCTCCAGTCGCGATGAGGTGGGGAACTAGGTCTTTCTCTGTGGTCTCCACAGGGGATTCAGGCATCCTTTCATCTTGGGAGATGCAGGACGAGCCTCCATTCAAGTCACTGCAGGCATACCCGGTCTTATTTCGAGTCAGGGCATCGCGGTGTCCATTCCACTTGAGGACGCAAACTCAGGGTCCCTCTCCCATACCTAAAGCTGAGAGAAGCCTCCTCTTGAGGTGCTTGTGGTAAGGTGATATTCCTCTGGAGTCGAAGCCAGGTACTAACCTCTCATCTCGAGTTGATTTTTGGTCCACGGAGCTCTTTCGTGTTTCTACAGTGACCTCAGGATCCCTCTAGCCTTGAAACAGTGTTCTTGGGGTTTCTGTGGAGTGCCATCAAGGAAATCAAGGCTCCTTTCCTGTGTGATGTGCAATACGGCATTGCTCTGCACGCAGTGCAGGGGAATCGGGCCTCATCTCAAGGCGAGGGGGAAGTCTCATGGTTTTTCTCGAGTTGCGGCGGGAACCTGGGGTATATTCTCGAGTTACGACGGGGATGGCCCTTCCACACACGTGTTTCTTCAGCGACGTAAGGACTCCTGCCTTGTTGCGAGGGACAACTCGGGATTCTCCTCGAGTCTTGGCAGGGCAATTGGGACGCCTCTCCAGCTGAGGTGGGAGACCAAGGGTCCCTTTCCACGTGCCACAGGAATCCTGGGAGGCCTATCAAGTTTCACGAGGAGTCAGGCATCGTCTCCTTTGGAGGCACTGATCTCCGCGTCCCTCTGGAGTTTTCAAAGGATGTGAGGCCTCCGGTCGCGATGAGGTGGGGAACTAGGTCTTTCTCTGTGGTCTCCACAGGGGATTCAGACATCCTTTCGTCTTGGGAGATGCAAGACGAGCCTGCATTCAAGTCACTGCAGGCACATCCGGCCTTAATTCGAGTCAGGGCATCGCGGTGTCCATTCCACTTGAGGCCGCAAACTCAGGGTCCCTCTCACATACCTAGAGCTGAGAGAAGCCTCCTCTTGAGGTGCTTGTGGTAAGGTGGTATTCCTCTGGAGTCGAAGCCAGGGACTAACCTCTCATCTCGAGTTGATTTGTGGTCCACGGAGCTCTTTCGTGTTGCTACAGTGACCTCAGAATCCCTCTAGCCTTGAAACAGTGTTCATGGGCTTTCTCTGGAGTGCCATCAAGGAAATCAAGGCTCCTTTCCTGTGTGATGTGCAACACGGCATTGCTCTGCACGCAGTGCAGGGGAATCGGGCCTCATCTCCCGGCGAGGGGGAAGTCTAATGGTTTTTCTCGAGTTGCGGCGGGAACCTGGGGTATATTCTCGAGTTACGACGGGGATGGCCCTTCCACACACGTGTTTGTTCAGCGACGTCAGGACTCCTGCCTAGTTGCGAGGGACAACTCGGGATTCTCCTCGAGGCTTGGCAGGGCAATTGGGACGCCTCTCCAGCTGAGGCGGTAGACCAAGGGTCCCTTTCCACGTGCCACAGGAATCCTGGGACTCCTATCAACTTTCACGAGGAGTCAGGCATCGTCTCCTTTGGATGCACTCGTCTCTGCGTCCCTCTGGAGTTTTCAAAGGATGTGAGGCCGCCGGTCGCGATGAGGTGGGGAACTAGGGCTTTCTCTGTGGTCTCCACAGGGGATTCAGACATCCTTTCGTCTTGGGAGATGCAAGACGAGCCTGCATTCAAGTCACTGCAGGGATATCCGGCCTTATTTCGAGTCAGGGCATCGCGGTGTCCATTCCACTTGAGGCCGCAAACTCAGGGTCCCTCTCACATACTTAGAGCTGAGAGAAGCCTCCTCTTGAGGTGCTTGTGGTAAGGTGGGATTTGTCTGGAGTCGAAGCCAGGGACTAACCTCTCATCTCGAGTTGATTTTTGGTCCACGGAGCTCTTTCTTGTTGCTACAGTGACCTCAGGATCCCTCTAGCCCTGAAACAGTGTTCGTGAGCTTTCTCTGGAGTGCCATCAAGGAAATCAAGGCTCCTTTCGAGTGTGATGTGCAACACGGAATGGCTCTGCATGCAGTGCAGGGGAATCGGGCCTCATCTCGCGGCGAGGGGGAAGTCTCATGGTTTTTCTCGAGTTGCAGCGGGAACCTGGGGTATATTCTCGAGTTACGACGGGGATTGCCCTTCCACACACGTGTTTGTTCAGCGACGGCAGGTCTTCTGCCTAGTTGCGAGGGACAACTCGGGATTCTCCTCGAGGCTTGGCAGGGCAATTGGGACGCCTCTCCAGCTGAGGAGGGAGACCAAGGGTCCCTTTCCACATGCCACAGGAATCCTGGGACTCCTATCAAGTTTCACGAAGAGTCAGGCATCGTCTCCTTTGGAGGCACTGATCTCCGCGTCCCTCTGGAGTTTTCAAAGGATCTGAGGCCTCCGGTTGCGATGAGGTGGGGAACTATGTCTTTCTCTGTGGTCTCCACAGCGGCTTCAGACATCCTTTCGTCTTGGGAGATGCAAGACGAGCCTGCATTCAAGTCACTGCAGGCATATCCCGCCTTATTTCGAGTCAGGGCATTTCAGTGTCCATTTCACTTGAGGTCGCAAACTCAGGGTCACTCTCACATACGTAGAGCTGAGAGAAGCCTCCTTTTGAGGTGCTTCTCGTAAGGTGGTATTCCTCTGGAGTCGAAGCCAGGGACTAACCTCTCATCTCGAGTTGATTTTTGGTCCACGGAGCTCTTTCCTGTTGCTACAGTGACCTCAGGATCCCGCTAGCCTTAAAACAGTGTTTTTGGGCATTCTCTGGTGTGCCATCAAGGAAATTAAGGCTCCTTTCCTGTGTGATGTGCAACACGGCATTGCTCTGCACGTAGTGCAGGGGAATCGGGCCTCATCTCGCGGCGAGGGGGAAGTCTCATGGTTTTTCTCGAGTTGCGGCGGGAACCTGCGGTATATTCTCGAATTGCGACGGGGATGGCCCTTCCACACACGTGTTTGTTCAGCGACGTCAGGACTCCTGCCTAGTTGCGAGGGACAACTCGGGATTCCCCTCGAGCCTTGGCAGGGCAATTGGGACGCCTCTCCAGCTGAGGCGGGAGACCAAGGGCCCCTTTCCACGTGCCACAGGAATCCTGGGACTGCTATTAATTTTCACGAGGAGTCAGGCATCGTCTCCTTTGGAGGCACTGATCTCCGCGTACCTCTGGAGTTTTCAAAGGATGTGAGGCCTCCGGTCGCGATGACGTGGAGAACTAGGTCTTTCTCTGTGGTCTCCACAGGGGATTCAGACATCGTTTCGTCTTGGGAGATGCAAGACGAGCCTGCATTCAAGTCACTGCAGGCATATCCGGCCTTATTTCGAGTCAGGGCATCGCGGTGTCCATTCCACTTGAAGCCGCAAACTCAGGCTCCCTCTCAGATACCTAGAGCTGAGAGAAGCCTCCTCTTGAGGTGCTTGTGGTAAGGTGGTATTCCTCTGGATTCGAAGCCAGGGACTAACCTCTCATCTCGAGTTGATTTGTGGTCCACGGAGCTCTTTCGTGTTGCTACAGTGACCTCAGAATCCCTCTAGCCTTGAAACAGTGTTCTTGGGCTATCTCTGGAGTGCCATCAAAGAAATCAAGGCTCCTTTCATGTGTGATGTGCAACACGGAATTGCTCTGCATGAAGTGCAGGGGAATCGGGCCTTATCTCGCGGCGAGGGGGAAGTCTCATGGTTTTTCTCGAGTTGCGGTGGGAACCTGGGGTATATTCTCGAGTTACGACGGGGATGGCCCTTCCACACACGTGTTTGTTCAGCGACGTCAGGACTCCTGCCTAGTTGCGAGGGACAACTCCGGATTCTCCTCGAGGCTTGGCAGGGCAATTGGGACGCCTCTCCACCTGAGGCGGGAGACCAAGGGCCCCTTTCCACGTGCCACAGGTATCCTCGGCCTCCTATCAAGTTTCACGAGGAGTCAGGCATCGTCTCCTTTTGAGGCACTGATCTCCGCATACCTCCACAGTTTCCAGAAGATGTGAGGCCTCCGGTCGCGATGAGGTGGGGAACTAGGTCTTTCTCTGTGGTCTCCACAGGGGATTCAGACATCCTTTCGTCTTGGGAGATGCAAGACGAGCCTGCATTCAAGTCACTGCAGGGATATCCGGCCTTATTTCGAGTCAGGGCATCGCGGTGTCCATTCCACTTGAGGCCGCAAACTCAGGGTACCTCTCACATACCTAGAGCTGAGAGAAGCCTCCTCTTGAGGTGCTTGTGGTAAGGTGGGATTTGTCTGGAGTCCAAGCCAGGGACGAACTTCTCATCTCGAGTTGATTTGTGGTCCACGGAGCTCTTTCTTGTTGCTACAGTGACCTCAGGATCCCTCTAGCCTTGAAATAGTGTTCTTGGGGTTTCTCTGGAGTGCCATCAAGGAAATCAAGGCTCCTTTCCTGTGTGATGTGCAACACGGCATTGCTCTGCACACAGTGCAGGGGAATCGGGCCTCATCTCGCGGCGAGGGGGAAGTCTCATGGTTTTTCTCGAGTTGCAGCGGGAACCTGGGGTATATTATCGAGCTACGACTGGGATGGCCCTTCCACACACCTGTTTGTTCAGCGACGGCAGGACTCCTGCCTGGTTGCGAGGGACAACTCGGGATTCTCCTCGAGGCTTGGTAGGGCAATTGGGACGCCTCTCCAGCTGCGGCGGAAGAACAAGAGTCCCTTTCCACGTGCCACAGTAATCCTGGGACTCCTATCAAGTTTAACGAGGAGTCAGGCATCGTCTCCTTTGGAGGCACTGATCTCCGCGTCCCTCTGGAGTTTTCAAAGGATGTGAGGCCTCCGGGAGCGATGAGGTGGGGAACTAGGTTTTTCTCTGTGGTCTCCACACGGGATTCAGACATCCTTTCGTCTTGGGAGATGCAAGACGAGCCTGCATTCAAGTCACTGCAGGCATATCCGGCCTTATTTCGAGTCAGGGCATCGCGGTGTCCATTCCACTTGAGGCCGCAAACTCAGGGTCCCTCTCACATACCTAGAGCTGAGAGAAGCCTCCTCTTGAGGTGCTTGTGGTAAGGTGGTATTCCTCTGGAGTCGAAGCCAGGGACTAACCTCTCATCTCGAGTTGATTTTTGGTGCACGGAGCTCTTTTGTGTTGCTACAGTGACTTCAGGATCCCTCTAGCCTTCAACAGTATTCTTGGGGTTTCTCTGGAGTGCCATCAAAGAAATCAAGGCTCCTTTCCTGTGTGATGTGCAACACGGCATTGCTCTGCACGCAGTGCAGGGGAATCGGGCCTCATCTCGCGGCGAGGGGGAAGTCTCATGGTTTTTCTCGAGTTGCGGCGGGAACCTGGGGTATATTCTCGAGTTACGACGGGGATGGCCCTTCCACACACGTGTTTGTTCAGCGACGTCAGGACTCCTGCCTAGTTGCGAGGGACAACTCGGGATTCTCCTCGAGGCTTGGCAGGGCAATTGGGACGCCTCTGCAGCTGAGGCGGGAGACCAAGGGTCCCTTTCCACGTGCCACAGGAATCCTGGGACTCCTATCAAGTTTCAGGAGGAGTCAGGCATCGTCTCCTTTGGAGGCACTGATCTCCGCGTCCCTCTAGAGTTTTCAAAGGATGTGAGGCCTCCGGTCGCGATGAGGTGGGGAACTAGGTCTTTCTCTGTGGTCTCCACAGGGGATTCAGACATCCTTTCGTCTTGGGAGATGCAAGACGAGCCTGCATTCAAGTCACTGCAGGCATATCCGGCCTTATTTCGAGTCAGGGCTTCGCGGTGTCCATTCCACTTGAGGCCGCAAATTCAGGGTCCCTCTCACAGACCTAGAGCTGAGAGAAGCCTCCTCTTGAGGTGCTTGTGGTAAGGTGGTATTCCTCTGGAGTCGAAGCCAGGGTCTAACCTCTCATCTCGAGTTGATTTTTGGTCCACGGAGCTCTTTCGTGTTGCTACAGTGACCTCAGGGTCCCGCTGGCCTTGAAACAGTGTTCTTGGGGTTTCTGTGGAGTGCCATCAAGGAAATCAAGGCTCCTTTCCTGTGTGATATGCAACACGGCCTTGCTCTGCACGCAGTGCAGGGGAATCGGGCCTCATCTCGCGGCAAGGGGGAAGTCTCATGGTTTTTCTCGAGTTGCGGAGGGAACCAGGGGTATATTCTCGAGTTACGACGGGGATGGGCCTTCCACACACCTGTTTGTTCAGCGACGTCAGGACTCCTGCCTAGTTGCGAGGGACAACTCTGGATTCTCCTCGAGGCTTGGCAGGGCAATTGGGACGCCTCTCCAGCTGAGGCGGGAGACCAACGGTCCCTTTCCACGTGCCACAGGAATCCTGGGACTCCTATCAAGTTTCACGAGGAGTCAGGCATCGTCTCCTTTGGAGGCACTGATCTCCGCGTCCCTCTGGAGTTTTCAAAGGATGTGAGGCCTCCGGTCGCGATGAGGTGGGGAACTAGGTCTTTCTCTGTGGTCTCCACAGGGGATTCAGACATCCTTTCGTCTTGGGAGATGCAAGACGAGCCTGCATTCAAGTCACTGCAGGCATATAGGGCCTTATTTCTAGTCAGGGCATCGTGGTGTCCATTCCACTTGAGGCCGCAAACTCAGGGTCCCTCTCACATACCTAGAGCTGAGAGAAGCCTCCTCTTGAGGTGCTTGTGGTAAGGTGGTATTCCTCTGGAGTCGAAGCCAGGCACAAACCTCTCATCTCGAGTTGATTTGTGATCCACGGAGCTCTTTCCTGTTGCTACAGTCACCTCAGGATCCCTCTAGCCTTGAAACAGTGTTCTTGGGGTTTCTCTGGAGTGCCATCAAGGAAATCAAGGCTCCTTTCCTGTGTGATGTGCAACACGGCATGCTCTGCACACAGTGCAGGGGAATCGGGCCTCATCTCGCGGCGAGGGGGAACTCTCATGGTTTTTCTCGAGTTGCGGCGGGAACCTGGGGTATATCATCGAGTTACGACGGGGATGGCCCTTCCACACACCTGCTTGTTCAGCGACGGCAGGACTCCTGCCTGGTTGTGAGGGACAACTCAGGATTCTCCTCGAGGCTTGGCAGGGCAATTGGGACGCCTCTCCAGCTGAAGCGGGAGACCAAGGTTCCCTTTCCACGTGCCACAGGAATCCTGGGACTCCTATCAAGGTTCACGAGGAGTCAGGCATCGTCTCCTTTGGAGGCACTGATTTCCGCGTCCCTCTGCAATTTTCAAAGGATGTGTGGCCTCCGTTCGGGATGAGGTGGGGAACTAGGTCTTTCTCTGTGGTCTCCACAGGGGATTCAGACATCCTTTCGTCTTGGGAGATGCAAGACGAGCCTGCATTCAAGTCACTGCAGGGATATCCGTCCTTATTTCGAGTCAGGGTATCGCGGTGTCCATTCCACTTGAGGCCGCAAACTCAGGGTCCCTCTCACATACCTAGAGCTGAGAGAAGCCTCCTCTTGAGGTGCTTGTGGTAAGGTGGTATTCCTCTGGAGTCGAAGCCAGGGACTAACCTCTCATCTCGAGTTGATTTTTGGTCCACGGAGCTCTTTCGTGTTGCTACAGTGACCTCAGGATCCCTCTAGCCTTGAAACAGTGTTCTTGGGGTTTCTGTGGAGTGCCATCAAGGAAATCAAGGCTCCTTTCCTGTGTGATGTGCAACACGGCATTGCTCTGCACGCAGTGCAGGGGAATCGGGCCTCATCTCGCGGCGAGGGGGAAGTCTCATGGTTTTTCTCGAGTTGCGGCGGGAACCTCGGGTATATTCTCGAGTTACGACGGGTATGGCCCTTCCACACACGTGTTTGTTCAGCGACGTCAGGACTTCTGCCTAGTTGCGAGGGACAACTAGGGATTCTCCTCGAGGCTTGGCAGGGCAATTGGGACTCCTCTCCTGCTGAGGCGTGAGACCAAGGGTCCCTTTCCACGTGCCACAGGAATCCTGGGACTCCTATCAAGTTTCACGAGGAGTCAGGCATCGTCTCCTTTGGAGGCGCTGATCTCTGCGTCACTCTGGAGTTTTCCAAGGATGTGAGGCCTCCGTTCGCGATGAGGTGGGGAACTAGGTCTTTCTCTGTGGTCTCCACAGGGGATTCAGACATCCTTTCATTTTGGGAGATGAAGGACGAGCCTGCATTCAAGTCACAGCAGGGATATCCGGCCTTATTTCGAGTCAGGGCATCGCGGTGTCCATTCCACTTGAGGCCGCAAACTCAGGGTACCTCTCACATACCTAGAGCTGAGAGAAGCCTCCTCTTGAGGTGCTTGTGGTAAGGTGGTATTCCTCTGGAGTCGAAGCCAGGGACTAACCTCTCATCTTGAGTTGATTCTTGGTCCACAGAGCTCTTCCGTGTTGCTACAGTGACCTTAGGATCCCTGTAGCCTTGAAACACTGTTCTTGGGGTTTCTGTGGAGTGCCATCAAGGAAATCAAGGCTCCTTTCCTGTGTGATGTGCAAAACGGCATTGCTCTGCACGCAGTGCAGGGGAATCGGGCCTCATCTCGCGGCGAGGGGGAAGTCTCATGGTTTTTCTCGAGTTGCGGCGGGAACCTGGGGTATATTCTCGAGTTACGATGGGGATGGCCCTTCCACACACGTGTTTGTTCAGCGAAGTCAGGACTCCTGCCTAGTTGCGAGGGACAACTCGGGATTCTCCTCGAGGCTTGGCAGGGCAATTGGGACGCCTCTCCAGCTGAGCCGGGAGACCAAGGGTCCCTTTCCACGTGCCACAGGAATCCTGGGACTCCTATCAAGTTTCACGAGGAGTCAGGCATCGTCTCCTTTGGAGGCACTGATCTCCGTGTCCCTCTGGAGTTTTCAAAGGATGTGAGGCCTCCGGTCGCCATGAGGTGGGGAACTAGGTCTTTCTCTGTGGTCTCCACAGGGGATTCAGACATCCTTTCGTCTTGGGAGATGCAAGACGAGCCTGCCTTCAAGTCACTGCAGGCATATCCGGCCTTATTTCGAGCCAGGGCATGGCGGTGTCCATTCCACTTGAGGCCGCAAACTCAGGGTCCCTCTCACATACCTAGAGCTGAAAGAAGCCTCCTCCTGAGGTGCTTGTGGTAAGGTGGTATTCCTCTGGAGTCGAAGCCAGGGACTAATCTCTCATCTCGAGTTGATTTTTGGTCTACGGAGCTCTTTCGTGTTGCTACAGTGACGTCAGGATCCCTCTAGCCTTGAAACAGTGTTCTTGGTGTTTCTCTGGAGTGCCATCTAAGAAATCAAGGCTCCTTTCCTGTGTGATGTGCAACACGGCATTGCTCTGCACGCAGTGCAGGGGAATCGGGCCTCATCTCGCGGCGAGGGGGAAGTCTCATGGTTTTTCTCGAGTTTCGGCGGGAACCTGTGGTATATTCTCGAGTTGCGACGGGGATGGCCCTTCCAAACACGTGTTTTTTCAGCGACGTCAGGACTCCTGCCTAGTTGCGAGGGACAACTCGGGATTCGCCTCGAGGCTTGGCAGGGCAATTGGGACGCTTCTCCAGTTGAGGCGGGAGACCAAGGGTCCCTTTCCACGTGCCACAGGAATCCTGGGACTCCTATCAAGTTTCACGAGGAGTCAGGCATCGTCTCCTTTGGAGGCACTGATCTCCGCGTCCCTCTGGAGTTTTCAAAGGATGTGAGGCATCCGGTCGCGATGCGATGGGGAGCTAGGTCTTTCTCTGTGGTCTCCACAGGGGATTCAGTCATCCTTTCGACTTGGGAGATGCAAGACGAGCCTGCATTCAAGTCACTGCAGGGATATCCGGCCTTATTCCGAGTCAGGGCATCGCGGTGTCCATTCCACTTGAGGCCGCAAACTCAGGGTCCCTCTCACATACCTAGAGCTGAGAGAAGCCTCCACTTGAGTTGCTTGTGGTAAGGTGGTATTCCTCTGGAGTCGAAGCCAGGGACTAACCTCTCATCTCGAGTTGATTTTTGGTCCAGGGAGCTCTTTCGTGTTGCTCCAGTGACCTCAGGATCCCTCTAGCCTTGAAACAGTGTTCTTGGGGTTTCTCTGGAGTGCCATCAAGGAAATCAAGGCTCCTTTCCTGTGTGATGTGCAACACGGAATTGCTCTGCACGCAGTGCAGGGGAATCGGGCCTCATCTCGCGGCGAGGGGGAAGTCTCATGGTTTTTCTCGAGTTGCGGCGGGAACCTGGGGTATATTCTCGACTTACAACAGGGATGGCCCTTCCACACACGTGTTTGTTCAGCGACGTCAGGACTCCTGCCTAGTTGCGAGGGACAACTCGGGATTCTCCTCGAGGCTTGGCAGGGCAATTGGGACGCCCGTCCAGCTGAGGCAGGAGACCAAGGGTCCCTTTCCACGTGCCACAGGAATCCTGGGACTCCTATCAAGTTTCACCAGGAGTCAGGCATCGTCTTCTTTGGAGGCACTGATCTCCGCGTCCCTCTGGAATTTTCCAAATATGTGAGGCCTCCGGTCGCGATGAGGTGGGAAACTAGGTCTTTCTCTGTGGTCTCCACAGGGGATTCAGACATCCTTTCGTCTTGGGAGATGCAAGACGAGCCTGCATTCAAGTCACTGCAGGGATATCCGGCCTTATTTCGAGTCAGGGCATCGCGGTGTCCATTCCACTTGAGGCCACAAACTCAGGGTCCCTCTCAGATACCTAGAGCTGAGAGAAGCCTCCTCTTGAGGTGCTTGTGGTAAGGTGGTATTCCTCTGGAGTCGAAGCCAGGGACTAACCTCTCATCTCGAGTTGATTTGTGGTCCACGGAGCTCTTTCGTGTTGCTCCAGTGACCTCAGGATCCCTCTAGCCTTGAAACAGTGTTCTTGGGGTTTCTGTGGAGTGCCATCAAGCAAATCAAGGCTCCTTTCCTGTGTGATGTGCAAGACGGCATTGCTCTGCACGCAGTGCAGGGGAATCGGGCCTCATCTCGCGGCGAGGGGAAAGTCTCATGGTTTTTCTCGAGTTGCTGCGGGAACCTGGGGTATATTCTCGAGTTACGACGGGGATGGCCCTTCCACACACGTGTTTGTTCAGCAACGTCAGGACTCCTGCCTAGTTGCGAGGGACAACTCGGGATTCTCCTCGATGCTTGGCAGGCAAATTGGGACGCCTCTCCAGCTGAGGGGGGAGACCAGGGGTCCCTTTCCACGTGCCACAGGAATCCTGGGACTCCTATCAAGTTTCACGAGGAGTCAGGCATCGTCTCCTTTGGAGGCACTGATCTCCGTGTCCCTCTGGAGTTTTCAAAGTATGTGAGGCCTCCGGTCGCGATGAGGTGGGGAACTAGGTCTTTCTCTGTGGCCGCCAGAGGGGACTCAGACATCCTTTCGTCTTGGGAGATGCAAGACGAGCCTGCATTCAAGTCACTGCAGGGATATCCGGCCTTTTTTCGAGTCAGGGGATCGCGGTGTCCATTCCACTTGAGGCCGCAAACTCAGGGTCCCTCTCACATACCTAGAGCTGAGAGAAGCCTCCTCTTGAGATGCTTCTGGTGGTGGTATTCCTCTGGAGTCTAACCAGGGACTAACCTCTCATCTCGAGTTGATTTTTGGTCGACGGAGCACTTTCGTGTTGCTCCAGTGACTTCAGGATCCCTCTAGCTTTGAAACAGTGTTCGTGAGATTTCTCTGGTGTGCCATCAAGGAAATCAAGGCTCCTTTCCAGTGTGATGTGCAACACGGAATGGCTCTGCATGCAGTGCAGGGGAATCGGGCCTCATCTCGCGGCGAGGGGGAAGTCTCATGGTTTTTCTCGGGTTGCAGCGGGAACCTGGGGTATATTCTCCAGTTACGACGGAGATTGCCCTTCCACACACGTGTTTGTTCAGCGACGGCAGGTCTTCTGCCTAGTTGCGAGGAACAACTCCGGATTCTCCTCGAGGCTTGGTAGGGCAATTGGGACGCCTCTCCAGCTGAGGCGGGAGACCAAGGGTCCCTTTCCACGTGCCACAGGAATCCTGGGACTCCTATCAAGTTTCACGAAGAGTCTTCATCGTCTCCTTTGGAGGCACTCATCTCCGCGTCCCTCTGGAGTTTTCAAAGGATGTGAGGCCTCCGGTTGCGATGAGGTGGGGAACTAGGTCTTTCTCTGTGGCCTCCACAGGGGATTCAGACATCCTTTCGTCTTGGGAGATGCAAGACGAGCCTGCATTAAAGTCACTGCAGGCATATCCGGCCTTATTTCGAGTCAGGGCATTTCAGTGTCCATTTCACTTGAGGTCGCAAACTCAGGGTCCCTCTCACATACGTAGAGCTGAGAGAAGCCTCCTTTTCAGGTGCTTCTCGTAAGGTGGTATTCCTCTGGAGTCGAAGCCAGGGACTAACCTCTCATCTCGAGTTGATTTTTGGTCCACGGAGCTCTTTCCTGTTGCTACAGTGACCTCAGGATCCCGCTAGCCTTGAAACAGTGTTCTTGGGCATTCTCTGGTGTGCCATCAAGGAAATCAAGGCTCCTTTCCTGTGTGATGTGCAACACGGCATTGCTCTGCACTCAGTGCAGGGGAATCGGGCCTCATCTCGCGGCGAGGGGGAAGTCTCATGGTTTTTCTCGAGTTGCGGCGGGAAACTGGGGTATATTCTCGAATTGCGACGGGGATGGCCCTTCCACACAAGTGTTTGTTCAGCGACGTCAGGACTCCTGCCTAGTTGCGAGGGACAACTCGGGATTCTCCTCGAGGCTTGGCAGGGCAATTGGGACCCCTCTCCAGCTGAAGCGTGAGACCAAAGGTACCTTTCCACGTGCCACAGGAATCCTGGGACTCCTATCAAGTTTCTCGAGTAGTCAGGCATCGTCTCCTTTGGAGGCACTGATCTCCGCATCCCTCTGGAGTTTTCAAAGGATGTGAGGCCTCCGGTCGCGATGAGGTTTTGAACTAGGTCTTTCTCTGTGGCCTCCAGAGGGGATTCAGACATCCTTTCGTCTTGGGAGATGCAAGAAGAGCCTGCATTCAAGTCACTGCAGGGATATCCGGCCTTATTTGGAGTCAGGGCATGGCGGTGTCCATTCCACTTGAGGCCGCAAACTCAGGGTCCCTCTCACATACCTAGAGCTGACAGAAGAATCCTCTTGAGGACCTTGTGGTAAGGTGGTATTCCTCTGGAGTCGAAGCCAGGGACTAACCTCTCATGTCGAGTTGATTTTTGGTCCACGGAGCTCTTTCGTGCTGCTACAGTGACCTCAGGATCCCTCTAGCCTTGAAACAATGTTCTTGGGGTTTCTCTGGAGTGCCATCAAGGAAATCAAGGCTCCTTTCATGTGTGATGTGCAACACGGCATTGCTCTGCACACAGTGCAGGGGAATCGGGCCTCATCTCGCGGCGAGGGAGAAGTCTCATGATTATTCTCGAGTTGCGGCGGGAACCTGGGGTGTATTCTCGAGTTAAGACGGGGATGGCCCTTCCACACACTTGTTTGTTCAGCGACTCAGGACTCCTGCCTAGTTGCGAGGGACAACTCGGGATTCTCCTCGAGGCTTGGCAGGGCAATTGGGACGCCTCTCCAGCTGAGGCGGGAGACCAAGGGTCCCTTTCCACGTGCCACAGGAATCCTGGGATTCCTATCAAGTTTCATGAGGAGTCAGGCATCGTCTCCTTTGGAGGCACTGATCTCCGCGTCCCTCTGGAGTTTTCAAAGGATGTGAGGCCTCCGGTCGCGATGAGGTGGGGAACTAGGTCTTTCTCTGTGGTCTCCACAGGGGATTCAGACATCCTTTCGTCTTGGCAGATGCAAGACGAGCCTGCATTCAAGTCACTGCAGGGAAATCCGGTCTTATTTCGAGTCAGGGCATCGCGGTGTCCATTCCACTTGAGGCCGCAAACTCAGGGTCCCTCTCACATACCTAGAGCTGAGAGAAGCCTCCTCTTGAGATGCTTGTGGTAAGGTGGTATTCCTCTGGAGTCGCGGCCAGGGATTAACCTCTCATCTCGAGTTGATTTGTGGCCCACGGAGCTCTTTCATGTTGCTACAGTGACCTCAGGATCCCTCTAGCCTTGAAACAGTGTTCTTGGGGTTTCTCTGGAGTGCCATCAAGGAAATCAAGTCTCCTTTCCTGTGTGATGTGCAACACGGCATTCTTCTGCACGCAGTGCAGGGGAATCGGGCCTCATCTCGCGGCGAGGGGGAAGTCTCATGGTTTTTCTCGAGTTGCGGCGGGAACCTGGGGTACATTCTCGAGTTACGACGGCGATGGCCCTTCCACACACGTGTTTGTTCAGCGACGTCAGGACTCCTGCCTAGTTGCGAGGGACAACTCGGGATTCTCCTCGAGGCTTGGCAGGGCAATTGGGACGCCTCTCCAGCTGAGGAGGGAGACCAAGAGTCCCTTTCCACGTGCCACAGGAATCCTGGGACTCCTATCAAGTTTCACGAGGAGTCAGGCATCGTCTCCTTTGGAGGCACTGATCTCCGCGACCCTCTGGAGTTTTCAAAGAATGTGAGGCCTCCGGTCGCGATGAGGTGGGGAACTAGGTCTTTCTCTGTGGTCTCCACAGGGGATTCAGACATCCTTTCGTCTTGGCAGATGCAAGACGAGCCTGCATTCAAGTCACTGCAGGGATATCCGGCCTTATTTCGAGTCAGGGCATTGCGGTGACCATTCCACTTGAGGCCGCAAACTCAGGGTCCCTCTTACATACCTGGAGCTGAGAGAAGCCTCCTCTTGAGGTGCTTGTGGTAAGGTGGTATTCCTCTGGAGTCGAAGCCAGGGACTAACCTCTCATATCGAGTTGATTTTTGGTCCATGGATCTCTTTCGTGTTGCTACAATGACCTCAGGATCCCTCTAGCCTTGAAACATTGTTCTTGGGGTTTCTCTGTAGTGCCATCAAGAAAATCAAGGCTCCTTTCATGTGTGATGTGCAACACGGAATTGCTCTGCATGCAGTACAAGGGAATCGGGCCTCATCTCGCGGCGAGGGGAAAGTCTCATAGTTTTTCTCGAGTTGCGGCGGGAACCTGGGGTATATTCTCGAGTGACGACGGGGATGGCCCTTCCACACACGTGTTTGTTCAGCGACGTCAGGAGTCCTGCCTAGTTGCGAGGGACAACTCGGGATTCCCCTCGAGCCTTGGCAGGGCAATTGGGACGCCTATCCAGCTGAGGCGGGAGACCAAGGGTCCCTTTCCACGTGCCACAGGAATCCTGGGACTCCTATCAAGTTTCCCGAGGAGTCAGGCATCGTCTCCTTTTGAGGCACTGATCTCCGCATACCTCCGCAGTTTCCAGAGGATGTGAGGCCTCCGGTCGCGATGAGGTGGGGAACTAGGTCTTTCTCTGTGGTCTCCACAGGGGATTCAGATATCCTTTCGTCTTGGGAGATGCAAGACGAGCCTGCATTCAAGTCACTGCAGGCATATCCGGCCTTATTTCGAGTCAGGGCATCGCGGTGTCCATTCCACTTGAGGCCGCAAACTCAGGGTCCCTCTCACATACATAGAGCTGAGAGAAGCCTCCTCTTGAGGTGCTTGTGGTAAGGTGGTATTCCTCTGGAGTCGAAGCCAGGGACTACCCTCTCATCTCGAGTTGATTTGTGGTCCAGGGAGCTCTTTCGTGTTGCTCCAGTGACCTCAGGATCCCTCTAGCCTTGAAACAGTGTTCTTGGGGTTTCTCTGGAGTGCCATCAAGGAAATCAAGGCTCCTTTCCTGTGTGATGTGCAACACGGCATTGCTCTGCACTCAGTGCAGGGGAATCGGGCCTCATCTCGCGGCGAGGGGGAAGTCTCATGGTTTTTCTCGAGTTGCGGCGGGAACCTGGGGGATATTCTCGAGTTCCGACGGTGATGGCCCTTCCACACACGTGTTTGTTCAGTGACGTCAGGACTCCTGCCTAGTTGCGAGGGACAACTCGGGATTCTCCTCGAGGCTTGGCAGGGCATTTGGGAAGCCTCTCCAGCTGAGACGGGAGACCAAGGGTCCCTTTCCACGTGCCACAGGAATCCTGGGACTCCTATCAAGTTTCACGAGGAGTCAGGCATCGTCTCCTTTGGAGGCACTGATCTCCGTGTCCCTCTGGAGTTTACAAAGGATGTGAGGCCTCCGGTCGCCATGAGGTGGGGAACTAGATCTTTCTCTGTGGTCTCCACAGGGGATTCAGACATCCTTTCGTCTTGGGAGATGCAAGACGAGCCTGCCTTCAAGTCACTGCAGGCATATCCGGCCTTATTTCGAGCCAGGGCATGGCGGTGTCCATTCCACTTGAGGCCGCAAACTCAGGGTCCCTCTCACATACCTAGAGCTGAAAGAAGCCTCCTCCTGAGGTGCTTGTGGTAAGGTGGTATTCCTCTAGAGTCGAAGTCAGGGACTAACCTCTCATCTCGAGTTGATTTTTGGTCTACGGAGCTCTTTCGTGTTGCTACAGTGACGTCAGGATCCCTCTAGCCTTGAAACAGTGTTCTTGGTGTTTCTCTGGAGTGCCATCTAAGAAATCAAGGCTCCTTTCCTGTGTGATGTGCAACACGGCATTGCTCTGCACGCAGTGCAGGGGAATCGGGCCTCAACTCGCGGCGAGGGGGAAGTCTCATGGTTTTTCTCGAGTTTCGGCAGGAACCTGTGGTATATTCTCGAGTTGCGACGGGGATGGCCTTCCAAACACGTGTTTTTTCAGCGACGTCAGGACTCCTGCCTAGTTGCGAGGGACAACTCGGGATTCGCCTCGAGGCTTGGCAGGGCAATTGGGACGCTTCTCCAGTTGAGGCGGGAGACCAATGGTCCCTTTCCACGTGCCACAGGAATCCTGGGACTCCTATCAAGTTTCACGAGGAGTCAGGCATCGTCTCCTTTGGAGGCACTGATCTCCGCGTCCCTCTGGAGTTTTCAAAGGATGTGAGGCATCCGGTCGCGATGCGGTGGTGAGTTAGGTCTTTCTCTGTGGTCTCCACAGGGGATTCAGTCATCCTTTCGACTTGGGAGATGCAAGACGAGCCTGCATTCAAGTCACTGCAGGGATATCCGGCCTTATTCCGAGTCAGGGCATCGCGGTGTCCATTCCACTTGAGGCCGCAAACTCAGGGTCCCTCTCACATACCTAGAGCTGAGAGAAGCCTCCACTTGAGTTGCTTGTGGTAAGGTGGTATTCCTCTGGAGTCGAAGCCAAGGACTAACCTCTCATCTCGAGTTGATTTTTGGTCCACGGAGCTCTTTCCTGTTGCTCCAGTGACCTCAGGATCCCTCTAGCCTTGAAACAGTGTTCTTGGGGTTTCTCTGGAGTGCCATCAAGGAAATCAAGGCTCCTTTCCTGTGTGATGTGCAACACGGAATTGCTCTGCAGGCAGTGCAGGGGAATCGGGCCTCATCTCGTGGCGAGGGGAAAGTCTCATGGTTTTTCTCGAGTTGCGGCGGGAACCTAGGGTATATTCTCGAGTTACGACAGGGATGGCCCTTCCACACACGTATTTGTTCAGCGACGTCAGGACTCCTGCATCGTTGCGAGGGACAACTCGGGATTCTCCTCGAGGCTTGGCAGGGCAAATGGGACGCCCGTCCAGCTGAGGCAGGAGACCAAGGGTCCCTTTCCACGTGCCACAGGAATCCTGGGACTCCTATCAAGTTTCACCAGGAGTCAGGCATCGTCTCCTTTGGAGGCACTGATCTCCGTGTCCCTCTGGAGTTTTCAAAGGATGTGAGGCCTCCGGTCGCGATGAGGTGGGGAACTAGGTCTTTCTCTGTGGCCTCCAGAGGGGATTCAGACATCCTTTCGTCTTGGGAGATGCAAGACGAGCCTGCATTCAAGTCACTGCAGGGATATCCGGCCTTTTTTCGAGTCAGGGCATCGCGGTGTCCATTCCACTTGAGGCCGCAAACTCAGGGTCCCTCTCACATACCTAGAGCTGAGAGAAGCCTCCTCTTGAGATGCTTCTGGTGGTGGTATTCCTCTGGAGTCGAAGCCAGGGACTAACCTCTCATCTCGAGTTGATTTTTGGTCCACGGAGCACTTTCGTGTTGCTCCAGTGACCTCAGGATCCCTCCAACATTGAAACAGTGTTCTTGGGCTTTCTCTGGAGTGCCATCAAGGAAATCAAGGCTCCTTTCCTTTGTGATGTGCAACACGGCATTGCTCTGCACGCAGTGCAGGCTAATCGGGCCTCATCTCGCGGCGAGGGGGAAGTCTCATGGTTTTTCTCGAGTTGCGGCGGGAACCTGGGGTATATTCTCGAGTTACGACGGGGATGGCCCTTCCACACACGTGTTTGTTCAGCGACGTCAGGACTCCTGCCTAGTTGAGAGGGACAACTCGGGATTCTCCTCGAGGCTTGGCAGGGCAATTGGGACGCCTCTCCAGCTGAGGCGTGAGACCAAGGGTCCCTTTCCACGTGCCACAGGAATCCTGGGACTCCTATCAAGTTTCACGAGGAGTCAGGCATCGTCTCCTTTGGAGGCGCTGATCTCTGCGTCACTCTGGAGTTTTCCAAGGATGTGAGGCCTCCGGTCGCGATGAGGTGGGGAACTAGGTCTTTCTCTGTGGTCTCCACAGGGGATTCAGACATCCTTTCATCTTGGGAGATGAAAGACGAGCCTGCATTCAAGTCACAGCAGGGATATCCGGCCTTATTTTGAGTCAGGGCATCGCGGTGTCCATTCCACTTGAGGCCGCAAAATCAGGGTACCTCTCACATACCTAGAGCTGAGAGAAGCCTCCTCTTGAGGTGCTTGTGGTAAGGTGGTATTCCTCTGGAGTCGAAGCCAGGGACTAACCTCTCATCTTGAGTTGATTTTTGGTCCACGGAGCTCTTCCGTGTTGCTACAGTGACCTCAGGATCCCTCTAGCCTTGAAACACTGTTCTTGGGGTTTCTGTGGAGTGCCATCAAGGAAATCAAGGCTCCTTTCCTGTGTGATGTGCAACACGGCATTGCTCTGCACGCAGTGCAGGGGAATCGGGCCTCATCTCGCGGCGAGGGGGAAGTCTCATGGTTTTTCTCGAGTTTCGGCGGGAACCTGTGGTATATTCTCGAGTTGCGACGGGGATGGCCCTTCCAAACACGTGTTTTTTCAGCGACGTCAGGACTCCTGCCTAGTTGCGAGGGACAACTCAGGATTCGCCTCGAGACTTGGCATGGCAATTGGGACGCTTCTCCAGTTGAGGCGGGAGACCAATGGTCCCTTTCCACGTGCCACAGGAATCCTGGGACTCCTATCAAGTTTCACGAGGAGTCAGGCATCGTCTCCTTTGGAGGCACTGATCTCCGCGTCCCTCTGGAGTTTTCAAAGGATGTGAGGCATCCGGTCGCGATGCAGTGGGGAGCTAGGTCTTTCTCTGTGGTCTCCACAGGGGATTCAGTCATCCTTTCGACTTGGGAGATGCAAGACGAGCCTGCATTCAAGTCACTGCAGGGATATCCGGCCTTATTCCGAGTCAGGGCATCGCGGTGTCCATTCCACTTGAGGCCGCAAACTCAGGGTCCCTCTCACATACCTAGAGCTGAGAGAAGCCTCCACTTGAGTTGCTTGTGGTAAGGTGGTATTCCTCTGGAGTCGAAGCCAAGGACTAACCTCTCATCTCGAGTTGATTTTTGGTCCAGGGAGCTCTTTCGTGTTGCTCCAGTGACCTCAGGATCCCTCTAGCCTTGAAACAGTGTTCTTGGGGTTTCTCTGGAGTGCCATCAAGGAAATCAAGGCTCCTTTCCTGTGTGATGTGCAACACGGAATTGCTCTGCACGCAGTGCAGGGGAATCGGGCCTCATCTCGCGGCGAGGGGGAAGTCTAATGGTTTTTCTCGAGTTGCGGCGGGAACCTGGGGTATATTCTCGACTTACAACAGGGATGGCCCTTCCACACAGGTATTTGTTCAGCGACGTCAGGACTCCTGCCTAGTTGCGAGGGACAACTCGGGATTCTCCTCGAGGCTTGGCAGGGCAATTGGGACGCCCGTCCAGCTGAGGCAGGAGACCAAGGGTCCCTTTCCACGTGCCACAGGAATCCTGGGACTCCTATCAAGTTTCACCAGGAGTCAGGCATCGTCTTCTTTGGAGGCACTGATCTCCGCGTCCCTCTGGAATTTTCCAAATATGTGAGGCTTCCGGTCGCGATGAGGTGGGGAACTAGGTCTTTCTCTGTGGTCTCCAGAGGGGATTCAGACATCCTTTCATCTTGGGAGATGAAAGACGAGCCTGCATTCAAGTCACAGCAGGGATATCCGGCCTTATTTCGAGTCAGGGCATCGCGGTGTCCATTCCACTTGAGGCCGCAAACTCAGGGTACCTCTCACATACCTAGAGCTGAGAGAAGCCTCCTCTTGAGGTGCTTGTGGTAAGGTGGTATTCCTCTGGAGTCGAAGCCAGGGACTAACCTCTCATCTTGAGTTGATTTTTGGTCCACGGAGCTCTTCCGTGTTGCTACAGTGACCTCAGGATCCCTCTAGCCTTGAAACACTGTTCTTGGGGTTTCTGTGGAGTGCCATCAAGGAAATCAAGGCTCCTTTCCTGTGTGATGTGCAAAACGGCATTGCTCTGCACGCAGTGCAGGGGAATCGGGCCTCATCTCGCGGCGAGGGGGAAGTCTCATGGTTTTTCTCGAGTTGCGGCGGGAACCTGGGGTATATTCTCGAGTTACGATGGGGATGGCCCTTCCACACACGTGTTTGTTCAGCGAAGTCAGGACTCCTGCCTAGTTGCGAGGGACAACTCGGGATTCTCCTCGAGGCTTAGCAGGGCAATTGGGACGCCTCTCCAGCTGAGCCGGGAGACCAAGGGTCCCTTTCCACGTGCCACAGGAATCCTGGGACTCCTATCAAGTTTGACGAGGAGTCAGGCATCGTCTCCTTTGGAGGCACTGATCTCCGTGTCCCTCTGGAGTTTTCAAAGGATGTGAGGCATCCGGTCGCGATGCGGTGGTGAGCTAGGTCTTTCTCTGTGGTCTCCACAGGGGATTCAGTCATCCTTTCGACTTGGGAGATGCAAGACGAGCCTGCATTCAAGTCACTGCAGGGATATCCGGCCTTATTCCGAGTCAGGGCATCGCGGTGTCCATTCCACTTGAGGCCGCAAACTCAAGGTCCCTCTCACATACCTAGAGCTGAGAGAAGCCTCCACTTGAGTTGCTTGTGGTAAGGTGGTATTCCTCTGGAGTCGAAGCCAAGGACTAACCTCTCATCTCGAGTTGATTTTTGGTCCAGGGAGCTCTTTCGTGTTGCTCCAGTGACCTCAGGATCCCTCTAGCCTTGAAACAGTGTTCTTGGGGTTTCTCTGGAGTGCCATCAAGGAAATCAAGGCTCCTTTCCTGTGTGATGTGCAACACGGAATTGCTCTGCAGGCAGTGCAGGGGAATCGGGCCTCATCTCGCGGCGAGGGGGAAGTCTCATGGTTTTTCTCGAGTTGCGGCGGGAACCTGGGGTATATTCTCGAGTTACGACAGGGATGGCCCTTCCACACACCTGTTTGTTCAGCAACGTCAGGATTCCTGCATAGTTGCGAGGGACAACTCGGGATTCTCCTCGAGGCTTGGCAGGGCAATTGGGACGCCCGTCCAGCTGAGGCAGGAGACCAAGGGTCCCTTTCCACGTGCCACAGGAATCCTGGGACTCCTATCAAGTTTCACCAGGAGTCAGGCATCGTCTTCTTTGGAGGCACTGATCTCCGCGTCCCTCTGGAATTTTCCAAATATGTGAGGCCTCCGGTCGCGATGAGGTGGGGAACTAGGTCTTTCTCTGTGGTCTCCAGAGGGGATTCAGACATCCTTTCGTCTTGGGAGATGCAAGACGAGCCTGCATTCAAGTCACTGCAGGGATATCCGGCCTTATTTCGAGTCAGGGCATCGCGGTGTCCATTCCACTTGAGGCCGCAAACTCAGGGTCCTTCTCACATATCTAGAGCTAGAGAAGCCTCCTCTTGAGGTGCTTGTGGTAAGGTGGTATTCCTCTGGAGTCGAAGCCAGGGACTAACCTCTCATCTCGAGTTGATTTGTGGTCCACGGAGCTCTTTCGTGTTGCTCCAGTGACCTCAGGATCCCTCTAGCCTTGAAACAGTGTTCTTGGGGTTTCTGTGGAGTGCCATCAAGGAAATCAAGGCTCCTTTCCTGTGTGATGTGCAAGACGGCATTGCTCTGCACGCAGTGCAGGGGAATCGGGCCTCATCTCGCGGCGAGGGGAAAGTCTCATGGTTTTTCTCGAGTTGCTGCGGGAACCTGGGGTATATTCTCGAGTTACGACGGGGATGGCCCTTCCACACACGTGTTTGTTCAGCGACGTCAGGACTCCTGCCTAGTTGCGAGGGACAACTCGGGATTCTCCTCGATGCTTGGCAGGCAAATTGGGACGCCTCTCCAGCTGAGGCGGGAGACCAGGGGTCCCTTTCCACGTGCCACAGGAATCCTGGGACTCCTATCAAGTTTCACGAGGAGTCAGGCATCGTCTCCTTTGGAGGCACTGATCTCCGTGTCCCTCTGGAGTTTTCAAAGGATGTGAGGCCTCCGGTCGCGATGAGGTGGGGAACTAGGTCTTTCTCTGTGGCCTCCAGAGGGGATTCAGACATCCTTTCGTCTTGGGAGATGCAAGACGAGCCTGCATTCAAGTCACTGCAGGGATATCCGGCCTTTTTTCGAGTCAGGGCATCGCGGTGTCCATTCCACTTGAGGCCGCAAACTCAGGGTCCCTCTCACATACCTAGAGCTGAGAGAAGCCTCCTCTTGAGATACTTCTGTTGGTGGTATTCCTCTGGAGTCGAAGCCAGGGACTAACCTCTCATCTCGAGTTGATTTTTGGTCCACGGAGCACTTTCGTGTTGCTCCAGTGACCTCAGGATCCCTCCAACCTTGAAACAGTGTTCTTGGGCTTTCTCTGGAGTGCCAAAAGGAAATCAAGGCTCCTTTCCTTTGTGATGTGCAACACGGCATTGCTCTGCACGCAGTGCAGGCTAATCGGGCCTCATCTCGCGGCGAGGGGGAAGTCTCATGGTTTTTCTCGAGTTGCGGCGGGAACCTGGGGTATATTCTCGAGTTACGACGGGGATGGCCCTTCCACACACGTGTTTGTTCAGCAACGTCAGAACTCCTGCCTAGTTGCGAGGGACAACTCGGCATTCTCCTCGAGGCTTGGCAGGGCAATTGGGACGCCTCTCCAGCTGAGGCTGGAGACCAAGGGTCCCTTGACACGTGCCACAGGAATCCTGGGACTCCTATCAAGTTTCACGAGGAGACAGGCATCGTCTCCTTTGGAGGCATTGATCTCCGCGTCCCTCTGGAGTTTTCAAAGGATGTGAGGCCTCCGGTCGCGATGAGGTGGGGAACTAGGTCTTTCTCTGTGGTCTCCACAGGGGATTCAGACATCCTTTCGTCTTGGGAGATGCAAGACGAGCCTGCATTCAAGTCACTGCAGGCATATCCGGCCTTATTGCAGTCAGGGCTTCGCAGTGTCCATTCCACTTGAGGCTGCAAACTCAGGGTCCCTCTCACATACCTAGAGCTGAGAGAAGCCTCCTCTTGAGGTGCTTGTGGTAAGGTGGTATTCCTCTGGAGTCGAAGCCAGGGACTAACCTCTCATCTCGAGTTGATTTGTGATCCACGGAGCTCTTTCGTGTTGCTAGAGTGACCTCAGGATCCCTCTAGCCTTGAAACAGTGTTCTTGGGGTTTCTGTGGAGTGCCATCAAGGAAATCAAGGCTCCTTTCCTGTGTGATGTGCAACACGGCATTGCTCTGCACACAGTGCAGGGGAATCGGGCCTCATCTCGCGGCGAGGGGGAAGTCTCATGGTTTTTCTCGAGTTGCAGCGGGAACCTGGGGTATATTATCGAGCTACGACTGGGATGGCCCTTCCACACACCTGTTTGTTCAGCGACGGCAGGACTCCTGCCTGGTTGCGAGGGACAACTCGGGATTCTCCTCGAGGCTTGGTAGGGCAATTGGGATGCCTCTCCAGCTGCGGCAGAAGAACAAGAGTGCCTTTCCACGTGCCACAGTAATCCTGGGACTCCTATCAAGTTTTACGAGGAGTCAGGCATCGTCTCCTTTGGAGGCACTGATCTCCGCGTCCCTCTGGAGTTTTCAAAGGATGTGAGGCCTCCGGGAGCGATGAGGTGGGGAACTAGGTTTTTCTCTGTGGTCTCCACACGGGATTCAGACATCCTTTCGTCTTGGGAGATGCAAGACGAGCCTGCATTCAAGTCACTGCAGGCATATCCGGCCTTATTTCGAGTCAGGGCATCGCGGTGTCCATTCCACTTGAGGCCGCAAACTCAGGGTCCCTCTCACATACCTAGAGCTGAGAGAAGCCTCCTCTTGAGGTGCTTGTGGTAAGGTGGTATTCTTCTGGAGTCGAAGCCAGGGACTAACCTCTCATCTCGAGTTGATTTTTGGTGCACGGAGCTCTTTTGTGTTGCTACAGTGACTTCAGGATCCCTCTAGCCTTCAACAGTATTCTTGGGGTTTCTCTGGAGTGCCATCAAAGTAATCAAGGCTCCTTTCCTGTGTGATGTGCAACACGGCATTGCTCTGCACGCAGTGCAGGGGAATCGGGCCTCATCTCGCGGCGAGGGGGAAGACTCATGGTTTTTCTCGAGTTGCGGCGGGAACCTGGGGTATATTCTCGAGTTACGACGGGGATGGCCCTTCCCCACACGTGTTTGTTCAGCGACGTCAGGACTCCTGCCTAGTTGCGAGGGACAACTCGGGATTCTCCTCGAGGCTTGGCAGGGCAATTGGGACGCCTCTCCAGCTGAGGCGGGAGACCAAGGGTCCCTTTTCACGTGCCACAGGAATCCTGGGACTCCTATCAAGTTTCACGAGGAGTCAGGCATCGTCTCCTTTGGAGGCACTGATCTCCGCGTCCCTCTTGAGTTTTCAAAGGATGTGAGGCCTCCGGTCGCGATGAGGTGGGGAACTAGGTCTTTCTCTGTGGTCTCCACAGGGGATTAAGACATCCTTTCGTCTTGGGAGATGCAAGACGAGCCTGCATTCAAGTCACTGCAGGCATATCCGGCCTTATTTCGAGTCAGGGCTTCGCGGTGTCCATTCCACTTGAGGCCGCAAACTCAGGGTCCCTCTCACAGACCTAGAGCTGAGAGAAGCCTCCTCTTGAGGTGCTTGTGGTAAGGTGGTATTCCTCTGGAGTCCAAGCCAGGCACTAACCTCTCATCTCGAGTTGATTTGTGATCCACGGAGCTCTTTCGTGTTGCTAGAGTGACCTCAGGATCCCTCTAGCCTTGAAACAGTGTTCTTGGGGTTTCTCTGGAGTGCCATCAAGGAAATCAAGGCTCCTTTCCTGTGTGATGTGCAACACGGCATTGCTCTGCACATAGTGCAGGGGAATCGGGCCTCATCTCGCGGCGAGGGGGAAGTCTCATGGTTTTTCTCGAGTTGCGGTGGGAACCTGGGGTATATTATCGAGTTACGACTGGGATGGCCCTTCCACACACCTGCTTGTTCAGCGACGGCAGGACTCCTGCCTAGTTGCGAGGGACAACTCGGGATTCTCCTCGATGCTTGGCAGGGCAATTGGGACGCCTCTCCAGCTGTGGCGGAAGAACAAGGGTCCCTTTCCACGTGCCACAGGAATCCTGGGACTCCTATCAAGTTTCACGAGGAGTCAGGCATCGTCTCCTTTGGAGGCACTGATCTCCGCGTCCCTCTGGTGTTTTCAAAGGATGTGAGTCTTCCGGTCGCGATGAGGTGGGGAACTAGGTCTTTCTCTGTGGTCTACACAGGGGATTCAGACATCCTTTCGTCTAGGGAGATGCAAGACGAGCCTGCATTCAAGTCACTGCAGGCATATCCGGCCTTATTTCGAGTCAGGGCATCGCGGGGTCCATTCCATTTGAGGCCGCAAACTCAGGGTCCCTCTCACATACCTAGAGCTGAGAGAAGCCTCCTCTTGAGGTACTTGTGATAAGGTGGTATTCCTCTGGAGTGGATGCCAGGGACTAACCTCTCATCTCGAGTTGATTTTTGGTCCACGGAGCTCTTTTGTGTTGCTACAGTGACCTCAGGATCCCTCTAGCCTTGAAACAATGTTCTTGGGGTTTCTCTGGAGTGCCATCAAGGAAATCAAGGCTCCTTTCCTGTGTGATGTGCAACACGGAATTGCTCTGCACGCAGTGCAGGGGAATCGGGCCTCATCTCGCGGCGAGGGGGAAGTCTCATGGTTTTTCTCGAGTTGCGGCGGGAACCTGGGGTATATTCTCGAGTTACGACGGGGATGGCCCTTCCACACATGTGTTTGTTCAGCGACGTCAGGACTCCTGCCTAGTTGCGAGGGACAACTCGGGATTCTCCTCGGGGCTTTGCAGGGCAATGAGACACCTCTCCAACTGAGGCGGGAGACCAAGGGTCCCTTTCCACGTGCCACAGGAATCCTGGGACTCCTATCAAGGTTCACAAGGAGTCAGGCATCGTCTCCTTTGGAGGCACTGATCTCCGCGTCCCTCTGGAGTTGTCAAAGGATGTGAGGCCTCTGGTCGCGATGAGGTGGGGAACTAGGTCTTTCTCTGTGGGCTCCCAAGGGGATTCAGACATCCTTTCGTCTTGGGAGATGCAAGACGAGCCTGCATTCAAGTCACTGTAGGCATATTCGGCCTTATTTCGAGTCAGGGCATCGCGGTGTCCATTCCACTTGAGGCCGCAATCTCAGGGTCCCTCTAACATACCTAGAGCTGAGAGAAGCCTCCTCTTGAGGTGCTTGTGGTAAGGTGGTATTCCTCTGGCGTCGAAGCCATGGACTAACCTCTCATCTCGAGTTGATTTTTGGTCCATGGAGCACTTTCGTGTTGCTACAGTGACATCAGGATCCCTCTAGCCTTGAAACAGTGTTCTTGGGGTTTCTCTGGAGTGCCATCAAGGAAATTAAGGCTCCTTTCCTGTGTGATGTGCAACACGGCATTGCTCTGCACGCAGTGCAGGGGAATGGGGCCTCATCTGCGGAAGGGGGAAGTCTCATGGTTTTTCTCGAGTTGCGGAGGGAACCTGGGGTATATTCTCGAGTAACGACGGGAATGGCCCTTCCACACACCTGTTTGTTCAGCGACGTCAGGACTCCTGCCTAGTTGCGAGGGACAACTCGGGATTCTCCTCGAGGCTTGGCAGGGCAATTGGGACGCCTCTCCAGCTGAAGCGGGAGACCAAGGGTCCCTTTCCACGTGCCACAGGAATCCTGGGACTCCTATCAAGGTTCACGAGGAGTCAGGCATCGTCTCCTTTGGAGGCACTGATCTCCGCGTCCCTCTGCAATTTTCAAAGGATGTGTGGCCTCCGTTCGCGATGAGGTGGGGAACTAGGTCTTTCTCTGTGGTCTCCACAGGGGATTCAGACATCCTTTCGTCTTGGGAGATGCAAGACGAGCCTGCATTCAAGTCACTGCAGGGATATCCGTCCTTATATCGAGTCAGGGTATCGCGGTGTCCATTCCACTTGAGGCCGCAAACTCAGGGTCCCTATCACATACCTAGAGCTGAGAGAAGCCTCCTCTTGAGGTGCTTGTGGTAAGGTGATATTCCTCTGGAGTCGAAGCCAGGGACTAACCTCTCACCTCGAGTTGATTTTTGGTCCACGGAGCTCTTTCGTGTTGCTACAGTGACCTCAGGATCCCTCTAGCCTTGAAACAGTGTTCTTGGGGTTTCTGTGGAGTGCCATCAAGGAAATCAAGGCTCCTTTCCTGTGTGATGTGCAACACGGCATTGCTCTGCACGCAGTGCAGGGGAATCGGGCCTCATCTCGCGGCGAGGGGGAAGTCTCATGGTTTTTCTCGAGTTGCGGCGGGAACCTGGGGTATATTCTCGAGTTACGACGGGGATGGCCGTTCCACACACGTGTTTGTTCAGCGACGTCAGGACTCCTGGCTAGTTGAGAGGGACAACTCGGGATTCTCCTCGAGGCTTGGCAGGCAAATTGGGACGTCTCTCCAGCTGAGCCGGGAGACCAAGGTTCCCTTTCCACGTGCCACAGGAATCCTGGGACTCCTATCATGTTTCACGAGGAGTCAGGCATCGTCTCCTTTGGAGGCACTTATATCCCCGTCCCTCTGGAATTTTCCAAGGATGTGAGGCCTCCGGTCGCGATGAGGTGGGGAACTAGGTCTTTCCCTGTGGTCTCCAGAGGGGATTCAGACATCCTTTCGTCTTGGGAGATGTAAGACGAGCCTGCATTCAAGTCACTGCAGGGATATCCGGCCTTATTTCGAGTCAGGGCATCGCGGTGTCCATTCCACTTGAGGCCGCACACTCAGGGTCCCTCTCACATACCTAGAGCTGAGAGAAGCCTCCTCTTGAGATGCTTGTGGTAAGGTGGTATTCCTCTGGAGTCGAAGCCAGGGACTAACCTCTCATCTCGAGTTGATTTTTGGTCCATGGAGCTCTTTCGTGTTGCTCCAGTGACCTCAGGATCCCTCTAGCCTTGAAACAGTGTTCTTTGGGTTTCTGTGGAGTGCCATCAAGCAAATCAAGGCTCCTTTCCAGTGTGATGTGCAACACGGCATTGCTCTGGACGCAGTGCAGGGGAATCGGGCCTCATCACGCGGCGAGGGGGAAGTCTCATGGTTTTTCTCGAGTTGCGGCGGGAACCTGGGGTATATTCTCGAGTTACGACGGGGATGGCCCTTCCACACACGTGTTTGTTCAGCGTCGTCAGGACTCCTGGCTAGTTGAGAGGGACAACTCGGGATTCTCCTCGAGGCTTGGCAGGGCAATTGGGACGCCTCTCCAGCTGAGGCGTGAGAAAAGGTTCCCTTTCCACGTGCCACAGGAATCCTGGGACTCCTATCAAGTTTCACGAGGAGTCAGGCATCGTCTCCTTTGGAGGCGCTGATCTCTGCGTCACTCTGGAGTTTTCCAAGGATGTGAGGCCTCCGTTCGCGATGAGGTGGGGAACTAGGTCTTTCTCTGTGGTCTCCACAGGGGATTCAGACATCCTTTCGTCTTGGGAGATGCACGACGAGCCTGCATTCAAGTCACTGCAGGGATATCCGGCCTTATTTAGAGTCAGGGCATTGCGGTGTCAATTCCACTTGAGGCCGCAAACTCAGGGTCCCTCTCACATACCTAGAGCTGAGAGAAGCCTCCACTTGAGTTGCTTGTGGTAAGGTGGTATTCCTCTGGAGTCGAAGCCAAGGACTAACCTCTCATCTCGAGTTGATTTTTGGTCCAGGGAGCTCTTTCGTGTTGCTCCAGTGACCTCAGGATCCCTCTAGCCTTGAAACAGTGTTCTTGGGCTTTCTCTGGAGTGCCATCAAGGAAATCAAGGCTCCTTTCCTTTGTGATGTGCAACACGGAATTGCTCTGCAGGCAGTGCAGGGGAATCGGGCCTCATCTCGCGGCGAGGGGGAAGTCTCATGCTTTTTCTCGAGTTGCGTTGGGAACCTGGGGTATATTCTCGACTTACAACAGGGATGGCTCTTCCACACACGTATTTGTTCAGCGATGTCAGGACTCCTGCCTAGTTGCGAGGGACAACTCCGAATTCTCCTCGAGGCTTGGCAGGACAATTGGGACGCCTTCCAGCTGAGGCGGGAGACCAAGGGCCCCTTTCCACGTGCCACAGGAATCCTGGGACTCCTATCAAGTTTCACGAGGAGTCAGGCATCGTCTCCTTTTGAGGCACTGATCTCCGCATACCTCCGCAGTTTCCAGAGGATGTGAGGCCTCCGGTCGCGATGAGGTGGGGAACTAGGGCTTTCTCTGTGGTCTCCACAGGGGATTCAGACATCCTTTCGTCTTGGGAGATGCAAGACGAGCCTGCATTGAAGTCACTGCAGGGATATCCGGCCTTATTTTGAGTCAGGGCATCGCGGTGTCCATTCCACTTGAGGCCGCAAACTCAGGGTCCCTCTCACATACATAGAGCTGAGAGAAGCCTCCTCTTGAGGTGCTTGTGGTAAGGTGGTATTCCTCTGGAGTCGAAGCCAGGGACTACCCTCTCATCTCGAGTTGATTTGTGGTCCAGGGAGCTCTTTCGTGTTGCTCCAGTGACCTCAGGATCCCTCTAGCCTTGAAACAGTGTTCTTGGGGTTTCTCTGGAGTGCCATCAAGGAAATCAAGGCTCCTTTCCTGTGTGATGTGCAACACGGCATTGCTCTGCACTCAGTGCAGGGGAATCGGGCCTCATCTCGCGGCGAGGGGGAAGTCTCATGGTTTTTCTCGAGTTGCGGCGGGAACCTGGGGAATATTCTCGAGTTCCGACGGGGATGGCCCTTCCACACACGTGTTTGTTCAGCGACGTCAGGACTCCTGCCTAGTTGCGAGGGACAACTCGGGATTCTCCTCGAGGCTTGGCAGGGCATTTGGGAAGCCTCTCCAGCTGAGACGGGAGACCAAGGGTCCCTTTCCACGTGCCACAGGAATCCTGGGACTCCTATCAAGTTTCACGAGGAGTCAGGCATCGTCTCCTTTGGAGGCACTGATCTCCGCGTCCCTCTGGAGTTTTCCAAGGATGTGAGGCCTCCGTTCGCGATGAGGTGGGGAACTAGGTCTTTCTCTGTGGTCTCCACAGGGGATTCAGGCATCCTTTCATCTTGGGAGATGCAGGACGAGCCTCCATTCAAGTCACTGCAGGCATACCCGGTCTTATTTCGAGTCAGGGCATCGCGGTGTCCATTCCACTTGAGGACGCAAACTCAGGGTCCCTCTCCCATACCTAAAGCTGAGAGAAGCCTCCTCTTGAGGTGCTTGTGGTAAGGTGATATTCCTCTGGAGTCGAAGCCAGGTACTAACCTCTCATCTCGAGTTGATTTTTGGTCCATGGAGCTCTTTCGTGTTGCTACAGTGTCCTCAGGATCCCTCTAGCCTTGAAACAGTGTTCTTGGGGTTTCTGTGGAGTGCCATCAAGGAAATCAAGGCTCCTTTCCTGTGTGATGTGCAATACGGCATTGCTCTGCACGCAGTGCAGGGGAATCGGGCCTCATCTCAAGGCGAGGGGGAAGTCTCATGGTTTTTCTCGAGTTGCGGCGGGAACCTGGGGTATATTCTCGAGTTACGACGGGGATGGCCCTTCCACACACGTGTTTGTTTAGCGACGTAAGGACTCCTGCCTTGTTGCGAGGGACAACTCGGGATTCTCCTCGAGGCTTGGCAGGGCAATTGGGACGCCTCTCCAGCTGAGGCGGGAGACCAAGGGTCCCTTTCCACGTTCCACAGGAATCCTGGGAGGCCTATCAAGTTTCACGAGGAGTCAGGCATCGTCTCCTTTGGAGGCACTGATCTCCGCGTCCCTCTGGAGTTTTCAAAGGATGTGAGGCCTCCGGTCGCGATGAGGTGGGGAACTAGGTCTTTCTCTGTGGTCTCCACAGGGGATTCAGACATCCTTTCGTCTTGGGAGATGCAAGACGAGCCTGCATTCAAGTCACTGCAGGCACATCCGGCCTTAATTCGAGTCAGGGCATCGCGGTGTCCATTCCACTTGAGGCCGCAAACTCAGGGTCCCTCTCACATACCTAGAGCTGAGAGAAGCCTCCTCTTGAGGTGCTTGTGGTAAGGTGGTATTTTTCTGGAGTCTTAGCCAGGGACTAGCCTCTCATCTCGAGTTGATTTTTGGTCCACGGAGCTCTTTCTTGTTGCTACAGTGACCTCAGGATCCCTCTAGCCTTGAAACAGTGTTCTTGGGGTTTCTCTGGAGTGCCATCAAGGAAATCAAGGCTCCTTTCCTGTGTGATGTGCAACACGGCATTGCTCTGCACTCAGTGCAGGGGAATCGGGCCTCATCTCGCGGCGAGGGGGAAGTCTCATGGTTTTTCTCGAGTTGCGGCGGGAACCTGGGGTATATTCTCGAGTTACGACGGGGATGGCCCTTCCACACACGTGTTTGTTCAGCGACGTCAGGACTCCTGCCTAGTTGCGAGGGACAACTCGGGATTCTCCTCGAGGCTTGGCAGGGCATTTGGGAAGCCTATCTAGCTGAGACGGGAGACCAAGGGTCCCTTTCCACGTGCCACAGGAATCTTGGGACTCCTATCAAGTTTTACGAGGAGTCAGGCATCGTCTCCTTTGGAGGCACTGATCTCCGCGTCCCTCTGGAGTTTTCAAAGGATGTGAGGCCTCCGGGAGCGATGAGGTGGGGAACTAGGTTTTTCTCTGTGGTCTCCACACGGGATTCAGACATCCTTTCGTCTTGGGAGATGCAAGACGAGCCTGCATTCAAGTCACTGCAGGCATATCCGGCCTTATTTCGAGTCAGGGCATCGCGGTGTCCATTCCACTTGAGGCCGCAAACTCAGGGTCCCTCTCACATACCTAGAGCTGAGAGAAGCCTCCTCTTGAGGTGCTTGTGGTAAGGTGGTATTCTTCTGGAGTCGAAGCCAGGGACTAACCTCTCATCTCGAGTTGATTTTTGGTGCACAGAGCTCTTTTGTGTTGCTACAGTGACTTCAGGATCCCTCTAGCCTTCAACAGTATTCTTGGGGTTTCTCTGGAGTGCCATCAAAGTAATCAAGGCTCCTTTCCTGTGTGATGTGCAACACGGCATTGCTCTGCACGCAGTGCAGGGGAATCGGGCCTCATCTCGCGGCGAGGGGGAAGACTCATGGTTTTTCTCGAGTTGCGGCGGGAACCTGGGGTATATTCTCGAGTTACGACGGGGATGGCCCTTCCCCACACGTGTTTGTTCAGCGACGTCAGGACTCCTGCCTAGTTGCGAGGGACAACTCGGGATTCTCCTCGAGGCTTGGCAGGGCAATTGGGACGCCTCTCCAGCTGAGGCGGGAGACCAAGGGTCCCTTTCCACGTGCCACAGGAATCCTGGGACTCCTATCAAGTTTCAGGAGGAGTCAGGCATCGTCTCCTTTGGAGGCACTGATCTCCGCGTCCCTCTTGAGTTTTCAAAGGATGTGAGGCCTCCAGTCGCGATGAGGTGGGGAACTAGGTCTTTCTCTGTGGTCTCCACAGGGGATTAAGACATCCTTTCGTCTTGGGAGATGCAAGACGAGCCTGCATTCAAGTCACTGCAGGCATATCCGGCCTTATTTCGAGTCAGGGCTTCGCGGTGTCCATTCCACTTGAGGCCGCAAACTCAGGGTCCCTCTCACAGACCTAGAGCTGAGAGAAGCCTCCTCTTGAGGTGCTTGTGGTAAGGTGGTATTCCTCTGGAGTCCAAGCCAGGCACTAACCTCTCATCTCGAGTTGATTTGTGATCCACGGAGCTCTTTCGTGTTGCTAGAGTGACCTCAGGATCCCTCTAGCCTTGAAACAGTGTTCTTGGGGTTTCTCTGGAGTGCCATCAAGGAAATCAAGGCTCCTTTCCTGTGTGATGTGCAACACGGCATTGCTCTGCACACAGTGCAGGGGAATCGGGCCTCATCTCGCGGCGAGGGGGAAGTCTCATGGTTTTTCTCGAGTTGCGGTGGGAACCTGGGGTATATTATCGAGTTACGACTGGGATGGCCCTTCCACACACCTGCTTGTTCAGCGACGGCAGGACTCCTGCCTAGTTGCGAGGGACAACTCGGGATTCTCCTCGATGCTTGGCAGGGCAATTGGGACGCCTCTCCAGCTGTGGCGGAAGAACAAGGGTCCCTTTCCACGTGCCACAGGAATCCTGGGACTCCTATCAAGTTTCACGAGGAGTCAGGCATCGTCTCCTTTGGAGGCACTGATCTCCGCGTCCCTCTGGTGTTTTCAAAGGATGTGAGTCTTCCGGTCGCGATGAGGTGGGGAACTAGGTCTTTCTCTGTGGTCTACACAGGGGATTCAGACATCCTTTCGTCTAGGGAGATGCAAGACGAGCCTGCATTCAAGTCACTGCAGGCATATCCGGCCTTATTTCGAGTCAGGGCATCGCGGGGTCCATTCCATTTGAGGCCGCAAACTCAGGGTCCCTCTCACATACCTAGAGCTGAGAGAAGCCTCCTCTTGAGGTACTTGTGATAAGGTGGTATTCCTCTGGAGTGGATGCCAGGGACTAACCTCTCATCTCGAGTTGATTTTTGGTCCACGGAGCTCTTTTGTGTTGCTACAGTGACCTCAGGATCCCTCTAGCCTTGAAACAATGTTCTTGGGGTTTCTCTGGAGTGCCATCAAGGAAATCAAGGCTCCTTTCCTGTGTGATGTGCAACACGGAATTGCTCTGCACGCAGTGCAGGGGAATCGGGCCTCATCTCGCGGCGAGGGGGAAGTCTCATGGTTTTTCTCGAGTTGCGGCGGGAACCTGGGGTATATTCTCGAGTTACGACGGGGATGGCCCTTCCACACATGTGTTTGTTCAGCGACGTCAGGACTCCTGCCTAGTTGCGAGGGACAACTCGGGATTCTCCTCGGGGCTTTGCAGGGCAATGAGACACCTCTCCAACTGAGGCGGGAGACCAAGGGTCCCTTTCCACGTGCCACAGGAATCCTGGGACTCCTATCAAGGTTCACAAGGAGTCAGGCATCGTCTCCTTTGGAGGCACTGATCTCCGCGTCCCTCTGGAGTTGTCAAAGGATGTGAGGCCTCTGGTCGCGATGAGGTGGGGAACTAGGTCTTTCTCTGTGGGCTCCCAAGGGGATTCAGACATCCTTTCGTCTTGGGAGATGCAAGACGAGCCTGCATTCAAGTCACTGTAGGCATATTCGGCCTTATTTCGAGTCAGGGCATCGCGGTGTCCATTCCACTTGAGGCCGCAATCTCAGGGTCCCTCTAACATACCTAGAGCTGAGAGAAGCCTCCTCTTGAGGTGCTTGTGGTAAGGTGGTATTCCTCTGGCGTCGAAGCCATGGACTAACCTCTCATCTCGAGTTGATTTTTGGTCCATGGAGCACTTTCGTGTTGCTACAGTGACATCAGGATCCCTCTAGCCTTGAAACAGTGTTCTTGGGGTTTCTCTGGAGTGCCATCAAGGAAATTAAGGCTCCTTTCCTGTGTGATGTGCAACACGGCATTGCTCTGCACGCAGTGCAGGGGAATGGGGCCTCATCTGCGGAAGGGGGAAGTCTCATGGTTTTTCTCGAGTTGCGGAGGGAACCTGGGGTATATTCTCGAGTTACGACGGGAATGGCCCTTCCACACACCTGTTTGTTCAGCGACGTCAGGACTCCTGCCTAGTTGCGAGGGACAACTCGGGATTCTCCTCGAGGCTTGGCAGGGCAATTGGGACGCCTCTCCAGCTGAAGCGGGAGACCAAGGGTCCCTTTCCACGTGCCACAGGAATCCTGGGACTCCTATCAAGGTTCACGAGGAGTCAGGCATCGTCTCCTTTGGAGGCACTGATCTCCGCGTCCCTCTGCAATTTTCAAAGGATGTGTGGCCTCCGTTCGCGATGAGGTGGGGAACTAGGTCTTTCTCTGTGGTCTCCACAGGGGATTCAGACATCCTTTCGTCTTGGGAGATGCAAGACGAGCCTGCATTCAAGTCACTGCAGGGATATCCGTCCTTATTTCGAGTCAGGGTATCGCGGTGTCCATTCCACTTGAGGCCGCAAACTCAGGGTCCCTATCACATACCTAGAGCTGAGAGAAGCCTCCTCTTGAGGTGCTTGTGGTAAGGTGATATTCCTCTGGAGTCGAAGCCAGGGACTAACCTCTCACCTCGAGTTGATTTTTGGTCCACGGAGCTCTTTCGTGTTGCTACAGTGACCTCAGGATCCCTCTAGCCTTGAAACAGTGTTCTTGGGGTTTCTGTGGAGTGCCATCAAGGAAATCAAGGCTCCTTTCCTGTGTGATGTGCAACACGGCATTGCTCTGCACGCAGTGCAGGGGAATCGGGCCTCATCTCGCGGCGAGGGGGAAGTCTCATGGTTTTTCTCGAGTTGCGGCGGGAACCTGGGGTATATTCTCGAGTTACGACGGGGATGGCCGTTCCACACACGTGTTTGTTCAGCGACGTCAGGACTCCTGGCTAGTTGAGAGGGACAACTCGGGATTCTCCTCGAGGCTTGGCAGGCAAATTGGGACGTCTCTCCAGCTGAGCCGGGAGACCAAGGTTCCCTTTCCACGTGCCACAGGAATCCTGGGACTCCTATCATGTTTCACGAGGAGTCAGGCATCGTCTCCTTTGGAGGCACTTATATCCCCGTCCCTCTGGAATTTTCCAAGGATGTGAGGCCTCCGGTCGCGATGAGGTGGGGAACTAGGTCTTTCCCTGTGGTCTCCAGAGGGGATTCAGACATCCTTTCGTCTTGGGAGATGTAAGACGAGCCTGCATTCAAGTCACTGCAGGGATATCCGGCCTTATTTCGAGTCAGGGCATCGCGGTGTCCATTCCACTTGAGGCCGCACACTCAGGGTCCCTCTCACATACCTAGAGCTGAGAGAAGCCTCCTCTTGAGATGCTTGTGGTAAGGTGGTATTCCTCTGGAGTCGAAGCCAGGGACTAACCTCTCATCTCGAGTTGATTTTTGGTCCATGGAGCTCTTTCGTGTTGCTCCAGTGACCTCAGGATCCCTCTAGCCTTGAAACAGTGTTCTTTGGGTTTCTGTGGAGTGCCATCAAGCAAATCAAGGCTCCTTTCCTGTGTGATGTGCAACACGGCATTGCTCTGGACGCAGTGCAGGGGAATCGGGCCTCATCTCGCGGCGAGGGGGAAGTCTCATGGTTTTTCTCGAGTTGCGGCGGGAACCTGGGGTATATTCTCGAGTTACGACGGGGATGGCCCTTCCACACACGTGTTTGTTCAGCGTCGTCAGGACTCCTGGCTAGTTGAGAGGGACAACTCGGGATTCTCCTCGAGGCTTGGCAGGGCAATTGGGACGCCTCTCCAGCTGAGGCGTGAGAAAAGGTTCCCTTTCCACGTGCCACAGGAATCCTGGGACTCCTATCAAGTTTCACGAGGAGTCAGGCATCGTCTCCTTTGGAGGCGCTGATCTCTGCGTCACTCTGGAGTTTTCCAAGGATGTGAGGCCTCCGTTCGCGATGAGGTGGGGAACTAGGTCTTTCTCTGTGGTCTCCACAGGGGATTCAGACATCCTTTCGTCTTGGGAGATGCACGACGAGCCTGCATTCAAGTCACTGCAGGGATATCCGGCCTTATTTAGAGTCAGGGCATTGCGGTGTCAATTCCACTTGAGGCCGCAAACTCAGGGTCCCTCTCACATACCTAGAGCTGAGAGAAGCCTCCACTTGAGTTGCTTGTGGTAAGGTGTTATTCCTCTGGAGTCGAAGCCAAGGACTAACCTCTCATCTCGAGTTGATTTTTGGTCCAGGGAGCTCTTTCGTGTTGCTCCAGTGACCTCAGGATCCCTCTAGCCTTGAAACAGTGTTCTTGGGCTTTCTCTGGAGTGCCATCAAGGAAATCAAGGCTCCTTTCCTTTGTGATGTGCAACACGGAATTGCTCTGCAGGCAGTGCAGGGGAATCGGGCCTCATCTCGCGGCGAGGGGGAAGTCTCATGCTTTTTCTCGAGTTGCGTTGGGAACCTGGGGTATATTCTCGACTTACAACAGGGATGGCTCTTCCACACACGTATTTGTTCAGCGATGTCAGGACTCCTGCCTAGTTGCGAGGGACAACTCCGAATTCTCCTCGAGGCTTGGCAGGACAATTGGGACGCCTTCCAGCTGAGGCGGGAGACCAAGGGCCCCTTTCCACGTGCCACAGGAATCCTGGGACTCCTATCAAGTTTCACGAGGAGTCAGGCATCGTCTCCTTTTGAGGCACTGATCTCCGCATACCTCCGCAGTTTCCAGAGGATGTGAGGCCTCCGGTCGCGATGAGGTGGGGAACTAGGGCTTTCTCTGTGGTCTCCACAGGGGATTCAGACATCCTTTCGTCTTGGGAGATGCAAGACGAGCCTGCATTGAAGTCACTGCAGGGATATCCGGCCTTATTTTGAGTCAGGGCATCGCGGTGTCCATTCCACTTGAGGCCGCAAACTCAGGGTCCCTCTCACATACATAGAGCTGAGAGAAGCCTCCTCTTGAGGTGCTTGTGGTAAGGTGGTATTCCTCTGGAGTCGAAGCCAGGGACTACCCTCTCATCTCGAGTTGATTTGTGGTCCAGGGAGCTCTTTCGTGTTGCTCCAGTGACCTCAGGATCCCTCTAGCCTTGAAACAGTGTTCTTGGGGTTTCTCTGGAGTGCCATCAAGGAAATCAAGGCTCCTTTCCTGTGTGATGTGCAACACGGCATTGCTCTGCACTCAGTGCAGGGGAATCGGGCCTCATCTCGCGGCGAGGGGGAAGTCTCATGGTTTTTCTCGAGTTGCGGCGGGAACCTGGGGAATATTCTCGAGTTCCGACGGGGATGGCCCTTCCACACACGTGTTTGTTCAGCGACGTCAGGACTCCTGCCTAGTTGCGAGGGACAACTCGGGATTCTCCTCGAGGCTTGGCAGGGCATTTGGGAAGCCTCTCCAGCTGAGACGGGAGACCAAGGGTCCCTTTCCACGTGCCACAGGAATCCTGGGACTCCTATCAAGTTTCACGAGGAGTCAGGCATCGTCTCCTTTGGAGGCACTGATCTCCGCGTCCCTCTGGAGTTTTCCAAGGATGTGAGGCCTCCGTTCGCGATGAGGTGGGGAACTAGGTCTTTCTCTGTGGTCTCCACAGGGGATTCAGGCATCCTTTCATCTTGGGAGATGCAGGACGAGCCTCCATTCAAGTCACTGCAGGCATACCCGGTCTTATTTCGAGTCAGGGCATCGCGGTGTCCATTCCACTTGAGGACGCAAACTCAGGGTCCCTCTCCCATACCTAAAGCTGAGAGAAGCCTCCTCTTGAGGTGCTTGTGGTAAGGTGATATTCCTCTGGAGTCGAAGCCAGGTACTAACCTCTCATCTCGAGTTGATTTTTGGTCCATGGAGCTCTTTCGTGTTGCTACAGTGTCCTCAGGATCCCTCTAGCCTTGAAACAGTGTTCTTGGGGTTTCTGTGGAGTGCCATCAAGGAAATCAAGGCTCCTTTCCTGTGTGATGTGCAATACGGCATTGCTCTGCACGCAGTGCAGGGGAATCGGGCCTCATCTCAAGGCGAGGGGGAAGTCTCATGGTTTTTCTCGAGTTGCGGCGGGAACCTGGGGTATATTCTCGAGTTACGACGGGGATGGCCCTTCCACACACGTGTTTGTTTAGCGACGTAAGGACTCCTGCCTTGTTGCGAGGGACAACTCGGGATTCTCCTCGAGGCTTGGCAGGGCAATTGGGACGCCTCTCCAGCTGAGGCGGGAGACCAAGGGTCCCTTTCCACGTGCCACAGGAATCCTGGGAGGCCTATCAAGTTTCACGAGGAGTCAGGCATCGTCTCCTTTGGAGGCACTGATCTCCGCGTCCCTCTGGAGTTTTCAAAGGATGTGAGGCCTCCGGTCGCGATGAGGTGGGGAACTAGGTCTTTCTCTGTGGTCTCCACAGGGGATTCAGACATCCTTTCGTCTTGGGAGATGCAAGACGAGCCTGCATTCAAGTCACTGCAGGCACATCCGGCCTTAATTCGAGTCAGGGCATCGCGGTGTCCATTCCACTTGAGGCCGCAAACTCAGGGTCCCTCTCACATACCTAGAGCTGAGAGAAGCCTCCTCTTGAGGTGCTTGTGGTAAGGTGGTATTTTTCTGGAGTCTTAGCCAGGGACTAGCCTCTCATCTCGAGTTGATTTTTGGTCCACGGAGCTCTTTCTTGTTGCTACAGTGACCTCAGGATCCCTCTAGCCTTGAAACAGTGTTCTTGGGGTTTCTCTGGAGTGCCATCAAGGAAATCAAGGCTCCTTTCCTGTGTGATGTGCAACACGGCATTGCTCTGCACTCAGTGCAGGGGAATCGGGCCTCATCTCGCGGCGAGGGGGAAGTCTCATGGTTTTTCTCGAGTTGCGGCGGGAACCTGGGGTATATTCTCGAGTTACGACGGGGATGGCCCTTCCACACACGTGTTTGTTCAGCGACGTCAGGACTCCTGCCTAGTTGCGAGGGACAACTCGGGATTCTCCTCGAGGCTTGGCAGGGCATTTGGGAAGCCTATCTAGCTGAGACGGGAGACCAAGGGTCCCTTTCCACGTGCCACAGGAATCCTGGGACTCCTATCAAGTTTCACGAGGAGTCAGGCATCGTCTCCTTTGGAGGCACTGATCTCCACGTCCCTGTGGAGTTTTCAAAAGATGTGAGGCCTCCGGTCGCGATGAGGTGGGGAACTAGGTCTTTCTCTGTGGTCTCCACAGGGGATTCAGACATCCTTTCGTCTTGGGAGATTCAAGACGAGCCTGCACTCAAGTCACTGCAGGCATATCTGGCCTTATTTCGAGTAGGGCATCGCGGTTTCCATTCCACTTGAGGCCGCAAATTCAGGGTCCCTCTCACATACCTAAAGCTGAGAGAAACCTCCTCTTCAGGTGCTTGTGGTAAGGTGGGATTTGTCTAGAGTCGAAGCCAGGGACTAACCTCTCATCTCGAGTAGACTTGTGGTCCACGGAGCTCTTCCTTGTTGCTACAGTGACCTCAGGATCCCTCTAGCCCTGAAACAGTGTTCGTGAGATTTCTCTGGAGTGCCATCAAGGAAATCAAGACTCCTTTCCAGTGTGATGTGCAACACGGAATGGCTCTGCATGCAGTGCAGGGGAATCGGGCCTCATCTCGCGGCGAGGGGGAAGTCTCATGGTTTTTCTCGAGTTGCGGCGGGAACCTGGGGTATATTCTCGAGTTACGACGGGGATTGCCCTTCCACACACGTGTTTGTTCAGCGACGGCAGGTCTTCTGCCTAGTTGCGAGGGACAACTCGGGATTCTCCTCGAGGCTTGGCAGGGCAATTGGGACGCCTCTCCAGCTGAGGCGGGAGACCAAGGGCCCCTTTCCACGTGCCACAGGAATCCTGGGACTCCTATCAAGTTTCACGAGGACTCAGGCATCGTCTCCTTTTGAGGCACTGATCTCCGCATACCTCCGCAGTTTCCAGAGGATGTGAGGCCTCCGGTCGCGATGAGGTGGGGAACTAGGTCTTTCTCTGTGGTCTCCACAGGGGATTCAGACATCCTTTCGTCTTGGGAGATGCAAGACGAGCCTGCATTCAAGTCACTGCAGGGATATCCGGCCTTATTTCGAGTCAGGGCATCGCGGTGTCCATTCCACTTGAGGCCGCAAACTCAGGGTCCCTCTCACATACCTAGAGCTGAGAGAAGCCTCCTCTTGAGGTGCTTGTGGTAAGGTGGGATTTGTCTGGAGTCGAAGCCAGGGACTAACCTCTCATCTCGACTTGATTTATGGTCCACGGAGCGCTTTCTTGTTGCTACAGTGACCTCAGGATCCCTCTAGCCCTGAAACAGTGTTCGTGAGATTTCTCTGGAGTGCCATCAAGGAAATCCAGGCTCCTTTCCTGTGTGATGTGCAACACGGCATTGCTCTGCACGCAGTGCAGGGGAATCGGGCCTCATCTCACGGCGAGGGGGAAGTCTCATGGTTTTTCTCGAGTTGCGGCGGGAACCTGGGGTATATTCTCGAGTTACGACGGGGATGGCCCTTCCACACACGTGTTTGTTCAGCGACGTCAGGACTCCTGCCTAGTTGCGAGGGACAACTCTGGATTCTCCTCAACGCTTGGCAGGGCAATTGGGACGCATCTCCAGCTGAGGCGGGAGACCAAGGGTCCCTTTCCACGTGCCACAGGAATCCTGGGACTCCTATCAGGTTTCACGAGGAGTCAGGCATCGTCTCCTTTGGAGGCACTGATCTCTGCGTCCCTCTGGAGTTTTCAAAGGATGTGAGGCCTCCGGTCGGGATGAGGTGGGGAACTAGGTCTTTCTCTGTGGTCTCCACAGGGGATTCAGATATCCTTTCGTCTTGGGAGATGCAAGATGAGCCTGCATTCAAGTCACTGCAGGGATATCCGGCCTTATTTCGAGTCAGGGCATCGCGGTGTCCATTCCACTTTAGGCCGCAAACTCAGGGTCCCGCTCACATACCTAGAGCTGAGAGAAGCCTCCTTTTGAGGTGCTTGTGGTAAAGTGGTATTCCTCTGGAGTCGAAGCCAGGGACTAACCTCTCATCTCGCGTTGATTTTTGTTCCACGGAGCTCTTTCGTGTTGCTACAGTGACCTCAGGATCCCTGTAGCCTTGAAGCAGTGTTCTTGGGGTTTCTCTGTAGTGCCATCAAGGAAATCCAGGCTCCTTTCCTGTGTGATGTGCAACACGGAATTGCTCTGCACGCAGTGCAGGTGAATCAGGCCTCATCTCGCGGCGAGGGGGAAGTCTCATGGTTTTTCTCGAGTTGCGGCGGGAACCTGGGGTATATTCTCCAGTTACGACGGGGATGGCCCTTCCACACACGTGTTTGTTCAGCGACGTCAGGACTCCTGCCTAGTTGTGCGGGACAACTCGGGATTCTCCTCGAGGCTTGACCAGGGCAATTGGGACGCCTCTCCAGCTGAGGCGGGAGACCAAGTGACCCTTTCCACGTGCCACAGGAATCCTGGGACTCCTATCAATTTTCACGAGGAGTCAGGCATCGTCTCCATTGGAGACACTGATCTCCGCATCCCTCTGGACTTTTCAAAGGATGTGAGGCCTCCGGTCGCGATGAGGTGGGGAACTAGGTCTTTCTCTGTGGTCTCCACAGCGGATTCAGACATCCTTTCGTCTTGGGAGATGCAAGACGAGCCTGCATTCAAGTCACTGCAGGGATATCCGGCCTTATTTCGAGTCAGGGCATCGCGGTGTCCATTCCACTGGAGGCCGAAAACTCAGGGTCCCTCTCACATACCTAGAGCTGAGAGAAGCCTCCTCTTGAGGTGCTTGTGGTAAAGTGGTATTCCTCTGGAGTCGAAGCCAGGGACTAACCTCACATCTCGAGTTAATTTCTGGTCCACGGAGCTCTTTCGTGTTGCTACAGTGACCTCAGGATCCCTCGAGCCTTGAAACAGTGTTATTGGGCTTTCTCTGGAGTCCCATCAAGGAAATCAAGGCTCCTTTCCTTTGTGATGTGCAACAAGGCATGGCTCTGCATGCAGTGCAGGGGATTCGGGCCTCATCTCGCGGCGAGGGGGAAGTCTCATGGTTTTTCTCGAGTTGCGGCGGGAACCTGGGGTATATTCTCGAGTTACGATGGGGATGGCCCTTCCAGCCACGTGTTTGTTCAGCGACGTCAGGACTCCTGCCTAGTTGCGAGGGACAACTCGGGATTCTCCTCGAGGCTTGGCAGGGCAATTGGGACGCCTCTCCAGCTGAGGCGGGAGACCAAGGGTCCCTTTCCACGTGCCACAGGAATCCTGGGACTCCTATCAAGTTTCACGAGGAGTCAGGCATCGTCTCCTTTGGAGGCACTGATCTCCGCGTCCCTCTGGAGTTTTCCAAGGATGTTAGGCCTCCGGTCGCGATGAGGTGGGGAACTAGGTCTTTCTCTGTGGTCTCCACAGGGGATTCAGATATCCTTTCATCTTGGGAGATGCAAGACGAGCCTGCATTCAAGTCACTGCAGGGATATCCGGCCTTATTTCGAGTCAGGGCATCGCGGTGTCCATTCCACTTGAGGCCGCAAACTCAGGGTCCCTCTCACATACCTAGAGCTGAGAGAAGCCTCCTCTTGAGGTGCTTGTGGTAAAGTGGTATTCCTCTGGAGTCGAAGCCAGGGACTAACCTCTCATCTCGAGTTAATTTCTGGTCCATGGAGCTCTTTCGGGTTGCTACAGTGACCTCAGGATCCCTCTAGCCTTGAAAAGGTGTTCTTGGGGTTTCTCTGGAGTGCCATCAAGGAAATCAAGGCTCCTTTCCTGTGTGATGTGCAACACGGCATTCCTCTGCACGCAGTGCAGGGGAATCGGGCCTCATCTCGCGGCGAGGGGGAAGCCTCATGGTTTTTCTCGAGTTGCGGCCGGAACCTGGGGTATATTCTGGAGTTACGACGGGGATGGCCCTTCCACACACGTGTTTGTTCAGCGACGTCAGGACTTCTGCCTAGTTGCGAGGGACAACTCGGAATTTTCCTCGAGGATTGACAGGGCAATTGGGACGCCTGTCCAGCTGAGGCGGGAGACCAAGTGTCCCTTTCCACGTGCCACAGGGATCCTGGGACTCCTATCAAGTTTCACGAGGAGTCAGGAATCGTCTCTTTTGGAGGCACTGATCTCCGCCTCCCTCTGGAATTTTCCAAGGATGTGAGGCTTCCGGTCGCGATGAGGTGGGGAACTAGGTCTTTCTCTGTGGTCTCCACAGGGGATTCAGACATCCTTTCATCTTGGGAAATGCAAGACGAGCCTGCATTAAAGTCACTGCAGGGATATCCGGCCTTATTTCGAGTCAGGGCATCGCGGTGTCCATTCCACTTGAGGACGCAAAATCAGGGTTCCTCTCACATACCTAGAGCTGAGAGAAGCCTCCTCTTGAGGTGCTTGTGGTAAGGTGGTATTCCTCTGGAGTCGAAGCCAGGGACTAACCTCTCATCTCGAGTTGATTTTTGGTCCACGGAGCTCTTTCGTGTTGCTATAGTGACCTCAGGATCCCTCTAGCCTTGAATCAGTGTTCTTGGGGTTTCTCTGGAGTGCCATCAAGGAAATCAAGGCTCCTTTCCTGTGTGATTTGCAACACGGCATTCCTCTGCACGCAGTGCAGGGAAATCGGGCCTCATCTCGCGGCGAGGGGGAAACCTCATGGTTTTTCTCGAGTTGCGGCGGGAACCTGGGGTATATTCTCGAATTGCGACGGGGATGGCCCTTCAACACACGTGTTTGTTCAGCGACGTCAGGACTCCTGCTTAGTTGCGAGGGACAACTCGGGATTCCCCTCGAGCCTTGGCAGGGCAATTGGGACGCCTCTCCAGCTGAGGCGGGAGACCAAGGGCCCCTTTCCACGTGCCACAGGAATCCTGGGACTGCTATCAATTTTCACGAGGAGTCAGGCATCGTCTCCTTTGGAGGCACTGATGTCCGCGTACCTCTGGAGTTTTCAAAGGATGTGAGGCCTCCGGTCGCGATGAGGTGGAGAACTAGGTCTTTCTCTGTGGTCTCCACAGGGGATTCAGACATCCTTTCGTCTTGGGAGATGCAAGACGAGCCTGCATTCAAGTTACTGCAGGTGTATCCGGCCTTATTTCGAGTCAGGGCATCGCGGTGTCCATTCAACTTGAAGCCGCAAACTCAGGGTCCCTCTCACATACCTAGAGCTGAGAGAAGCCTCCTCTTGAGGTGCTTGTGGTAAGGTGGTATTCCTCTGGAGTCGAAGCCAGGGACTAACCTCTCATCTCGAGTTGATTTTTGGTCCACGGAGCTCTTTCGTGTTGCTACAGTGACCTCAGAATCCCTCTAGCCTTGAAACAGTGTTCTTGGGCTTTCTCTGGAGTGCCATCAAGGAAATCAAGGCTCCTTTCATGTGTGATGTGCAACACGGAATTGCTCTGCATGAAGTGCAGGGGAATCGGGCCTTATCTCGCGGCGAGGGGGAAGTCTCATGGTTTTTCTCGAGTTGCGGTGGGAACCTGGGGTATATTCTCGAGTTACGACGGGGATGGCCCTTCCACACACGTGTTTGTTCAGCGACGTCAGGACTCCTGTCTAGTTGCGAGGGACAACTCCGGATTCTCTTCGAGGCTTGGCAGGGCAATTGGGACGCCTCTCCAGCTGAGGCGGGAGACCAAGGGCCCCTTTCCACGTGCCACAGGAATCCTGGGACTCCTATCAAGTTTCACGAAGAGTCAGGCATCGTCTCCTTTTGAGGCACTGATCTCCGCATACCTCCGCAGTTTCCAGAGGATGTGAGGCCTCCGGTCGCGATGAGGTGGGGAACTAGGTCTTTCTCTGTGGTCTCCACAGGGGATTCAGACATCCTTTCGTCTTGGGAGATGCAAGACGAGCCTGCATTCAAGTCACTGCAGGGATATCCGGCCTTATTTCGAGTCAGGGCATCGCGGTGTCCATTCCACTTGAGGCCGTAAACTCAGGGTCCCTCTCACATACCTAGAGCTGAGAGAAGCCTCCTCTTGAGGTGCTTGTGGTAAGGTGGGATTTGTCTGGAGTCGAAGCCAGGGACTAACCTCTCATCTCGAGTTGATTTGTGGTCCACGGAGCTCTTTCTTGTTGCTACAGTGACCTCAGGATCCCTCTAGCCCTGAAACAGTGTTCGGGAGATTTCTCTGGAGTGCCATCAAGGAAATCAAGGCTCCTTTCCAGTGTGATGTGCAACACGGAATGGCCCTGCATGCAGTGCAGGGGAATCGGGCCTCATCTCGCGGCGAGAGGGAAGTCTCATGGTTTTTCTCGAGTTGCAGCGGGAACCTGGGGTATATTCTCGAGTTACGACGGGGATTGCCCTTCCACACACGTGTTTGTTCAGCGACGTCAGGACTCCTGCCTAGTTGCGAGGGACAACTCGGGATTCTCCTCGAGGCTTGGCAGGGCAATTGGGACGCCTCTCCAGCTGAGGCGTGAGACCAAGGGGCCCTTTCCACGTGCCACAGGAATCCTGGGACTCCTATCAAGTTTCACGAGGAGTCAGGCATCGTCTCCTTTGGAGGCACTGATCTCCGCGTCCCTCTGGAGTTTTACAAGGATGTGAGCCCTCCGGTCGCGATGAGGTGGGGAACTAGGTCTTTCTCTGTGGTCTCCACAGGGGATTCAGACATCCTTTCATCTTGGGAGGTGCAAGACGAGCCTGCATTCAAGTCACTGTAGGCATGCCGGGTCTTATTTCGAGTCAGGGCATCGCGGTGTCCATTCCACTTGATGCCACAAACTCAGGGTCCCTCTCACATACCTAGAGCTGAGAGAAGCCTCCTCTTGAGGTGCTTGTGGTAAGGTGGTATTCCTCTGGAGTCGAAGCAAGGGACTAACCTCTCATCTCGAGTTGATTTTTGGTCCACGGAGCTCTTTCCTGTTGCTACAATGACCTCAGGATCCCTCTAGCCTTGAAACAGTGTTCTTGGGCTTTCTCTGGAGTGCCATCAAGGAAATTAAGGCTCCTTTCCTGTGTGATGTGCAACACGGCATTGCTCTGCATGCAGTGCAGGGGAATCGGGCCTCATCTCGCGGCGAGGGGGAAGTCTCATGGTTTTTCTCGAGTTGCGGCGGGAACCTGGGGTATATTCTCGAGTTACGACGGGGATGGCCCTTCCACACACGTGTTTGTTCAGCGACGTCAGGACTCCTGCCTAGTTGCGAGGGACAACTCGGGATTCTCCTCGAAACTTGGCAGGTCAATTGGGACACCTCTCCACCTGAGGCGGGAGACCAAGGGTCCCTTTCCACGTGCCACAGGAATCCTGGGACTCCTATCAAGTTTCACGAGGAGTCAGGCATCGTCTCCTTTGGAGGCACTGATATCCGTGTCCCTCTGGAATTTTCAAAGGATGTGAGGCCTCCGGTCGCGATAAAGTGGGGAACTAGGTCTTTCTCTATGGTCTCCACAGGGGATTCAGACATCCTTTCGTCTTGGGAGATGCAAGACGAGCCTGCATTCAAGTCACTGCAGGCATATCCGGCCTTATTTCGAGTAAGGGCATCGCGGTGTCCATTCCACTTGAGGCCGCACACTCAGGGTCCCTCTCACATACCTAGAGCTGAGAGAAGCCTCCTCTTGAGGAGCTTGTGGTAAGGTGGTATTCCTCTGGAGTCGAAGCCAGGTACTAACCTCTCATCTCGAGTTGATTTGTGGTCCACGGAGCTCTTTCGTGTTGCTACAGTGACCTCAGAATCCCTCTAGCCTTGAAACAGTGTTCATGGGCTTTCTCTGGAGTGCCATCAAGGAAATCAAGGCTCCTTTCCTGTGTGATGTGCAACACGGCATTGCTCTGCACGCAGTGCAGGGGAATCGGGCCTCATCTACCGGCTAGGGGGAAGTCTAATGGTTTTTCTCGAGTTGCGGCGGGAACCTGGGGTATATTCTCGAGTTACGACGGGGATGGCCCTTCCACACACGTGTTTGTTCAGCGACGTCAGCACTCCTGCCTAGTTGCGAGGGACAACTCGGGATTCTCCTCGAGGCTTGGCAGGGCAATTGGGACGCCTCTCCAGCTGAGGCGGTAGATCAAGGGTCCCTTTCCACGTGCCACAGGAATCCTGGGACTCCTATCAACTTTCACGAGGAGTCAGGCATCGTCTCCTTTGGATGCACTCATCTCTGCGTCCCTCTGGAGTTTTCAAAGGATGTGAGGCCGCCGGTCGCGATGAGGTGGGGAACTAGGGCTTTCTCTGTGGTCTCCACAGGGGATTCAGACATCCTTTCGTCTTGGGAGATGCAAGACGAGCCTGCATTCAAGTCACTGCAGGGATATCCGGCCTTATTTCGAGTCAGGGCATCGCGGTGTCCATTCCACTTGAGGCCGCAAACTCAGGGTCCCTCTCACATACTTAGAGCTGAGAGAAGCCTCCTCTTGAGGTGCTTGTGGTAAGGTGGGATTTGTCTGGAGTCGAAGCCAGGGACTAACCTCTCATCTCGAGTTGATTTGTGGTCCACGGAGCTCTTTCTTGTTGCTACAGTGACCTCAGGATCCCTCTAGCCCTGAAACAGTGTTCGTGAGCTTTCTCTAGAGTGCCATCAAGGAAATCAAGGCTCCTTTCCAGTGTGATGTGCAACACGGAATGGCTCTGCATGCAGTGCAGGGGAATCGGGCCTCATCTCGCGGAGAGGGGGAAGTCTCATGGTTTTTCTCGAGTTGCAGCGGGAACCTGGGGTATATTCTCGAGTTACGACGGGGATTGCCCTTCCACACACGTGTTTGTTCAGCGACGGCAGGTCTTCTGCCTAGTTGCAAGGGACAACTCGGGATTCTCCTCGAGGCTTGGCAGGGCAATTGGGACGCCTCTCCAGCTGAGGCGGGAGACCAAGGGTCCCTTTCCACATGCCACAGGAATCCTGGGACTCCTATCAAGTTTCACGAAGAGTCAGGCATCGTCTCCTTTGGAGGCACTGATCTCCGCGTCCCTCTGGAGTTTTCAAAGGATCTGAGGCCTCCGGTTGCGATGAGGTGGGGAACTATTTCTTTCTCTGTGGTCTCCACAGCGGCTTCAGACATCCTTTCGTCTTGGGAGATGCAAGACGAGCCTGCATTCAAGTCACTGCAGGCATATCCCGCCTTATTTCGAGTCAGGGCATTTTGTGTCCATTTCACTTAAGGTCGCAAACTCAGGGTCACTCTCACATACGTAGAGCTGAGAGAAGCCTCCTTTTGAGGTGCTTCTCGTAAGGTGGTATTCCTCTGGAGTCGAAGCCAGGGACTAACCTCTCATCTCGAGTTGATTTTTGGTCCACGGAGTTCTTTCCTGTTGCTACAGTGACCTCAGGATCCCGCTAGCCTTAAAACAGTGTTTTTGGGCATTCTCTGGTGTGCCATCAAGGAAATTAAGGCTCCTTTCCTGTGTGATGTGCATCACGGCATTGCTCTGCACGTAGTGCAGGGGAATCGGGCCTCATCTCGCGGCGAGGGGGAAGTCTCATGGTTTTTCTCGAAGTGCGGCGGGAACCTGCGGTATATTCTCGAATTGCGACGGGGATGGCCCTTCCACACACGTGTTTGTTCAGCGACGTCAGGACTCCTGCCTAGTTGCGAGGGACAACTCGGGATTCCCCTCGAGCCTTGGCAGGGCAATTGGGACGCCTCTCCAGCTGAGGCGGGAGACCAAGGGCCCCTTTCCACGTGCCACAGGAATCCTGGGACTGCTATTAATTTTCACGAGGAGTCAGGCATCGTCTCCTTTGGAGGCACTGATCTCCGCGTACCTCTGGAGTTTTCAAAGGATTTGAGGCCTCCGGTCGCGATGACGTGGAGAACTAGGTCTTTCTCTGTGGTCTCCACAGGGGATTCAGACATCGTTTCGTCTTGGGAGATGCAAGACGAGCCTGCATTCAAGTCACTGCAGGCATATCCGGCCTTATTTCGAGTCAGGGCATCGCGGTGTCCATTCCACTTGAAGCCGCAAACTCAGGGTCCCTCTCAGATACCTAGAGCTGAGAGAAGCCTCCTCTTGAGGTGCTTGTGGTAAGGTTGTATTCCTCTGGAATCGAAGCTAGGGACTAACCTCTCATCTCGAGTTGATTTGTGGTCCACGGAGCTCTTTCGTGTTGCTACAGTGACCTCAGAATCCCTCTAGCCTTGAAACAGTGTTCTTGGGCTTTCTCTGGAGTGCCATCAAAGAAATCAAGGCTCCTTTCATGTGTGATGTGCAACACGGAATTGCTCTGCATGAAGTGCAGGGGAATCGGGCCTTATCTCGCGGCGAGGGGGAAGTCTCATGGTTTTTCTCGAGTTGCGGCGGGAACCTGGGGTATATTCTCGAGTTACGACGGGGATGGCCCTTCCACACACGTGTTTGTTCACCGACGTCAGGACTCCTGCCTAGTTGCGAGGGACAACTCGGGATTCTCCTCGAGGCTTGGCAGGGCAATTGGGACGCCTCTCCAGCTGAGGCGGGAGACCAAGGGCCCCTTTCCACGTGCCACAGGTATCCTCGGACTCCTATCAAGTTTCACGAGGAGTCAGGCATCGTCTCCTTTTGAGGCACTGATCTCCGCATACCTCCACAGTTTCCAGAAGATGTGAGGCCTCCGGTCGCGATGAGGTGGGGAACTAGGTCTTTCTCTGTGGTCTCCACAGGGGATTCAGACATCCTTTCGTCTTGGGAGATGCAAGACGAGCCTGCATTCAAGTCACTGCAGGGATATCCGGCCTTATTTCGAGTCAGGGCATCGCGGTGTCCATTCCACTTGAGGCCGCAAACTCAGGGTACCTCTCACATACCTAGAGCAGAGAGAAGCCTCCTCTTGAGGTGCTTGTGGTAAGGTGGGATTTGTCTGGAGTCGAAGCCAGGGACGAACTTCTCATCTCGAGTTGATTTGTGGTCCACGGAGCTCTTTCTTGTTGCTACAGTGACCTCAGGATCCCTCTAGCCCTGAAACAGTCTTCGTGAGATTTCTCTGGAGTGCCATCAAGGAAATCAAGGCTCCTTTCCAGTGTGATGTGCAACACGGAATGGCTCTGCATGCAGTGCAGGGGAATCGGGCCTCATCTCGCGGCGAGGGGGAAGTCTCATGGTTTTTCTCGAGTTGCGGCGGGAACCTTGGATATATTCTCGAGTTACGACGGGGATGGCCCTTCCACACACGTGTTTGTTCAGCGACGTCAGGACTCCTGCCTAGTTGCGAGGGACAACTCGGGATTCTCCTCAAGGCTTGGCAGGGCAATTGGGACGCCTCTCCAGCTGAGGCGGGAGACCAAGGGTCCCTTTCCACGTGCCACAGGAATCCTGGGACTCTTATCAAGTTTCACGAGGAGTCAGGTATCGTCTCCTTTGGAGGCACTGATCTCCGCGTCCCTCTGGAGTTTTCAAAGGATGTGAGGCCTCCGGTCTCGATGAGGTGGGGAACTAGGTCTTTCTCTGTGGTCTCCACAGGGGATTCAGACATCCTTTCGTCTTGGGAGATGCAAGACGAGACTGCATTCAAGTCACTGCAGGCATATCCGGCCTTATTTCGAGTCAGGGCATCGCGGTGTCCATTCCACTTGAGGCAGCAAACTCAGGGTCCCTCTCACATACCTAGAGCTGAGAGAAGCCTCCTCTTGAGGTGCTTGTGGTAAGGTGGTATTCCTCTGGAGTCGAAGCCAGGGACTAACCTCTCATCTCGTGTTGATTTTTCGTCCACGGAGCTCTTTCGCGTTGCTCCAGTGACCTCAGGATCCCTCTAGCCTTGAAACAGTGTTCTTGGGGTTGCTGTGGAGTGCCATCAAGGAAATCAAGGCTCCTTTCCTGTGTGATGTGCAACACGGCATTGCTCTGCACGCAGTGCTGGGGAATCGGGCCTCATCTCACGGCGAGGGGGAAGTCTCATGGTTTTTCTCGAGTTGCGGCGGGAACCTGGGGTACATTCTCGAGTTACGACGGCGATGGCCCTTCCACACACGTGTTTGTTCAGCGACGTCAGGACTCCTGCCTAGTTGCGAGGGACAACTCGGGATTCTCCTCAAGGCTTGGCAGGGCAATTGGGACACCTCTCCAGCTGAGGCGGGAGACCAAGGGTCCCTTTCCACGTGCCACAGGAATCCTGGGACTCTTATCAAGTTTCACGAGGAGTCAGGTATCGTCTCCTTTGGAGGCACTGATCTCCGCGTCCCTCTGGAGTTTTCAAAGGATGTGAGGCCTCCGGTCTCGATGAGGTGGGGAACTAGGTCTTTCTCTGTGGTCTCCACAGGGGATTCAGACATCCTTTCGTCTTGGGAGATGCAAGACGAGCCTGCATTCAAGTCACTGCAGGCATATCCCGCCTTATTTCGAGTCAGGGCATTTCAGTGTCCATTTCACTTGAGGTCGCAAACTCAGGGTCACTCTCACATACGTAGAGCTGAGAGAAGCCTCCTTTTGAGGTGCTTCTCGTAAGGTGGTATTCCTCTGGAGTCGAAGCCAGGGACTAACCTCTCATCTCGAGTTGATTTTTGGTCCACGGAGCTCTTTCCTGTTACTACAGTGACCTCAGGATCCCGCTAGCCTTAAAACAGTGTTTTTGGGCATTCTCTGGTGTGCCATCACGGAAATTAATGCTCCTTTCCTGTGTGATGTGCAACACGGCATTGCTCTGCACGTAGTGCAGGGGAATCGGGCCTCATCTCGCGGCGAGGGGGAAGTCTCATGGTTTTTCTCGAGTTGCGGCGGGAACCTGCGGTATATTCTCGAATTGCGACGGGGATGGCCCTTCCACACACGTGTTTGTTCAGCGACGTCAGGACTCCTGCCTAGTTGCGAGGGACAACTCGGGATTCCCCTCGAGCCTTGGCAGGGCAATTGGGACGCCTCTCCAGCTGAGGCGGGAGACCAAGGGTCCCTTTCCACGTGCCACAGGAATCCTGGGACTCCTATCAAGTTTCACGAGGAGTCAGGCATCGTCTCCTTTGGAGGCACTGATATCCGTGTCCCTCTGGAATTTTCAAAGGATGTGAGGCCTCCGGTCGCGATAAAGTGGGGAACTAGGTCTTTCTCTATGGTCTCCACAGGGGATTCAGACATCCTTTCGTCTTGGGAGATGCAAGACGAGCCTGCATTCAAGTCACTGCAGGCATATCCGGCCTTATTTAGAGTAAGGGCATCGCGGTGTCCATTCCACTTGAGGCCGCAAACTCAGGGTCCCTCTCACATACTTAGAGCTGAGAGAAGCCTCCTCTTGAGGTGCTTGTGGTAAGGTGGGATTTGTCTGGAGTCGAAGCCAGGGACTAACTTCTCATCTCGAGTTGATTTGTGGTCCACGGAGCTCTTTCTTGTTGCTACAGTGACCTCAGGATCCCTCTAGCCCTGAAACAGTGTTCGTGAGCTTTCTCTGGAGTGCCATCAAGGAAATCAAGGCTCCTTTCCAGTGTGATGTGCAACACGGAATGGCTCTGCATGCAGTGCAGGGGAATCGGGCCTCATCTCGCGGCGAGGGGGAAGTCTCATGGTTTTTCTCGAGTTGCAGCGGGAACCTGGGGTATATTCTCGAGTTACGACGGGGATTGCCCTTCCACACACGTGTTTGTTCAGCGACGGCAGGTCTTCTGCCTAGTTGCGAGGGACAACTCGGGATTCTCCTCGAGGCTTGGCAGGGCAATTGGGACGCCTCTCCAGCTGAGGCGGGAGACCAAGGTTCCCTTTCCACATGCCACAGGAATCCTGGGACTCCTATCAAGTTTCACGAAGAGTCAGGCATCGTCTCCTTTGGAGGCACTGATCTCCGCGTCCCTCTGGAGTTTTCAAAGGATCTGAGGCCTCCGGTTGCGATGAGGTGGGGAACTATGTCTTTCTCTGTGGTCTCCACAGCGGCTTCAGACATCCTTTCGTCTTGGGAGATGCAAGACGAGCCTGCATTCAAGTCACTGCAGGCATATCCCGCCTTATTTCGAGTCAGGGCATTTCAGTGTCCATTTCACTTGAGGTCGCAAACTCAGGGTCACTCTCACATACGTAGAGCTGAGAGAAGCCTCCTTTTGAGGTGCTTCTCGTAAGGTGGTATTCCTCTGGAGTCGAAGCCAGGGACTAACCTCTCATCTCGAGTTGATTTTTGGTCCACGGAGCTCTTTCCTGTTGCTACAGTGACCTCAGGATCCCGCTAGCCTTAAAACAGTGTTTTTGGGCATTCTCTGGTGTGCCATCAAGGAAATTAAGGCTCCTTTCCTGTGTGATGTGCAACACGGCATTGCTCTGCACGTAGTGCAGGGGAATCGGGCCTCATCTCGCGGCGAGGGGGAAGTCTCATGGTTTTTCTCGAGTTGCGGCGGGAACCTGCGGTATATTCTCGAATTGCGACGGGGATGGCCCTTCCACACACGTGTTTGTTCAGCGACGTCAGGACTCCTGCCTAGTTGCGAGGGACAACTCGGGATTCCCCTCGAGCATTGGCAGGGCAATTGGGACGCCTCTCCAGCTGAGGCGGGAGACCAAGGGCCCCTTTCCACGTGCCACAGGAATCCTGGGACTGCTATTAATTTTCACGAGGAGTCAGGCATCGTCTCCTTTGGAGGCACTGATCTCCGCGTACCTCTGGAGTTTTCAAAGGATGTGAGGCCTCCGGTCGCGATGACGTGGAGAACTAGGTCTTTCTCTGTGGTCTCCACAGGGGATTCAGACATCGTTTCGTCTTGGGAGATGCAAGACGAGCCTGCATTCAAGTCACTGCAGGGATATCCGGCCTTATTTCGAGTCAGGGCATCGCGGTGTCCATTCCACTTGAAGCCGCAAACTCAGGGTCCCTCTCAGATACCTAGAGCTGAGAGAAGCCTCCTCTTGAGGTGCTTGTGGTAAGGTGGTATTCCTCTGGATTCGAAGCCAGGGACTAACCTCTCATCTCGAGTTGATTTGTGGTCCACGGAGCTCTTTCGTGTTGCTACAGTGACCTCAGAATCCCTCTAGCCTTGAAACAGTGTTCTTGGGCTTTCTCTGGAGTGCCATCAAAGAAATCAAGGCTCCTTTCATGTGTGATGTGCAACACGGAATTGCTCTGCATGAAGTGCAGGGGAATCGGGGCTTATCTCGCGGCGAGGGGGAAGTCTCATGGTTTTTCTCGAGTTGCGGTGGGAACCTGGGGTATATTCTCGAGTTACGACGGGGATGGCCCTTCCACACACGTGTTTGTTCAGCGACGTCAGGACTCCTGCCTAGTTGCGAGGGACAACTCCGGATTCTCCTCGAGGCTTGGCAGGGCAATTGGGACGCCTCTCCAGCTGAGGCGGGAGACCAAGGGCCCCTTTCCACGTGCCACAGGTATCCTCGGACTCCTATCAAGTTTCACGAGGAGTCAGGCATCGTCTCCTTTGGAGGCACTGATCTCCGCATACCTCCACAGTTTCCAGAAGATGTGAGGCCTCCGGTCGCGATGAGGTGGGGAACTAGGTCTTTCTCTGTCGTCTCCACAGGGGATTCAGACATCCTTTCGTCTTGGGAGATGCAAGACGAGCCTGCATTCAAGTCACTGCAGGGATATCCGGCCTTATTTCGAGTCAGGGCATCGCGGTGTCCATTCCACTTGAGGCCGCAAACTCAGGGTACCTCTCACATACCTAGAGCTGAGAGAAGCCTCCTCTTGAGGTGCTTGTGGTAAGGTGGGATTTGTCTGGAGTCGAAGCCAGGGACGAACTTCTCATCTCGAGTTGATTTGTGGTCCACGGAGCTCTTTCTTGTTGCTACAGTGACCTCAGGATCCCTCTAGCCCTGAAACAGTCTTCGTGAGATTTCTCTGGAGTGCCATCAAGGAAATCAAGGCTCCTTTCCAGTGTGATGTGCAACACGGAATGGCTCTGCATGCAGTGCAGGGGAATCGGGCCTCATCTCGCGGCGAGGGGGAAGTCTCATGGTTTTTCTCGAGTTGCGGCGGGAACCTTGGATATATTCTCGAGTTACGACGGGGATGGCCCTTCCACACACGTGTTTGTTCAGCGACGTCAGGACTCCTGCCTAGTTGCGAGGGACAACTCGGGATTCTCCTCAAGGCTTGGCAGGGCAATTGGGACACCTCTCCAGCTGAGGCGGGAGACCAAGGGTCCCTTTCCACGTGCCACAGGAATCCTGGGACTCTTATCAAGTTTCACGAGGAGTCAGGTATCGTCTCCTTTGGAGGCACTGATCTCCGCGTCCCTCTGGAGTTTTCAAAGGATGTGAGGCCTCCGGTCTCGATGAGGTGGGGAACTAGGTCTTTCTCTGTGGTCTCCACAGGGGATTCAGACATCCTTTCGTCTTGGGAGATGCAAGACGAGCCTGCATTCAAGTCACTGCAGGCATATCCGGCCTTATTTCGAGTCAGGGCATCGCGGTGTCCATTCCACTTGAGGCAGCAAACTCAGGGTCCCTCTCACATACCTAGAGCTGAGAGAAGCCTCCTCTTGAGGTGCTTGTGGTAAGGTGGTATTCCTCTGGAGTCGAAGCCAGGGACTAATCTCTCATCTCGAGTTGATTTTTCGTCCACGGAGCTCTTTCGCGTTGCTCCAGTGACCTCAGGATCCCTCTAGCCTTGAAACAGTGCTCTTGGGCTTTCTCTGGAGTGCCATCAAGGAAATCAAAGCTCCTTTCCTGTGTGATGTGCAACACGGCATTGCTCTGCACGCAGTGCAGGGGAATCGGGCCTCATCTCGCGGCGAGGGGGAAGTTTCATGGTTTTTCTCGAGTTGCGGCGGGAACCTGGGGTATATTGTCGAGTTACGACGGGGATGACCCTTCCACACACCTGTTTGTTCAGCGACATCAAGACTCCGGCCTAGTTGCGAGGGACAACTCGGGATTCTCCTCGAGGCTTGCAGGGCAATTGGGACGCCTCTCCAGCTGAGTCGGGAGACCAAGGGTCCCTTTCCACGTGCCACAGGAATCCTGGGACTCCTATGAAGTTTCACGAGGAGTCAGGCATCATCTCCTTTATAGGAACTGATCTCCGCGTCCCTCTGGAGTTTTCAAAGGATGTGAGGCCTCCGGTCGCAATGAGGTGGGGAACTAGGTCTTTCTCTGTGGTCTACACAGGGGATTCAGACATCCTTTCGTCTTGGGAGATGCAAGACGAGCCTGCATTCAAGTCACTGCAGGCATATCCAGCCTTATTTCGAGTCAGGGCATCGCGGTGTCCTTTCCACTTGAGGCCGCAAACTCAGGGTCCCTCTCACATACCTAGAGCTGAGAGAAGCCTCCTCTTGAGGTGCTTGTGGTAAGGTGGTATTCCTCTGGAGTCGAAGCCAGGGACTAACCTCTCATCTCGAGTTGATTTGTGGTCCACGGAGCTCTTTCGTGTTGCTACAGTGACCTCAGGATCCCTCTAGCCTTGAAACAGTGTTCTTGGGGTTGCTGTGGAGTGCCATCAAGGAAATCAAGGCTCCTTTCCTGTGTGATGTGCAACACGGCATTGCTCTGCACGCAGTGCTGGGGAATTGGGCCTCATCTCGCGGCGAGGGGGAAGTCTCATGGTTTTTCTCGAGTTGCGGCGGGAACCTGGGGTATATTCTCGAGTTACGACGGGGATGGCCCTTCCACACAAGTGTTTGTTCAGCGACGTCAGGACTCCTGCCTAGTTGCGAGGGACAACTCGGGATTCTCCTCGACGCTTGGCAGGGCAATTGGGACGCATCTCCAGCTGAGGCGGGAGACCAAGGGTCCCTTTCCACGTGCCACAGGAATCCTGGGACTCCTATCAAGTTTCATGAGGAGTCAGGCATCGTCTCCTTTGGAGGCACTGATCTCCGCGTCCCTCTGGAGTTTTCAAAGGATGTGAGGCCTCCGGTCGGGATGAGGTGGGGAACTAGGTCTTTCTCTGTGGTCTCCACAGGGGATTCAGACATCCTTTCGTCCTGGGAGATGCAAGACGAGCCTGCATTCAAGTCACTGCTGGGATATCCGGCCTTATTTCGAGTCAGGGCATTGCGGTGTCCATTCCACTTGAGGCCGCAAACTCAGGGTCCCTCTCACATACCTAGAGCTCAGAGAAGCCTCCTCTTGTGGTGCTTGTGGTAAGGTGGTATTCCTCTGCAGTCGAAGCCAGGGACTAACCTCTCATCTCGAGTTGATTTTTGGTCCACAAAGATCTTTCGTGTTGCTACAGTGAGCTCAGGATCCCTCTAGCCTTGAAACAGTGTTCTTGGGCTTTCTCTGGAGGCCCATCAAGGAAATCAAGGCTCCTTTCCTGTGTGATGTGCAACACGGCATTGCTCTGGACGCAGTGCAGGGGGATCGGGCCTCATCTCGCGGCGAGGGGGAAGTCTCATGGTTTTTCTCGAGTTGCGGTGGGAACCTGGGGTATATTCTCGAGTTACGACGGGGATGGCCCTTCCACACACGTGTTTGTTCAGCGACGTCAGGACTCCTGCCTAGTTGCGAGGGACAACTCGGGATTCTCCTCTAGGCTTGGCAGGGCAATTGGGACGCCTCTCCAGCTGAGGCGGGAGACCAGGGCTCCCTTTCCACGTGCCACAGGAATCCTGGGACTCCTATCAAGATTCACGAGGAGTCAGGCATCGTCTCCTTTGGAGGCACTGATCTCCGCGTCCCTCTGGAGTTTTCAAAGGATGTGAGGCCTCCGGTCGCGATGAGGTGGGGAACTAGGTCTTTCTCTGTGGTCTCCACAGGGGATTCAGACATCCTTTCGTCTTGGGAGATGCAAGACGAGCCTGCATTCAAGTCACTGCAGGGATATCCAGCCTTATTTCGAGTCAGGGCATCGCGGTGTGCATTCCACTTGAGGCTGCAAACTCAGGGTCCCTCTCACATACCTAGAGCTGAGAGAAGCCTCCACTTGAGGTGCTTGTGGTAAGGTGGTATTCCTCTGGAGTCGAAGACAAGGACTAACCTCTCATCTCGAGTTGATTTTTGGTCCACGGAGCACTTTCGTGTTGCTACAGTGACCTCAGGATCCCTCTAGCCTTGAAACAGTGTTCTTGGGGTTTCTCTGGAGTGCCATCAAGGAAATCAAGGCTCCTTTCTTGTCTGATGTGCAACACGGAATTGCTCTGCACTCAGTGCAGGGGAATCGGGCCTCATCTCACGGCGAGGGGGAAGTCTCATGGTTTTTCTCGAGTTGCGGCGGGAACCTGGGGTATATTTTCGAGTTACGACGGGGATGGCCCTTCCGCACACCTGTTTGTTCAGCGACGTCAGGATTCCTGCCTAGTTGCGAGGGACAACTCGGGATTCTGCTCGAGGCTTGGCAGGGCAATTGGGACGCCTCTCCAGCTGAGGCGGGAGACCAAGGGTCCCTTTCCACGTGCCACAGGAATCCTGGGACTCCTATCAAGTTTGACGAGGAGTCAGGCATCGTCTCCTTTGGAGGCACTGATCTCCGCGTCCCTCTGGAGTTTTCCAAGGATGTGAGGCCTCCGGTCGCGATGAGGTGGGGAACTAGGTCTTTCTCTGTGGACTCCACAGGGGTTTCAGACATCCTTTCTTCTTGGGAGATGCAAGACGAGCCTGCATTCAAGTCAATGTAGGCATATCCGGCCTTATTTCGAGTCAGGGCATCGCGGTGTCCATTCCACTTGAGGCCGCAAACTCAGGGTCCCTCTCACATACCTAGAGCTCAGAGAAGCCTCCTCTTGTGGTGCTTGTGGTAAGGTGGTATTCCTCTGCAGTCGAAGCCAGTGACTAACCTCTCATCTCGAGTTGATTTTTGGTCCACAGAGATCTTTCGTGTTGCTACAGTGAGCTCAGGATCCCTCTAGCCTTGAAACAGTGTTCTTGGGCTTTCTCTGGAGGCCCATCAAGGAAATCAAGGCTCCTTTCCTATGTGATGTGCAACACGGCATTGCTCTGCACGCAGTGCAGGGGAATCCGGCCTCATCTCGCGGCGAGGGGGAAGTCTCATGGTTTTTCTCGAGTTGCGGTGGGAACCTGGGGTATATTCTCGAGTTACGACGGGGTGGCCCTTCCACACACGTGTTTGTTCAGCGACGTCAGGACTCCTGCCTAGTTGCGAGGGACAACTCGGGATTCTCCTCGAGGCTTGGCAGGGCAATTGACACGCCTCTCCAGCTGAGGAGGGAGACCAAGGCTCCCTTTCCACGTGCCACAGGAATCCTGGGACTCCTATCAAGATTCACGAGGAGTCAGGCATCGTCTCCTTTGGAGGCACTGATCTCCGCGTCCCTCTGGAGTTTTCAAAGGATGTGAGGCCTCCGGTCGCGATGAGGTGGGGAACTAGGTCTTTCTCTGTGGTCTCCACAGGGGATTCAGACATCCTTTCGTCTTGGGAGATGCAAGACGAGCCTGCATTCAAGTCACTGCAGGGATATCCAGCCTTATTTCGAGTCAGGGCATCGCGGTGTCCATTCCACTTGAGGCCGCAAACTCAGGGTCCCTCTCACATACCTAGAGCTGAGAGAAGCCTCCTCTTGAGGTGCTTGTGGTAAGGTGGTATTCCTCTGGAGTCGAAGCCATGGACTAACCTCTCATCTCGAGTTGATTTTTAGTCCACGGAGCTCTTTCGTGTTGCTCCAGTGACCTCAGGATCCCTCTAGCCTTGAAACAGTGTTCTTGGGGTTTCTCTGGAGTGCCATCAAGGAAATCAAGGCTCCTTTCCTGTGTGATGTGCAACACGGAATTGCTCTGCAGGCAGTGCAGGGGAATCGGGCCTCATCTCGCGGCGAGGGGGAAGTCTAATGGTTTTTCTCGAGTTGCGACGGGAACCTGGGGTATATTCTCGAGTTACGACGGGGATGGCCCTTCCACACACCTGTTTGTTCAGCGACGTCAGGATTCCTGCCTAGTTGCGAGGGACAACTCGGGATTCTGCTCGAGGCTTGGCAGGGCAATTGGGACGCCTCTCCAGCTGAGGCGGGAGACCAAGGGTCCCTTTCCACGTGCCACAGGAATCCTGGGACTCCTATCAAGTTTCACGAGGAGTCAGGCATCGTCTCCTTTGTAGGCACTGATCTCCGCATCCCTCTGGAGTTTTCCAAGGATGTGAGGCCTCCGGTCGCGATGAGGTGGGGAACTAGGTCTTTCTCTGTGGTCTCCACAGGGGATTCAGACATCCTTTCATCTTGGCAGGTGCAAGACGAGCCTGCATTCAAGTCACTGCAGGGATATCCGGCCTTATTTCAAGTCAGGGCATCGCGGTGTCCATTCCACTTGAGGCCGCAAACTCAGGGTCCCTCTCACATACCTAGAGCTGAGAGAAGACTCCTCTTGAGGTGCTTGTGGTAAGGTGGTATTCCTCTGGAGTCGACGCCAGGGACTAACCTCTCATCTCGAGTTGATTTGTGGTCCACGGAGCTCTTTCGTGTTGCTACAGTGACCTCAGGATCCCTCTAGCCTTGAAACAGTGTTCTTGGGGTTTCTCTGGAGTGCCATCAAGGAAATCAAGGCTCCTTTCCTGTGTGATGTGCAACACGGCATTGCTGTGCATGCAGTGCAGGGGAATCGGGCCTCAGTTCGCGGCGAGCGGGAAGTCTCATGGTTTTTCTCGAGTTGCGGCGGGAACCAGGGGTATATTCTCGAGTTACGACGGGGATGGCCCTTCCACACACGTGTTTGTTCAGCGAAGTCAGGACTCCTGCCTAGTTGCGAGGGACAACTGGGGATTCTTCTCGAGGCTTGGCAGGGCAATTGGGACGCCTCTCCAGCTGAGGCGGGAGACCAAGGGTCCCTTTCCACGTGCCACAGTAATCCTGTTACTCCTATCAAGATTCACGAGGAGTCAGGCATCGTCTCCTTTGGAGGCACTGATTTCCACGTCCCTCTGGAGTTTTCAAAGGATGTAAGATCTCTGGTCGCGATGAGGTGGGGAACTAGGTCTTTCTCTGTGGTCTCCACAGGGGATTCAGACATCCTTTCGACTTGGGAGATGCAAGACGAGCCTGCATTCAAGTCACTGCAGGGATATCCGGCCTTTTTTCGAGTCAGGGCATCGCGGTGTCCATTCCACTTGAGGCCGCAAACTCAGAGTCCCTCTCACACACCTAGAGCTGAGAGAAGCCTCCTCTTGAGGTGCTTGTGGTAAGGTGGTATTCCTCTGGAGTCGAAGCCAGGGACTAACCTCTCATCTCGAGTTGATTTTTCGTCCACGGAGCTCTTTCGTGTTGCTACAGTGACCTCAGGATCCCTCTAGCCTTGAAACAGTGTTCTTGGGCTTTCTCTGGAGGCCCATCAAGGAAATCAAGGCTCCTTTCCTGTGTGATGTGCAACACGGCATTGCTCTGGATGCAGTGCAGGGGGATCGGGCCTCATCTCGCGGCGAGGGGGAAGTCTCATGGTTTTTCTCGAGTTGCGGTGGGAACCTGGGGTATATTCTCGAGTTACGACGGGGATGGCCCTTCCACACACGTGTTTGTTCAGCGACGTCAGGACTCCTGCCTAGTTGCGAGGGACAACTCGGGATTCTCCTCGAGGCTTCTCAGGGCAATTGGGACGCCTCTCCAGCTGAGGCGGGAGACCAGGGCTCCCTTTCCACGTGCCACAGGAATCCTGGGACTCCTATCAAGATTCACGAGGAGTCAGGCATCGTCTCCTTTGGAGGCACTGATCTCCGCGTCCCTCTGGAGTTTTCAAAGGATGTGAGGCCTCCGGTCGCGATGAGGTGGGGAACTAGGTCTTTCTCTGTGGTCTCCACAGAGGATTCAGATATCCTTTCGTCTTGGGAGATGCAAGACGAGCCTGCATTCAAGTCACTGCAGGGATATCCAGCCTTATTTCGAGTCAGGGCATCGCGGTGTCCATTCCACTTGAGGCCGCAAACTCAGGGTCCCTCTCACATACCTAGAGCTGAGAGAAGCCTCCACTTGAGGTGCTTGTGGTAAGGTGGTATTCCTCTGGAGTCGAAGACAAGGACTAACCTCTCATCTCGAGTTGATTTTTGGTCCACGGAGCACTTTCGTGTTGCTACAGTGACCTCAGGATCCCTCTAGCCTTGAAACAGTGTTCTTGGGGTTTCTCTGGAGTGCCATCAAGGAAATCAAGGCTCCTTTCTTGTCTGATGTGCAACACGGAATTGCTCTGCACTCAGTGCAGGGGAATCGGGCCTCATCTCGCGGCGAGGGGGAAGTCTCATGGTTTTTCTCGAGTTGCGGCGGGAACCTGGGGTATATTCTCGAGTTACGACGGGGATGGCCCTTCCGCACACCTGTTTGTTCAGCGACGTCAGGATTCCTGCCTAGTTGCGAGGGACAACTCGGGATTCTGCTCGAGGCTTGGCAGGGCAATTGGGACGCCTCTCCAGCTGAGGCGGGAGACCAAGGGTCCCTTTCCACGTGCCACAGGAATCCTGGGACTCCTATCAAGTTTGACGAGGAGTCAGGCATCGTCTCCTTTGGAGGCACTGATCTCCGCGTCCCTCTGGAGTTTTCCAAGGATGTGAGGCCTCCGGTCGCGATGAGGTGGGGAACTAGGTCTTTCTCTGTGGACACCACAGGGGTTTCAGACATCCTTTCTTCTTGGGAGATGCAAGACGAGCCTGCATTCAAGTCAATGTAGGCATATCCGGCCTTATTTCGAGTCAGGACATCGCGGTGTCCATTCCACTTGAGGCCGCAAACTCAGGGTCCCTCTCACATACCTAGAGCTCAGAGAAGCCTCCTCTTGTGGTGCTTGTGGTAAGGTGGTATTCCTCTGCAGTCGAAGCCAGTGACTAACCTCTCATCTCGAGTTGATTTTTGGTCCCCGGAGCTCTTTCGTGTTGCTACAGTGAGCTCAGGATCCCTCTAGCCTTGAAACAGTGTTCTTGGGCTTTCTCTGGAGGCCCATCAAGGAAATCAAGGCTCCTTTCCTATGTGATGTGCAACACGGCATTGCTCTGCACGCAGTGCAGGGGAATCCGGCCTCATCTCGCGGCGAGGGGGAAGTCTCATGGTTTTTCTCGAGTTGCGGTGGGAACCTGGGGTATATTCTCGAGTTACGACGGGGTGGCCCTTCCACACACGTGTTTGTTCAGCGACGTCAGGACTCCTGTCTAGTTGCGAGGGACAACTCGGGATTCCCCTCGAGCCTTGGCAGGGCAATTGGGACGCCTCTCCAGCTGAGGCGGGAGACCAAGGGTCCCTTTCCACGTGCCACAGGAATCCTGGGACTCCTATCAAGTTTCACGAGGAGTCAGGCATCGTCTCCTTTGGAGGCACTGATATCCGTGTCCCTCTGGAATTTTCAAAGGATGTGAGGCCTCCGGTCGCGATAAAGTGGGGAACTAGGTCTTTCTCTATGGTCTCCACAGGGGATTCAGACATCCTTTCGTCTTGGGAGATGCAAGACGAGCCTGCATTCAAGTCACTGCAGGCATATCCGGCCTTATTTAGAGTAAGGGCATCGCGGTGTCCATTCCACTTGAGGCCGCAAACTCAGGGTCCCTCTCACATACTTAGAGCTGAGAGAAGCCTCCTCTTGAGGTGCTTGTGGTAAGGTGGGATTTGTCTGGAGTCGAAGCCAGGGACTAACTTCTCATCTCGAGTTGATTTGTGGTCCACGGAGCTCTTTCTTGTTGCTACAGTGACCTCAGGATCCCTCTAGCCCTGAAACAGTGTTCGTGAGCTTTCTCTGGAGTGCCATCAAGGAAATCAAGGCTCCTTTCCAGTGTGATGTGCAACACGGAATGGCTCTGCATGCAGTGCAGGGGAATCGGGCCTCATCTCGCGGCGAGGGGGAAGTCTCATGGTTTTTCTCGAGTTGCAGCGGGAACCTGGGGTATATTCTCGAGTTACGACGGGGATTGCCCTTCCACACACGTGTTTGTTCAGCGACGGCAGGTCTTCTGCCTAGTTGCGAGGGACAACTCGGGATTCTCCTCGAGGCTTGGCAGGGCAATTGGGACGCCTCTCCAGCTGAGGCGGGAGACCAAGGGTCCCTTTCCACATGCCACAGGAATCCTGGGACTCCTATCAAGTTTCACGAAGAGTCAGGCATCGTCTCCTTTGGAGGCACTGATCTCCGCGTCCCTCTGGAGTTTTCAAAGGATCTGAGGCCTCCGGTTGCGATGAGGTGGGGAACTATGTCTTTCTCTGTGGTCTCCACAGCGGCTTCAGACATCCTTTCGTCTTGGGAGATGCAAGACGTGCCTGCATTCAAGTCACTGCAGGCATATCCCGCCTTATTTCGAGTCAGGGCATTTCAGTGTCCATTTCACTTGAGGTCGCAAACTCAGGGTCACTCTCACATACGTAGAGCTGAGAGAAGCCTCCTTTTGAGGTGCTTCTCGTAAGGTGGTATTCCTCTGGAGTCGAAGCCAGGGACTAACCTCTCATCTCGACTTGATTTTTGGTCCACGGAGCTCTTTCCTGTTGCTACAGTGACCTCAGGATCCCGCTAGCCTTAAAACAGTGTTTTTGGGCATTCTCTGGTGTGCCATCAAGGAAATTAAGGCTCCTTTCCTGTGTGATGTGCAACACGGCATTGCTCTGCACGTAGTGCAGGGGAATCGGGCCTCATCTCGCGGCGAGGGGGAAGTCTCATGGTTTTTCTCGAGTTGCGGCGGGAACCTGCGGTATATTCTCGAATTGCGACGGGGATGGCCCTTCCACACACGTGTTTGTTCAGCGACGTCAGGACTCCTGCCTAGTTGCGAGGGACAACTCGGGATTCCCCTCGAGCATTGGCAGGGCAATTGGGACGCCTCTCCAGCTGAGGCGGGAGACCAAGGGCCCCTTTCCACGTGCCACAGGAATCCTGGGACTGCTATTAATTTTCACGAGGAGTCAGGCATCGTCTCCTTTGGAGGCACTGATCTCCGCGTACCTCTGGAGTTTTCAAAGGATGTGAGGCCTCCGGTCGCGATGACGTGGAGAACTAGGTCTTTCTCTGTGGTCTCCACAGGGGATTCAGACATCGTTTCGTCTTGGGAGATGCAAGACGAGCCTGCATTCAAGTCACTGCAGGGATATCCGGCCTTATTTCGAGTCAGGGCATCGCGGTGTCCATTCCACTTGAAGCCGCAAACTCAGGGTCCCTCTCAGATACCTAGAGCTGAGAGAAGCCTCCTCTTGAGGTGCTTGTGGTAAGGTGGTATTCCTCTGGAGTCGAAGCCAGGGACTAACCTCTCATCTCGAGTTGATTTGTGGTCCACGGAGCTCTTTCGTGTTGCTACAGTGACCTCAGAATCCCTCTAGCCTTGAAACAGTGTTCTTGGGCTTTCTCTGGAGTGCCATCAAAGAAATCAAGGCTCCTTTCATGTGTGATGTGCAACACGGAATTGCTCTGCATGAAGTGCAGGGGAATCGGGCCTTATCTCGCGGCGAGGGGGAAGTCTCATGGTTTTTCTCGAGTTGCGGTGGGAACCTGGGGTATATTCTCGAGTTACGACGGGGATGGCCCTTCCACACACGTGTTTGTTCAGCGACGTCAGGACTCCTGCCTAGTTGCGAGGGACAACTCGGGATTCTCCTCGAGGCTTGGCAGGGCAATTGGGACGCCTCTCCAGCTGAGGCGGGAGACCAAGGGCCCCTTTCCACGTGCCACAGGTATCCTCGGACTCCTATCAAGTTTCACGAGGAGTCAGGCATCGTCTCCTTTTGAGGCACTGATCTCCGCATACCTCCACAGTTTCCAGAAGATGTGAGGCCTCCGGTCGCGATGAGGTGGGGAACTAGGTCTTTCTCTGTCGTCTCCACAGGGGATTCAGACATCCTTTCGTCTTGGGAGATGCAAGACGAGCCTGCATTCAAGTCACTGCAGGGATATCCGGCCTTATTTCGAGTCAGGGCATCGCGGTGTCCATTCCACTTGAGGCCGCAAACTCAGGGTACCTCTCACATACCTAGAGCTGAGAGAAGCCTCCTCTTGAGGTGCTTGTGGTAAGGTGGGATTTGTCTGGAGTCGAAGCCAGGGACGAACTTCTCATCTCGAGTTGATTTGTGGTCCACGGAGCTCTTTCTTGTTGCTACAGTGACCCTCAGGATCCCTCTAGCCCTGAAACAGTCTTCGTGAGATTTCTCTGGAGTGCCATCAAGGAAATCAAGGCTCCTTTCCAGTGTGATGTGCAACACGGAATGGCTCTGCATGCAGTGCAGGGGAATCGGGCCTCATCTCGCGGCGAGGGGGAAGTCTCATGGTTTTTCTCGAGTTGCGGCGGGAACCTTGGATATATTCTCGAGTTACGACGGGGATGGCCCTTCCACACACGTGTTTGTTCAGCGACGTCAGGACTCCTGCCTAGTTGCGAGGGACAACTCGGGATTCTCCTCAAGGCTTGGCAGGGGCAATTGGGACACCTCTCCAGCTGAGGCGGGAGACCAAGGGTCCCTTTCCACGTGCCACAGGAATCCTGGGACTCTTATCAAGTTCACGAGGAGTCAGGTATCGTCTCCTTTGGAGGCACTGATCTCCGCGTACCTCTGGAGTTTTCAAAGGATGTGAGGCCTCCGGTCTCGATGAGGTGGGGAACTAGGTCTTTCTCTGTGGTCTCCACAGGGGATTCAGACATCCTTTCGTCTTGGGAGATGCAAGACGAGCCTGCATTCAAGTCACTGCAGGCATATCCGGCCTTATTTCGAGTCAGGGCATCGCGGTGTCCATTCCACTTGAGGGCAGCAAACTCAGGGTCCCTCTCACATACCTAGAGCTGAGAGAAGCCTCCTCTTGAGGTGCTTGTGGTAAGGTGGTATTCCTCTGGAGTCGAAGCCAGGGACTAATCTCTCATCTCGAGTTGATTTTTCGTCCACGGAGCTCTTTCGCGTTGCTCCAGTGACCTCAGGATCCCTCTAGCCTTGAAACAGTGCTCTTGGGCTTTCTCTGGAGTGCCATCAAGGAAATCAAGGCTCCTTTCCTGTGTGATGTGCAACACGGCATTGCTCTGCACGCAGTGCAGGGGAATCGGGCCTCATCTTGCGGCGAGGGGGAAGTTTCATGGTTTTTCTCGAGTTGCGGCGGGAACCTGGGGTATATTGTCGAGTTACGACGGGGATGACCCTTCCACACACCTGTTTGTTCAGCGACGTCAAGACTCCGGCCTAGTTGCGAGGGACAACTCGGGATTCTCCTCGAGGCTTGCAGGGCAATTGGGACGCCTCTCCAGCTGAGTCGGGAGACCAAGGGTCCCTTTCCACGTGCCACAGGAATCCTGGGACTCCTATGAAGTTTCACGAGGAGTCAGGCATCATCTCCTTTATAGGAACTGATCTCCGCGTCCCTCTGGAGTTTTCAAAGGATGTGAGGCCTCCGGTCGCAATGAGGTGGGGAACTAGGTCTTTCTCTGTGGTCTACACAGGGGATTCAGACATCCTTTCGTCTTGGGAGATGCAAGACGAGCCTGCATTCAAGTCACTGCAGGCATATCCAGCCTTATTTCGAGTCAGGGCATCGCGGTGTCCTTTCCACTTGAGGCCGCAAACTCAGGGTCCCTCTCACATACCTAGAGCTGAGAGAAGCCTCCTCTTGAGGTGCTTGTGGTAAGGTGGTATTCCTCTGGAGTCGAAGCCAGGGACTAACCTCTCATCTCGAGTTGATTTTTCGTCCACGGAGCTCTTTCGTGTTGCTACAGTGACCTCAGGATCCCTCTAGCCTTGAAACAGTGTTCTTGGGGTTGCTGTGGAGTGCCATCAAGGAAATCAAGGCTCCTTTCCTGTGTGATGTGCAACACGGCATTGCTCTGCACGCAGTGCTGGGGAATCGGGCCTCATCTCGCGGCGAGGGGGAAGTCTCATGGTTTTTCTCGAGTTGCGGCGGGAACCTGGGGTATATTCTCGAGTTACGACGGGGATGGCCCTTCCACACAAGTGTTTGTTCAGCGACGTCAGGACTCCTGCCTAGTTGCGAGGGACAACTTGGGATTCTCCTCGACGCTTGGCAGGGCAATTGGGACGCATCTCCAGCTGAGGCGGGAGACCAAGGGTCCCTTTCCACGTGCCACAGGAATCCTGGGACTCCTATCAAGTTTCATGAGGAGTCAGGCATCGTCTCCTTTGGAGGCACTGATCTCCGCGTCCCTCTGGAGTTTTCAAAGGATGTGAGGCCTCCGGTCGGGATGAGGTGGGGAACTAGGTCTTTCTCTGTGGTCTCCACAGGGGATTCAGACATCCTTTCGTCCTGGGAGATGCAAGACGAGCCTGCATTCAAGTCACTGCTGGGATATCCGGCCTTATTTCGAGTCAGGGCATTGCGGTGTCCATTCCACTTGAGGCCGCAAACTCAGGGTCCCTCTCACATACCTAGAGCTCAGAGAAGCCTCCTCTTGTGGTGCTTGTGGTAAGGTGGTATTCCTCTGCAGTCGAAGCCAGGGACTAACCTCTCATCTCGAGTTGATTTTTGGTCCACAAAGATCTTTCGTGTTGCTACAGTGAGCTCAGGATCCCTCTAGCCTTGAAACAGTGTTCTTGGGCTTTCTCTGGAGGCCCATCAAGGAAATCAAGGCTCCTTTCCTGTGTGATGTGCAACACGGCATTGCTCTGGACGCAGTGCAGGGGGATCGGGCCTCATCTCGCGGCGAGGGGGAAGTCTCATGGTTTTTCTCGAGTTGCGGTGGGAACCTGGGGTATATTCTCGAGTTACGACGGGGATGGCCCTTCCACACACGTGTTTGTTCAGCGACGTCAGGACTCCTGCCTAGTTGCGAGGGACAACTCGGGATTCTCCTCTAGGCTTGGCAGGGCAATTGGGACGCCTCTGCAGCTGAGGCGGGAGACCAGGGCTCCCTTTCCACGTGCCACAGGAATCCTGGGACTCCTATCAAGATTCACGAGGAGTCAGGCATCGTCTCCTTTGGAGGCACTGATCTCCGCGTCCCTCTGGAGTTTTCAAAGGATGTGAGGCCTCCGGTCGCGATGAGGTGGGGAACTAGGTCTTTCTCTGTGGTCTCCACAGGGGATTCAGACATCCTTTCGTCTTGGGAGATGCAAGACGAGCCTGCATTCAAGTCACTGCAGGGATATCCAGCCTTATTTCGAGTCAGGGCATCGCGGTGTGCATTCCACTTGAGGCCGCAAACTCAGGGTCCCTCTCACATACCTAGAGCTGAGAGAAGCCTCCACTTGAGGTGCTTGTGGTAAGGTGGTATTCCTCTGGAGTCGAAGACAAGGACTAACCTCTCATCTCGAGTTGATTTTTGGTCCACGGAGCACTTTCGTGTTGCTACAGTGACCTCAGGATCCCTCTAGCCTTGAAACAGTGTTCTTGGGGTTTCTCTGGAGTGCCATCAAGGAAATCAAGGCTCCTTTCTTGTCTGATGTGCAACACGGAATTGCTCTGCACTCAGTGCAGGGGAATCGGGCCTCATCTCGCGGCGAGGGGGAAGTCTCATGGTTTTTCTCGAGTTGCGGCGGGAACCTGGGGTATATTTTCGAGTTACGACGGGGATGGCCCTTCCGCACACCTGTTTGTTCAGCGACGTCAGGATTCCTGCCTAGTTGCGAGGGACAACTCGGGATTCTGCTCGAGGCTTGGCAGGGCAATTGGGACGCCTCTCCAGCTGAGGCGGGAGACCAAGGGTCCCTTTCCACGTGCCACAGGAATCCTGGGACTCCTATCAAGTTTGACGAGGAGTCAGGCATCGTCTCCTTTGGAGGCACTGATCTCCGCGTCCCTCTGGAGTTTTCCAAGGATGTGAGGCCTCCGGTCGCGATGAGGTGGGGAACTAGGTCTTTCTCTGTGGACTCCACAGGGGTTTCAGACATCCTTTCTTCTTGGGAGATGCAAGACGAGCCTACATTCAAGTCAATGTAGGCATATCCGGCCTTATTTCGAGTCAGGGCATCGCGGTGTCCATTCCACTTGAGGCCGCAAACTCAGGGTCCCTCTCACATACCTAGAGCTCAGAGAAGCCTCCTCTTGTGGTGCTTGTGGTAAGGTGGTATTCCTCTGCAGTCGAAGCCAGTGACTAACCTCTCATCTCGAGTTGATTTTTGGTCCACAGAGATCTTTCGTGTTGCTACAGTGAGCTCAGGATCCCTCTAGCCTTGAAACAGTGTTCTTGGGCTTTCTCTGGAGGCCCATCAAGGAAATCAAGGCTCCTTTCCTATGTGATGTGCAACACGGCATTGCTCTGCACGCAGTGCAGGGGAATCCGGCCTCATCTCGCGGCGAGGGGGAAGTCTCATGGTTTTTCTCGAGTTGCGGTGGGAACCTGGGGTATATTCTCGAGTTACGACGGGGTGGCCCTTCCACACACGTGTTTGTTCAGCGACGTCAGGACTCCTGCCTAGTTGCGAGGGACAACTCGGGATTCTCCTCGAGGCTTGGCAGGGCAATTGACACGCCTCTCCAGCTGAGGAGGGAGACCAAGGCTCCCTTTCCACGTGCCACAGGAATCCTGGGACTCCTATCAAGATTCACGAGGAGTCAGGCATCGTCTCCTTTGGAGGCACTGATCTCCGCGTCCCTCTGGAGTTTTCAAAGGATGTGAGGCCTCCGGTCGCGATGAGGTGGGGAACTAGGTCTTTCTCTGTGGTCTCCACAGGGGATTCAGACATCCTTTCGTCTTGGGAGATGCAAGACGAGCCTGCATTCAAGTCACTGCAGGGATATCCAGCCTTATTTCGAGTCAGGGCATCGCGGTGTCCATTCCACTTGAGGCCGCAAACTCAGGGTCCCTCTCACATACCTAGAGCTGAGAGAAGCCTCCTCTTGAGGTGCTTGTGGTAAGGTGGTATTCCTCTGGAGTCGAAGACATGGACTAACCTCTCATCTCGAGTTGATTTTTGGTCCACGGAGCTCTTTCGTGTTGCTCCAGTGACCTCAGGATCCCTCTAGCCTTGAAACAGTGTTCTTGGGGTTTCTCTGGAGTGCCATCAAGGAAATCAAGGCTCCTTTCCTGTGTGATGTGCAACACGGAATTGCTCTGCAGGCAGTGCAGGGGAATCGGGCCTCATCTCGCGGCGAGGGGGAAGTCTAATGGTTTTTCTCGAGTTGCGACGGGAACCTGGGGTATATTCTCGAGTTACGACGGGGATGGCCCTTCCACACACCTGTTTGTTCAGCGACGTCAGGATTCCTGCCTAGTTGCGAGGGACAACTCGGGATTCTGCTCGAGGCTTGGCAGGGCAATTGGGACGCCTCTCCAGCTGAGGCGGGAGACCAAGGGTCCCTTTCCACGTGCCACAGGAATCCTGGGACTCCTATCAAGTTTCACGAGGAGTCAGGCATCGTCTCCTTTGTAGGCACTGATCTCCGCATCCCTCTGGAGTTTTCCAAGGATGTGAGGCCTCCGGTCGCGATGAGGTGGGGAACTAGGTCTTTCTCTGTGGTCTCCACAGGGGATTCAGACATCCTTTCATCTTGGCAGGTGCAAGATGAGCCTGCATTCAAGTCACTGCAGGGATATCCGGCCTTATTTCAAGTCAGGGCATCGCGGTGTCCATTCCACTTGAGGCCGCAAACTCAGGGTCCCTCTCACATACCTAGAGCTGAGAGAAGACTCCTCTTGAGGTGCTTGTGGTAAGGTGGTATTCCTCTGGAGTCGACGCCAGGGACTAACCTCTCATCTCGAGTTGATTTGTGGTCCACGGAGCTCTTTCGTGTTGCTACAGTGACCTCAGGATCCCTCTAGCCTTGAAACACTGTTCTTGGGGTTTCTCTGGAGTGCCATCAAGGAAATCAAGGCTCCTTTCCTGTGTGATGTGCAACACGGCATTGCTGTGCATGCAGTGCAGGGGAATCGGGCCTCAGTTCGCGGCGAGCGGGAAGTCTCATGGTTTTTCTCGAGTTGCGGCGGGAACCAGGGGTATATTCTCGAGTTACGACGGGGATGGCCCTTCCACACACGTGTTTGTTCAGCGAAGTCAGGACTCCTGCCTAGTTGCGAGGGACAACTGGGGATTCTTCTCGAGGCTTGGCAGGGCAATTGGGACGCCTCTCCAGCTGAGGCGGGAGACCAAGGGTCCCTTTCCACGTGCCACAGTAATCCTGTTACTCCTATCAAGATTCACGAGGAGTCAGGCATCGTCTCCTTTGGAGGCACTGATTTCCACGTCCCTCTGGAGTTTTCAAAGGATGTAAGATCTCTGGTCGCGATGAGGTGGGGAACTAGGTCTTTCTCTGTGGTCTCCACAGGGGATTCAGACATCCTTTCGACTTGGGAGATGCAAGACGAGCCTGCATTCAAGTCACTGCAGGGATATCCGGCCTTTTTTCGAGTCAGGGCATCGCGGTGTCCATTCCACTTGAGGCCGCAAACTCAGAGTCCCTCTCACACACCTAGAGCTGAGAGAAGCCTCCTCTTGAGGTGCTTGTGGTAAGGTGGTATTCCTCTGGAGTCGAAGCCAGGGACTAACCTCTCATCTCGAGTTGATTTTTCGTCCACGGAGCTCTTTCGTGTTGCTACAGTGACCTCAGGATCCCTCTAGCCTTGAAACAGTGTTCTTGGGCTTTCTCTGGAGGCCCATCAAGGAAATCAAGGCTCCTTTCCTGTGTGATGTGCAACACGGCATTGCTCTGGACGCAGTGCAGGGGGATCGGGCCTCATCTCGCGGCGAGGGGGAAGTCTCATGGTTTTTCTCGAGTTGCGGTGGGAACCTGGGGTATATTCTCGAGTTACGACGGGGATGGCCCTTCCACACACGTGTTTGTTCAGCGACGTCAGGACTCCTGCCTAGTTGCGAGGGACAACTCGGGATTCTCCTCGAGGCTTCTCAGGGCAATTGGGACGCCTCTCCAGCTGAGGCGGGAGACCAGGGCTCCCTTTCCACGTGCCACAGGAATCCTGGGACTCCTATCAAGATTCACGAGGAGTCAGGCATCGTCTCCTTTGGAGGCACTGATCTCCGCGTCCCTCTGGAGTTTTCAAAGGATGTGAGGCCTCCGGTCGCGATGAGGTGGGGAACTAGGTCTTTCTCTGTGGTCTCCACAGGGGATTCAGACATCCTTTCGTCTTGGGAGATGCAAGACGAGCCTGCATTCAAGTCACTGCAGGGATATCCAGCCTTATTTCGAGTCAGGGCATCGCGGTGTCCATTCCACTTGAGGCCGCAAACTCAGGGTCCCTCTCACATACCTAGAGCTGAGAGAAGCCTCCACTTGAGGTGCTTGTGGTAAGGTGGTATTCCTCTGGAGTCGAAGACAAGGACTAACCTCTCATCTCGAGTTGATTTTTGGTCCACGGAGCACTTTCGTGTTGCTACAGTGACCTCAGGATCCCTCTAGCCTTGAAACAGTGTTCTTGGGGTTTCTCTGGAGTGCCATCAAGGAAATCAAGGCTCCTTTCTTGTCTGATGTGCAACACGGAATTGCTCTGCACTCAGTGCAGGGGAATCGGGCCTCATCTCGCGGCGAGGGGGAAGTCTCATGGTTTTTCTCGAGTTGCGGCGGGAACCTGGGGTATATTCTCGAGTTACGACGGGGATGGCCCTTCCGCACACCTGTTTGTTCAGCGACGTCAGGATTCCTGCCTAGTTGCGAGGGACAACTCGGGATTCTGCTCGAGGCTTGGCAGGGCAATTGGGACGCCTCTCCAGCTGAGGCGGGAGACCAAGGGTCCCTTTCCACGTGCCACAGGAATCCTGGGACTCCTATCAAGTTTGACGAGGAGTCAGGCATCGTCTCCTTTGGAGGCACTGATCTCCGCGTCCCTCTGGAGTTTTCCAAGGATGTGAGGCCTCCGGTCGCGATGAGGTGGGGAACTAGGTCTTTCTCTGTGGACTCCACAGGGGTTTCAGACATCCTTTCTTCTTGGGAGATGCAAGACGAGCCTGCATTCAAGTCAATGTAGGCATATCCGGCCTTATTTCGAGTCAGGACATCGCGGTGTCCATTCCACTTGAGGCCGCAAACTCAGGGTCCCTCTCACATACCTAGAGCTCAGAGAAGCCTCCTCTTGTGGTGCTTGTGGTAAGGTGGTATTCCTCTGCAGTCGAAGCCAGTGACTAACCTCTCATCTCGAGTTGATTTTTGGTCCCCGGAGCTCTTTCGTGTTGCTACAGTGAGCTCAGGATCCCTCTAGCCTTGAAACAGTGTTCTTGGGCTTTCTCTGGAGGCCCATCAAGGAAATCAAGGCTCCTTTCCTATGTGATGTGCAACACGGCATTGCTCTGCACGCAGTGCAGGGGAATCCGGCCTCATCTCGCGGCGAGGGGGAAGTCTCATGGTTTTTCTCGAGTTGCGGTGGGAACCTGGGGTATATTCTCGAGTTACGACGGGGTGGCCCTTCCACACACGTGTTTGTTCAGCGACGTCAGGACTCCTGCCTAGTTGCGAGGGACAACTCGGGATTCTCCTCGAGGCTTGGCAGGGCAATTGACACGCCTCTCCAGCTGAGGAGGGAGACCAAGGCTCCCTTTCCACGTGCCACAGGAATCCTGGGACTCCTATCAAGATTCACGAGGAGTCAGGCATCGTCTCCTTTGGAGGCACTGATCTCCGCGTCCCTCTGGAGTTTTCAAAGGATGTGAGGCCTCCGGTCGCGATGAGGTGGGGAACTAGGTCTTTCTCTGTGGTCTCCACAGGGGATTCAGACATCCTTTCGTCTTGGGAGATGCAAGACGAGCCTGCATTCAAGTCACTGCAGGGATATCCAGCCTTATTTCGAGTCAGGGCATCGCGGTGTCCATTCCACTTGAGGCCGCAAACTCAGGGTCCCTCTCACATACCTAGAGCTGAGAGAAGCCTCCTCTTGAGGTGCTTGTGGTAAGGTGGTATTCCTCTGGAGTCGAAGACATGGACTAACCTCTCATCTCGAGTTGATTTTTGGTCCACGGAGCTCTTTCGTGTTGCTCCAGTGACCTCAGGATCCCTCTAGCCTTGAAACAGTGTTCTTGGGGTTTCTCTGGAGTGCCATCAAGGAAATCAAGGCTCCTTTCCTGTGTGATGTGCAACACGGAATTGCTCTGCAGGCAGTGCAGGGGAATCGGGCCTCATCTCGCGGCGAGGGGGAAGTCTAATGGTTTTTCTCGAGTTGCGACGGGAACCTGGGGTATATTCTCGAGTTACGACGGGGATGGCCCTTCCACACACCTGTTTGTTCAGCGACGTCAGGATTCCTGCCTAGTTGCGAGGGACAACTCGGGATTCTGCTCGAGGCTTGGCAGGGCAATTGGGACGCCTCTCCAGCTGAGGCGGGAGACCAAGTGTCCCTTTCCACGTGCCACAGGAATCCTGGGACTCCTATCAAGTTTCACGAGGAGTCAGGCATCGTCTCCTTTGTAGGCACTGATCTCCGCATCCCTCTGGAGTTTTCCAAGGATGTGAGGCCTCCGGTCGCGATGAGGTGGGGAACTAGGTCTTTCTCTGTGGTCTCCACAGGGGATTCAGACATCCTTTCATCTTGGCAGGTGCAAGATGAGCCTGCATTCAAGTCACTGCAGGGATATCCGGCCTTATTTCAAGTCAGGGCATCGCGGTGTCCATTCCACTTGAGGCCGCAAACTCAGGGTCCCTCTCACATACCTAGAGCTGAGAGAAGACTCCTCTTGAGGTGCTTGTGGTAAGGTGGTATTCCTCTGGAGTCGACGCCAGGGACTAACCTCTCATCTCGAGTTGATTTGTGGTCCACGGAGCTCTTTCGTGTTGCTACAGTGACCTCAGGATCCCTCTAGCCTTGAAACAGTGTTCTTGGGGTTTCTCTGGAGTGCCATCAAGGAAATCAAGGCTCCTTTCCTGTGTGATGTGCAACACGGCATTGCTGTGCATGCAGTGCAGGGGAATCGGGCCTCAGTTCGCGGCGAGCGGGAAGTCTCATGGTTTTTGTCGAGTTGCGGCGGGAACCAGGGGTATATTCTCGAGTTACGACGGGGATGGCCCTTCCACACACGTGTTTGTTCAGCGAAGTCAGGACTCCTGCCTAGTTGCGAGGGACAACTGGGGATTCTTCTCGAGGCTTGGCAGGGCAATTGGGACGCCTCTCCAGCTGAGGCGGGAGACCAAGGGTCCCTTTCCACGTGCCACAGTAATCCTGTTACTCCTATCAAGATTCACGAGGAGTCAGGCATCGTCTCCTTTGGAGGCACTGATTTCCACGTCCCTCTGGAGTTTTCAAAGGATGTAAGATCTCTGGTCGCGATGAGGTGGGGAACTAGGTCTTTCTCTGTGGTCTCCACAGGGGATTCAGACATCCTTTCGACTTGGGAGATGCAAGACGAGCCTGCATTCAAGTCACTGCAGGGATATCCGGCCTTTTTTCGAGTCAGGGCATCGCGGTGTCCATTCCACTTGAGGCCGCAAACTCAGAGTCCCTCTCACACACCTAGAGCTGAGAGAAGCCTCCTCTTGAGGTGCTTGTGGTAAGGTGGTATTCCTCTGGAGTCGAAGCCAGGGACTAACCTCTCATCTCGAGTTGATTTTTCGTCCACGGAGCTCTTTCGTGTTGCTACAGTGACCTCAGGATCCCTCTAGCCTTGAAACAGTGTTCTTGGGCTTTCTCTGGAGTGCCATCAAGGAAATCAAGGCTCCTTTCCTGTGTGATGTGCAACACGGCATTGCTCTGCACGCAGTGCAGGGGAATCGGGCCTCATCTCGCGGCGAGGGGGAAGTCTCATGGTTTTTCTCGAGTTGCGGCGGGAACCTGGGGTATATTCTCGAGTTACGACGGGGATGGCCCTTCCACACACGTGTTTGTTCAGCGACGTCAGGACTCCTGCCTAGTTGCGAGGGACCACTCGGGATTCTCCTCGAGGCTTGGCAGGGCAATTGGGACGCCTCTCTAGCTGAGGCGGGAGACCAAGGGTCCCTTTCCACGTGCCACAGGAATCCTGGGACTCCTATCAAGTTTCACGAGGAGTCAGGCATCGTCTCCTTTTGAGGCACTGATCTCCACGTCCCTCTGAAGTTTTCAAAGGATGTGAGGCCTCCGGCCGCCATGAGGTGGGGAACTAGGTCTTTCTCTGAGGTCTCCACAGGGGATTCAGACATCCTTTCGTCTTGGGAGATGCAAGACGAGCCTGCATTCAAGTCACTGCAGGGATATCCGGCCTTACTTCGAGTCAGGGCATCGCGGTGTCCATTCCACTTGAGGCCGCAAACTCAGGGTCCCTCTCACATACCTAGAGCTGAGAGAAGCCTCCTCTTGAGGAGCTTGTGGTAAGGTGGTATTCCTCTGGAGTCGAAGCCAGGGACTAACCTCTCATCTCGAGTTGATTTTTGGTCCACGGAGCTTTTTCTTGTTGCTGCAGTGACCTCAGGATCCCTCTAGCTTTGAAACAGTGTTCTTGGGGTTTCTGTGGAGTGCCATCAAGGAAATCAAGGCTCCTTTCCTGTGTGATGTGCAACACGGCATTGCTCTGCACGCAGTGCAGGGGAATCGGGCCTCATCTCGCAGCGAGGGGGAAGTCTCATGGTTTTTCTCGAGTTGCGGCGGGAACCTGGGGTATATTCTCGAGTTACGACGGGGATGGCCCTTCCACACACGTGTTTGTTCAGCGACGTCAGGACTCCTGCCTAGTTGCGAGGGACAACTGGGGATTCTCCTCGAGGCTTGGCAGGGCAATTGGGACGCCTCTCCAGCTGAAGCGGGAGGCCAAGTGTCCCTTTCCACGTGCCACAGGAATCCTCGGACTCCTATCAATTTTCACGAGCAGTCAGGCATCGTCTCCTTTGGAGGCACTGATCTCCGCGTCCCTCTGGAGTTTTCAAAGGATGTGAGGCCTCCGGTCGCGATGAGGTGGGGAACTAGGTCTTTCTCTGTGGTCTCCACAGGGGATTCAGACATCCTTTCGTCTTGGGAGATGCAAGACGAGCCTGCATTCAAGTCACTGCAGGCATATCCGGCCTTATTTCGAGTCAGGGCATCGCGGTGTCCATTCCATTTGAGGCCGCAAACTCAGGGTCCCTTCACATACCTAGAGCTGAGAGAAGCCTCCTCTTGAGGTGCTTGTGGTAAGGTGGTATTCCTCTGGAGTCGAAGCCAGGGACTAACCTCTCATCTCGAGTTGATTTTTGGTCCACGGAGCTCTTTCGTGTTGCTACAGTGACCTCAGTATCCCTCTAGCCTTGAAACAGTGTTCTTGGGGTTTCTCTGGAGTGCCGTCAAGGAAATCAAGCCACCTTTCCTGTGTGATGTGTAACACGGAATTGCTCTGCACGCAGTGCAGGGGAATGAGGCCTCATCTCGCGGCGAGGGGAAAGTCTCATGGTTTTTCTCGAGTTGCGGCGGGAACCTGGGGTATATTCTCGAGTTACGACGGGGATGGCCCTTCATCACACGTGTTTGTCCAGCGACGTCAGGACTCCTGCTTATTTGCGAGGGACAACTCGGGATTCTCCTCGTGGCTTGGCAGGGCAATTGGGACGCCTCTCCAGCTGAGGCGGGAGACCTAGGGTCCTTTTCCACGTGCCACAGGAATCCTGGGACTCCTATCAAGTTTCACGAGGAGTCAGGCATCGTCTCCTTTGGAGGCACTGATCTCCATGAACCTCAGGAGTTTTCAAAGGATGCGAGGCCTCCGGGCGCGATGAGGTGGGGAACTAGGTCTTTCTCTGTGGTCTCCACAGGGGATTCAGTCATCCTTTCGTCTTGGGAGATGCAAGACGAGCCTGCATTCAAGTCACTGCAGGCATATCCGGCCTTATTTCGAGTCAGGGCATCGCGGTGTCCATTCCACTTGAGGTCGCAAACTCAGGGTCCCTCTCACATACCTAGAGCTGAGAGAAGCCTCCTCTAGAGGTGCTTGTGGTAAGGTGGTATTCCTCTGCAGTCGAAGCCAGGGACTAACCTCTCATCTCGAGTTGATTTTTGGTCCACGGAGCTCTTTCGTGTTGCTACAGTGACCTCAGTATCCCTCTAGCCTTGAAACAGTGTTCTTGGGGTTTCTCTGGAGTGCCATCAAGGAAATCAAGCCTCCTTTCCCTTGTGATGTGTAACACGGAATTGCTCTGCACGCAGTGCAGGGGAATGAGGCCTCATCTCGCGGCGAGGGGGAAGTCTCATGGTTTTTCTCGAGTTGCGGCGGGAACCTGGGGTATATTCTCGAGTTACGACGGGGATGGCCCTTCCACACACGTGTTTGTTCAGCGACGTCAGGACTCCTGCCTAGTTGCGAGGGACAACTCGGGATTCTCCTCGAGGCTTGGCAGGGAAATTGGGATGCCTCTCCAGCTGAGGCGGGAGACCAAAGGTCCCTTTCCACGTGCCACAGGAATCCTGGGACTGCTATCAAGTTTCACGAGGAGTCAGGCTTCGTCTCCTTTGGAGGCACTGATTTCCGCGTACCTCTGGAGTTTTCAAAGGATGTGAGGCCTCCGGTCGCGATGAGGTGGGGAACTAGGTCTTTCTCTGTGGTCTCCACAGGGGATTCAGACATCGTTTCGTCTTGGGAGATGCAAGACGAGCCTGCATTCAAATCACTGCAGGGATATCCGGCCTTTTTTCGAGTCAGGGCATCGCGGTGTCCATTCCACTTGAGGCCGCAAACTCAGGGTCCCTCTCACATACCTAGAGCTGAGAGAAGTCTCCTCTTGAGGTGCTTGTGGTAAGCTGGTATTCCTCTGGAGTCGGAGCCAGGGCCTAACCTCTCATCTCGAGTTGATTTTTGGTCCACGGAGCTCTTTCGTGTTGCTACAGTGACCTCAGGATCCCCCTAGTCTTGAAAGAGTGTTCTTGGGGTTTCTCTGGAGTGCCATCAAGGAAATCAAGGCTCCTTTCCTGTGTGATGTGCAACACGGCATTGCTCTGCACGCAGTGCAGGGGAATCGGGCCTCATCTTGCGGCGAGGGGGAAGTCTCATGGTTTTTCTCGAGTTGCGGCGGGAACCTGGGGTATATTCTTGAGTTACGACAGGGATGGCCCTTCCACACACGTGTTTGTTCAGCGACGTCAGGACTCGCGCCTAGTTGCGAGGGACCACTCGGGATTCTCCTCGAGGCTTGGCACGGCAATTGGGACGCCTCTCTAGCTGAGGTGGGAGACCAAGGGTCCCTTTCCACGTGCCACAGGAATCCTGGGACTCCTATCAAGTTTCACGAAGAGTCAGGCATCGTCTCCTTTTGAGGCACTGATCTCCACGTCCCTCTGGAGTTTTCAAAGGATGTGAGGCCTCCGGCCGCCATGAGGTGGGGAACTAGGTCTTTCTCTGAGGTCTCCACAGGGGATTCAGACATCCTTTCGTCTTGGGAGATGCAAGACGAGCCTGCATTCAAGTCACTGCAGGGATATTCGGCCTTATTTCGAGTCAGGGCATCGCAGTGTCAATTCCACTTGAGGCCGCAAACTCAGGGTCCCTCTCACATACCTAGAGCTGAGAGAAGCCTCCTCTTGAGGTGCTTGCGGTAAGGTGGTATTCCTCTGGAGTCGAAGCCAGGGACTAACCTCTCATCTCGATTTGATTTTTGGTCCACGGAGCTCTTTCATGTTGCTACAGTGACCTCAGGATCCCTCTAGCCTTGAATCAGTGTTCTTGGGGTATCTGTGGAGTGCCATCAAGGAAATCAAGGCTCCTTTCCTGTGTGATGTGCAACACGGCATTGCTCTGCACGCAGTGCAGGGGAATCGGGCCTCATCTCGCGGCGAGGGGGAAGTCTCATGGTTTTTCTCGAGTTGCGGCGGGAACCTGGGGTATATTCTCGAGTTACGACGGTAATGGCCCTTCGACACAACTGTTTGTTCAGCGACGTCAGGACTCCTGCCTAGTTGCGAGGGACAACTCGGGATTCTCCTCGAGGCTTGGCAGGGCAAGTGGGACGCCTCTCCAGCTGAGGCGGGAGACCAAGGGTCCCTTTCCACGTGCCACAGGAATCCTGGGACTCCTATCAAGTTTCAGGGGAGTCAGGCATCGTCTCCTTTGGTGGCACTGATCTCCGCGTCCCTCTGGAGTTTTCAAAGGATGTGAGGCAGCCGGTCGCGATGAGTTGGGGAACTAGGTCTTTCTCTGTGGTCTCCACAGGGGATTCAGACATCCTTTCGTCTTGGGAGATGCAAGACGAGCCTGCATTCAAGTCACTGCAGGGATATCCGGCCTTATTTCGAATCAGGGCTTCGCGGCGTCCATTCCACTTGAGGCCGCAAATCAGGGTCCCTCTCACATATCTAGAGCTGAGAGAAGCCTCCTCTTGAGGTGCTTGTGGTAAGGTGGTATTTCTCTGGAGTTGAAGCCAGGGACTAACCTCTCATCTCGAGTTAATTTTTGGTCCACGGAGCTCTTTCGTGTTGCTACAGTGACCTCAGGATCCCTCTAGCCTTGAAACAGTGTTCTTGGGGTTTCTCTGGAGTGCCATCAAGGAAATCAAGGCTCCTTTCCTGTGTGATGTGCAACACGGAATTGCTCTGCACGCATTGCAGGGGAATCGTGCCTCATCTCGCGGCGAGGGGGAAGTCTCATGGTTTTTCTCGAGTTGCGGTGGGAACCTGGGGTATATTCTCGAGTTACGACGGGGATGGCCCTTCCACACACCTGTTTGTTCAGCGACGTCAGGACTCCTGCCTAGTTGCGAGGGACAACTCGGGATTCTCCTCGAGGCTTGGCAGGGCAATTGGGACGCCTCTCCAGCTGAGGCGGGAGACCAAGGGTCCCTTTCCACGTGCCACAGGAATCCTGGGACTCCTATCAAGATTCACGAGGAGTCAGGCATCGTCTCCTTTGAAGGCACTGATCTCCGCGTTCCTCTGGAGTTTTCCAAGGATGTGAGGCCTCCGGTTCCGTTGAGGTAGGTAACTAGGTCTTTCTCTGTGGTCTCCACAGGGGATTCAGAGATCCTTTCGTCTTGGGAGATGCAAGACGAGCCTGCATTCAAGTCACTGCAGGCATATCCGGCCTTATTTCGAGTCAGGGCATCGCGGTGTCCATTCCACTTGAGGCAGCAAACTCAGGGTCCCTCTCACATACCTAGAGCTGAGAGAAACCTCCTCTGGAGGTGCTCGTTGTAAGGTGGTATTCCTCTGGAGTCGAAGCCAGGGACTAACCTCTCATCTCGAGTTGATTTTTGGTACACGGAGCTCTTTCTTGTTGCTACCGTGACCTCAGGATCCCTCTAGCCTTGAAACATTGTTCTTGGGCTTTCTCTGGAGTACCATCAAGGAAATCAAGGCTCCTTCCCTGTGTGATGTGCAACACGGCATTGCTCTGCATGCAGTGCAGGGGAATCGGGCCTCATCTCGCGGCGAGGGGGAAGTCTCATGGTTTTTCTCGAGTTGCGGCGGGAACCTGGGGTATATTCTCGAGTTACGACAGGGATGGCCCTTCCACACACGTTTTTGTTCAGCGACGTCAGGACTCCTGCCTAGTTGCGAGGGAAAACTCGGGATTCTCCTCGAGGCTTGGCAGGGCAATTGGGACGCCTCTCCAGCTGAGGCGGGAGACCAAGTTTCCCTTTCCACGTGCCACAGGAATCCTGGGACTCCTATCAAGTTTCTCGAGGAGTCAGGCATCGTCTCCTTTGGAGGCACTGATCTCCGCGTCCCTCTGGAATTTTCCAAGGATGTGAGGTCTCCGGTCGCGATGAGGTGGGGAACTAGGTCTTTCTCTGTGGTCTCCAAAGGGGATTCAGACATTCTTTCGTCTTGGGAGATGCAAGACGAGCCTGCATTCAAGTCACTGCAGGGATATCCGGCCTTATTTCAAGTGAGGGCATCGCCATGTCCATTCCACTTGAGGCCGCAAACTCAGGGTCCCTCTCACATACCTAGAGCTGAGAGAAGCCTCCTCTTGAGGTGCTTGTGGTAAGGTGGTATTCCTCTGGAGTCGAAACCAGGGACTAACCTCTCATCTCGAGTTGATTTTTGGTCCCCGGAGCTCTTTCGTGTTGCTAGAGTGACCTCAGGATCCCTCTAGCCTTGAAACAGTGTTCTTGGGCTTTCTCTGGAGTGCCATCAAGGAAATCAAGGCTCCCTTCCTGTGTGATGTGCAACACGGCATTGCTCTGCACGCAGTGCAGGGGAATCGTGACTCATCTCGCGGCGGAGGGGAAGTCTCATGGTTTTTCTCGAGTTGCGGAGGGAACCTGGGGTATATTCTGGAGTTACGACGGGGATGGCCCTTCCACACACGTGTTTGTTCAGCGACGTCAGGATTCCTGCCTAGTTGCGAGGGACAACTCGGGATTCTCCTCGAGGCTTGGCAGGGCAATTGGGACGCCTCTCCAGCTGAGGCGGGAGACCAAGGGTCCCTTTCCACGTGCCACAGTAATCCTGGGACTCCTATCAAGTTTCACGAGGAGTCAGGCATCGTCTCCTTTGGAGGCACTGATCTCCGCGTCCCTCTGGAGTTTTCCAAGGATGTGAGGCCTCCGGTCGCGATGAGGTGGGGAACTAGGTCTTTCTCTGTGGTCTCCACAGGGGATTCAGACATCCTTTCGTCTTGGGAGATGCAAGACGAGCCTGCATTCAAGTCACTGCAGGGATATCCGGCCTTATTTCGAGTCAGGGCATCGCGGTGTCCATTCCACTTGAGGCCGCAAACTCAGGGTCCCTCTCACGTACCTAGAGTTGACAGAAGCCTCCTCCTGAGATGCTTGTGGTAAGGTGGTATTCCTCTGGAGTCGAAGCCAGGGACTAACCTCTCATCTCGAGTTGATTTTTGGTCCACGGAGCTCTTTCGTGTTGCTACAGTGACCTCAGGATCCCTCTAGCCTTGAATCAGTGTTCTTGGGGTATCTGTGGAGTGCCATCAAGGAAATCAAGGCTCCTTTCCTGTGTGATGTGCAACACGGCATTGCTCTGCACGCAGTGCAGGGGAATCGGGCCTCATCTCGCGGCGAGGGGGAAGTCTCATGGTTTTTCTCGAGTTGCGGCGGGAACCTGGGGTATATTCTCGAGTTACGACGGTAATGGCCCTTCGACACAACTGTTTGTTCAGCGACGTCAGGACTCCTGCCTAGTTGCGAGGGACAACTCGGGATTCTCCTCGAGGCTTGGCAGGGCAAGTGGGACGCCTCTCCAGCTGAGGCGGGAGACCAAGGGTCCCTTTCCACGTGCCACAGGAATCCTGGGACTCCTATCAAGTTTCACGAGGAGTCAGGCATCGTCTCCTTTGGTGGCACTGATCTCCGCGTCCCTCTGGAGTTTTCAAAGGATGTGAGGCCTCCGGTCGCGATGAGGTGGGGAACTAGGTCTTTCTCTGTGGTCTTCACAGGGGATTCAGACATCCTTTCGTCTTGGGAGATGCAAGACGAGCCTGCATTCAAGTCACTGCCGGCATATCCGGCCTTATTTCGAGTCAGGGCATGGCGGTGTCCATTCCACTTGAGGCCGCAAACTCAGGATCCCTCTCACATACCTAGAGCTGAGAGAAGCCTCCTCTTGAGGTGCTTGTGGTAAGGTGGTATTCCTCTGGAGTCGAAGCCAGGGACTAACCTCTCATCTCGAGTTGATTTTTGGTCCACGCAGCTCTTTCGTGTTGCTACAGGGACGTCAGGATCCCTCTAGCCTTGAAACAGTGTTCTTGGGGATTCTCTGGAGTGCCATCAAGGAAATCAAGGCTCCTTTCCTGTGTGATGTGCAACACGGCATTGCTCTGCACGCAGTGCAGGGGAATCGGGCCTCATCTCGCGGCGAGGGGGAAGTCTCATGGTTTTTCTCGAGTTGCGGCGGGAACCTGGGGTATATTCTCGAGTTGCGACGGGGAAGGTCCTTCCACACACGTGTTTGTTCGGCGACGTCAGGACTCCTGCCTAGTTACGAGGGACAACTTGGGATTCTCCTCGAGACTTGGCAGGGCGATTGGGAAGCCTCTCCAGCTGAGGCGGGAGACCAAGTGTCCCTTTCCACGTGCCACAGGAATCCTGGGACTCCTATCAAGTTTCACGAGGAGTCAGGCATCGTCTCCTTTGGAGGCACTGATCTCCGCGTCCCTCTGGAGTTTTCAAAGAATGTGAGGCCTCCGGTCGCGATGAGGTGGGGAACTAGGTCTTTCTCTGTGGTCTCCACAGGGGATTCAGACATCCTTTCTTCTTGGGAGATGCAAGACGAGCCTGCATTCAAGTCACTGCAGGCATATCCGGCCTTATTTCGAGTCAGGGCATCGCGGTGTCCATTCCACTTGAGGCCGCAAACTCAGGGTCCCTCTCACATGCCTAGAGCTGAGAGAAGCCTCCTCTTGAGGTGCTTGTGGTAAGGTGGTATTCCTCTGGAGTCGAAGCCAGGGACTAACCTCTCATCTCGAGTTGATTTTTGGTCCACGGAGCTCTTTTGTGTTGCTACAGTGACCTCAGGATCCCTCTAGCCTTGAAACAGTGTTCTTCGGGATTCTCTGGAGTGCCATCAAGGAAATCAAGGCTCCTTTCCTGTGTGATGTGCAACACGGCATTGCTCTGCACGCAGTGCAGGGGAATCGGGCCTCATCTCGCGGCGAGGGGGAAGTCTCATGGTTTTTCTCGAGTTGCGCCGGGAACCTGGGGTAAATTCTCGAGTTGCGACGGGGATGGTCCTTCCACACACGTGTTTGTTCTGCGACGTCAGGACTCCTGCCTAGTTGTGAGGGACAACTCGGGATTCTCCTCGAGGCTTGGCAGGGCAAGTGGGATGCCGCTCCAGCTGAGGCGGGAGACCAAGGGTCCCTTTCCACGTGCCACAGGAATCCTGGGACTCCTATCAAGTTTCACGAGGAGTCAGGCATCGTCTCCTTTGGAGGCACTGATCTCCGCGTCCCTCTGGAGTTTTCAAAGCATGTGAGGCCTCCGGTCGCGATGAGGTGGGGAACTAGGTCTTTCTCTGTGGTCTCCATAGGGGATTCAGACATCCTTTCGTCTTGGGAGATGCAAGACGAGCCTGCATTCAAGTCACTGCAGGTATATCCGGCCTTATTTCGAGTCAGGGCATCATGGTGACCATTCCACTTGAGGCCGCAAACTCAGGGTCCCTCTCACATACCTAGAGCTGAGAGAAGCCTCCTCTAGAGGTGCTTGTGGAAAGGTGGTATTCCTCTGGAGTCGAAGCCAGGCACTAACCTCTCATCTCGAGTTGATTTGTGGTCCACGGAGCTCTTTCGTGTTGCTCCAGTGACCTCAGCATCCCTTTAGCCTTGAAACAGTGTTCTTGGGCTTTCTCTGGAGTGCCATCAAGGAAATCAAGGCTCCTTTCCTGTGTGATGTGCAGCACGGCATTGCTCTGCACGCAGAGCAGGGGAATCGGGCCTCATATCGTGGCGAGGGGGAAGTCTCATGGTTTTTCTCGAGTTGCGGCGGGAACCTGGGGTATATTCTCGAGTTACGACGGGGATGGCCCTTCCACACACGTGTTTGTTCAGCGACGTCAGCACTCCTGCCTAGTTGTGAGGGACAACTCGGGATTCTCCTCGAGGCTTGGCAGGGCAATTGGGATGCCTCTCCAGCTGAGGCGGGAGACCAAGGGTCCCTTTCCACGTGCCACAGGAATCCTGGGACTCCTATCAAGTTGCACGAGGAGTCAGGCATCGTCTCCTTTGAAGTCACTTTTCTCCGCGTCCCTCTGGAGTTTTCAAAGAATGTGAGGCCTCCGTTCGCGATGAGGTGGAGAACTACGTCTTTCTCTGTGGTCTCCACAGGAGATTCAGACATCCTTTCGTCTTGGGAGATGCAAGACGAGCCTGCATTCAAGTCACTGCAGGCACATCCGGCCTTATTTCGAGTCAGGGCATCGCGGTGTCCATTCCACTAGAGGCCGCAAACTCAGGGTCCCTCTCACATACCTAGAGCTGAGAGAAGCCTCCTCTTGAGGTGCTTGTGGTAAGGTGGTATTCTTCTGGAGTCGAAGCCAGGGACTAACCTCTCATCTCGAGTTAATTTGTGGTGCACGGAGCTCTTTCGTGTTGCTACAGTGACCTCAGGATCCCTCTAGCCTTGAAACAGTGTTCTTGTGGTTTCTCTGGAGTGCCATCAAGGAAATCAAGGCTCCTTTCCTGTGTGATGTGCAACACGGCATTGCTCTGCACGCAGTGCAGGGGAATCGGGCCTCATATAGCGGCGAGGGGGAAGTCTCATGGTTTTTCTCGAGTTGCGGCGGGAACCTGGGGTATATTCTCGAGTTTCGACGGGGATGGCCCTTCCACACACGTGTTTGTTCGGCGACGTCAGGACTCCTGCCTAGTTGCGAGGGACAACTCAGGATTCTCCTCGACGCTTGGCAGGGCAATTGGGACGCCTCTCCAGCTGAGGCGGGAGACCAAGGGTCCCTTTCCACGTGCCACAGGAATCCTGGGACTCCTATCAAGTTTCTCGAGGAGTCAGGTACTGTCTCCTTTGGAGGCACTGATCTCCGCGTTCCTCTGGAGTTTTCAAAGGATGTGAGTCCTCCGGTCGCGATGAGGTGGGGAACTAGGTCTTTCTCTGTGGTCTCCACAGGGGATTCAGACATCCTTTCGTCTTGGGAGATGCAAGACGAGCCTGCATTCAAGTCACTGCAGGGATATCCGGCCTTATTTCGAGTCAGGGCATCGCGGTGTCCATTCCACTTGAGGCCGCAAACTCAGGGTCCCTCTCACATACCTAGAGCTGAGAGAAGCCTCCTCTTGAGGTGCTTGTGGTAGAGTGGTATTCCTCTGGAGTCGAACCCAGGGACTAACCTCTCATCTCGAGTTGATTTGTGGTCCACGGAGCTCTTTCGTGTTGCTACAGTGACCTCAGGATCCCTCTAGCCTTGAAACAGTGTTGTTGGGCTTTCTCTGGAGTACCATCAAGGAAATCAAGGCTCCTTCCCTGTGTGATGTGCAACACGGCATTGCTCTGCACGTAGTGCAGGGGAATCGGGCCTCATCTCGCGGTGAGGGGGAAGTCTCATGGTTTTTCTCGAGTTGCGTCGGGAACCTGGGGTATATTCTCGAGTTAAGACTGGGATGGCCCTTCCACACACGTGTTTGTTCAGCGACGTCAGGACTCCTGCCTAGTTGCGAGGGACAACTCGGGATTCTCCTCGAGGCTTGGCAGGGCAATTGGGACGCCTCTCCAGCTGAGGCAGTAGACCAAGGGTCCCTTTCCACGAGCCACAGGAATGCTGGGAGTCCTTTCAAGTTTCACGAGGAGTCAGGCATCCTCTCCTTTGGAGGCACTGATCTCCGCGTCCCTCTGGAGTTTTCAAAGGATGTGAGGCCTCCGGTCGCGATGAGGTGGGGAACTAGGTCTTTCTCTGTGGTCTCCAAAGGGGATCAGACATTCTTTCGTCTTGGGAGATGCAAGACGAGCCTGCATTCAAGTCACTGCAGGGATATCAGACCGTATTTCAAGTCAGGGCATCGCGGTGTCCATTCCACTTGAGGCCGCAAACTCAGGGTCCCTCTCACACACCTGGAGCTGAGAGAAGCCTCCTCTTGAGGTGCTTGTGGTAAGGTGGTATTCCTCTGGAGTCGAAGCCAGGGACTAACCTCTCATCTCGAGTTGATTTTTGGTCCCCAGAGCTCTTTCGTGTTGCTACAGTGACCTCAGGATCCCTCTAGCCTTGAAACAGTGTTCTTGGGGTTTCTCTGGAATGCCATTAAGGAAATCAAGGATCCTTTCCTGTGTGATGTGCAGCACGGCATTGCTCTGCACGAAGTGCAGGGGAATCGAGCCTCATATCGTGGCGAGGGGGAAGTCTCATGGTTTTTCTCGAGCTGCGGCGGGAACCTGGGGTATATTCTCGAGTTACGACGGGGATGGCCCTTCCACACACGTGTTTGTTCAGCGACGTCAGCACTCCTGCCTAGTTGCGAGGGACAATTCGGGATTCTCCTCGAGGCTTGGCAGGGCAATTGGGATGCCTCTCCAGCTGAGGCAGGAGACCAAGGGTCCCTTTCCACGTGCCACAGGAATCCTGGGACTCCTATCAAGTTTCACGAGGAGTCAGGCATCGTCTCCTTTGGAGGCACTGATCTCCGCATCCCTCTGGAGTTTTCAAAGGATGTGAGGCCTCCGGTCGCGATGAGGTGGGGAACTAGGTCTTTCTCTGTGGTCTCCACAGGGGATTCAGTCATCCTTTCGTCTTGCGAGATGCAAGACGAGCCTGCATTCAAGTCACTGCAGGCATATCCAGCCATATTTCGAGTCAGGGCATCGCGGTGTACATTCCGCTTGAGGCCGCAAACTCAGGGTCCCTCTCACATACCTAGAGCTGAGAGAAGCCTCCTCTTGAGGTGCTTGTGGTAAGGTGGTATTCCTCTGGAGTCGAAGCCAGGGACTAACCTCTCATCTCGAGTTGATTTTTGGTCCACGGAGCTCTTTCGTGTTGCTACAGTCACCTCAGGATCCCTCTGGCCTTGAAACAGTGTTCTTGGGGTTTCTCTGGAGTGCCATCAAGGAAATCAAGGCTCCTTTCCTGTGTGATGTGCAACACGGCATTGCTCTTCACGCAGTGCAGGGGAATCGGGCCTCATCTCGCGGCGAGGGGGAAGTCTCATGGTTTTTCTCGAGTTGCGGCGGGATCCTGGGGTATATTCTCGAGTTACGACGGGCATGGTCCTTCCACACACGTGTTTGTTCAGCGACGTCAGGACTCCTGCCTAGTTGCGAGGGACAACTCAGGATTCTCCTCGAGGCTTGGCAGGGCAATTGGGACGCCTCTGCAGCTGAGGCGGGAGACCAAGGGTCCCGTTCAACGTGCCACAGGAATCCTGGGACTCCTATCAAGTTTCACGAGGAGTCAGGCATCGTCTCCTTTGGAGGCACTGATCTCCGCTTCCCTCTGGAGTTTTCAAAGGATGTGAGGCCTCCGGTCGCGATGAGGTGGGGAACTAGGTCTTTCTCTGTGGTCTCCAAAGGGGAGCAGACATTCTTTCGTCTTGGGAGATGCAAGACGAGCCTGCATTCAAGTCACTGCAGGGATATCCGGCCTTATTTCGAGTCAGGGCATCGCGGTGTCCATTCCACTTTAGGCCGCAAACTCAGGGTCCCTCTCACATACCTAGAGCTGAGAGAAGCCTCCTCTTGAAGTGCTTGTGGTAAGGTGGTATTCCTCTGGGGTCGAAGCCAGGGACTAACCTCTCATCTCGAGTTGATTTTTGGTCCCCGGAGCTCTTTCGTGTTGCTACAGTGAACTCAGGATCCCTCTAGCCTTGAAACAGTGTTCTTGGGGTTTCTCTGGAGTGCCATCAAGGAAATTAAGGCTCCTTTCCTGTGTGATGTGCAACACGGCATTGCTCTGCACGCAGTGCAGGGGAATCGGGCCTCATATCGTGGCGAGGGGGAAGTCTCATGATTTTTCTCGAGCTGCGGCGGGAACGTGGGGTATATTCTCGAGTTACGACGGGGATGGCCCTTCCACACACGTGTTTGTTCAGCGACGTCAGCGCTCCTGCCTAGTTGCGAGGGACAACTCGCGATTCTCCTCGGCGCTTGGCAGGGCAATTGGGACGCCTCTCCAGCTGAGGCGGGAGACCAAGGGTCCCTTTCCACGTGCCACAGGAATCCTGGGACTCCTATCAAGTTTCACGAGGAGTCAGGCATCGTCTCCTTTGGAGGCACTGATCTCCGCGTCCCTCTGGAGTTTTCAAAGGATGTGAGGCCTCCGGTCGCGAAGAGGTGGGGAACTAGGTCTTTCTCTGTGGTCTCCACAGGGGATTCAGACATCCTTTCGTCTTGGGAGATGCAAGACGAGCCTGCATTCAAGTCACTGCAGGCATATCCGGCCTTATTTCAAGTCAGGGCATCGCGGTGTCCATTCCACTTGAGGCCGCAAACTCAGGGTCCCTCTCACATACCTAGAGCTGAGAGAAGCCTCCTCTGGAGGTGCTCGTGGTAAGGTGGTATTCCTCTGGAGTCGAAGCCAGGGACTAACCTCTCATCTCGAGTTGATTCTTGGTCCACGGAGCTCTTTCGTGTTGCTACTGTAACCTCAGGATCCCTCTAGCCTTGAAACAGTGTTCTTGGGCTTTCTCTGGAGTGCCATCAAGGAAATCAAGGCTCCTTTCCTGTGTGATGTGCAACACGGCATTTCTCTGCACGCAGTGCAGGGGAATCGGGCCTCATCTCGCGGCGAGGGGGAAGTCTCATGGTTTTTCTCGAGTTGCGGCGGGAACCTGGGGTATATTCTCGAGTTGCGACGGGGATGGCCCTTCCACACACGTATGTGTTCAGCGACATCAGGACTCCTTCCTAGTTGCGAGGGACTCCTCGGGATTCTCCTCGAGGCTTGGCAGGGCAATTGGGACGCCTCTCCACCTGAGGCGGGAGACCAAGGTTCCCTTTCCACGTGCCACAGGAATCCTGGGACTCCTATCTAGTTTCATGAGTAGTCAGGCATCCTCTCCTTTGGAGGCACTGATCTCCGCTTCCCTCTGGAATTTTCAAAGGATGTGAGGCCTCCGGTCGCGATGAGGTGGGGAACTAGGTCTTTCTCTGTGGTCTCCAAAGGGGATCAGACATTCTTTCGTCTTGGGAGATGCAAGACGAGCCTGCATTCAAGTCACTGCAGGGATATCAGACCGTATTTCAAGTCAGGGCATCCCGGTGTCCATTCCACTTGAGGCCGCAAACTCAGGGTCCCTCTCACACACCTGGAGCTGAGAGAAGCCTCCTCTTGAGGTGCTTGTGGTAAGGTGGTATTCCTCTGGAGTCGAAGCCAGGGACTAACCTCTCATCTCGAGTTGATTTTTGGTCCCCAGAGCTCTTTCGTGTTGCTACAGTGACCTCAGGATCCCTCTAGCCTTGAAACAGTGTTCTTGGGGTTTCTCTGGAGTGCCATCAAGGAAATCAAGGATCCTTTCCTGTGTGATGTGCAGCACGGCATTGCTCTGCACGAAGTGCAGGGGAATCGAGCCTCATATCGTGGCGAGGGGGAAGTCTCATGGTTTTTCTCGAGCTGCGGCGGGAACCTGGGGTATATTCTCGAGTTACGACGGGGATGGCCCTTCCACACACGTGTTTGTTCAGCGACGTCAGCACTCCTGCCTAGTTGCGAGGGACAATTCGGGATTCTCCTCGAGGCTTGGCAGGGCAATTGGGATGCCTCTCCAGCTGAGGCGGGAGACCAAGGGTCCCTTTCCAGGTGCCACAGGAATCCTGTGACTCCTATCAAGTTTCATGAGGAGTCAGGCATCGTCTCCTTTGGAGGCACTGATCTCCGCGTCCCTCTGGAGTTTTCAAAGGATGTGAGGCCTCCGGTCGCGATGAGGTGGAGAACTACGTCTTTCTCTGTGGTCTCCACAGGGGATTCAGACATCCTTTCGTCTTGGGAGATGCAAGACGAGCCTGCATTCAAGTCACTGCAGGGATATCCGGCCTTATTTCGAGCCAGGGCATCGCAGTGTCCATTCCACTTGAGGCCGCAAACTCAGGGTCCCTCTCACATACCTAGAGCTGAGAGAAGCCTCCTCTTGAAGTGCTTGTGGTAAGGTGGTATTCCTCTGGAGTCGAAGCCAGGGACTAACCTCTCATCTCGAGTTGATTTTTGGTCCCCGGAGCTCTTTCGTGTTGCTACAGTGACCTCAGGATCCCTCTAGCCTTGAAACAGTGTTCTTGGGGTTTCTCTGGAGTGCCATCAAGGAAATCAAGGCTCCTTTCCTGTGTGATGTGCAACACGGCATTGCTCTGCACGCAGTGCAGGGGAATCGGGCCTCATCTTCGGCGAGTGGGAAGTCTCATGGTTTTTCTCGAGTTGCGGCGGGAACCTGGGGTTATTCTCGAGTTGCAACAGGGATGGCCCTTCCACACACGTGTTTCTTCAGCGACGTCTGTACTCCTGCCTAGTTGCGAAGGATAACTCGGAATTCTCCTCGAGGCTTCACAGTGCAATTGGCAGGCATCTACAGCAGAGGCGGGAGACCAAGGGTCCCTTTCCACGTGCCACAGGAATCCTGGGACTCCTGTCAAGTTTCACGAGGAGTCAGTCATCGTCTCCTTTGGAGGCACTGATCTCTGCGTACCTCTGGAATTTTCAAAGGATGTGAGGCCTCCGGTCGCAATGTGGTGGGGAACTAGGTCTTTCTCTGCGGTCTCCACAGGGGACTGAGACATCCTTTCGTCTTCGGAGATGCAAGACGAGCCTGCATTCAAGTCCCTACAGGGATATCCGGATCTTATTTCGAGTCAGGGAATCCCCGAGTCCATTCCACTTAATGCCGCAAACTCAGGGTACCTCTCACATACCTAGAGCTGAGAGAAGCCTCCTCTTGAGGTGCTTGTGGTAAGGTGGTATTCCTCTGGAGTCGAAGCCAGCGACTAACCTCTCATCTCGAGTTGATTTTTGGTCCACAGAGTTCTTTCGTGTTGCTACAGTGACATCAGGATCCCTCTAGCCTTGAAACAGTGTTCTTGGGGTTTCTCTGGAATGCCATCAAGGAAATCAAGGCTCCTTTCATGTGTGATGTACAACACGGCATTGCTCTGCACGCAGTGTAGGGGAATCGGGCCTCATCTCGTGGCGAGGGGTAAGTCTCATGGTTTTTCTCGAGTTGCGGTGGGAACCTGTCGTATAATCTCGAGTTACGACGGGGATGGCCCTTCCACACACGTGTTTTTTCAGCGATGTCAGGACACCTGCCTAGTTGCGAGGGACAAGTCGGGATTCTCCTCGAGGCTTGGCAGGGCAATTGGGACGTCTCTCCAGCTGAGGCGGGAGAACTACTGTCCCTTTACACGTGCCACAGGAATCCTGGGACTCCTATCAAGTTTCACGAGGAGTCAGGCATCGTCTCCTTTGGAGGCACTGATCTCCACGTACCTCTGGAGTTTTCAAAGGATGTGAGGCCTACGGTCGCGATGAGGTGGGGAACTAGGTCTTTCTCTGTGGTCTCCACGTGGGATTCAGACATCCTTTCGTCTTGGGAGATGCAAGACGATCCTGCATTCAAGTCACTGCAGGGATATCCGGCCTTATTTCGAGTCAGGGCATCGCGGTGTCGATTCCACTTGAGGCCACAAACACAGGGTCCCTCTCACATACCTAGAGGTGAGAGAAGCCTTCACTTTAGGTGCTTGTGGTAAGCTGGTATTCCTCTGGAGTCGAAGCCAGGGTCTAACATCTCATCTCTAGATGATTTTTGGTCCAAGGAGCTCTTTGGTATTGCTACAGTGACCTCAGGATCCCTTCAGCCTTGAAACAGTGTTCTTAGGATTTCTCTGGAGTGCCATCAAGGAAATCAAGGCTCCTTTCATGTGTGATGTGCAACACGGAATTGCTCTGCACGCTTTGAAGGGGAATCGGGCCTCATCTCGCGGCGAGGGGGAAGTCTCATGGTTTTTCTCGAGTTGCGGCAGGAACCTGGGGTATATTCTCGAGTTACGACGGGGATGGCCCTTCCACACACGTGTTTGTTCAGCGACGTCAGGACTCCTGCCTCGTTGCGAGAGACAAGTTGGGATTCTCCTCGAGGCTTGGCAGGGCAATTGGGACGCCTCTCCAGCTGAGGCGGGAGACCAAGGGTCCCTTTCCATGTGCCACAGGAATCCTGGGACTCCTGTCAATTTTCCCGAGGAGTCAGGCATCGTCTCCTTTGGAGGCACTGATCTCCGCGTACCTCTGGAGTTTTCAAAGGATGTGAGGCCTCCGGTCGAGATGAGGTGGGGAACTAGGTCTTTCTCTGTGGTCTTCACAGGGCATTCACACATCCTTTCGTCTTGGGAGATGCAAGACGAGCCTGCATTCAAGTCACTGCAGGGATATCCGGCCTTATTTCGAGTCAGGGCATCGCGGTGTCCAATCCACTCGAGGCTGCAAACTCAGGGTCCCTCTCACATGCCTAGAGCAGAGAGAAGCCTCCTCTTGAGGTGCTTGTGGCAAGATGGTATTCCTCTGGAGTCGAAGCCAGGGACTAACCTCTCATCTCGAGTTGATTTTTGGTCCACGGAGCTCTTTCGTGTTGCTACAGTGACCTCAGGATCCCTCTAGCCTTGAAACAGTGTTCTTGGGGTTTCTCTGGAGTGCCATCAAGGAAATCAAGGCTCCTTTCATGTGTGATGTGCAAGACGGAATTGCTCTGCACGCAGTGGAGGGGAATCGGGCCTCATCTCGCGGCGAGGGGGAAGTCTCATGGTTTTGCTCGAGTTGCGGCGGGAAGCTGGGGTATATTCTCGAGTTACGACGGGGATGGCCCTTCCACACACGTGTTTGTTCAGCGACGTCAGGACTCCTGCCTAGTTGCGAGAGACAACTCGGGATTCTCCTCGAGGCTTGGCAGGGCAATTGGGACGCCTCTCCAGCTGAGGCGGGAGACCAAGGGTCCCTTTCCACGTGCCACAGGAATCCTGGTACTCCTATCAATTTTCACGAGGTGTCAGGCATCGTCTCCTTTGCAGGCACTGATCTCCCCGTACCTCTGGAGTTTTCAAAGCATGTGAGGCCTCCGGTCACAATGAGGTGGGGAACTAGGTCTTTCTCTGTGGTCTCCACAGGGGATTCAGTCATCCTTTCGTATTGGGAGATGCAAGACGATCCCGCATTCAAGTCACTGTAGGGATATCCGGACTTTTTTCGAGTCAGGGCATGGCGGAGTTCATTCCACTTGAGGCCGCAAACTCAGGGTCCCTCTCACATACCTAGAGCTGAGAGAAGCCTCCTCTTGAGGTGCTTGTGGTAAGGTGGTATTCCTCTGGAGTCGAAGCCAGGGACTATCCTCTCATCTTGAGTTGAGTTTTGGTCCACGGAGCTCTTTCGTGTTGCTAGGGTGACCTCAGGATCCCTCTTGCCTTGAAACAGTGTTCTTGGGGTTTCTCTGGAGTGCCATCAAGGAAATCAAGGCTCTTTTCATGTTTGATGTGCAACACGGAATTGCTCTGCACGCAGTGCAGGGGAATCGGGCCTTATCTCGCGGCCAGGGGGAAGTCTCATGGTTTTTCTCGAGTTGCGGCGGGAACCTGGGGTATATTCTCGAGTTACGACGGGGATGGCCCTTCCACACATTGTTTGTTCAGCAACGTCAGGACTCCGGCCTAGTTGCGAGGGACAATTCGGGATTCTCCTCGAGGCATGGCAGGGCAATTGGGACGCCTCTCCAACTGAGGCGGGAGACCAAGAGTCCCTTTCCACGTGCCACAGGAATCCTGGGACTCTATCAAGTTTCAAGAGGAGTCAGGCATCGTCTCCTTTGGAGGCACTGATCTCCGCGTACCTCTGGACTTTTCAAAGGATGTGAGGCCTCCAGTCGCTATTAGCTGGGGAACTAGGTCTTTCTCTGCTGTCTCCACAGGGAATTCAGACATCCTTTCACCTTGGGAGATGAAAGACGAGCCTGCATTCAAGTCACTGCAGGGATATTCGGTCTTATTTCGAGTCAAGGCATCGCGGTGTCCATTCCACTTGAGGCCGCAAACTCAGGGTCCTCTCACATACCTGGAGCTGAGAGAAGCCTCCTCTTGAGGTGCTTGTGGTAAGGTGGTATTCCTCTGGAGTCGAAGCCAGGGACTAACCTCTCATCTCGAGTTGATTTTTGGTCCCCGGAGCTCTTTCGTGTTGCTACAGTGACCTCAGGATCCCTCTAGCCTTGAAACAGTGTTCTTGGGGTTTCTCTGGAGTGCCATCAAGGAAATCAAGGCTCCTTTCCTGTGTGATGTGCAACACGGCATTGCTCTGCACGCAGTGCAGGGGAATCGGGCCTCATCTTCGGCGAGTGGGAAGTCTCATGGTTTTTCTCGAGTTGCGGCGGGAACCTGGGGTTATTCTCGAGTTGCAACAGGGATGGCCCTTCCACACACGTGTTTCTTCAGCGACGTCTGTACTCCTGCCTAGTTGCGAAGGATAACTCGGAATTCTCCTCGAGGCTTCACAGTGCAATTGGCAGGCATCTACAGCAGAGGCGGGAGACCAAGGGTCCCTTTCCACGTGCCACAGGAATCCTGGGACTCCTGTCAAGTTTCACGAGGAGTCAGTCATCGTCTCCTTTGGAGGCACTGATCTCTGCGTACCTCTGGAATTTTCAAAGGATGTGAGGCCTCCGGTCGCAATGTGGTGGGGAACTAGGTCTTTCTCTGCGGTCTCCACAGGGGACTGAGACATCCTTTCGTCTTCGGAGATGCAAGACGAGCCTGCATTCAAGTCCCTACAGGGATATCCGGATCTTATTTCGAGTCAGGGAATCCCCGAGTCCATTCCACTTAATGCCGCAAACTCAGGGTACCTCTCACATACCTAGAGCTGAGAGAAGCCTCCTCTTGAGGTGCTTGTGGTAAGGTGGTATTCCTCTGGAGTCGAAGCCAGCGACTAACCTCTCATCTCGAGTTGATTTTTGGTCCACAGAGTTCTTTCGTGTTGCTACAGTGACATCAGGATCCCTCTAGCCTTGAAACAGTGTTCTTGGGGTTTCTCTGGAATGCCATCAAGGAAATCAAGGCTCCTTTCATGTGTGATGTACAACACGGCATTGCTCTGCACGCAGTGTAGGGGAATCGGGCCTCATCTCGTGGCGAGGGGTAAGTCTCATGGTTTTTCTCGAGTTGCGGTGGGAACCTGTCGTATAATCTCGAGTTACGACGGGGATGGCCCTTCCACACACGTGTTTTTTCAGCGATGTCAGGACACCTGCCTAGTTGCGAGGGACAAGTCGGGATTCTCCTCGAGGCTTGGCAGGGCAATTGGGACGTCTCTCCAGCTGAGGCGGGAGAACTACTGTCCCTTTACACGTGCCACAGGAATCCTGGGACTCCTATCAAGTTTCACGAGGAGTCAGGCATCGTCTCCTTTGGAGGCACTGATCTCCACGTACCTCTGGAGTTTTCAAAGGATGTGAGGCCTACGGTCGCGATGAGGTGGGGAACTAGGTCTTTCTCTGTGGTCTCCACGTGGGATTCAGACATCCTTTCGTCTTGGGAGATGCAAGACGATCCTGCATTCAAGTCACTGCAGGGATATCCGGCCTTATTTCGAGTCAGGGCATCGCGGTGTCGATTCCACTTGAGGCCACAAACACAGGGTCCCTCTCACATACCTAGAGGTGAGAGAAGCCTTCACTTTAGGTGCTTGTGGTAAGCTGGTATTCCTCTGGAGTCGAAGCCAGGGTCTAACATCTCATCTCTAGATGATTTTTGGTCCAAGGAGCTCTTTGGTATTGCTACAGTGACCTCAGGATCCCTTCAGCCTTGAAACAGTGTTCTTAAGATTTCTCTGGAGTGCCATCAAGGAAATCAAGGCTCCTTTCATGTGTGATGTGCAACACGGAATTGCTCTGCACGCTTTGAAGGGGAATCGGGCCTCATCTCGCGGCGAGGGGGAAGTCTCATGGTTTTTCTCGAGTTGCGGCAGGAACCTGGGGTATATTCTCGAGTTACGACGGGGATGGCCCTTCCACACACGTGTTTGTTCAGCGACGTCAGGACTCCTGCCTCGTTGCGAGAGACAAGTTGGGATTCTCCTCGAGGCTTGGCAGGGCAATTGGGACGCCTCTCCAGCTGAGGCGGGAGACCAAGGGTCCCTTTCCATGTGCCACAGGAATCCTGGGACTCCTGTCAATTTTCCCGAGGAGTCAGGCATCGTCTCCTTTGGAGGCACTGATCTCCGCGTACCTCTGGAGTTTTCAAAGGATGTGAGGCCTCCGGTCGAGATGAGGTGGGGAACTAGGTCTTTCTCTGTGGTCTTCACAGGGCATTCACACATCCTTTCGTCTTGGGAGATGCAAGACGAGCCTGCATTCAAGTCACTGCAGGGATATCCGGCCTTATTTCGAGTCAGGGCATCGCGGTGTCCAATCCACTCGAGGCTGCAAACTCAGGGTCCCTCTCACATGCCTAGAGCAGAGAGAAGCCTCCTCTTGAGGTGCTTGTGGCAAGATGGTATTCCTCTGGAGTCGAAGCCAGGGACTAACCTCTCATCTCGAGTTGATTTTTGGTCCACGGAGCTCTTTCGTGTTGCTACAGTGACCTCAGGATCCCTCTAGCCTTGAAACAGTGTTCTTGGGGTTTCTCTGGAGTGCCATCAAGGAAATCAAGGCTCCTTTCATGTGTGATGTGCAAGACGGAATTGCTCTGCACGCAGTGGAGGGGAATCGGGCCTCATCTCGCGGCGAGGGGGAAGTCTCATGGTTTTGCTCGAGTTGCGGCGGGAAGCTGGGGTATATTCTCGAGTTACGACGGGGATGGCCCTTCCACACACGTGTTTGTTCAGCGACGTCAGGACTCCTGCCTAGTTGCGAGAGACAACTCGGGATTCTCCTCGAGGCTTGGCAGGGCAATTGGGACGCCTCTCCAGCTGAGGCGGGAGACCAAGGGTCCCTTTCCACGTGCCACAGGAATCCTGGTACTCCTATCAATTTTCACGAGGTGTCAGGCATCGTCTCCTTTGCAGGCACTGATCTCCCCGTACCTCTGGAGTTTTCAAAGCATGTGAGGCCTCCGGTCACAATGAGGTGGGGAACTAGGTCTTTCTCTGTGGTCTCCACAGGGGATTCAGTCATCCTTTCGTATTGGGAGATGCAAGACGATCCCGCATTCAAGTCACTGTAGGGATATCCGGACTTTTTTCGAGTCAGGGCATGGCGGAGTTCATTCCACTTGAGGCCGCAAACTCAGGGTCCCTCTCACATACCTAGAGCTGAGAGAAGCCTCCTCTTGAGGTGCTTGTGGTAAGGTGGTATTCCTCTGGAGTCGAAGCCAGGGACTATCCTCTCATCTTGAGTTGAGTTTTGGTCCACGGAGCTCTTTCGTGTTGCTAGGGTGACCTCAGGATCCCTCTTGCCTTGAAACAGTGTTCTTGGGGTTTCTCTGGAGTGCCATCAAGGAAATCAAGGCTCTTTTCATGTTTGATGTGCAACACGGAATTGCTCTGCACGCAGTGCAGGGGAATCGGGCCTTATCTCGCGGCCAGGGGGAAGTCTCATGGTTTTTCTCGAGTTGCGGCGGGAACCTGGGGTATATTCTCGAGTTACGACGGGGATGGCCCTTCCACACATTGTTTGTTCAGCAACGTCAGGACTCCGGCCTAGTTGCGAGGGACAATTCGGGATTCTCCTCGAGGCATGGCAGGGCAATTGGGACGCCTCTCCAACTGAGGCGGGAGACCAAGAGTCCCTTTCCACGTGCCACAGGAATCCTGGGACTCTATCAAGTTTCAAGAGGAGTCAGGCATCGTCTCCTTTGGAGGCACTGATCTCCGCGTACCTCTGGACTTTTCAAAGGATGTGAGGCCTCCAGTCGCTATTAGCTGGGGAACTAGGTCTTTCTCTGCTGTCTCCACAGGGAATTCAGACATCCTTTCACCTTGGGAGATGAAAGACGAGCCTGCATTCAAGTCACTGCAGGGATATTCGGTCTTATTTCGAGTCAAGGCATCGCGGTGTCCATTCCACTTGAGGCCGCAAACTCAGGGTCCTCTCACATACCTGGAGCTGAGAGAAGCCTCCTCTTGAGGTGCTTGTGGTAAGGTGGTATTCCTCTGGAGTCGATGCCAGGGACTAACCTCTCATCTCGAGTTGATTTTTGGTCCACGGAGCTCTTTCTTGTTGCGCCAGTGACCTCAGGATCCCTCTAGCCTTGAAACAGTGTTCTTGGGGTTTCTCTGGAGTGCCATCAAGGAAATCAAGGCTCTTTTCATGTTTGATGTGCAACACGGAATTGCTCTGCACGCAGTGCAGGGGAATCGGGCCTTATCTCGCGGCCACGGGGAAGTCTCATGGTTTTTCTCGAGTTGCGGCGGGAACCTGGGGTATATTCTCGAGTTACGACGGGGATGGCCCTTCCACACAGTGTTTGTTCAGCAACGTCAGGACTCCGGCCTAGTTGCGAGGGACAATTCGGGATTCTCCTCGAGGCATGGCAGGGCAATTGGGACGCCTCTCCAACTGAGGCGGGAGACCAAGAGTCCCTTTCCACGTGCCACAGGAATCCTGGGACTCTATCAAGTTTCAAGAGGAGTCAGGCATCGTCTCCTTTGGAGGCACTGATCTCCGCGTACCTCTGGACTTTTCAAAGGATGTGAGGCCTCCAGTCGCTATTAGCTGGGGAACTAGGTCTTTCTCTGCTGTCTCCACAGGGAATTCAGATATCCTTTCACCTTGGGAGATGAAAGACGAGCCTGCATTCAAGTCACTGCAGGGATATCCGGCCTTATTTCGAGTCAGGGCATCGCGGTGTACATTCCACTCGAGGCCGCAAACTCAGGGTCCCTCTCACATACCTAGAGCTGAGAGAAGCCTCCTCTTGAGGTGCTTGTGGTAAGGTGGTATTCCTCTGGAGTCGAAGCCAGGGACTAACCTCTCATCTCGAGTTGATTTTTGGTCCATGGAGCTCTTTCGTGTTACTACAGTGACCTCAGGATCCCTCTAGCCTTGAAACAGTGTTCTTGGGATTTCTCTGGAGTGCCATCAAGGAAATCAAGGCTCCTTTCCTGTGTGATGTGCAACACGGCATTGCTCTGCACGCAGTGCAGGGGAATCGGGCCTCATCTCGCGGCGAGGGGGAAGTCTCATGGTTTCTCTCGAGTTGCGGCGGGAACCTGGGGTATATTCTCGAGTAACGATTGGGATGGCCCTTCCACACACGTGTTTGTTCAGCGACGTCAGGACTCCTGCCTAGTTGCGAGGGACAACTCGGGATTCTCCTCGAGGCTTGGCAGGGCAATTGAGACGCCTCTCCAGCTGAGGGGGGAGAACAAGGGTACATTTCCACGTGCCACAGGAATCCTGGGACTCCTATCAAGTTTCAAGATGAGTCAGGCATCGTCTCCTTTGGAGGCACTGATCCCCGCGTCCCTCTGGAGTTTTCCAAGGATGTGAGGCCTGCGGTCGCGATGAGGTGGGGAACTAGGTTTTTCTCTGTGGTCTCCACAGGGGATTCAGACAACCTTTCGTCTTGGGAGATGCAAGACGAGCCTGCATTTAAGTCACTGCAGGGATATCCGGCCTTATTTCGAGTCAGGGCATCACGGTGTCCATTCCACCTGAGGCCGCAAACTCAGGGTCCCTGTCACATACCTAGAGCTGAGAGAAGCCTCCTCTTGAGGTGCTTGTGGTAAGGTGCTATTCTGGAGTCGAAGCCAGGGACTAACCTCTCATCTCGAGTTGATTTTTGGTCCCCGGAGCTCTTTCGTGTTGCTACAGTGACCTCAGGATCCCTCTAGCCTTGAAACAGTGTTCTTGGGGTTTCTCTGGAGTGCCATCAAGGAAATCAAGGCTCCTTTCCTGTGTGATGTGCAACACGGCATTGCTCTGCACGCAGTGCAGGGGAATCGGGCCTCATCTCGCGGCGAGGGGGAAGTCTCATGGTTTTTCCCGAGTTGCGGCGGGAAACTGGGGTACATTCTCGAGTTACGACGGGGATGGCCCTTCCACACACGTGTTTGTCCAGCGACGTCAGGACTCCTGCCTAGTTGCGAGGGACAACTCGGGATTCTCCTCGAGGCTTGGCAGGGCAATTGGGACGCCTCTCCAGCTGAGGCGGGAGACCAAGGGTCCCTTTCCACGTGCCACAGGAATCCTGGGACTCCTATCAAGTTTCTTGAGGAGTCAGGCATCGTCTCCTTTGGAGGCACTGATCTCCGCGTCCCTCTGGAGTTTTCAAAGGATGTGAGGCCTCCGGTCGGGATGATGTGGGGAACTAGGTCTTTCTCTGTGGTCTCCACAGGGGATTCAGACATCCTTTAGTCTTGAGAGATGCAAGACGAGCCTGCATTCAAGTCATTGCAGGGATATCCGGCCTTATTTCGAGTCAGGGCATCGCGGTGTCCATTCCACTTGAGGCCGCAAACTCAGGGTCCCTCTCACATACCTAGAGCTGAGAGAAGCCTCCTCTTGAGGTGCTTGTGGTAAGGTGGTATTCCTCTGGAGTCGAAGCCAGGGAATAACCTCTCATCTCGAGTTGATTTTGGGTCCCCGGAGCTCTTTCGTGTTGCTACATTGACCTCAGGATCCCTCTAGCCTTGAAACAGTGTTCTTGGGGTTTCTCTGGAGTGCCATCAAGGAAATCAAGGCTCCTTTCCTGTGTGATGTGCAACACGGCATTGCTCTGCACGCAGTGCAGGGGAATCGGGCCTCATCTCGCGGCGAGGGGGAAGCCTCATGGTTTTTCCCGAGTTGCGGCGAGAACCTGGGGTATATTCTCGAGTTACGACGGGGATGGCCCTTCCACACACGTGTTTGTTCAGCGACGTCAGGACTCCTGCCTAGTTGCGAGGGACAACTCGGGATTCTCCTCGAGGCTTGGCAGGGCAATTGGGACACCTCTCCAGCTGAGGCGGGAGACCAAGGGTACCTTTCCACCTGCCACAGGAATCCTGGGACTCCTATCTAGTTTCACGGGGATTCAGGCATCGTCTCCTTTGGAGGCACTGATCTCCGCGTCCCTCTGGAGTTTTCAAAGGATGTGAGGCCTCCGGTCGCGATGACGTGGGGAACTAGGTCTTCCTCTGTGGACTCCACAGGGGATTCAGACATCCTTTCGTCTTGGGAGATGCAAGACGAGCCTGCATTCAAGTCACTGCAAGGATATCCGGCCTTATTTCGAATCAGGGCATCGCGGTGTACATTCCACTCGAGGCCGCAAACTCAGGGTCCCTCTCACATACCTAGAGCTGAGAGAAGCCTCCTCTTGAGGTGCTTGTGGTAAGGTGCTATTCTTCTGGAGTCGAAGCCAGGGACTAACCTCTCATCTCGAGTTGAATTTTGGTCCACGGAGCTCTTTCGTGTTGCTACAGTGACCTCAGGATCCCTCGAGCCTTTAAACAGTGTTCTTGGGGTTTCTCTGGAGTGCCATCAATGAAATCAAGGCTCCTTTCCTGTGTGATGTGCAACAAGGCATTGTTCTGCACGCAGTGCAGGGGAATTGGGCCTCATCTCGCGGCGAGGGGGAAGTCTCATGGTTTTTCTCGAGTTGCGGCGGGAACCTGGGGTATATTCTCGAGTTACGACGAGGATGGCCCTTCCACACACGTGTTTCTTCAGTGACGTCAGGACACCTGCCTAGTTGCGAGGGACAACTCTGGATTCTCCTCGAGGCTTGGCAGGGCAATTGGGACGCCTCTCCAGCTGAGGCGGGAGACCAAGGGTCCCTTTTCACGTGCCACAGGAATCCTGGGACTCCTATCAAGTTTCACGAGGAGTCAGGCATCGTCTCCTTTGGAGGCACTGATCTCCGCATCCCTCTGGAGTTTTCAAAGGATGTGAGGCCTCCGGTCACGATGAGGTGGGGAACTAGGTCTTTCTCTGTGGTCTCCACAGGGGATTCAGACATCCTTTCGTCTTGGGAGATGCAAGACGAGCCTGCATTCAAGTCACTGCAGGGATATTCAGCCTTATTTCGAGTCAGGGCATCGCGGTGTCCATTCCACTTGAGGCCGCAAACTCAGGGTCCCTCTCACATACCTAGAGCTGAGAGAAGCCTCCTCTTGAGGTGCTTGTGGTAAGGTGGTATTCCTCTGGAGTCGAAGCCAGGGAATAACCTCTCATCTCGAGTTGATTTTTGGTCCCCGGAGCTCTTTCGTGTTGCTACATTGACCTCAGGATCCCTCTAGCCTTGAAACAGTGTTCTTGGGGTTTCTCTGGAGTGCCATCAAGGAAATCAAGGCTCCTTTCCTGTGTGATGTGCAACACGGCATTGCTCTGCACGCAGTGCAGGGGAATCGGGCCTCATCTCGCGGCGAGGGGGAAGTCTCATGGTTTTTCTCGAGTTGCGGCGGGAACCTGGGGTATATTCTCGAGTAACGATTGGGATGGCCCTTCCACACACGTGTTTGTTCAGCGACGTCAGGACTCCTGCCTAGTTGCGAGGGACAACTCGGGATTCTCCTCGAGGCTTGGCAGGGCAATTGAGACGCCTCTCCAGCTGAGGCGGGAGAACAAGGGTACATTTCCACGTGCCACAGGAATCCTGGGACTCCTATCAAGTTTCAAGATGAGTCAGGCATCGTCTCCTTTGGAGGCACTGATCCCCGCGTCCCTCTGGAGTTTCCCAAGGATGTGAGGCCTACGGTCGCGATGAGGTGGGGAACTAGGTCTTTCTCTGTGGTCTCCACAGGGGATTCAGACAACCTTTCGTCTTGGGAGATGCAAGACGAGCCTGCATTTAAGTCACTGCAGGGATATCCGGCCTTATTTCGAGTCAGGGCATCAAGGTGTCCATTCCACCAGAGGCCGCAAACTCAGGGTCCCTCTCACATACCTAGAGCTGAGAGAAGCCTCCTCTTGAGGTGCTTGTGGTAAGGTGGTATTCCTCTGGAGTCGAAGCCAGGGACTAACCTCTCATCTCGAGTTGATTTGTGGTACACGGAGCTCTTTCGTGTTGCTACAGTGACCTCAGGTTCCCTCTAGCCTTGAAACAGTGTTCTTGGGCTTTCTCTGGAGTGCCATCAAGGAAATCAAGTCTCCTTTCCTGTGTGATGTGCAACACGGCATTGCTCTGCACGCAGTGCTGGGGAATTGGGCCTCATCTCTCGGCGAGGGAGAAGTCTCATGGTTTTTCTCGAGTTGCGGCGGGAACCTGGGGTATATTCTCGAGTTACGACGGGGATGGCCCTTCCACACAAGTGTTTCTTCAGCAACGTCAGGACTCCTGCCTAGTTGCGAGGGACAAATCGGGATTCTCCTCGAGGCTGGGCAGGGCAATTGGGACGCGTCTCCAGCTGAGGCGGGAGACCAGGGGTCCCTTTCCACGTGCCACAGGAATCCTGGGACTCCTATCAAGTTTCAGGGGGCGTCAGGCATCGTCTCCTTTGGAGGCACTGATCTCCGCGTCCCTCTGGAGTTTTCCAAGGATGTGAGGCCTCCGGTCGCGATGAGGTTGGGAACTAGGTCTTTCTCTGTTGTCTCCACAGGGGATTCAGACATCCTTTCGTCTTGGGAGATGCAAGACGAGCCTGCATTCAAGTCAGTGCAGGGATATCCGGCCTTATTTCGAGTCAGGGCATCGCGGTGTCCATTCCACTTGAGGCCGCAAACTCAGGGTCCCTCTCACATACCTAGAGCTGAGAGAAGCCTCCCCTTGAGGTGCTTGTGGTAAGGTGGTATTCCTCTGGAGTCGAAGCCAGGGACTAACCTCTCATCTCGAGTTGATTTGGGGTCCACGGAGCTCTTTCGTGTTGCTACAGTGACCTCAGGATCCCTCTAGCCTTGAAACAGTGTTCTTGGGCTTTCTCTGGAGTGCCATCAAGGAAATCAAGGCTCCTTTAGTGTGTGATGTGCAAAACAGCATTGATCTGCACGCAGTGCAGGGGAATCGGGCCTCATCTCGCGGCGAGGGGGAAGTCTCATGGTTTTCCTCGAGTTGCCGATGGAACCTGGGGTATATTCTCGAGTTACGACGGGGATGGCCCTTCCACACCCGTGTTTGTTCAGCGACGTCAGGACTCCTGCCTAGTTGTGAGGGACAACTCGGGATTCTCCTCGATGCTTGGGAGGGCAATTGTGACGCCTCTCCAGCTGAGGCCGGAGACCAAGGGTCCCTTTACACGTGCCACAGGAATCCTGTGACTCCTATCAAGTTTCACGAGGAGTCAGGCATCGTCTCCTTTGGAGGCACTGATCTCCGCGTCCCTCTGGAGTTTTCAAAGGATGTGAGGCCTCCTGTCGCGATGAGGTTCGGAACTAGGTCTTACTCTGTGGACTCCACAGGGGATTCAGACATCCTTTCGTCTTGGGAGATGCAAGACGAGCCTGCATTCAAGTCACTGCAGGAATATCCGGCCTTATTTCGAGTCAGGGCATCGCGGTGTCCATTCCACTTGAGGCCGCAAACTCAGGGTCCCTCTCACATACCTAGAGGTGAGAGAAGCCTCCTCTTGAGGTGCTTGTGGTAAGGTGGTATTCCTCTGGAGTCGAAGCCAGGGACTAACCTCTCATCTCGAGTTGATTTTGGGTCCACGGAGCTCTTTCGTGTTGCTACAGTGACCTCAGAATTCCTCTAGCCTTGAAACAATATTCTTGGGGTTTCTCTGGAGTGCCATCAAGGAAATCAAGGCTCCTTTCCTGTGTGATGTGCAACACGGCATTGCTCTGCATGCAGTGCAGGGGAATCGGGCCTCATTTCGCGGCGAGGGGGAAGTCTCATGGTTTTTCTCGAGTTGCGGCGGGAACCTGGGGTATATTCTCGAGTTACGACGGGGATGGCCCTTCCACACACGTGTTTGTTCAGCGACGTCAGGACTCCTGCCTAGTTGCGAGGGACAACTCGGGATTCTCCTCGAGGCTTGGCAGGGCAATTGGGACGCCTCTCCAGCTGAGGCGGGAAACCACGGGTCCCTTTCCACGTGCCACAGGAATCCTGGGACTCCTATCAAGTTTCACGAGGAGTCAGGCATCGTCTCCTTTGGAGGCACTGATCTCCGCGTCCCTCTGGAGTTTTCAAAGGATGTGATGCCTCCGGTCGGGATGAGGTGGGGAACTAGGTCTTCCTCTGTGGTCTCCACAGGGGATTCAGGCATCCTTTCGTCTTGGGAGATGCAAGACGAGCCTGCATTCAAGTCACTGCAGGGATATCCGGCCTTATTTCGAGTCAGGGCATCGCGGTGTCCATTCCACTTGAGGCCGCAAACTCAGGGTCCCTCTCACATACCTAGAGCTGAGAGAAGCCTCCTCTTGAGGTGCTTGTGGTAAGGTGGTATTCCTCTGGAGTCGAAGCCAGGGACTAACCTCTCATCTCGAGTTGATTTTTTGTCCATGGAGCTCTTTCGTGTTGCTACAGTGACCTCAGGATCACTCTAGCCTTGAAACAGTGTTCTTGGGGTTTCTCTGGAGTGCCATCAAGGAAATCAAGGCTCCTTTCATGTGTGATGTGCAACACGGCATTGCTCTGCACGCAGTGCAGGGGAATCGGACCTCATCTCGCGGCGAGGGGAAAGTCTCATGATTTTTCTCGAGTTGCGGCGGGAACCTGGGGTATATTCTCGAGTTACGACGGGGATGGCCCTTCCACACACGTGTTTATTCAGCGACGTCAGGGCTCCTGCCTAGTTGCGAGGGACAACTCGGGATTCTCCTCGAGGCTTGGCAGGGCAACTGGGACGCCTCTCCAGCTGAGGCAGGAGACCAAGGGTCCCTTTCCACGTGCCACAGAATCCTGGGACTCCTATCAAGTTTCACGAGGAGTCAGGCATCGTCTCCTTTGGAGGCACTGATCTCCGCGTCCCTCTGGAGTTTTCCAAGGATGTGAGGCCTCCGGTCGCGATGAGGTGGAGAACCAGGTCTTTCTCTGTTGTCTCCACAGGGGATTCAGACATCCTTTCGTCTTGGGAGATGCAAGACGAGCCTGCATTCAAGTCACTGCAGTGATATCCGGCCTTATTTCGAGTCAGGGCATCGCGGTGTCCATTCCACTTGAGGCCGCAAACTCAAGGTCCCTCTCACATACCTAGAGCTGAGAGAAGCCTCCTCTTGAGGTGCTTGTGGAAGGTGGTATTCCTCTGGAGACGAAGCCAGGGACTAACCTCTCATCTCGAGTTGATTTTGGGTCCACGGAGCTCTTTCGTGTTGGTACAGAGACTTCAGGATCCCTCTTGCCTTGAATCAGTGTTCTTGTGGTTTCTCTGGAGTGCCATCAAGGAAATCAAGGCTCCTTTCCTGTGTGATGTGCAACACGGCATTGCTCTGCACGCAGTGCAGGGGAATCGGGCCTCATCTCACGACGAGGGTGAAGTCTCATGGTTTTTCTCGAGTTGCGGCGGGAACCTGGCGTATATTCTCGAGTTACGACGGGGATGGCCCTTCCACACACATGTTTGTTCAGCGACGTCAGGGCTCCTGCCTAGTTGCGAGGGACAACTCGGGATTCTCCTCGAGGCTTGGCAGGGCAACTGGGACGCCTCTCCAGCTGAGGCGGGAGACCAAGGGTCCCTTTCCACATGCCACAGAATCCTGGGACTCCTATCAAGTTTCACGAGGAGTCAGGCATCGTCTCCTTTGGAGGCACTGATCTCCGCGTCCCTCCGGAGTTTTCAAAGGATGTGATGCCTCCTGTCGCGATGAGGTGGGGAACTAGATCTTTCTCTGTGGTCTCCACAGGGGATTCAGGCATCCTTTCGTCTTGGGAGATGCAAGACGAGCCTGCATTCAAGTCACTGCAGGGATATCCGGCCTTATTTCGAGTCAGGGCATCGCGGTGTCCATTTCACTTGAGGCCAAAAACTCAGGGTCCCTCTCACATACCTAGAGCTGAGAGAAGCCTCCTCTTGAGGTGCTTGTGGTAAGGTGGTATTCCTCTGGAGTCGAAGCCAGGGACTAAGCTCTCATCTCGAGTTGATTTTTGGTCCACGGAGCTCTTTCGTGTTGCTACAGTGACCTCAGGATCCCTCTAGCCTTGAAACAGTGTTCTTGGGGATTCTCTGGAGTGCCATTAAGGAAATCAAGGTTCCTTTCCTGTGTGATGTGCAACCCGGCATTGCTCTGCACGCATTGCAGGGGAATCGGGCCTCATCTCGCGGTCAGGCGGAAGTGTCATGGTTTTCCTCGAGTTGCGGCGGGAACCTGGGGTATATTCTCGAGTTACGACGGGGATGGCCCTTCCACACACGTGTTTGTTCAGCGACGTCAGGACTCCTGCCTAGTTGCGAGGGACAACTCAGGATTCTCCTCGAGGCTTGGCAGGGCAATTGGGACGCCTCTCCAGCTGAGGCGGGAGACCAAGTGTCCCTTTCCACGTGCCACAGGAATCCTGGGACTCCTATCAAGTTTCACGAGGAGTCAGGCATCATCTCCTTTGGAGGCACTGATCTCTGCGTCCCTCTGGAGTTTTCAAAGGATGTGAGGCCTCCGGTCGCGATGACTTGGGGAACCAGGTCTTTCTCTGTGGTCTCCACAGGGGATTCAGACATCCTTTCGTCTTGGGAGATGCAAGAAGAGCCTGCATTCAAGTCACTGCAGGGATATCCGGCCTTATTTAGAGTCAGGGCATCGCGGTGTCCATTCCACTTGAGGCCGCAAACTCAGGGTCCCTCTCACATACCTAGAGCTGAGAGAAGCCTCCTCTTGAGGTGCTTGTGGTAAGGTGGTATTCCTCTGGAGTCGAAGCCAGGCACTAACCTCTCATCTCGAGTTGATTTTTGGTCCACGGAGCTCTTTCTTGTTGCTACAGTGACCTCAGGATCCCTCTACCCTTGAAACAGTATTCTTGGGGTTTCTCTGGAGTGCCATCAAGGAAATCAAGGCTCCTTTCATGTGTGATGTGCAACACGGCATTGCTCTGCACACAGCGCAGGGGAATCGGGCCTCATCTCGCGGCGAGGGGGAACTCTTATGGTTTTTCTCGAGTTGCAGCGGGAACCTAGGGTATATTCTCTAGTTACGACGGGGATGGCCCTTCCACACACGTGTTTGTTCAGCGACATCAGGACTCCTGCCTAGTTGCGACGGACATCTCGGGATTCTCCTCGAGGCTTGGCAGGGCAATTGGGACGCCTCTCCAGCTGAGGCGGGGACCAAGGGTCCCTTTTCACGTGCCACAGGAATCCTGGGATTCCTATCAAGTTTCATGAGGAATCAGGCATCGTCTCCTTTGGAGGAACTGATCTCCGCGTCCCTCTGGAATTTTCCAAGGATGTGAGGCCTCCGGTCGCGATGAGGTGGTGAACTAGGTCTTTCTCTGTGGTCTCCACAGGGGATTCAGACATCCTTTCGTCTTGGGAGATGCAAGACTAGCCTGCATTCAAGTCACTGCAGTTATATCCGGCCTTATTTCGCGTCAGGGCATCACGGTGTCCATTCCACTTGAGGCCGCAAACTCAGGGTCCCTCTCACATACCTAGAGGTGAGAGAAGCCTCCTCTTGAGGTGCTTGTGGTAAGGTGGTATTCCTCTGGAGTCGAAGCCAGGGACTAACCTCTCATCTCGAGTTGATTTTGGGTCCACGGAGCTCTTTCATGTTGGTACAGTGACCTCAGGATCCCTCGAGCCTTGAATCAGTGTTCTTGGGGTTTCTGTGGAGTGCCATCAAGGAAATCAAGGCTCCTTTCCTGTGTGATGTGCAACACGGCATTGCTCTGCACGCAGTGCAGGGGAATCGGGCCTCATCTCGCGGCGAGGGGGAAGTCTCATGGTTTTTCTCGAGTTGCGGCGGGAACCTGGGGTATATTCTCGAGTTACGACGGGGATGGCCCTTCCACACACGTGTTTGTTCAGCGACGTCAGGACTCCTGCCTAGTTGCGAGGGACAACTCGGGATTCTCCTCGAGGCTTGGCAGGGCAATTGGGACGCCTCTCCAGCTGAGGCGGGAGACCAAGGGTCCCTTTCCACGTGCCACAGGAATCCTGGGACTCCTATCAAGTTTCACAAGGAGTCAGGCATCGTCTCCTTTGGAGGCACTGATCTCCGCGTCCCTCTGGAGTTTTCAAAGGATGTGAGGCCTCGGGTCGCGATGAGGTGGGGAACTAGGTCTTTCTCTGTGGTCTCCACAGGGGATTCAGACATCCTTTCGTCTTGGGAGATGCAAGACGAGCCTGCATTGAAGTCACTGCAGGGATATCCGGCCTTATTTCGAGTCAGGGCATCGCGGTGTCCATTCCACTTGAGGCCGCAAACTCAGGGTCCCTCTCACATACCTAGAGCTGAGAGAAGCCTCCTCTTGAGGTGCTTGTATTAAAGTGGTATTCCTCTGGAGTCTAAGCCAGGGACTAACCTCTCATCTCTCGTTGATTTCTGGTCCACGGAGCTCTTTCGTGTTGCTACAGTGACCTCAGGATCCCTGTAGCTTTGAAGCAGTGTTCTTGGGGTTTCTCTGGAGTGCCATCAAGGAAATCAAGGCTCCTTTCATGTTTGATATGCAACACGGAATTGCTCTGCACGCAGTGCAAGGCAATCGGGCCTCATCTTTCGGCGAGGGGGAAGCCTCATGGTTTTTCTCGAGGTGCGGCGGGAACCTGGGGTATATTCTCGAGTTAAGATGGGGATGGCCCTTCCACACACGTGTTTGTTCAGCGACGTCAGGACTCCTGCCTAGTTGCGAGGGACAACTCGGGATTCTCCTCGAGGCTTGGCAGGGCAATTGGGACGCCTCTCCAGCTGAGGCGGGAGACCAAGTGACCCTTTCCACGTGCCACAGGAATCCTGGGACTCCTGTCAAGTTTCACTAGGAGTCAAGCATCGTCTCCTTTGGAGGCACTGATCTCCGCATCCCTCAGGAGTTTTCAAACGATGTGAGGCGTCCGGTCGCGATGAGGTGGGAAACTAGGTCTTTCTCTGTGGTCTCCACAGGGGATTCAGACATTCTTTCGTCTTGGGAGATGCAAGACGAGCCTGCATTCAAGTCACTGCAGGGATATCCGGCCTTATTTCGAGTCAGGGCATCGCGGTGTCCATTCCACTTGAGGCCGCAAACTCAGGGTCCCTCTCACATACCTAGAGCTGAGAGAAGCCTCCTCTTGAGGTGCTTTTGGTAAGGTGGTATTCCTCTGGAGTCGAAGCCAGGGCCTAACCTCTCATCTCGAGTTGATTTTTGGTCCCCGGAGCTCTTTCGTGTTGCTACAGTGACCTCAGGATCCCTCTAGCCTTGAAACAGTGTTCTTGGGGTTTCTCTGGAGTGCCATCAAGGAAATCAAGGCTCCTTTCCTGTGTGATGTGCAACACGGCATTGCTCTGCACGCAGTGCAGGGGAATCGGGCCCCATCTCGCGGCGAGGGGGAAGCCTCATGGTTTTTCCCGAGTTGCGACGGGAACCTGGGGTATATTCTCGAGTTACGACGGGGATGGCGCTTCCACACACGTGTTTGTTCAGAGACGTCAGGACTCCTGCCTAGTTGCGAGGGACAACTCGGGATTCTCCTCGAGGCTTGGCAGGGCAATTGGGACGCCTCTCCAGCTGAGGCGGGAGACCAAGGGTCCCTTTCCACGTGCCACAGTAATCCTGGGACTCCTATCAAGTTTCACGAGGAGTCAGGCACCGTCTCCTTTGGAGGCACTGATCTCCGCATCCCTCTGGAGTTTTCAAAGGATGTGAGGCCTCCGGTCGCGATGAGATGGGGAACTAGGTCTTTCTCTGTGGTCTCCATAGGGGATTCAGACATCCTTTCGTCTTGGGAGATGCAAGACGAGCCTGCATTCAAGTCACTGCTGGAATATCCGGCCTTATTTCGAGTCAGGGCATCGCGGTGTCCATTCCACTTGAGGCCCCAAACTCAGGGTCCGTCTCACATACCTAGAGCTGAGAGAAGCCTCGTCTTGAGGTGCTTGTGGTAAGGTGGTATTCCTCTGGAGTCGAAGCCAGGGACTAACCGCTCATTTCGAGTTGATTTTTCGTCCACCGAGCACTTTGGTGTTGCTACAGTGACCTCAGGATCCCTCTAGCCTTGAAAGAGTGTTCTTGGGTTTTTTCTGGAGTGCCGCCAAGGAAATCAAGGCTCCTTTCCTTTGTGATGTTCAACACGGCATTGCTCTGCACGCAGTGCAGGGGAATCGGGCCTCATCTCGCGGCGAGGGGGAAGTCTCATGGTTTTTCTCGAGTTGCGGCGGGAACCTGGGGTATATTCTCGAGTTACGACGGGGATGGCCCTTCCACACACATGTTTGTTCAGCGACGTTAGGACTCCTGCCTAGTTGCGAGGGACAACTCGGGATTCTCCTCGAGGCTTGGCAGGGCAATTGGGACGCCTCTCCAGCTGAGGCGGGAGACCAAGGTTCCCTTTCCAAGTGCCACAGGAATCCTGGGACTCCTATCAAGTTTCCCGAGGAGTCAGGCATCGTTTCTTTGGAGGCACTGATCTCCGCGTCCCTCTGGAGTTTTCAAGGATGTGAGGCCTCCGGTCGCGATGAGGTGGGGAACTAGGTCTTTCTCTGTGGTCTCCACAGGGGATTCAGACATCCTTTCAGCTTGGGAGATGCAAGAAGAGCCTGCATTCAAGTCACTGCAGGAATATCCGGCCTTATTTCGAGTTTGGGCATCGCGGTGTCCATTCCACTTGAGGCCGCAAACTCAGGGTCCCTCTCACATACCTAGAGCTGAGAGAAGCCTCCTCTTGAGGTGCTTGTGGTGAGGTGGTATTCCTCTGGAGTCGAAGCCAGGGACTAACCTCTCATCTCGAGTTGATTTTTGGTCCACGGAGCTCTTTCATGTTGCTACAGTGACCTCAGGATCCCTCTAGCCTTGAAACAGTGTTCTTGGGGATTCTCTGGAGTGCCATTAAGGAAATCAAGGTTCCTTTCCTGTGTGATGTGCACCCGGCATTGCTCTGCACGCATTGCAGGGGAATCGGGCCTCATCTCGCGGTCAGGCGGAAGTGTCATGGTTTTCCTCGAGTTGCGGCGGGAACCTGGGGTATATTCTCGAGTTACGACGGGGATGGCCCTTCCACACACGTGTTTGTTCAGCGACGTCAGGACTCCTGCCTAGTTGCGAGGGACAACTCGGGATTCTCCTCGAGGCTTGGCAGGGCAATTGGGACGCCTCTCCAGCTGAGGCGGGAGACCAAGTGTCCCTTTCCACGTGCCACAGGAATCCTGGGACTCCTATCAAGTTTCACGAGGAGTCAGGCATCGTCTCCTTTGGAGGCACTGATCTCTGCGTCCCTCTGGAGTTTTCAAAGGATGTGAGGCCTCCGGTCACGATGACGTGGGGAACCAGGTCTTTCTCTGTGGTCTCCACAGGGGATTCAGACATCCTTTCGTCTTGGGAGATGCAAGAAGAGCCTGCATTCAAGTCACTGCAGGGATATCCGGCCTTATTTCGAGTCAGGGCATCGCGGTGTCCATTCCACTTGAGGCCGCAAACTCAGGGTCCCTCTCACATACCTAGAGCTGAGAGAAGCCTCCTCTTGATGTGCTTGTGGTAAGGTGGTATTCCTCTGGAGTCTAAGCCAGGGACTAACCTCTCATCTCGAGTTGATTTGTGGTCCACGGAGCTCTTTCGTGTTGCTACAGTGACCTCAGGATCCCTCTAGCCTTGAAACAGTGTTCTTGGGCTTTCTCTGGAGTGCCATCAAGGAAATCAAGGCTCCTTTCCTGTGTGATGTGCAACACGGCATTGCTCTGCACGCAGTGCAGGGGAATCGGGCCTCATCTCGCGGCGAGGGGGAAGTCTCATGGTTTTTCTCGAGTTGCGGCGGGAACCTGGGGTATATTCTCGAGTAACGATTGGGATGGCCCTTCCACACACGTGTTTGTTCAGCGACGTCAGGACTCCTGCCTAGTTGCGAGGGACAACTCGGGATTCTCCTCGAGGCTTGGCAGGGCAATTGAGACGCCTCTCCAGCTGAGGCGGGAGAACAAGGGTACATTTCCACGTGCCACAGGAATCCTGGGACTCCTATCAAGTTTCAAGATGAGTCAGGCATCGTCTCCTTTGGAGGCACTGATCCCCGCGTCCCTCTGGAGTTTTCCAAGGATGTGAGGCCTACGGTCGCGATGAGGTGGGGAACTAGGTCTTTCTCTGTGGTCTCCACAGGGGATTCAGACAACCTTTCGTCTTGGGAGATGCAAGACGAGCCTGCATTTAAGTCACTGCAGGGATATCCGGCCTTATTTCGAGTCAGGGCATCGCGGTGTCCATTCCACTTGAGGCCGCAAACTCAGGGTCCCTCTCACATACCTAGAGCTGAGAGAAGCCTCCTCTTGAGGTGCTTGTGGTAAGGTGGTATTCCTCTGGAGTCGAAGCCAGGGACTAACCTCTCATCTCGAGTTGATTTTTGGTCCCCGGAGCTCTTTCGTGTTGCTACAGTGACCTCAGGATCCCTCTAGCCTTGAAACAGTGTTCTTGGGGTTTCTCTGGAGTGCCATCAAGGAAATCAAGGCTCCTTTCCTGTGTGATGTGCAACACGGCATTGCTCTGCACGCAGTGCAGGGGAATCGGGCCTCATCTCGCGGCGAGGGGGAAGCCTCATGGTTTTTCCCGAGTTGCGGCGGGAAACTGGGGTACATTCTCGAGTTACGACGGGGATGGCCCTTCCACACACGTGTTTGTCCAGCGACGTCAGGACTCCTGCCTAGTTGTGAGGGACAACTCGGGATTCTCCTCGAGGCTTGGCAGGGCAATTGGGACGCCTCTCCAGCTGAGGCGGGAGACCAAGGGTCCCTTTCCACGTGCCACAGGAATCCTGGGACTCCTATCAAGTTTCACGAGGAGTCAGGCATCGTCTCCTTTGGAGGCACTGATCTCCGCGTCCCTCTGGAGTTTTCAAAGGATGTGAGGCCTCCGGTCGGGATGAGGTGGGGAACTAGGTCTTTCTCTGTGGTCTCCACAGGGGATTCAAACATCCTTTATTCTTGAGAGATGCAAGACGAGCCTGCATTCAAGTCATTGCAGGGATATCCAGCCTTATTTCGAGTCAGGGCATCGCGGTGTCCATTCCAGTTGAGGCCGCAAACTCAGGGTCCCTCTCACATACCTAGAGCTGAGAGAAGCCTCCTCTTGAGGTGCTTGTGGTAAGGTGGTATTCCTCTGGAGTCGAAGCCAGGGAATAACCTCTCATCTCGAGTTGATTTTTGGTCCCCGGAGCTCTTTCGTGTTGCTACATTGACCTCAGGATCCCTCTAGCCTTGAAACAGTGTTCTTGGGGTTTCTCTGGAGTGCCATCAAGGAAATCAAGGCTCCTTTCCTGTGTGATGTGCAACACGGCATTGCTCTGCACGCAGTACAGGGGAATCGGGCCTCATCTCGCGGCGAGGGGGAAGCCTCATGGTTTTTCCCGAGTTGCGGCGAGAACCTGGGGTATATTCTCGAGTTACGACGGGGATGGCCCTTCCACACACGTGTTTGTTCAGCGACGTCAGGACTCCTGCCTAGTTGCGAGGGACAACTCGGGATTCTCCTCGAGGCTTGGCAGGGCAATTGGGACGCCTCTCCAGCTGAGGCGGGAGACCAAGGGTCCCTTTCCACGTGCCACAGGAATCCTGGGACTCCTATCAAGATTCACGAGGAGTCAGGCATCGTCTCCTTTGGAGGCACTGATCTCCGCGTCCCTCTGGAGTTTTCAAAGGATGTGAGGCCTCCGGTCGCGATGACGTGGGGAACTAGGTCTTTCTCTGTGGACTCCACAGGGGATTCAGACATCCTTTCGTCTTGGGAGATGCAAGACGAGCCTGCATTCAAGTCACTGCAGGGATATCCGGCCTTATTTCGAGTCAGGGCATCGCGGTGTACATTCCACTCGAGGCCGCAAACTCAGGGTCCCTCTCACATACCTAGAGCTGAGAGAAGCCTCCTCTTGAGGTGCTTGTGGTAAGGTGCTATTCCTCTGGAGTTGAAGCCAGGGACTAACCTCTCATCTCGAGTTGATTTTTGGTCCATGGAGCTCTATCGTGTTGCTACAGTGACCTCAGGATCCCTCTAGCTTTGAAACAGTGTTCTTGGGGTTTCTATGGAGTGCCATCAAGGAAATCAAGGCTCCTTTCCTGTGTGATGCGCAACACGGCATTGCTCTGCACGCAGTGCACGGGAATCGGGCCTCATTTCGCGGCGAGGGGGAAGTCTCATGGTTTTTCTCGAGTTGCGGCGGGAACCTGGGGTATATTCTCGAGTTACGACGGGGATGGCCCTTCCACACACGTGTTTGTTCAGAGACGTCAGGACTCCTGCCTAGTTGCGAGGGACAACTCGGGATTCTCCTCGAGGCTTGGCAGGGCAATTGGGACGCCTCTCCAGCTGAGGCGGGAGACCAAGGGTCCCTTTCCACGTGCCACAGGAATCCTGGGACTCCTATCAAGTTGCACGAGGAGTCAGGCATCGTCTCCTTTGGAGGCACTGATCTCCGCGTCCCTCTGGAGTTTTCAAAGGATGTGAGGCCTCGGGTCGCGATGAGGTGGGGAACTAGGTCTTTCTCTGTGGTCTCCACAGGGGATTCAGACATCCTTTCGTCTTGGGAGATGCAAGACGAGCCTGCATTGAAGTCACTGCAGGGATATCCGGCCTTATTTCGAGTCAGGGCATCGCGGTGTCCATTCCACTTGAGGCCGCAAACTCAGGGTCCCTCTCACATACCTAGAGCTGAGAGAAGCCTCCTCTTGAGGTGCTTGTATTAAAGTGGTATTCCTCTGGAGTCTAAGCCAGGGACTAACCCCTCATCTCTCGTTGATTTCTGGTCCACGGAGCTCTTTCGTGTTGCTACAGTGACCTCAGGATCCCTGTAGCTTTGAAGCAGTGTTCTTGGGGTTTCTCTGGAGTGCCATCGAGGAAATCAAGGCTCCTTTCATGTGTGATATGCAACACGGAATTGCTCTGCACGCAGTGCAGGGCAATCGGGCCTCATCTTTCGGCGAGGGGGAAGCCTCATGGTTTTTCTCGAGGTGCGGCGGGAACCTGGGGTATATTCTCGAGTTAAGATGGGGATGGCCCTTCCACACACGTGTTTGTTCAGCGACGTCAGGACTCCTGCCTAGTTGCGAGGGACAACTCGGGATTCTCCTCGAGGCTTGGCAGGGCAATTGGGACGCCTCTCCAGCTGAGGCGGGAGACCAAGTGACCCTTTCCACGTGCCACAGGAATCCTGGGACTCCTGTCAAGTTTCACTAGGAGTCAAGCATCGTCTCCTTTGGAGGCACTGATCTCCGCATCCCTCAGGAGTTTTCAAACGATGTGAGGCCTCCGGTCGCGATGAGGTGGGAAACTAGGTCTTTCTCTGTGGTCTCCACAGGGGATTCAGACATTCTTTCGTCTTGGGAGATGCAAGACGAGCCTGCATTCAAGTCACTGCAGGGATATCCGGCCTTATTTCGAGTCAGGGCATCGCGGTGTCCATTCCACTTGAGGCCGCAAACTCAGGGTCCCTCTCACATACCTAGAGCTGAGAGAAGCCTCCTCTTGAGGTGCTTTTGGTAAGGTGGTATTCCTCTGGAGTCGAAGCCAGGGCCTAACCTCTCATCTCGAGTTGATTTTTGGTCCCCGGAGCTCTTTCGTGTTGCTACAGTGACCTCAGGATCCCTCTAGCCTTGAAACAGTGTTCTTGGGGTTTCTCTGGAGTGCCATCAAGGAAATCAAGGCTCCTTTCCTGTCTGATGTGCAACACGGCATTGCTCTGCACGCAGTGCAGGGGAATCGGGCCTCATCTCGCGGCGAGGGGGAAGCCTCATGGTTTTTCCCGAGTTGCGACGGGAACCTGGGGTATATTCTCGAGTTACGACGGGGATGGCGCTTCCACACACGTGTTTGTTCAGAGACGTCAGGACTCCTGCCTAGTTGCGAGGGACAACTCGGGATTCTCCTCGAGGCTTGGCAGGGCAATTGGGACGCCTCTCCAGCTGAGGCGGGAGACCAAGGGTCCCTTTCCACGTGCCACAGTAATCCTGGGACTCCTATCAAGTTTCACGAGGAGTCAGGCACCGTCTCCTTTGGAGGCACTGATCTCCGCGTCCCTCTGGAGTTTTCAAAGGATGTGAGGCCTCCGGTCGCGATGAGATGGGGAACTAGGTCTTTCTCTGTGGTCTCCATAGGGGATTCAGACATCCTTTCGTCTTGGGAGATGCAAGACGAGCCTGCATTCAAGTCACTGCTGGAATATCCGGCCTTATTTCGAGTCAGGGCATCGCGGTGTCCATTCCTCTTGAGGCCCCAAACTCAGGGTCCGTCTCACATACCTAGAGCTGAGAGAAGCCTCGTCTTGAGGTGCTTGTGGTAAGGTGGTATTCCTCTGGAGTCGAAGCCAGGGACTAACCGCTCATTTCGAGTTGATTTTTCGTCCACCGAGCACTTTGGTGTTGCTACAGTGACCTCAGGATCCCTCTAGCCTTGAAACAGTGTTCTTGGGTTTTTTCTGGAGTGCCGCCAAAGAAATCAAGCCTCCTTTCCTTTGTGATGTTCAACACGGCATTGCTCTGCACGCAGTGCAGGGGAATCGGGCCTCATCTCGCGGCGAGGGGGAAGTCTCATGGTTTTTCTCGAGTTGCGGCGGGAACCTGGGGTATATTCTCGAGTTACGACGGGGATGGCCCTTCCACACACATGTTTGTTCAGCGACGTTAGGACTCCTGCCTAGTTGCGAGGGACAACTCGGGATTCTCCTCGAGGCTTGGCAGGGCAATTGGGACGCCTCTCCAGCTGAGGCGGGAGACCAAGGTTCCCTTTCCAAGTGCCACAGGAATCCTGGGACTCCTATCAAGTTTCCCGAGGAGTCAGGCATCGTTTCTTTGGAGGCACTGATCTCCGCGTCCCTCTGGAGTTTTCAAGGATGTGAGGCCTCCGGTCGCGATGAGGTGGGGAACTAGGTCTTTCTCTGTGGTCTCCACAGGGGATTCAGACATCCTTTCAGCTTGGGAGATGCAAGAAGAGCCTGCATTCAAGTCACTACAGGAATATCCGGCCTTATTTCGAGTTTGGGCATCGCGGTGTCCATTCCACTTGAGGCCGCAAACTCAGGGTCCCTCTCACATACCTAGAGCTGAGAGAAGCCTCCTCTTGAGGTGCTTGTGGTGAGGTGGTATTCCTCTGGAGTCGAAGCCAGGGACTAACCTCTCATCTCGAGTTGATTTTTGGTCCACGGAGCTCTTCCATGTTGCTACAGTGACCTCAGGATCCCTCTAGCCTTGAAACAGTGTTCTTGGGGATTCTCTGGAGTGCCATTAAGGAAATCTAGGTTCCTTTCCTGTGTGATGTGCACCCGGCATTGCTCTGCACGCATTGCAGGGGAATCGGGCCTCATCTCGCGGTCAGGCGGAAGTGTCATGGTTTTCCTCGAGTTGCGGCGGGAACCTGGGGTATATTCTCGAGTTACGACGGGGATGGCCCTTCCACACACGTGTTTGTTCAGCGACGTCAGGACTCCTGCCTAGTTGCGAGGGACAACTCGGGATTCTCCTCGAGGCTTGGCAGGGCAATTGGGACGCCTCTCCAGCTGAGGCGGGAGACCAAGTGACCCTTTCCACGTGCCACAGGAATCCTGGGACTCCTGTCAAGTTTCACTAGGAGTCAAGCATCGTCTCCTTTGGAGGCACTGATCTCCGCATCCCTCAGGAGTTTTCAAACGATGTGAGGCCTCCGGTCGCGATGAGGTGGGAAACTAGGTCTTTCTCTGTGGTCTCCACAGGGGATTCAGACATTCTTTCGTCTTGGGAGATGCAAGACGAGCCTGCATTCAAGTCACTGCAGGGATATCCGGCCTTATTTCGAGTCAGGGCATCGCGGTGTCCATTCCACTTGAGGCCGCAAACTCAGGGTCCCTCTCACATACCTAGAGCTGAGAGAAGCCTCCTCTTGAGGTGCTTTTGGTAAGGTGGTATTCCTCTGGAGTCGAAGCCAGGGCCTAACCTCTCATCTCGAGTTGATTTTTGGTCCCCGGAGCTCTTTCGTGTTGCTACAGTGACCTCAGGATCCCTCTAGCCTTGAAACAGTGTTCTTGGGGTTTCTCTGGAGTGCCATCAAGGAAATCAAGGCTCCTTTCCTGTCTGATGTGCAACACGGCATTGCTCTGCACGCAGTGCAGGGGAATCGGGCCTCATCTCGCGGCGAGGGGGAAGCCTCATGGTTTTTCCCGAGTTGCGACGGGAACCTGGGGTATATTCTCGAGTTACGACGGGGATGGCGCTTCCACACACGTGTTTGTTCAGAGACGTCAGGACTCCTGCCTAGTTGCGAGGGACAACTCGGGATTCTCCTCGAGGCTTGGCAGGGCAATTGGGACGCCTCTCCAGCTGAGGCGGGAGACCAAGGGTCCCTTTCCACGTGCCACAGTAATCCTGGGACTCCTATCAAGTTTCACGAGGAGTCAGGCACCGTCTCCTTTGGAGGCACTGATCTCCGCGTCCCTCTGGAGTTTTCAAAGGATGTGAGGCCTCCGGTCGCGATGAGATGGGGAACTAGGTCTTTCTCTGTGGTCTCCATAGGGGATTCAGACATCCTTTCGTCTTGGGAGATGCAAGACGAGCCTGCATTCAAGTCACTGCTGGAATATCCGGCCTTATTTCGAGTCAGGGCATCGCGGTGTCCATTCCACTTGAGGCCCCAAACTCAGGGTCCGTCTCACATACCTAGAGCTGAGAGAAGCCTCGTCTTGAGGTGCTTGTGGTAAGGTGGTATTCCTCTGGAGTCGAAGCCAGGGACGAACCGCTCATTTCGAGTTGATTTTTCGTACACCGAGCACTTTGGTGTTGCTACAGTGACCTCAGGATCCCTCTAGCCTTGAAACAGTGTTCTTGGGTTTTTTCTGGAGTGCCGCCAAAGAAATCAAGCCTCCTTTCCTTTGTGATGTTCAACACGGCATTGCTCTGCACGCAGTGCAGGGGAATCGGGCCTCATCTCGCGGCGAGGGGGAAGTCTCATGGTTTTTCTCGAGTTGCGGCGGGAACCTGGGGTATATTCTCGAGTTACGACGGGGATGGCCCTTCCACACACATGTTTGTTCAGCGACGTTAGGACTCCTGCCTAGTTGCGAGGGACAACTCGGGATTCTCCTCGAGGCTTGGCAGGGCAATTGGGACGGCTCTCCAGCTGAGGCGGGAGACCAAGGTTCCCTTTCCAAGTGCCACAGGAATCCTGGGACTCCTATCAAGTTTCCCGAGGAGTCAGGCATCGTTTCTTTGGAGGCACTGATCTCCGCGTCCCTCTGGAGTTTTCAAGGATGTGAGGCCTCCGGTCGCGATGAGGTGGGGAACTAGGTCTTTCTCTGTGGTCTCCACAGGGGATTCAGACATCCTTTCAGCTTGGGAGATGCAAGAAGAGCCTGCATTCAAGTCACTACAGGAATATCCGGCCTTATTTCGAGTTTGGGCATCGCGGTGTCCATTCCACTTGAGGCCGCAAACTCAGGGTCCCTCTCACATACCTAGAGCTGAGAGAAGCCTCCTCTTGAGGTGCTTGTGGTAAGGTGGTATTCCTCTGGAGTCGAAGCCAGGGACTAACCTCTCATCTCGAGTTGATTTTTGGTCCACGGAGCTCTTCCATGTTGCTACAGTGACCTCAGGATCCCTCTAGCCTTGAAACAGTGTTCTTGGGGATTCTCTGGAGTGCCATTAAGGAAATCAAGGTTCCTTTCCTGTGTGATGTGCACCCGGCATTGCTCTGCACGCATTGCAGGGGAATCGGGCCTCATCTCGCGGTCAGGCGGAAGTGTCATGGTTTTCCTCGAGTTGCGGCGGGAACCTGGGGTATATTCTCGAGTTACGACGGGGATGGCCCTTCCACACACGTGTTTGTTCAGCGACGTCAGGACTCCTGCCTAGTTGCGAGGGACAACTCGGGATTCTCCTCGAGGCTTGGCAGGGCAATTGGGACGCCTCTCCAGCTGAGGCGGGAGACCAAGTGACCCTTTCCACGTGCCACAGGAATCCTGGGACTCCTGTCAAGTTTCACTAGGAGTCAAGCATCGTCTCCTTTGGAGGCACTGATCTCCGCATCCCTCAGGAGTTTTCAAACGATGTGAGGCCTCCGGTCGCGATGAGGTGGGAAACTAGGTCTTTCTCTGTGGTCTCCACAGGGGATTCAGACATTCTTTCGTCTTGGGAGATGCAAGACGAGCCTGCATTCAAGTCACTGCAGGGATATCCGGCCTTATTTCGAGTCAGGGCATCGCGGTGTCCATTCCACTTGAGGCCGCAAACTCAGGGTCCCTCTCACATACCTAGAGCTGAGAGAAGCCTCCTCTTGAGGTGCTTTTGGTAAGGTGGTATTCCTCTGGAGTCGAAGCCAGGGCCTAACCTCTCATCTCGAGTTGATTTTTGGTCCCCGGAGCTCTTTCGTGTTGCTACAGTGACCTCAGGATCCCTCTAGCCTTGAAACAGTGTTCTTGGGGTTTCTCTGGAGTGCCATCAAGGAAATCAAGGCTCCTTTCCTGTCTGATGTGCAACACGGCATTGCTCTGCACGCAGTGCAGGGGAATCGGGCCTCATCTCGCGGCGAGGGGGAAGCCTCATGGTTTTTCCCGAGTTGCGACGGGAACCTGGGGTATATTCTCGAGTTACGACGGGGATGGCGCTTCCACACACGTGTTTGTTCAGAGACGTCAGGACTCCTGCCTAGTTGCGAGGGACAACTCGGGATTCTCCTCGAGGCTTGGCAGGGCAATTGGGACGCCTCTCCAGCTGAGGCGGGAGACCAAGGGTCCCTTTCCACGTGCCACAGTAATCCTGGGACTCCTATCAAGTTTCACGAGGAGTCAGGCACCGTCTCCTTTGGAGGCACTGATCTCCGCGTCCCTCTGGAGTTTTCAAAGGATGTGAGGCCTCCGGTCGCGATGAGATGGGGAACTAGGTCTTTCTCTGTGGTCTCCATAGGGGATTCAGACATCCTTTCGTCTTGGGAGATGCAAGACGAGCCTGCATTCAAGTCACTGCTGGAATATCCGGCCTTATTTCGAGTCAGGGCATCGCGGTGTCCATTCCACTTGAGGCCCCAAACTCAGGGTCCGTCTCACATACCTAGAGCTGAGAGAAGCCTCGTCTTGAGGTGCTTGTGGTAAGGTGGTATTCCTCTGGAGTCGAAGCCAGGGACGAACCGCTCATTTCGAGTTGATTTTTCGTACACCGAGCACTTTGGTGTTGCTACAGTGACCTCAGGATCCCTCTAGCCTTGAAACAGTGTTCTTGGGTTTTTTCTGGAGTGCCGCCAAAGAAATCAAGCCTCCTTTCCTTTGTGATGTTCAACACGGCATTGCTCTGCACGCAGTGCAGGGGAATCGGGCCTCATCTCGCGGCGAGGGGGAAGTCTCATGGTTTTTCTCGAGTTGCGGCGGGAACCTGGGGTATATTCTCGAGTTACGACGGGGATGGCCCTTCCACACACATGTTTGTTCAGCGACGTTAGGACTCCTGCCTAGTTGCGAGGGACAACTCGGGATTCTCCTCGAGGCTTGGCAGGGCAATTGGGACGCCTCTCCAGCTGAGGCGGGAGACCAAGGTTCCCTTTCCAAGTGCCACAGGAATCCTGGGACTCCTATCAAGTTTCCCGAGGAGTCAGGCATCGTTTCTTTGGAGGCACTGATCTCCGCTTCCCTCTGGAGTTTTCAAGGATGTGAGGCCTCCGGTCGCGATGAGGTGGGGAACTAGGTCTTTCTCTGTGGTCTCCACAGGGGATTCAGACATCCTTTCAGCTTGGGAGATGCAAGAAGAGCCTGCATTCAAGTCACTACAGGAATATCCGGCCTTATTTCGAGTTTGGGCATCGCGGTGTCCATTCCACTTGAGGCCGCAAACTCAGGGTCCCTCTCACATACCTAGAGCTGAGAGAAGCCTCCTCTTGAGGTGCTTGTGGTGAGGTGGTATTCCTCTGGAGTCGAAGCCAGGGACTAACCTCTCATCTCGAGTTGATTTTTGGTCCACGGAGCTCTTCCATGTTGCTACAGTGACCTCAGGATCCCTCTAGCCTTGAAACAGTGTTCTTGGGGATTCTCTGGAGTGCCATTAAGGAAATCAAGGTTCCTTTCCTGTGTGATGTGCACCCGGCATTGCTCTGCACGCATTGCAGGGGAATCGGGCCTCATCTCGCGGTCAGGCGGAAGTGTCATGGTTTTCCTCGAGTTGCGGCGGGAACCTGGGGTATATTCTCGAGTTACGACGGGGATGGCCCTTCCACACACGTGTTTGTTCAGCGACGTCAGGACTCCTGCCTAGTTGCGAGGGACAACTCGGGATTCTCCTCGAGGCTTGGCAGGGCAATTGGGACGCCTCTCCAGCTGAGGCGGGAGACCAAGTGTCCCTTTCCACGTGCCACAGGAATCCTGGGACTCCTATCAAGTTTCACGAGGAGTCAGGCATCGTCTCCTTTGGAGGCACTGATCTCTGCGTCCCTCTGGAGTTTTCAAAGGATGTGAGGCCTCCGGTCACGATGACGTGGGGAACCAGGTCTTTCTCTGTGGTCTCCACAGGGGATTCAGACATCCTTTCGTCTTGGGAGATGCAAGAAGAGCCTGCATTCAAGTCACTGCAGGGATATCCGGCCTTATTTCGAGTCAGGGCATCGCGGTGTCCATTCCACTTGAGGCCGCAAACTCAGGGTCCCTCTCACATACCTAGAGCTGAGAGAAGCCTCCTCTTGATGTGCTTGTGGTAAGGTGGTATTCCTCTGGAGTCTAAGCCAGGGACTAACCTCTCATCTCGAGTTGATTTGTGGTCCACGGAGCTCTTTCGTGTTGCTACAGTGACCTCAGGATCCCTCTAGCCTTGAAACAGTGTTCTTGGGCTTTCTCTGGAGTGCCATCAAGGAAATCAAGGCTCCTTTCCTGTGTGATGTGCAACACGGCATTGCTCTGCACGCAGTGCAGGGGAATCGGGCCTCATCTCGCGGCGAGGGGGAAGTCTCATGGTTTTTCTCGAGTTGCGGCGGGAACCTGGGGTATATTCTCGAGTAACGATTGGGATGGCCCTTCCACACACGTGTTTGTTCAGCGACGTCAGGACTCCTGCCTAGTTGCGAGGGACAACTCGGGATTCTCCTCGAGGCTTGGCAGGGCAATTGAGACGCCTCTCCAGCTGAGGCGGGAGAACAAGGGTACATTTCCACGTGCCACAGGAATCCTGGGACTCCTATCAAGTTTCAAGATGAGTCAGGCATCGTCTCCTTTGGAGGCACTGATCCCCGCGTCCCTCTGGAGTTTTCCAAGGATGTGAGGCCTACGGTCGCGATGAGGTGGGGAACTAGGTCTTTCTCTGTGGTCTCCACAGGGGATTCAGACAACCTTTCGTCTTGGGAGATGCAAGACGAGCCTGCATTTAAGTCACTGCAGGGATATCCGGCCTTATTTCGAGTCAGGGCATCGCGGTGTCCATTCCACTTGAGGCCGCAAACTCAGGGTCCCTCTCACATACCTAGAGCTGAGAGAAGCCTCCTCTTGAGGTGCTTGTGGTAAGGTGGTATTCCTCTGGAGTCGAAGCCAGGGACTAACCTCTCATCTCGAGTTGATTTTTGGTCCCCGGAGCTCTTTCGTGTTGCTACAGTGACCTCAGGATCCCTCTAGCCTTGAAACAGTGTTCTTGGGGTTTCTCTGGAGTGCCATCAAGGAAATCAAGGCTCCTTTCCTGTGTGATGTGCAACACGGCATTGCTCTGCACGCAGTGCAGGGGAATCGGGCCTCATCTCGCGGCGAGGGGGAAGCCTCATGGTTTTTCCCGAGTTGCGGCGGGAAACTGGGGTACATTCTCGAGTTACGACGGGGATGGCCCTTCCACACACGTGTTTGTCCAGCGACGTCAGGACTCCTGCCTAGTTGCGAGGGACAACTCGGGATTCTCCTCGAGGCTTGGCAGGGCAATTGGGACGCCTCTCCAGCTGAGGCGGGAGACCAAGGGTCCCTTTCCACGTGCCACAGGAATCCTGGGACTCCTATCAAGTTTCACGAGGAGTCAGGCATCGTCTCCTTTGGAGGCACTGATCTCCGCGTCCCTCTGGAGTTTTCAAAGGATGTGAGGCCTCCGGTCGGGATGAGGTGGGGAACTAGGTCTTTCTCTGTGGTCTCCACAGGGGATTCAAACATCCTTTATTCTTGAGAGATGCAAGACGAGCCTGCATTCAAGTCATTGCAGGGATATCCAGCCTTATTTCGAGTCAGGGCATCGCGGTGTCCATTCCACTTGAGGCCGCAAAATCAGGGTCCCTCTCACATACCTAGAGCTGAGAGAAGCCTCCTCTTGAGGTGCTTGTGGTAAGGTGGTATTCCTCTGGAGTCGAAGCCAGGGAATAACCTCTCATCTCGAGTTGATTTTTGGTCCCCGGAGCTCTTTCGTGTTGCTACATTGACCTCAGGATCCCTCTAGCCTTGAAACAGTGTTCTTGGGGTTTCTCTGGAGTGCCATCAAGGAAATCAAGGCTCCTTTCCTGTGTGATGTGCAACACGGCATTGCTCTGCACGCAGTACAGGGGAATCGGGCCTCATCTCGCGGCGAGGGGGAAGCCTCATGGTTTTTCCCGAGTTGCGGCGAGAACCTGGGGTATATTCTCGAGTTACGACGGGGATGGCCCTTCCACACACGTGTTTGTTCAGCGACGTCAGGACTCCTGCCTAGTTGCGAGGGACAACTCGGGATTCTCCTCGAGGCTTGGCAGGGCAATTGGGACGCCTCTCCAGCTGAGGCGGGAGACCAAGGGTCCCTTTCCACGTGCCACAGGAATCCTGGGACTCCTATCAAGATTCACGAGGAGTCAGGCATCGTCTCCTTTGGAGGCACTGATCTCCGCGTCCCTCTGGAGTTTTCAAAGGATGTGAGGCCTCCGGTCGCGATGACGTGGGGAACTAGGTCTTTCTCTGTGGACTCCACAGGGGATTCAGACATCCTTTCGTCTTGGGAGATGCAAGACGAGCCTGCATTCAAGTCACTGCAGGGATATCCGGCCTTATTTCGAGTCAGGGCATCGCGGTGTACATTCCACTCGAGGACGCAAACTCAGGGTCCCTCTCACATACCTAGAGCTGAGAGAAGCCTCCTCTTGAGGTGCTTGTGGTAAGGTGCTATTCCTCTGGAGTCGAAGCCAGGGACTAACCTCTCATCTCGAGTTGATTTTTGGTCCATGGAGCTCTATCGTGTTGCTACAGTGACCTCAGGATCCCTCTAGCTTTGAAACAGTGTTCTTGGGGTTTCTATGGAGTGCCATCAAGGAAATCAAGGCTCCTTTCCTGTGTGATGCGCAACACGGCATTGCTCTGCACGCAGTGCAGGGGAATCGGGCCTCATTTCGCGGCGAGGGGGAAGTCTCATGGTTTTTCTCGAGTTGCGGCGGGAACCTGGGGTATATTCTCGAGTTACGACGGGGATGGCCCTTCCACACACGTGTTTGTTCAGCGACGTCAGGACTCCTGCCTAGTTGCGAGGGACAACTCGGGATTCTCCTCGAGGCTTGGCAGGGCAATTGGGACGCCTCTCCAGCTGAGGCGGGAGACCAAGGGTCCCTTTCCACGTGCCACAGGAATCCTGGGACTCCTATCAAGTTGCACGAGGAGTCAGGCATCGTCTCCTTTGGAGGCACTGATCTCCGCGTCCCTCTGGAGTTTTCAAAGAATGTGAGGCCTCCGGTCGCGATGAGGTGGGGAATTAGGTCTTTCTCTGTGGTCTCCACAGGGGATTCAGACATCCTTTCATCTTGGGAGATGCAAGACGAGCCTGCATTCAAGTCACTGCAGGGATATCAGGCCTTATTTCGAGTCAGGGCATCGCGGTATCTATTCCACTTGAGGCCGCAAACTCAGGGTCCCTCTCACATACCTAGAGCTGAGAGAAGCCTCCTCTTGAGGTGCTTGTGGTAAGGTGGTATTCCTCTGGAGTCGAAGCCAGGGACTAACCTCTCATCTCGAGTTGATTTGTGGTACACGGAGCTCTTTCGTGTTGCTACAGTGACCTCAGGTTCCCTCTAGCCTTGAAACAGTGTTCTTGGGCTGTCTCTGGAGTGCCATCAAGGAAATCAAGTCTCCTTTCCTGTGTGATGTGCAACACGGCATTGCTCTGCACGCAGTGCTGGGGAATCGGGCCTCATCTCGCGGCGAGGGGAAGTCTCATGGTTTTTCTCGAGTTGCGGCGGGAACCTGGGGTATATTCTCGAGTTACGACGGGGATGGCCCTTCCACACACGTGTTTCTTCAGCGACGTCAGGACTCCTGCCTAGTTGCGAGGGACCAATCGGGATTCTCCTCGAGGCTGGGCAGGGCAATTGGGACGCGTCTCCAGCTGAGGCGGGAGACCAGGGGTCCCTTTCCACGTGCCACAGGAATCCTGGGACTCCTATCAAGTTTCAGGGGGAGTCAGGCATCGTCTCCTTTGGAGGCACTGATCTCCGCGTCCGTCTGGAGTTTTCCAAGGATGTGAGGCCTTCGGTCGCGATGAGGTGGGGAACTAGGTCTTTCTCTGTGGTCTCCACAGGGGATTCAGACATCCTTTCGTCTTGGAAGATGCAAGACGAGCCTGCATTCAAGTCACTGCAGGGATATCCGGCCTTATTTCGAGTCAGGGCATCGCGGTGTCCATTCCACTTGAGGCCGCAAACTCAGGGTCCCTCTCACATACCTAGAGCTGAGAGAAGCCTCCCCTTGAGGTGCTTGTGGTAAGGTGGTATTCCTCTGGAGTCGAAGCCAGGGACTAACCTCTCATCTCGAGTTGATTTGGGGTCCACGGAGCTCTTTCTTGTGGCTACAGTGACCTCAGGATCCCTCTAGCCTTGAAACAGTGTTCTTGGGCTTTCTCTGGAGTGCCATCAAGGAAATCAAGGCTCCTTTAGTGTGTGATGTGCAAAACAGCATTGCTCTGCACGCAGTGCAGGGGAATCGGGCCTCATTTCGCGGCGAGGGGGAAGTCTCATGGTTTTTCTCGAGTTGCGGCGGGAACCTGGGGTATATTCTCGAGTTACGATGGGGATGGCCCTTCCACACACGTGTTTGTTCAGCGACGTCAGGGCTCCTGCCTAGTTGCGAGGGACAACTCGGGATTCTCCTCGAGGCTTGGCAGGGCAATTGGGACGCCTCTCCAGCTGAGGCGGGAGACCAAGGGTCCCTTTCCACGTGCCACAGGAATCCTGGGACTCCTATCAAGTTTCATGAGGAGTCAGGCATCGTCTCCTTTGGAGGCACTGATCTCCGCGTCCCTCTGGAGTTTTCAAAGGATGTGATGCCTCCGGTCGGGATGAGGTGGGGAACTAGGTCTTTCTCTGTGGTCTCCACAGGGGATTCAGGCATCCTTTCGTCTTGGGAGATGCAAGACGAGCCTGCATTCAAGTCACTGCAGGGATATCCGGCCTTATTTCGAGTCAGGGCATCGCGGTGTCCATTCCACTTGAGGCCGCAAACTCAGGGTCCCTCTCACATACCTAGAGCTGAGAGAAGCCTCCTCTTGAGGTGCTTGTGGTAAGGTGGTATTCCTCTGGAGTCGAAGCCAGGGACTAACCTCTCATCTCGAGTTGATTTTTTGTCCACGGAGCTCTTTCGTGTTGCTACAGTGACCTCAGGATCACTCTAGCCTTTAAACAGTGTTCTTGGGGTTTCTCTGGAGTGCCATAAAGGAAATCAAGGCTCCTTTCCTGTGTGATGTGCAACACGGCATTGCTCTGCACGCAGTGCAGGGGAATCGGACCTCATCTCGCGGCGAGGGGAAAGTCTCATGGTTTTTCTCGAGTTGCGGCGGGAACCTGGGGTATATTCTCGAGTTACGACGGGGATGGCCCTTCCACACACGTGTTTGTTCAGCGACGTCAGGGCTCCTGCCTAGTTGCGAGGGACAACTCGGGATTCTCCTCGAGGCTTGGCAGGGCAACTGGGACGCCTCTCCAGCTGAGGCAGGAGACCAATGGTCCCTTTCCACGTGCCACAGAATTCTGGGACTCCTATCAAGTTTCACGAGGAGTCAGGCATCGTCTCCTTTGGAGGCACTGATCTCCGCGTCCCTCTGGAGTTTTCCAAGGATGTGAGGCCTCCGGTCGCGATGAGGTGGAGAACCAGGTCTTTCTCTGTTGTCTCCACAGGGGATTCAGACATCCTTTCGTCTTGGGAGATGCAAGACGAGCCTGCATTCAAGTCACTGCAGTGATATCCGGCCTTATTTCGAGTCAGGGCATCGCGGTGTCCATTCCACTTGAGGCCGCAAACTCAAGGTCCCTCTCACATACCTAGAGCTGAGAGAAGCCTCCTCTTGAGGTGCTTGTGGAAGGTGGTATTCCTCTGGAGACGAAGCCAGGGACTAACCTCTCATCTCGAGTTGATTTTAGGTCCACGGAGCTCTTTCGTGTTGGTACAGAGACTTCAGGATCCCTCTAGCCTTGAATCAGTGTTCTTGTGGTTTCTCTGGAGTGCCATCAAGGAAATCAAGGCTCCTTTCCTGTGTGATGTGCAACACGGCATTGCTCTGCACGCAGTGCAGGGGAATCGGGCCTCATCTCACGACGAGGGTGAAGTCTCATGGTTTTTCTCGAGTTGCGGCGGGAACCTGGCGTATATTCTCGAGTTACGACGGGGATGGCCCTTCCACACATGTGTTTGTTCAGCGACGTCAGGACTCCTGCCTTGTTGTGAGGGACAACTCGGGATTCTCCTCGAGGCTTGGCCGGGCAATTGGGACGCCTCTCCAGCTGAGGCGGGAGACCAAGGGTCCCTTTCCACATGCCACAGAATCCTGGGACTCCTATCAAGTTTCACGAGGAGTCAGGCATCGTCTCCTTTGGAGGCACTGATCTCCGCGTCCCTCCGGAGTTTTCAAAGGATGTGATGCCTCCTGTCGCGATGAGGTGGGGAACTAGATCTTTCTCTGTGGTCTCCACAGGGGATTCAGGCATCCTTTCGTCTTGGGAGATGCAAGACGAGCCTGCATTCAAGTCACTGCAGGGATATCCGGCCTTATTTCGAGTCAGGGCATCGCGGTGTCCATTTCACTTGAGGCCAAAAACTCAGGGTCCCTCTCACATACCTAGAGCTGAGAGAAGCCTCCTCTTGAGGTGCTTGTGGTAAGGTGGTATTCCTCTGGAGTCGAAGCCAGGGACTAAGCTCTCATCTCGAGTTGATTTTTGGTCCACGGAGCTCTTTCGTGTTGCTACAGTGACCTCAGGATCCCTCTAGCCTTGAAACAGTGTTCTTGGGGATTCTCTGGAGTGCCATTAAGGAAATCAAGGTTCCTTTCCTGTGTGATGTGCAACCCGGCATTGCTCTGCACGCATTGCAGGGGAATCGGGCCTCATCTCGCGGTCAGGCGGAAGTGTCATGGTTTTCCTCGAGTTGCGGCGGGAACCTGGGGTATATTCTCGAGTTACGACGGGGATGGCCCTTCCACACACGTGTTTGTTCAGCGACGTCAGGACTCCTGCCTAGTTGCGAGGGACAACTCGGGATTCTCCTCGAGGCTTGGCAGGGCAATTGGGACGCCTCTCCAGCTGAGGCGGGAGACCAAGTGTCCCTTTCCACATGCCACAGGAATCCTGGGACTCCTATCAATTTTCACGAGGAGTCAGGCATCGTCTCCTTTGGAGGCACTGATCTCTGCGTCCCTCTGGAGTTTTCAAAGGATGTGAGGCCTCCGGTCGCGATGAGTTGGGGAACCAGGTCTTTCTCTGTGGTCTCCACAGGGGATTCAGACATCCTTTCGTCTTGGGAGATGCAAGAAGAGCCTGCATTCAAGTCACTGCAGGGATATCCGGCCTTATTTCGAGTCAGGGCATCGCGGTGTCCATTCCACTTGAGGCCGCAAACTCAGGGTCCCTCTCACATACCTAGAGCTGAGAGAAGCCTCCTCTTGAGGTGCTTGTGGTAAGGTGGTATTCCTCTGGAGTCGAAGCCAGGCACTAACCTCTCATCTCGAGTTGATTTTTGGTCCACGGAGCTCTTTCGTGTTGCTACAGTGACCTCAGGATCCCTCTACCCTTGAAACAGAATTCTTGGGGTTTCTCTGGAGTGCCATCAAGGAAATCAAGGCTCCTTTCATGTGTGATGTGCAACACGGCATTGCTCTGCACACAGTGCAGGGGAATCGGGCCTCATCTCGCGGCGAGGGGGAACTCTTATGGTTTTTCTCGAGTTGCGGCGGGAACCTAGGGTATATTCTCTAGTTACGACGGGGATGGCCCTTCCACACACGTGTTTGTTCAGCGACATCAGGACTCCTGCCTAGTTGCGACGGACATCTCGGGATTCTCCTCGAGGCTTGGCAGGGCGATTGGGACGCCTCTCCAGCTGAGGCGGGAGACCAAGGGTCCCTTTTCACGTGCCACAGGAATCCTGGGATTCCTATCAAGTTTCATGAGGAATCAGGCATCGTCTCCTTTGGAGGAACTGATCTCCGCGTCCCTCTGGAATTTTCCAAGGATGTGAGGCCTCCGGTCGCGATGAGGTGGTGAACTAGGTCTTTCTCTGTGGTCTCCACAGGGGATTCAGACATCCTTTCGTCTTGGGAGATGCAAGACGAGCCTGCATTCAAGTCACTGCAGTTATATCCGGCCTTATTTCGCGTCAGGGCATCACGGTGTCCATTCCACTTGAGGCCGCAAACTCAGGGTCCCTCTCACATACCTAGAGGTGAGAGAAGCCTCCTCTTGAGGTGCTTGTGGTAAGGTGGTATTCCTCTGGAGTCGAAGCCAGGGACTAACCTCTCATCTCGAGTTGATTTTGGGTCCACGGAGCTCTTTCATGTTGGTACAGTGACCTCAGGATCCCTCGAGCCTTGAATCAGTGTTCTTGGGGTTTCTCTGGAGTGCCATCAAGGAAATCAAGGCTCCTTTCATGTTTGATATGCAACACGGAATTGCTCTGCACGCAGTGTAGGGCAATCGGGCCTCATCTTTCGGCGAGGGGGAAGCCTCATGGTTTTTCTCGAGTTGCGGCGGGAACCTGGGGTATATTCTCGAGTTAAGATGGGGATGGCCCTTCCACACACGTGTTTGTTCAGCGACGTCAGGACTCCTGCCTAGTTGCGAGGGACAACTCGGGATTCTCCTCGAGGCTTGGCAGGGCAATTGGGACGCCTCTCCAGCTGAGGCGGGAGTCCAAGTGACCCTTTCCACTTGCCACAGGAATCCTGGGACTCCTGTCAAGTTTCACTAGGAGTCAAGCATCGTCTCCTTTGGAGGCACTGATCTCCGCATCCCTCAGGAGTTTTCAAACGATGTGAGGCCTCCGGTCGCGATGAGGTGGGAAACTAGGTCTTTCTCTGTGGTCTCCACGGGGGATTCAGACATCCTTTCGTCTTGGGAGATGCAAGACGAGCCTGCATTCAAGTCACTGCAGGGATATCCGGCCTTATTTCGAGTCAGGGCATCGCGGTGTCCATTCCACTTGAGGCCGCAAACTCAGGGTCCCTCTCACATACCTAGAGCTGAGAGAAGCCTCCTCTTGAGGTGCTTTTGGTAAGGTGGTATTCCTCTGGAGTCGAAGCCAGGGCCTAACCTCTCATCTCGAGTTGATTTTTGGTCCCCGGAGCTCTTTCGTGTTGATACAGTGACCTCAGGATCCCTCTAGCCTTGAAACAGTGTTCTTGGGCTTTCTCTGGAGTGCCATCAAGGAAATCAAGGTTCCTTTCCTGTGTGATGTGCAACACGGCTTTGCTCTGCACGCAGTGCAGGGGAATCGGGCCTCATCTCGCGGCGAAGGGGAAGTCTCATGGTTTTTCTCAAGTTGCGGCGGGAACCTGCGGTATATTCTCGAGTTATGACGGGGATGGCCCTTCCACACACGTGTTTGTTCAGCGACGTCAGGACTCCTGCCTAGTTGCGAGGGACAACTCGGGATTGTCCTCGACGCTTGGCAGGGCAATTGGGACACCTCTCCAGCTGAGGCGGGAGACCAAGGGTCCCTTTCCACGTGCCACAGGAATCCTGGGACTCCTATCAAGTTTCATGAGGAGTCAGGCATCGTCTCCTTTGGAGGCACTGATCTCCGCGTCCCTCTGGAGTTTTCAAAGGACGTGAGCGTCCGGTCGCGATGAGGTGGGGATCTAGGTCTTTCTCTGTGGTCTCCACAGGGGATTCAGACATCCTTTTGTCTTGGGAGATGCAAGACGCGCCTGCATTCAAGTCACTGCAGGGATATCCGGCCTTATTTCGAGTCAGGGCATCACGGTGTCCATTCCACTTGAGGCTGCAAATCAGGATCTCTCTCACATACCTAGAGCTGAGAGAAGCCTCCTCTTGAGGTGCTTGTGGTAAGGTGGTATTCCTCTGTAGTCGAAGCCAGGAACTAATCTCTCATCTCGAGTTGATTTTTGGTCCACGGAGCTCTTTCCTGTTGCTACAGTGACCTCAGGATCCCTCTAGCCTTGAAACAGTGTTCTTGGGCTTTCTCTGGAGTGCCATTAAGGAAATCAAGGCTCCTTTCCTGTGTGATGTGCCACACGGCATTGCTCTGCACGCAGTGCAGGGGAATCGGGCCTCATCTCGCGGCGAGGGGGAAGTCTCATGGTTTTTCTCGAGTTGCGGCGGGAACCTGGTATATATTCTCGAGTTACGACGGGAATGGGACTTCCACACACGTGTTTGTTCAGCGATGTCAGGACTCCTGCCTAGTTGCGAGGGACAACTCGGGAATTTCCTCGAGGCGTGGCAGGGCATTTGGGACGCCTCTCCAGCTGAGGCGGGAGACCAAGGGGCCCTTTGCTCGAGCCACAAGAATCCTGGGACTTCTATCAAGTTTCACGAGGAGTCAGGCATCGTCTCCTTTGGAGGCACTGATTTCCGCGTCTCTCTGGAGTTTTCAAAGGATGTGAGGCCTCCGGTCGCGATGAGTTGGGGTACTAGATCTTTCTCTGTGGTCTCCACAGGGGACTCAGACATGCTTTCGTCTTGGGAGATGCAAGACGAGCCTGCATTCAAGTCACTGCAGGGATATCCGGCCTTATTTCGAGTCAGGGCATCGCGGTGTCCATTCCACTTGAGGCCGCAAACTCAGGGTCCCTCTCACATACCTAGAGCTGAGAGAAGCCTCCTCTTGAGGTGCTTGTGGTAAGGTGGTATTCCTCTGGAGTCGAAGCCAGGGACTAACCTCTCATCTCGAGTTGATTTTTGGTCCACGGAGCTCTTTCGTGTTGCTACAGTGACCTCAGGATCCCTCTAGCCTTGAAACAGTGTTCTTGGGCATTCTCTGGAGTACCATCAAGGAAATCAAGGCTCCTTTCCTGTGTGATGTGCAACACGGCATTGCTCTGCATGCAGTGCAGGGGAATCGGACCTCATCTCGCGGCGAGGGGGAAGTCTCATGGTTTTTCTCGAGTTCTGCCGGGAACCACGGGTATATTCTCGAGTTACGACAGGGATGGCCCTTACACACACGTGTTTGTTCAGCGACGTCAGGACTCCTGCCTAGTTGCGAGGGACAACCTGGGATTCTCCTCGACGCTTGGCAGGTCAATTGGGACACCTCTCCAGCTGAGGCGGGAGACCAAGGGTCCCTTTCCACGTGCCGCAGGAATCCTGGGACTCCTATCAAGTTTCACGAGGAGTCAGGCATCGTCTCCTTTAGAGGCACTGATCTCCGCGTCCCTCTGAAGTTTTCTATTCTTTTTTTTTTTCCTCTGGAGTTTTCAAAGGATGTGAGGCCTCCGGTCGCGATGAAGTGGGGAACTAGGTCTTTCTCTGTGGTCTCCACAGGGGATTCAGACATCCTTTCATCTTGGGAGATGCAAGACGAGCCTGCATTCAAGTTCCTGCAGGGATATCCGGCCTTATTTCGAGTCAGGGCATCGCAGTGTCCATTCCACTTGAGGCCGCAAACTCAGGGTCCCTCTCACATAACTGGAGCTGAGAGAAGCCTCCTCTTGAGGTGCTTGTGGTAAGGTGTTATTCCTCTGGAGTCGAAGCCAGTGACTAACCTCTCATCTCGAGTTGATTTTTGGTCCACGGAGCTCTTTCATGTTGCTACAGTGACCTCAGGATCCCTCTAGCCTTGAAACAGTGTTCTTGGGCTTTCTCTGGAGTGCCATCAAGGAAATCAAGGCTCCTTTCCTGTGTGATGTGCAACTCGGCATTGCTCTGCACGCAGTGCAGGGGAATCGGGACACATCTGGCGGCGAGGGGGAAGTCTCATGGTTTTTCTCGAGTTGCGGCAGGAACCTGGGGTATATTCTCGAGTTACGTCGGGGCTGGCCCTTCCATACACGTGTTTTTTCAGCGACGTCAGGACTCCTGCCTAGTTGCGAGGAACAACTCGGGATTCTCCTCGAGGCTTGGCAGGGCAATTGGGACGCCTCTCCAGCTGAGGCGGGAGACCAAGGGTCCCTTTCCACGTGCCACAGGAATCCTTGGACTCCTATCAAGTTTCACGAGGAGTCAGGCATCGTCTCCTTTGGAGGCACTGATCTCTGCGTCCCTCTGGAGTTTTCCAAGGATGTGAGGCCTCCTGTCGCGATGAGGTTCGGAACCAGGTCTTTCTCTGTGATCTCCACAGGGGATTCAGACATCCTTTCGTCTTGGGAGATGCAAGACGAGCCTGCATTCAAGTCACTGCAGGGATATCCGGCCTTATTTCGAGTCAGGGCATTGCGGTGTCCATTCTACTTGAGGCCGCAAACTCAGGGTCCCTCTCACATACCTAGAGCTGAGAGAAGCCTCCTCTTGTGGTGATTGTGCTAGGTGGTATTCCTCTGGAGTCAAAGGCAGGGACTAACCTCTCTTCTCGAGTTGATTTGGGGTCCACGAAGCTCCTTCGTTTTGCTACAGTGACCTCAGGAACCCTCTAGCCTTGAAACAATGTTCTTGGGCTTTCTCTGGAGTGCCATCAAGGAAATCAAGGCTCCTTTCCTTTGTGATGTTCAACACGGCATTGCTCTGCACGCAGTGCAGGGGAATCAGGCCTCATCTCGCGGCGAAGGGGAAGTCTCATGGTTTTCCTCGAGTTGCGGCGGGAACCTGGGGTATATTCTCGAGTTACGACGGGGATGGCCCTTCCACACACGTGTTTGTTCAGCGACGTCAGGAATCCGGCCTAGTTGCGAGGGACAACTCGGGATTCTCCTCGAGGCTTGACAGGGCAATTGGGACGCCTCTCCAGCTGAGGCGGGAGACCAAGTGTCCCTTTCCACGTGCCACAGGAATCCTGGGACTCCTATCAAGTTTCACGAGGAGTCAGGCATCATCTCCTTTGGAGGCACTGATCTCCGCGTCCCTCTGGAGTTTTCCAGGGATGTGAGGCCTCCGGTCGCGATGAGGTGGGGAACTAGGTCTTTCTCTGTGGTCTCCACAGGGGATTCAGACATGCTTTCGTCTTGGGAGATGCAAGACGAGCCTGCATTCAAGGCACTGCAGGGATATCCGGCCTTATTTCGAGTCAGGGCATCTCGGTGTCCATTCCACTTGAGGCCGCAAACTCTGGGTCCCTCTCACTTACCTAGAGCTGAGAGAAGCCTCCTCTTGAGGTGCTTGTGGTAAGGTGGGATTCCTCTGGAATCGAAGCCAGGGACTAACCTCTCATCTCGAGTTGATTTTTGGTCCACGGAGCTCTTTCGTGTTGCTACAGTGACCTCAGGATCCCTCTAGCCTTGAAACCGTGTTCTTGGGCTTTCTCTGGAGTGCCATCAAGGAAATCAAGGCTCCTTTAGTGTGTGATGTGCAACACGACATTGATCTGCACGCAGTGCAGGGGAATCGGGCCTTATCTTGCTGCGAGGGGGAAGTCTCATGGTTTTCCTCGAGTTGCGGCGGGAACCTGAGGTATATTCTCGAGTTACGACGGGGATGGCCCTTTCACACACCTGTTTGTTCAGCAACGTCAGGACTCCTGCCTAGTTGCGAGGGACAACTCGGGATTCTCCTCGAGGCTTGGAAGGGCAATTGGGACGCCTCTCCAGCTGAGGCGGGAGACCAAGGGTCCCTTTCCAAGTGCCACAGGAATCCTGTGACTCCTATCAAGTTTCACGAGGAGTCAGGCATCGTCTCCTTTGGAGGCACTGATCTCCGCGTCCCTCTGGAGTTTTCAAAGGATGTGAGGCCTCCGGTCGCGATGAGATGGGGAGCTAGGTCTTTCTCTGTGGTCTCCACAGGGGATTCAGACATCCTTTCGTCTTGGGAGATGCAAGAGGAGCCTGCATTCAAGTCACTGCAGGCATATCCGGTCTTATTTCGAATCAGGGCATCGCGGTGTCCATTCCACTTGAGGCCGCAAACTCAGGGTCCCTCTCACATACCTAGAGCTAAGAGAAGCCTCCTCTTGAGGTGCTTGTGGTAAGGTGGTATTCCTCTGGAGTCGAAGCCAGGGACTAACCTCTCATCTCGAGTTGATTTTTGGTCCACGGAGCTCTTTCGTGTTGCTACAGTGACCTCAGGATCCCTCTAGCCTGGAAACAGTGTTCTTGTTCTTTCTTGGAGTGCCATCAAGGAAATCAAGGCTCCTTTCCTGTGTGATGTGCAACACGGCATTGCTCTGCACGCAGTGCAGGGGAATCGGGCCTCATCTCGCGGCGAGGGGGAAGTCTCATGGTTTTTCTCGAGTTGCGGCGGGAACCTGGGGTATATTCTCGAGTTACGACGGGAATGGGACTTCCACACACGTGTTTGTTCAGCGATGTCAGGACTCCTGCCTAGTTGCGAGGGACAACTCGGGATTCTCCTCGAGGCTTGGCAGGGCAATTGGGACGCCTCTCCAGCTGAGGCGGGAGACCAAGTGTCCCTTTCCACGTGCCACAGGAATCCTGGGACTCCTATCAAGTTTCACGAGGAGTCAGGCATCGTCTCCTTTGGAGGCACTGATCTCCGCGTCCCTCTGGAGTTTTCAAAAGATGTGAGGCCTCCGGTCGCGATGAGGTGGGGAACTAGGTCTTTCTCTGTGGTCTCCACAGGGGATTCAGACATCCTTTCGACTTGGGAGATGCAAGACGAGCCTGCATTCAAGTCCCTGCAGGGATATCCGGCCTTATTTCGAGTCAGGGCATGGTGGTGTCCATTCCACTTGAGGCAGCAAATTCAGGGTCCCTCTCAGATACCTAGAGCTGAGAGAAGCCTCCTCTTGAGGTGCTTGTGGTAAGGTGGTATTCCTCTGGAATCGAAGCCAGAGACTAACCTCTCATCTCGAGTTGATTTTGGGTCCATGGAGCTCTTTTGTGTTGCTACAGTGACCTCAGGATCCCTCTAGCCTTGAAACAGTGTTCTTGGGGTTTCTCTGGAGTGCCATCAAGGAAATCAAGGCTCCTTTCCTGTGTGATGTACAACACGGCATTGCTCTGCATGCAGTGAAGGGGAATCGGGCCTCATCTCCCGGCGAAGGGGAAGTCTCTTGGTTTTTCTCGAGTTGCGGGGGGAACCTGGTGTATATTCTCCAGTTACGACGGGGATGGCCATTCCACACACGTGTTTGTTCAGCGACGTCAGGACTCCTGCCTAGTTGCGAGGGACAACTCAGGATTCTCCTCGAGGCGTGGCAGGGCAATTGGGACGCCTCACCAGCTGAGGCGGGAGACCAAGGGTCCCTTTGCACGAGCCACACGAATCCTGGGACTTCTATCAAGTTTCACGAGGAGTCAGGCATCGTCTCCTTTGGAGGCACTGATTTCCGCGTCTCTCTGGAGTTTTCAAAGGATGTGAGGCCTCCGGTCGCGATGAGTTGGGGAACTAGGTCTTTCTCTGTGGTCTCCACAGGGGATTCAGACATGCTTTCGTCTTGGGAGATGCAAGACGAGCCTGCATTCAAGTCACTGCAGGGATATCCGGCCTTATTTCGAGTCAGGGCATCGCGGTGTCCATTCCACTTGAGGCCGCAAACTCAGGGTCCCTCTCACATACCTAGAGCTGAGAGAAGCCTCCTCTTGAGGTGCTTGTGGTAAGGTGGTATTCCTCTGGAGTCGAAGCCAGGTACTAACCTCTCATCTCGAGTTGATTTGTGGTCCACGGAGCTCTTTCGTGTTGCTACAGTGACCTTAAGATCCCTCTAGCCTTGAAACAGTGTTCTTGGGGTTTCTCTGGAGTGCCATCAAGGAAATCAAGGCTCCTTTCCTGTGTGATGTGCAACACGGCATTGCTCTGCACGCAGTGCAGGGGAATCGGGTCTCATCTCGCGGCGAGTGGGAAGTGTTATGGTTTTTCTCGAGTTGCGGCGTGAACCTGGGGTATATTCTCGAGTTACGACGGAAATGGGACTTCCACACACGTTTTTGTTCAGCGACGTCAGGACTCCTGCCTAGTTGCGAGGGACAACTCGGGATTCTCCTCAAGCCTTGGCAGGGCAATTGGGACGCCTCTCCAGCAGAGGCGGGAGACCAAGGGTCACTTTCCTCATGCCACAGGAATCCTGGGACTCGTATCAAGTTTCACGAGGAGTCAGGCATCGTCTCCTTTGGAGGCACTGATCTCCGCGTCCCTCTGGAGTTTTCAAAGGATGTGAGGCCTCCGGTCGCGATGAGGTGGGGAACTAGGTCTTTCTCTGTGGTCTCCACAGGGGATTCAGACATCCTTTTGTCTTCGGAGATGCAAGACGAGCCTGCATTCAAGTCACTGCAGGGATATCCGGCCTTATTTCGAGTCAGGGCATCGCGGTGTCCATTCCACTTGAGGCCGCAAACTCAGGGTCCCTCTCACGTACCTAGAGCTGAGAGAAGCCTCCTCTTGAGGTGCTTGTGGTAAGGTGGTTTTCCTCTGGAGTGTAAGCCAGGCACTAACCTCTCATCTCGAGTTGATTTGTGGTACACGGAGCTCTTTCGTGTTGCTACAGTGACCCCAGGATCCCTCTAGCCTTGAAACAGTGTTCTTGGGCTTTCTCTGCAGTGTCATCAAGGAAATCAAGGCTCCTTTCCTGTGTGATGTGCAACACGGCATTGCTCTGCACGCAGTGCTGGGGAATCGGGCCTCATTTCGCAGCGAGGGCGAAGTCTCATGGTTTTTCTCGAGTTGCGGCGGGAACCTGGGGTATATTCTCGAGTTACGACGGGGATGGCCCTTCCACACACGTGTTTGTTCAGCGACGTCAGGACTCCTGCCTCGTTGTGAGGGACAACTCGGGATTCTCCTCGAGGCTTGGCAGGGCAATTGGGACGCCTCTCCAGCTGAGGAGGGAGACCAAGGGTCCCTTTCCACGTACCACAGGAATCCTGGGACTCCTATCAAGTTTCACGAGGAGTCAGGCATCGTCTCCTTTGGAGGCACTGATCTCCGCGTCCCTCTGGAGTTTTCAAAGGATGTGAGGCCTCCGGTCCCCATGAGGTGGGGAACTAGGTCTTTCTCTGTGGTCTCCACAGGGGATTCAGACATGCTTTCGTCTTGGGAGATGCAAGACGAGCCTGCATTCAAGTCACTGCAGGGATATCCAGCCTTATTTCGAGTCAGGGCATCGCGGTGTCCATTCCACTTGAGGCCGCAAACTCAGGATCTCTCTCACATACCTAGAGCTGAGAGAAGCCTCCTCTTGAGGTGCTTGTGGTAAGGTGGTATTCCTCTGGAGTCGAAGCCAGGAACTAACCTCTCATCTCGAGTTGATTTTTGGTCCACGGAGCTCTTTCGTGTTGCTACAGTGACTTCAGGATCCCTCTAGCCTTGAAACAGTGTTCTTGGGGTTTCTCTGGAGTGCCATTAAGGAAATCAAGGCTCCTTTCAAGTGTGATGTGCAACACGGAATTGCTCTGCACGCAGTGCAGGGGAATCGGGCCTCATCTCGCGGCGAGGGGGAAGTCTCATGGTTTTTCTCGAGTTGCGGCGGGAACCTAGTATATATTCTCGAGTTACGACGGGAATGGGACTTCCACACACGTGTTTGTTCAGCGATGTTAGGACTCCTGCCTAGTTGCGAGGGACAACTCGGGATTCTCCTCGAGGCTTGGCCGGGCAATTGGGACGCCTCTCCAGCTGAGGCGGGAGACCAAGGGTCCCTTTCCACGTGCCACAGGAATCCTGGGACTCCTATCAAGTTTCACGAGGAGTCAGGCATCGTTTTCTTTGGAGGCACTGATCTCCGCGTCCCTCTGGAGTTTTCAAAGGATGTGAGGCCTCCGGTCGCGAGGAGGTGGGGAACTAGGTCTTTCTCTGTGGTCTCCACAGGGGATTCAGACATCCTTTTGACTTGGGAGATGCAAGACGAGCCTGCATTCAAGTCCCTGCAGGGATATCCGGCCTTATTTCGAGTCAGGGCATGGTGGTGTCCATTCCACTTGAGGCAGCAAATTCAGGGTCCCTCTCAGATACCTAGAGCTGAGAGAAGCCTCCTCTTGAGATGCTTGTGGTAAGGTGGTATTCCTCTGGAATCGAAGCCAGAGACTAACCTCTCATCTCGAGTTGATTTTTGGTCCACGGAGGTCTTTTGTGTTGCTACAGTGACCTCAGGATCCCTCTAGCCTTGAAACAGTGTTCTTGGGGTTTCTCTGGAGTGCCATCAAGGAAATCAAGGCTCCTTTCCTGTGTGATGAACAACATGGCATTGCTCTGCACGGAGTGAAGGGGAATCGGGCCTCATCTCGCGGCGAGGGGGAAGTCTCATGGTTTTTCTCGAGTTGCGGGGGGAACCTGGTGTATATTCTCGAGTTACGACGGGGATGGCCCTTCCACACACGTGTTTGTTCAGCGACGTCAGGACTCCTGCCTAGTTGTGAGGGACAACTCGGGATTCTCCTCGAGGCTTGGCAGGGCAATTGGGACGCCTCTCCAGCTGAGGCGGGTGACCAAGCGTCCCTTTTCATGAGCCACAGGAATCCTGGGACTCCTATCAAGTTTCACGAGGAGTCAGGCATCGTCTCCTTTGGAGGCACTGATCTCCGCGTCCCTCTGGAGTTTTCAAAGGATGTGAGGCCTCCGGTCGCGATGAGGTGGGGAACTAGGTCTTTCTCTGTGGTCTCCACAGGGGATTCAGACATGCTTTCGTCTTGGGAGATGCAAAACGAGCCTGCATTCAAGTCACTGCAGGGATATCCGGCCTTATTTCGAGTCAGGGCATCGCGGTGTCCATTCTACTTGAGGCCGCAAACTCAGGGTCCCTCTCACATACCTAGAGCTGAGAGAAGCCTCCTTTTGAGGTGCTTGTGGTAAGGTGGTATTCCTCTGGAGTCGAAGCCAGGGACTAACCTCTCATCTCGAGTTGATTTTTGGTCCCCGGAGCTCTTTCGTGTTGCTACAGTGACCTCAGGATCCCTCTAGCCTTGAAACAGTGTTCTTGGGCTTTCTCTGGAGTGCCATCAAGGAAATCAAGGCTCCTTTCCTGTGTGATGTGCAACACGGCATTGCTCTGCACGCAGTGCAGGGGAATCGGGCCTCATCTCGCGGCGAGGGGGAAGTCTCATGGTTTTTCTCGAGTTGCGGCGGGAACCTGGTATATATTCTCGAGTTACGACGGGAATGGGACTTCCACACACGTGTTTGTTCAGCGATGTCAGGACTCCTGCCTAGTTGCGAGGGACAACTCGGGATTCTCCTCGAGGTTTGGCAGGGCAATTGGGACGCCTCTCCAGCTGAGGCGGGAGACCAAGGGTCCCTTTCCACGTGCCACAGGAATCCTGGGACTCCTATCAAGTTTCACGAGGAGTCAGGCATCGTCTCCTTTGGAGGCACTGATCTCCCCGTACCTCTGGAGTTTTCAAAGGATGTGAGGCCTCCGGTCGCGATGAGGTGGGGAACTAGGTCTTTCTCTGTGGTCTCCACAGGGGATTCAGACAACCTTTCGACTTGGGAGATGCAAGACGAGCCTGCATTCAAGTCCCTGCAGGGATATCCGGCCTTATTTCGAGTCAGGGCATGGTGGTGTCCATTCCACTTGAGGCAGCAAATTCAGGGTCCCTCTCAGATACCTAGAGCTGAGAGAAGCCTCCTCTTGAGGTGCTTGTGGTAAGGTGGTATTCCTCTGGAATCGAAGCCAGAGACTAACCTCTCATCTCGAGTTGATTTTGGGTCCACGGAGCACTTTTGTTTTGCTACAGTGACCTCAGGATCCCTCTAGCCTTGAAACAGTGTTCTTGGGGTTTCTCTGGAGTGCCATCAAGGAAATCAAGGCTCCTTTCCTGTGTGATGTACAACACGGCATTGCTCTGCACGCAGTGAAGGGGAATCGGGCCTCATCTCGCGGCGAGGGGGAAGTCTCTTGGTTTTTCTCGAGTTACGGGGGGAACCTGGTGTATATTCTCGAGTTACGACCGGGATGGCCCTTCCACACACGTGTTTGTTCAGCGACGTCAGGACTCCTGCCTAGTTGCGAGGGACAACTCGGGATTCTCCTCGAGGCGTGGCAGGGCAATTGGGACGCCTCACCAGCTGAGGCGGGAGACCAAGGGTCCCTTTGCACGAGCCACACGAATCCTGGGACTTCTATCAAGTTTCACGAGGAGTCAGGCATCGTCTCCTTTGGAGGCACTGATTTCCGCGTCTCTCTGGAGTTTTCAAAGGATGTGAGGCCTCCGGTCGCGATGAGTTGGGGAACTAGGTCTTTCTCTGTGGTCTCCACAGGGGATTCAGACATGCTTTCGTCTTGGGAGATGCAAGACGAGCCTGCATTCAAGTCACTGCAGGGATATCCGGCCTTATTTCGAGTCAGGGCATCGCGGTGTCCATTCCACTTGAGGCCGCAAACTCAGGGTCCCTCTCACATACCTAGAGCTGAGAGAAGCCTCCTCTTGAGGTGCTTGTGGTAAGGTGGTATTCCTCTGGAGTCGAAGCCAGGGACTAACCTCTCATCTCGAGTTGATTTGTGGTCCACGGAGCTCTTTCGTGTTGCTACAGTGACCTTAGGATCCCTCTAGCCTTGAAACAGTGTTCTTGGCGTTTCTCTGGAGTGCCATCAAGGAAATTAAGGCTCCTTTCCTGTGTGATGTGCAACACGGCATTGCTCTGCACGCAGTGCAGGGGAATCGGGCCTCATCTCTCGGCGAGTGGGAAGTGTCATGGTTTTTCTCGAGTTGCGGCGTGAACCTGGGGTATATTCTCGAGTTACGACGAAAATGGGACTTCCACACACGTGTTTGTTCAGCGACGTCAGGACTCCTGCCTAGTTGTGAGGGACAACTCGGGATTCTCCTCAAGCCTTGGCAGGGCAATTGGGACGCCTCTCCAGCTGAGGCGGGAGACCAAGGGTCCCTTTCCTCATGCCACAGGAATCCTGGGACTCGTATCAAGTTTCACGAGGAGTCAGGCATCGTCTCCTTTGGAGGCACTGATCTCCGCGTCCCTCTGGAGTTTTCAAAGGATGTGAGGCCTCCGGTCGCGATGAAGTGGGGAACTAGGTCTTTCTCTGTGGTCTCCACAGGGGATTCAGACATCCTTTTGTCTTCGGAGATGCAAGACGAGCCTGCATTCAAGTCACTGCAGGGATATCCGGCCTTATTTCGAGTCAGGGCATCGCGGTGTCCATTCCACTTGAGGCCGCAAACTCAGGGTCCCTCTCACGTACCTAGAGCTGAAAGAAGCCTCCTCTTGAGGTGCTTGTGGTAAGGTGGTTTTCCTCTGGAGTGTAAGCCAGGCACTAACCTCTCATCTCGAGTTGATTTGTGGTCCACGGAGCTCTTTCGTGTTGCTACAGTGACCTCAGGATCCCTCTAGCCTTGAAACAGTGTTCTTGGGCTTTCTCTGGAGTGCCATCAAGGAAATCAAGGCTCCTTTCCTGTGTGATGTGCAACACGGCATTGCTCTGCACGCAGTGCTGGGGAATCGGGCCTCATTTCACAGCGAGGGCGAAGTCTCATGGTTTTTCTCGAGTTGCGGCGGGAACCTGGGGTATATTCTCGAGTTACGACGGGGATGGCCCTTCCACACAAGTGTTTGTTCAGCGACGTCAGGACTCCTGCCTCGTTGTGAGGGACAACTCGGGATTCTCCTCGAGGCTTGGCAGGGCAATAGGGACGCCTCTCCAGCTGAGGCGGGAGACCAAGTGTCCCTTTCCACGTGCCACAGGAATCCTGGGACTCCTATCAAGTTTCACGAGGAGTCAGGCATCGTCTCCTTTGGAGGCACTGATCTCCGCGTCCCTCTGGAGTTTTCAAAGGATGTGAGGCCTCCGGTCCCCATGAGGTGGGAAACTAGGTCTTTCTCTGTTGTCTCCACAGGGGATTCAGACATGCTTTCGTCTTGGGAGATGCAAGACGAGCCTGCATTCAAGTCACTGCAGGGATATCCAGCCTTATTTCGAGTCAGGGCATCGCGGTGTCCATTCCACTTGAGGCCGCAAACTCAGGATCTCTCTCACATACCTAGAGCTGAGAGAAGCCTCCTCTTGAGGTGCTTGTGGTAAGGTGGTATTCCTCTGGAGTCGAAGCCAGGAACTAACCTCTCATCTCGAGTTGATTTTTGGTCCACGGAGCTCTTTCGTGTTGCTACAGTGACCTCAGGATCCCTCTAGCCTTGAAACAGTGTTCTTGGGCTTTCTCTGGAGTGCCATTAAGGAAATCAAGGCTCCTTTCAAGTGTGATGTGCAACACGGAATTGCTCTGCACGCAGTGCAGGGGAATCGGGCCTCATCTCGCGGCGAGGGGGAAGTCTCATGGTTTTTCTCGAGTTGCGGCGGGAACCTAGTATATATTCTCGAGTTACGACGGGAATGGGACTTCCACCCACGTGTTTGTTCAGCGATGTTAGGACTCCTGCCTAGTTGCGAGGGACAACTCGGGATTCTCCTCGAGGCTTGGCCTGGCAATTGGGACGCCTCTCCAGCTGAGGCGGGAGACCAAGGGTCCCTTTCCACGTGCCACAGGAATCCTGGGACTCCTATCAAGTTTCACGAGGAGTCAGGCATCGTCTCCTTTGGAGGCACTGATCTCCCCGTACCTCTGGAGTTTTCAAAGGATGTGAGGCCTCCGGTCGCGATGAGGTGGGGAACTAGGTCTTTCTCTGTGGTCTCCACAGGGGATTCAGACATCCTTTCGACTTGGGAGATGCAAGAGGAGCCTGCATTCAAGTCCCTGCAGGGATATCCGGCCTTATTTCGAGTCAGGGCATCGCGGTGTCCATTCCACTTGAGGCAGCAAATTCAGGGTCCCTCTCAGATACCTAGAGCTGAGAGAAGCCTCCTCTTGAGGTGCTTGTGGTAAGGTGGTATTCCTCTGAAATCGAAGCCAGACACTAACCTCTCATCTCGAGTTGATTTTGGGTCCACGGAGCTCTTTTGTGTTGCTACAGTGACCTCAGGATCCCTCTAGCCTTGAAACAGTGTTCTTGGGGTTTCTCTGGAGTGCCATCAAGGAAATCAAGGCTCCTTTCCTGTGTGATGTACAACACGGCATTGCTCTGCACGCAGTGAAGGGGAATCGGGCCTCATCTCGTGGCGAGGGGGAAGTCTCATGGTTTTTCTCGAGTTGCGGGGGGAACCTGGTGTATATTCTCGAGTTACGACGGGGATGGCCCTTCCACACACGTGTTTGTTCAGCGACGTCAGGACTCCTGCCTAGTTGTGAGGGACAACTCGGGATTCTCCTCGAGGCGTGGCAGGGCAATTGGGACGCCTCACCAGCTGAGGCGGGAGACCAAGGGTCCCTTTGCACGAGCCACACGAATCCTGGGACTTTTATCAAGTTTCACGAGGAGTCAGGCATCGTCTCCTTTGGAGGCACTGATTTCCGCGTCTCTCTGGAGTTTTCAAAGGATGTGAGGCCTCCGGTCGCGATGAGTTGGGGAACTAGGTCTTTCTCTGTGGTCTCCACAGGGGATTCAGACATGCTTTCGTCTTGGGAGATGCAAGACGAGCCTGCATTCAAGTCACTGCAGGGATATCCAGCCTTATTTCGAGTCAGGGCATCGCGGTGTCCATTCCACTTGAGGCCGCAAACTCAGGGTCCCTCTCACATACCTAGAGCTGAGAGAAGCCTCCTCTTGAGGTGCTTGTGGTAAGGTGGTATTCCTCTGGAGTCGAAGCCAGGGACTAACCTCTCATCTCGAGTTGATTTGTGGTCCACGGAGCTCTTTCGTGTTGCTACAGTGACCTTAGGATCCCTCTAGCCTTGAAACAGTGTTCTTGGGGTTTCTCTGGAGTGCCATCAAGGAAATCAAGGCTCCTTTCCTGTGTGATGTGCAACACGGCATTGCTCTGCACGCAGTGCAGGGGAATCGGGCCTCATCTCGCGGCGAGGGGGAAGTCTCATGGTTTTTCTCGAGTTGCGGCGTGAACCTGGGGTATATTCTCGAGTTACGACGGGGATGGCCCTTCCACACACGTGTTTGTTCAGCGACGTCAGGACTCCTGCCTAGTTGCGAGGGACAACTCGGGATTCTCCTCAAGCCTTGGCAGGGCAATTGGGACGCCTCTCCAGCTGAGGCGGGAGACCAAGGGTCCCTTTCCTCATGCCACAGGAATCCTGGGACTCCTATCAAGTTTCAAGAGGAGTCAGGCATCGTCTCCTTTGGAGGCACTGATCTCCGCGTCCCTCTGGAGTTTTCAAAGGATGTGAGGCCTCCGGTCGCGATGAGGTGGGGAACTAGGTCTTTCTCTGTGGTCTCCAAAGGGGATTCAGACATCCTTTTGTCTTCAGAGATGCAAGACGAGCCTGCATTCAAGTCACTGCAGGGATATCCGGCCTTATTTCGAGTCAGGGCATCGCGGTGTCCATTCCACTTGAGGCCGCAAACTCAGGGTCCCTCTCACGTACCTAGAGCTGAGAGAAGCCTCCTCTTGAGGTGCTTGTGGTAAGGTGGTATTCCTCTGGAGTCGAAGCCAGGCACTAACCTCTCATCTCGAGTTGATTTGTGGTCCACGGAGCTCTTTCGTGTTGCTACAGTGACCCCAGGATCCCTCTAGCCTTGAAACAGTGTTCTTGGGCTTTCTCTGCAGTGCCATCAAGGAAATCAAGGCTCCTTTCCTGTGTGATGTGCAACATGGCATTGCTCTGCACGCAGTGCTGGTGAATCGGGCCTCATTTCGCAGCGAGGGCGAAGTCTCATGGTTTTTCTCGAGTTGCGGCGGGAACCTGGGGTATATTCTCGAGTTACGACGGGGATGGCCCTTCCACACACCTGTTTCTTCAGCGACGTCAGGACTCCTGCCTCGTTGTGAGGGACAACTCGGAATTCTCCTCGAGGCTTGGCAGGGCAATTGGGACGCCTCTCCAGCTGAGGCGGGAGACCAAGTGTCCCTTTCCACGTGCCACAGGAATCCTGGGACTCCTATCAAGTTGCACGAGGAGTCAGGCATCGTCTCCTTTGGAGGCACTGATCTCCGCGTCCCTCTGGAGTTTTCAAAGGATGTGAGGCCTCCGGTCCCCATGAGGTGGGGAACTAGGTCTTTCTCTGTTGTCTCCACAGGGGATTCAGACATGCTTTCGTCTTGGGAGATGCAAGACGAGCCTGCATTCAAGTCACTGCAGGGATATCCAGCCTTATTTCGAGTCAGGGCATCGCGGTGTCCATTCCACTTGAGGCCGCAAACTCAGGATCTCTCTCACATACCTAAAGCTGAGAGAAGCCTCCTCTTGAGGTGCTTGTGCTAAGGTGGTATTCCTCTGGAGTCGAAGCCAGGGACTAACCTCTCATCTCGAGTTGATTTTTGGTCCAAGGAGCTCTTTCGTGTTGCTACAGTGACCTCAGGATCCCTCTAGCCTTGAAACAGTGTTCTTGGGCTTTCTCTGGAGTGCCATTAAGGAAATCAAGGCTCCTTTCCTGTATGATGTGCAACACGGCATTGCTCTGCACGCAGTGCAGGGGAATCGGGCCTCATCTCGCGGCGAGGGGGAAGTCTCATGGTTTTTCTCGAGTTGCGGCGGGAACCTGGTATATATTCTCGAGTTACGACGGGAATGGGACTTCCACACACGTGTTTGTTCAGCGATGTCAGGACTCCTGCCTAGTTGCGAGGGACAACTCGGGATTCTCCTCGAGGCTTGGCCGGGCAATTGGGACGCCTCTCCAGCTGAGGCGGTAGACCAAGGGTCCCTTTCCACGTGCCACAGGAATCCTGGGACTCCTATCAAGTTTCACGAGGAGTCAGGCATCGTCTCCTTTGGAGGCACTGACCTCCGCGTCCCTCTGGAGTTTTCAAAGGATGTGAGGCCTCCGGTCGCAATGAGGTGGGGAACTAGGTCTTTCTCTGTGGTCTCCACAGGGGATTCAGACATCCTTTTGACTTGGGAGATGCAAGACGAGCCTGCATTCAAGTCCCTGCAGGGATATCCGGCCTTATTTCGAGTCAGGGCATGGTGGTGTTCATTCCACTTCAGGCAGCAAATTCAGGGTCCCTCTCAGATACCTAGAGCTGAGAGAAGCCTCCTCTTGAGATGCTTGTGGTAAGGTGGTATTCCTCTGGAATCGAAGCCAGAGACTAACCTCTCATCTCGAGTTGATTTTTGGTCCACGGAGCTCTTTTGTGTTGCTACAGTGACCTCAGGATCCCTCTAGCCTTGAAACAGTGTTCTTGGGGTTTCTCTGGAGTGCCATCAAGGAAATCAAGGCTCCTTTCCTGTGTGATGAACAACACGGCATTGCTCTGCACGCAGTGAAGGGGAATCGGGCCTCATCTCGCGGCGAGGGGGAAGTCTCATGGTTTTTCTCGAGTTGCGGGGGGAACCTGGTGTATATTCTCGAGTTACGACGGGGATGGCCCTTCCTCACACGTGTTTGTTCAGCGACGTCAGGACTCCTGATTAGTTTCGTGGGTCAACTTGGGATTCTCCTCGAGGCTTGGCAGGGCAATTGGGACGCCTCTCCAGCTGAGGCGGGAGACCAAGGGTCCCTTTCCACGTGCCACAGGAATCCTGGGACTCCTATCAAGTTTCACGAGGAGTCAGGCATCGTCTCCTTTGGAGGCACTGATCTCCGTGTCCCTCTGGAGTTTTCAAAGGATGTGAGGCCTCCGGTCGCGATGAGGTGGGGAACTTGGTCTTTCTCTGTGGTCTCCACAGGGGATTCAGACATGCTTTCATCTTGGGAGATGCAAGTCGAGCCTGCATTCAAGTCACTGCAGGGATATCCGGCCTTATTTCGAGTCAGGGCATCGCGGTGTCCATTCCACTTGAGGCCGCAAACTCAGGGTCCCTCTCACATACCTAGAGCTGAGAGAAGCCTCCGCTTGAGGTACTAGTGGGAAGGTGGTATTCCTCTGGAGTCGAAGCCAGGGACTAACCGCTCATCTCGAGTTGATTTTTGGTCCACGGAGCTCTTTCGTGTTGCTACAGTGACCTCAGGATCCTTCTAGCCTTGAAACAGTGTTCCTGGGGTTTCTCTGGAGTGCCATCAAGGAAATCAAGGCTCCTTTCCTGTCTGATGTGCAACACGGCATTGCTCTGCACGCAGTGCAGGGGAATCGGGCCTCATCTCGCGGCGAGGGGGAAGTCTCATGGTTTTTCTCGAGTTGCGGCGGGAACCTGGGGTATATTCTCGAGTTACGACGGGGATGGCCCTTCCACACACGTGTCTGTTCAGTGACGTCAGGACTCCTGCCTAGTTGTGAGGGACAACTCGGGATTCTCCTCGAGGCTTGGCAGGGCAATTGGGACGCCTCTCCAGCTGAGGCGGGTGACCAAGCGTCCCTTTGCATGAGCCACAGGAATCCTGGGACTCCTATCAAGTTTCACGAGGAGTCAGGCATCGTCTCCTTTGGAGGCACTGATCTCCGCATCCCTCTGGAGTTTTCAAAGGATGTGAGGCCTCCGGTCGCGATGAGGTGGGGAACTAGGTCTTTCTCTGTGGTCTCCACAGGGGATTCAGACATCCTTTCGTCTTGGGAGATGCAAAACGAGCCTGCATTCAAGTCACTGCAGGGATATCCGGCCTTATTTCGAGTCAGGGCATCGCGGTGTCCATTCTACTTGAGGCCGCAAACTCAGGGTCCCTCTCACATACCTAGAGCTGAGAGAAGACTCCTTTTGAGGTGCTTGTGGTAAGGTGGTATTCCTCTGGAGTTGAAGCCAGGGACTAACCTCTCATCTCGAGTTGATTTTTGGTCCACGGAGCTCTTTCGTGTTGCTACAGTGACCTCAGGATCCCTCTAGCCTTGAAACAGTGTTCTTGGGCTTTCTCTGGAGTGTCATCAAGGAAATCAAGGCTCCTTTCCTGTGTGATGTGCAACACGGCATTGCTCTGCACGCAGTGCAGGGGAATCGGGCCTCATCTCGCGGCGAGGGGGAAGCCTCATGGTTTTTCTCGAGTTGCGGTGGGAACCTGGGGTACATTCTCGAGTTACGACGGGGATGGCCCTTCCACACACGTGTTTGTCCAGCGACGTCAGGACTCCTGCCTAGTTGCGAGGGACAACTCGGGATTCTCCTCGAGGCTTGGCAGGGCAATTGGGACGCCTCTCCAGCTGAGGCGGGAGACCAAGGGTCCCTTTCCACGTGCCACAGGATTCCTGGGAATCCTATCAAGTTTCACGAGGAGTCAGGCATCGTCTCCTTTGGAGGCACTGATCTCCGCGTCCCTCCGGAGTTTTCAAAGGATGTGATGCCTCCTGTCGCGATGAGGTGGGGAACTAGGTCTTTCTCTGTTGTCTCCACAAGGGATTCAGGCATCCTTTCGTCTTGGGAGATGCAAGACGAGCCTGCATTCAAGTCACTGCAGGGATATCCGGCCTTATTTCGAGTCAGGGCATCGCGGTGTCCATTCCACTTGAGGCCGCAAACTCAGGGTCCCTCTCACATACCTAGAGCTGAGAGAAGCCTCCTCTTGAGGTGCTTGTGGTAAGGTGGTATTCCTCTGGAGTCGAAGCCAGGGACGAACCTTTCATCTCGAGTTGATTTTCGGTCCACGGAGCTCTTTCGTGTTGCTGCAGTGACCTCAGGATCCCTCTAGCCTTGAAACAGTGTTCTTGGGTTTTCTCTGGAATGCCATCAAGGAAATCAAGGCTCCTTTCCTGTCTGATGTGCAACACGGCATTGCTCTGCACGCAGTGCAGGGGAATCGGGCCTCATCTCGCGGCGAGGGGGAAGTCTCATGGTTTTTCTCGAGATGCGGAGGGAACCTGGGGTATATTCTCGAGTTATGATTGGGATGGCCCTTCCACACACGTGTTTGTTCAGCGACGTCAGGACTCCTGCCTAGTTGCGAGGGACAACTCGGGATTCTCCTCGAGGCTTGGCAGGGCAATTGGGACGCCTCTCCAGCTGAGGCGGGAGACCAAGTGTCCCTTTCCACGTGCCAAAGGAATCCTGGGACTCCTATCAAGTTGCACGAGGAGTCAGGCATCGTCTCCTTTGGAGGCACTGATCTCCGCGTCCCTCTGGAGTTTTCAAAGTATGTGAGGCCTCCGGTCGCGATGAGGTGGGGAACTAGGTCTTTCTCTGTGGTCTCCACAGGGGATTCAGACATCCTTTCATCTTGGGAGATGCAAGACGAGCCTGCATTCAAGTCACTGCAGGGATATCAGGCCTTATTTCGAGTCAGGGCATCGCGGTGTCCATTCCACTTGAGGCCGCAAACTCAGGGTCCCTCTCACATACATAGAGCTGAGAGAAGCCTCCTCTTGAGGTGCTTGTGGTAAGGTGGTATTCCTCTGGAGTCGAAGCCAGGGACTAACCTCTCATCTCGAGTTGATTTTTGGTCCCCGGAGCTCTTTCCTGTTGCTACAGTGACCTCAGGATCCCTCTAGCCTTGAAACAGTGTTCTTGGGGTTTCTCTGGAGTGCCATCAAGGAAATCAAGGCTCCTTTCCTGTCTGATGTGCAACACGGCATTGCTCTGCACGCAGTGCAGGGGAATCGGGCCTCATCTCGCGGCGAGGGGGAAGCCTCATGGTTTTTCCCGAGTTGCGACGGGAACCTGAGGTATATTCTCGAGTTACGACGGGGATGGCGCTTCCACACACGTGTTTGTTCAGCGACGTCAGGACTCCGGCCTAGTTGCGAGGGACAACTCGGGATTCTCCTCGAGGCTTGGCAGGGAAATTGGGACGCCTCTCCAGCTGAGGCGGGAGACCAAGGGTCCCTTTCCACGTGCCACAGGAATCCTGGGACTCCTATAAAGTCTCACGACGAGTCAGGCATCGTCTCCTTTGGAGGCACTGATCTCCGCGTCCCTCTGGAGTTTTCTTTTCTTTTTTTTTTCCTCTGGAGTTTTCAAAGGATGTGAGGCCTCCGGTCGCGATGAAGTGGGGAACTAGGTCTTTCTCTGTGGTCTACACAGGGGATTCAGACATCCTTTCGTCTTGGGAGATGCAAGACGAGCCTGCATTCAAGTCCCTTCAGGGATATCCGGCCTTATTTCGAGTCAGGGCATCGCGGTGTCCATTCCACTTGAGGCCGCAAACTCAGGGTCCCTCTCACATAACTGGAGCTGAGAGAAGCCTCCTCTTGAGGTGCTTGTGGTAAGGTGTTATTCCTCTGGAGTCGAAGCCAGGGACTAACTTCTCATCTCGAGTTGATTTTTGGTCCACGGAGTCTTTCGTTTTGCTACAGTGACCTCAGGAACCCTCAAGCCTTGAAACAATGTTCTTGGGCTTTCTCTGGAGTGCCATCAAGGAAATCAAGGCTCCTTTCCTTTGTGATGTTCAACACGGCATTGCTCTGCACGCAGTGCAGGGGAATCGGGCCTCATCTCGCGGCGAGGGGGAAGTCTCATGGTTTTCCTCGAGTTGCGGCGGGAACCTGGTGTATATTCTCGAGTTACGACGGGGATGGCCCTTCCACACACGTGTTTGTTCAGCGACGTCAGGACTCCTGCCTAGTTGCGAGGAACAACTCGGGATTCTCCTCGAGGCTTGGTAGGGCAATTGGGACGCCTCTCCAGCTGAGGCGGAAGACCAAGGGTCCCTTTCCACGTGCCACAGGAATCCTTGGACTCCTATCAAGTTTCACGAGGAGTCAGGCATCGTCTCCTTTGGAGGCACTGATCTCCGCGTCCCTCTGGAGTTTTCCAAGGATGTGAGGCCTCCTGTCGCGATGAGGTTCGGAACCAGGTCTTTCTCTGTGGTCTCCACAGGGTATTCAGACATCCTTTCATCTTGGGAGATGCAAGACGAGGCTGCATTCAAGTCACTGCAGGGATATCCATCCTTATTTCGAGTCAGGGCATTGCGGTGTCCATTCTACTTGAGGCTGCAAACTCAGGGTCCCTCTCACATACCTAGAGCTGAGAGAAGCCTCCTCTTGTGGTGATTGTGCTAGGTGGTATTCCTCTGGAATCAAAGGCAGGGACTAACCCCTCTTCTCGAGTTGATTTGGGGTCCACGGAGCTCTTTCGTTTTGCTACAGTGACCTCAGGAACCCTCAAGCCTTGAAACAATGTTCTTGGGCTTTCTCTGGAGTGCCATCAAGGAAATCAAGGCTCCTTTCCTTTGTGATGTTCAACACGGCATTGCTCTGCACGCAGTGCAGGGGAATCGGGCCTCATCTCGCGGCGAGGGGGAAGTCTCATGGTTTTCCTCGAGTTGCGGCGGGAACCTGGGGTATATTCTCGAGTTACGACGGGGATGGCCCTTCCACACACGTGTTTGTTCTGCGACGTCAGGACTCCTGCCTAGTTGCGAGGGACAACTCGGGATTCTCCTCGAGGCTTGGCAGGGCAATTGAGACGCCTCTCCAGCTGAGGCGGGAGACCAAGGGTCCCTTTCCACGTGCCACAGGAATCCTGGGACTCCTATCAAGTTTCAAGATGAGTCAGGCATCGTCTCCTTTGGAGGCACTGATCTCCGCGTCCCTCTGAAGTTTTCCAAGGATGTGAGGCCTACGGTCGCGATGAGGTGGGGAACTAGGTCTTTCTCTGTGGCCTCCACAGGGGATTCGGACAACCTTTCGTCTTGGGAGATGCAAGACGAGCCTGCATTCAAGTCACTGCAGGGATATCCAGCCTTATTTCGAGTCAGGGCATCGCGGTGTCCATTCCACTTGAGGCCGCAAACTCAGGGTCCCTCTCACATACCTAGAGCTGAGAGAAGCCTCCTCTTGAGGTGCTTGTGGTAAGGGGGTATTCCTCTGGAGTCGAAGCCAGGGACTAACCTCTCATCTCGAGTTGATTTTTGGTCCCCGGAGCTCTTTCGTGTTGCTACAGTGACCTCAGGATCCCTCTAGCCTTGAAACAGTGTTCTTGGGGTTTCTCTGGAGTGCCATCAAGGAAGTCAAGGCTCCTTTCCTGTATGATGTGCAACACGGCATTGCTCTGCACGCAGTGCAGGGGAATCGGGCCTCATCTCGCGGCGAGGGGGAAGCCTCATGGTTTTTCTCGAGTTGCGGCGGGAACCTGGGGTACATTCTCGAGTTACGACGGGGATGGCCCTTCCACACACGTGTTTGTCCAGCGACGTCAGGACTCCTGCCTAGTTGCGAGGGACAACTCGGGATTCTCCTCGAGGCTTGGCAGGGCAATTGGGACGCCTCTCCAGCTGAGGCTGGAGACCAAGGGTCCCTTTCCACGTGCCACAGGAATCCTGGGAGGCCTATCAAGTTTCACGAGGAGTCAGGCATCGTCTCCTTTGGAGGCACTGATCTCCGCGTCCCTCTGGAGTTTTCAAAGGATGTGAGGCCTCCGGTCGCGATGAGGTGGGGAACTAGGTCTTTCTCTGTGGTCTCCACAGGGGATTCAGACATCCTTTCGTCTTGGGAGATGCAAGACGAGCCTGCATTCAAGTCACTGCAGGGATATCCGGCCTTATTTCGAGTCAGGGCATCGCGGTGTCCATTCCACTTGAGGCCCCAAACTCAGGGTCCCTCTCACATACCTAGAGCTGAGAGAAGCCTCCTCTTGAGGTGCTTGTGGTAAGGTGGTATTCCTCTGGAGTCTAAGCCAGGGACTAACCTCTCATCTTGAGTTGATTTTTGGTCCCCGGAGCTCTTTCGTGTTGCTACATTGACCTCAGGATCCCTCTAGCCTTGAAACAGTGTTCTTGGGGTTTCTCTGGAGTGCCATCAAGGAAATCAAGGCTCCTTTCCTGTGTGATGTGCAACACGGCATTGCTCTGCACGCAGTGCAGGGGAATCGGGCCTCATCTCGCGGCGAGGGGGAAGCCTCATGGTTTTTCCCGAGTTGCGGCGGGAACCTTTGGTATATTCTCGAGTTACGACGGGGATGGCCCTTCCACACACGTGTTTGTTCAGCGACGTCAGGACTCCTGCCTAGTTGCGAGGGACAACTCGGGATTCTCCTCGAGGCTTGCCAGGGCAATTGGGACGCCTCTCCAGCTGAGGCGGGAGACCAAGGGTCCCTTTCCACGAGCCACAGGAATCCTCGGACTCCTATCAAGATTCACGAGGAGTCAGGCATCGTCTCCTTTGGAGGCACTGATCTCCGCGTCCCTCTGGAGTTTTCAAAGGATGTGAGGCCTCCGGTCGCGATGAGGTGAGGAACTAGGTCTTTCTCTGTGGTCTCCACAGGGGATTCAGACATCCTTTCGTCTTGGGAGATGCAAGACGAGCCTGCATTCAAGTCACTGCAGGGATATCCGGCCTTATTTCGAGTCAGGGCATCGCGGTGTACATTCCACTCGAGGCCGCAAACTCAGGGTCCCTCTCACATACCTAGAGCTGAGAGAAGCCTCCTCTGGAGGTGCTTGTGGTAAGGTGCTATTCCTCTGGAGTCGAAGCCAGGGACTAACCTCTCATCTCGAGTTGATTTTTGGTCCATGGAGCTCTTTCGTGTTGCTAGAGTGACCTCAGGATCCCTCTAGCCTTGAAACAGTGTTCTTGGGCTTTCTCTGGAGTGCCATCAAGGAAATCAAGGCTCCTTTCCTGTGTGATGTGCAACACGGCATTGCTCTGCACGCAGTGCAGGGGAATCGGGCCTCATCTCGCGGCGAGGGGAAAGTCTCATGGTTTTCCTCGAGTTGCGGCGGGAACCTGAGGTATATTCTCGAGTTACGACGGGGATGGCCCTTCCACACACGTGTTTGTTCAGCGACGTCAGGACTCCTGCCTAGTTGCGAGGGACAACTCGGGATTCTCCTCGAGGCTTGGCAGGGCAATTGGGACGCCTCTCCAGCTGAGGCGGGAGACCAAGGTTCCCTTTCCAAGTGCCACAGGAATCCTGGGACTCCTATCAAGTTTCCCGAGGAGTCAGGCATCGTCTCTTTGGAGGCACTGATCTCCGCGTCCCTCTGGAGTTTTGAAGGATGTGAGGCCTCTGGTCGCGATGAGGTGGGGAACTAGGTCTTTCTCTGTGGTCTCCACAGGGGATTCAGACATCCTTTCATCTTGGGAGATGCAAGAAGAGCCTGCATTCAAGTCACTGCAGGAATATCCGGCCTTATTTCGAGTTTGGGCATCGGGTGTCCATTCCACTTGAGGCCGCAAACTCAGGGTCCCTCTCACATACCTAGAGCTGAGAGAAGCCTACTCTTGAGGTGCTTGTGGTAAGGTGGTATTCCTCTGGAGTCGAAGCCAGGGACTAACCTCTCATCTCGAGTTGATTTTTGGTCCACGGAGCTCTTTCGTGTTGCTACAGTGACCTCAGGATCCCTCTAGCCTTGAAACAGTGTTCTTGGGGATTCTCTGGAGTGCCATCAAGGAAATCAAGGCTCCTTTCCTGTGTGATGTGCAACCAGGCATTGCTCTGCACGCATTGCAGGGGAATCGGGCCTCATCTCGCGGTCAGGCGGAAGTGTTATGGTTTTCCTCGAGTTGCGGCGGGAACCTGGGGTATATTCTCGAGTTACGATGGGGATGGCCCTTCCACACACGTGTTTGTTCAGTGACGTCAGGACTCCTGCCTAGTTGCGAGGGACAAGTCGGGATTCTCCTCGAGGCTTGGCAGGGCAATTGGGACGCCTCTCCAGCTGAGGCGGGAGACCAAGGGTCCCTTTCCACGTGCCACAGGAATCCTGGGACTCCTATAAAGTCTCACGACGAGTCAGGCATCGTCTCCTTTGGAGGCACTGATCTCCGCGTCCCTCTGGAGTTTTCTTTTCTTTTTTTTTTCCTCTGGAGTTTTCAAAGGATGTGAGGCCTCCTGTCGCGATGAGGTTCGGAACCAGGTCTTTCTCTGTGGTCTCCACAGGGTATTCAGACATCCTTTCATCTTGGGAGATGCAAGACGAGCCTGCATTCAAGTCACTGCAGGGATATCCATGCTTATTTCGAGTCAGGGCATTGCGGTGTCCATTCTACTTGAGGACGCAAACTCAGGGTCCCTCTCACATACCTACAGCTGAGAGAAGCCTCCTCTTGTGGTGATTGTGCTAGGTGGTATTCCTCTGGAGTCAAAGGCAGGGACTAACCCCTCTTCTCGAGTTGATTTGGGGTCCACGGAGCTCTTTCATTTTGCTACAGTGACCTCAGGAACCCTCAAGCCTTGAAACAATGTTCTAGGGCTTTCTCTGGAGTGCCATCAAGGAAATCAAGGCTCCTTTCCTTTGTGATGTTCAACACGGCATTGCTATGCACGCAGTGCAGGGGAATCGGGCCTCATCTCGGGGCGAGGGGGAAGTCTCATGGTTTTCCTCGAGTTGCGGCGGGAACCTGGGGTATATTCTCGAGTTACGACGGGGATGGCCCTTCCACACACGTGTTTGTTCAGCGACGTCAGGACTCCTGCCTAGTTGCGAGGGACAACTCGGGATTCTCCTCGAGGCTTGGCAGGGCAATTGAGACGCCTCTCCAGCTGAGGCGGGAGACCAAGGGTCCCTTTCCACGTGCCACAGGAATCCTGGGACGCCTATCAAGTTTCAAGATGAGTCAGGCATCGTCTCCTTTGGAGGCACTGATCTCCGCGTCACTCTGAAGTTTTCCAAGGATGTGAGGCCTACGGTCGCGATGAGGTGGGGAACTAGGTCTTTCTCTGTGGCCTCCACAGGGGATTCAGACAACCTTTCGTCTTGGGAGATGCAAGACGAGCCTGCATTCAAGTCACTGCAGGGATATCCAGCCTTATTTCGAGTCAGGGCATCGCGGTGTCCATTCCACTTGAGGCCGCAAACTCAGGGTCCCTCTCACATACCTAGAGCTGAGAGAAGCCTCCTCTTGAGGTGCTTGTGGTAAGGGGGTATTCCTCTGGAGTCGAAGCCAGGGACTAACCTCTCATCTCGAGTTGATTTTTGGTCCCCGGAGCTCTTTCGTGTTGCTACAGTGACCTCAGGATCCCTCTAGCCTTGAAACAGTGTTCTTGGGGTTTCTCTGGAGTGCCATCAAGGAAGTCAAGGCTCCTTTCCTGTATGATGTGCAACACGGCATTGCTCTGCACGCAGTGCAGGGGAATCGGGCCTCATCTCGCGGCGAGGGGGAAGCCTCATGGTTTTTCTCGAGTTGCGGCGGGAACCTGGGGTACATTCTCGAGTTACGACGGGGATGGCCCTTCCACACACGTGTTTGTCCAGCGACGTCAGGACTACTGCCTAGTTGCGAGGGACAACTCGGGATTCTCCTCGAGGCTTGGCAGGGCAATTGGGACGCCTCTCCAGCTGAGGCGGAAGACCAAGGGTCCCTTTCCACGTGCCACAGGAATCCTGGGAATCCTATCAAGTTTCACGAGGAGTCAGGCATCGTCTCCTTTGGAGGCACTGATCTCCGCGTCCCTCTGGAGTTTTCAAAGGATGTGAGGCCTCCGGTCGCGATGAGGTGGGGAACTAGGTCTTTCTCTGTGGTCTCCACAGGGGATTCAGACATCCTTTCGTCTTGGGAGATGCAAGACGAGCCTGCATTCAAGTCACTGCAGGGATATCCGGCCTTATTTCGAGTCAGGGCATCGCGGTGTCCATTCCACTTGAGGCCGCAAACTCAGGGTCCCTCTCACATACCTAGAGCTGAGAGAAGCCTCCTCTTGAGGTGCTTGTGGTAAGGTGGTATTCCTCTGGAGTCTAAGCCAGGGACTAACCTCTCATCTTGAGTTGATTTTTGGTCCACGGAGCTCTTTCGTGTTGCTACATTGACCTCAGGATCCCTCTAGCCTTGAAACAGTGTTCTTGGGGTTTCTCTGGAGTGCCATCAAGGAAATCAAGGCTCCTTTCCTGTGTGATGTGCAACACGGCATTGATCTGCACGCAGTGCAGGGGAATCGGTCCTCATCTCGCGGCGAGGGGGAAGCCTCATGGTTTTTCCCGAGTTGCGGCGGGAACCTTTGGTATATTCTCGAGTTACGACGGGGATGGCCCTTCCACACACGTGTTTGTTCAGCGACGTCAGGACTCCTGCCTAGTTGCGAGGGACAACTCGGGATTCTCCTCGAGGCTTGGCAGGGCAATTGGGACGCCTCTCCAGCTGAGGCGGGAGACCAAGGGTCCCTTTCCACGAGCCACAGGAATCCTCGGACTCCTATCAAGATTCACGAGGAGTCAGGCATCGTCTCCTTTGGAGGCACTGATCTCCGCGTCCCTCTGGAGTTTTCAAACGATGTGAGGCCTCCGGTCGTGATGAGGTGGGGAACTAGGTCTTTCTCTGTGGTCTCCACAGGGGATTCAGACATCCTTTCGTCTTGGGAGATGCAAGACGAGCCTGCATTCAAGTCACTGCAGGGATATCCGGCCTTATTTCGAGTCAGGGCATCGCGGTGTACATTCCACTCGAGGCCGCAAACTCAGGGTCCCTCTCACATACGTAGAGCTGAGAGAAGCCTCCTCTTGAGGTGCTTGTGGTAAGGTGCTATTCCTCTGGAGTCGAAGCCAGGGACTAACCTCTCATCTCGAGTTGATTTTTGGTCCATGGAGCTCTTTCGTGTTGCTAGAGTGACCTCAGGATCCCTCTAGCCTTGAAACAGTGTTCTTGGGCTTTCTCTGGAGTGCCATCAAGGAAATCAAGGCTCCTTTCCTGTGTGATGTGCAACACGGCATTGCTCTGCACGCAGTGCAGGGGAATCGGGCCTCATCTCGCGGCGAGGGGGAAGTCTCATGGTTTTCCTCGAGTTGCGGCGGGAACCTGAGGTATATTCTCGAGTTACGACGGGGATGGCCCTTCCACACACGTGTTTGTTCAGCGACGTCAGGACTCCTGCCTAGTTGCGAGGGACAACTCGGGATTCTCCTCGAGGCTTGGCAGGGCAATTGGGACGCCTCTCCAGCTGAGGCGGGAGACCAAGGTTCCCTTTCCAAGTGCCACAGGAATCCTGGGACTCCTATCAAGTTTCCCGAGGAGTCAGGCATCGTCTCTTTGGAGGCACTGATCTCCGCGTCCCTCTGGAGTTTTGAAGGATGTGAGGCCTCCGGTCGCGATGAGGTGGGGAACTAGGTCTTTCTCTGTGGTCTCCACAGGGGATTCAGACATCCTTTCATCTTGGGAGATGCAAGAAGAGCCTGCATTCAAGTCACTGCAGGAATATCCGGCCTTATTTCGAGTTTGGGCATCGGGTGTCCATTCCACTTGAGGCCGCAAACTCAGGGTCCCTCTCACATACATAGAGCTGAGAGAAGCCTCCTCTTGAGGTGCTTGTGGTAAGGTGGTATTCCTCTGGAGTCGAAGCCAGGGACTAACCTCTCATCTCGAGTTGATTTTTGGTCCACGGAGCTCTTTCGTGTTGCTACAGTGACCTCAGGATCCCTCTAGCCTTGAAACAGTGTTCTTGGGGATTCTCTGGAGTGCCATCAAGGAAATCAAGGCTCCTTTCCTGTGTGATGTGCAACCAGGCATTGCTCTGCACGCATTGCAGGGGAATCGGGCCTCATCTCGCGGTCAGGCGGAAGTGTTATGGTTTTCCTCGAGTTGCGGCGGGAACCTGGGGTATATTCTCGAGTTACGATGGGGATGGCCCTTCCACACACGTGTTTGTTCAGTGACGTCAGGACTCCTGCCTAGTTGCGAGGGACAAGTCGGGATTCTCCTCGAGGCTTGGCAGGGCAATTGGGACGCCTCTCCAGCTGAGGCGGGAGACCAAGGGTCCCTTTCCACGTGCCACAGGAATCCTTGGACTCCTATCAATTTTCACGAGGAGTCAGGCATCGTCTCCTTTGGAGGCACTGATCTCCGCGTCCCTCTGGAGTTTTCCAAGGATGTGAGGCCTCATGTCACGATGAGGTTCGGAACCAGGTCTTTCTCTGTGGTCTCCACAGGGTATTAAGACATCCTTTCGTCTTTGGAGATGCAAGACGAGCCTGCATTCAAGTCACTGCAGGGATATCCGTCCTTATTTCGAGTCAGGGCATTGCGGTGTCCATTCCACTTGAGGCCGCAAACTCAGGGTCCCTCTCACATACCTAGAGCTGAGAGAAGCCTCCTCTTGTGGTGATTGTGCTAGGTGGTATTCCTCTGGAGTCAAAGGCAGGGACTAACCCCTCTTCTCGAGTTGATTTGGGGTCCACGGAGCTCTTTCGTTTTGCTACAGTGACCTCAGGAACCCTCAAGCCTTGAAACAATGTTCTTGGGCTTTCTCTGGAGTGCCATCAAGGAAATCAAGGCTCCTTTCCTTTGTGATGTTCAACACGGCATTGCTCTGCACGCAGTGCAGGGGAATCGGGCCTCATCTCGCGGCGAGGGGGAAGTCTCATGGTTTTCCTCGAGTTGCAGCGGGAACCTGGTGTATATTCTCGAGTTACGACGGGGATGGCCCTTCCACACACGTGTTTGTTCAGTGACGTCAGTAATCCTGCCTAGTTGCGAGGGACAACTCGGGATTCTCCTCGAGGCTTGACAGGGCAATTGGGACGCCTCTCCAGCTGAGGCGGGAGACCAAGTGTCCCTTTCCACGTGCCACAGGAATCCTGGGACTCCTATCAAGTTTCACGAGGAGTCAGGCATCATCTCCTTTGGAGGCACTGATCTCCGCGTCCCTCTGGAGTTTTCCAGGGATGTGAGGCCTCCGGTCGCGATGAGGTGGGGAACTAGGTCTTTCTCTGTGGTCTCCAGAGGGGATTCAGACATCATTTCGTCTTGCGAGATGCAAGACGAGCCTGCATTCAAGGCACTGCAGGGATATCCGGCTTTATTTCGAGTCAGGGCATCGCGGTGTCCATTCCACTTGAGGCCGCAAACTCTGGGTCCCTCTCACTTACCTAGAGCTGAGGGAAGCCTCCTCTTGAGGTGCTTGTGGTAAGGTGGGATTCCTCTGGAATCGAAGCCAGGGACTAACCTCTCATCTCGAGTTGATTTTTGGTCCACGGAGCTCTTTCGTGTTGCTACAGTGACCTCAGGATCCCTCTAGCCTTGAAACAGTGTTCTTGGGCTTTCTCTGGAGTGCCATCAAGGAAATCAAGGCTACTTTAGTGTGTGTTGTGCAACACGGCATTGATCTGCACGCAGTGCAAGGGAATCGGGCCTTATCTCGCGGCGAGGGGGAAGTCTCATGGTTTTCCTCGAGTTGCGGCGGGAACCTGAGGTATATTCTCGAGTTACGACGGGGATGGCCCTTCCACACACCTGTTTGTTCAGCAACGTCAGGACTCCTGCCTAGTTGTGAGGGACAACTCGGGATTCTCCTCGAGGCTTGGCAGGGCAATTGGGACGCCTCTCCAGCTGAGGCGGGAGACCAAGGGTCCCTTTCCACGTGCCACAGGAATCCTGGGACTCCTATCAAGTTTCACGAGGAGTCAGGCATCGTCTCCTTTGGAGGCACTGATCTCCGCGTCCCTCTGGAGTTTTCAAAGGATGTGAGGCCTCCGGTCGCGATGAGGTGGGGAACTAGGTCTTTCTCTGTGGTCTCCAGAGGGGATTCAGACATCCTTTCGTCTTGGGAGATGCAAGACGAGCCTGCATTCAAGTCACTGCAGGCATATCCGGCCTTATTTCGAGTCAGGGCATCGCGGTGTCCATTCCACTTGAGGCCGCAAACTCAGGGTCCCTCTCACATACCTAGAGCTGAGAGAAGCCTCCTCTGGAGGTGCTTGTGGTAAGGTGCTATTCCTCTGGAGTCGAAGCCAGGGTCTAACCTCTCATCTCGAGTTGATTTTTGGTCCACGGAGCGCTTTCGTGTTGCTACAGTGACCTCAGGATCCCTCTAGCCTTGAAACAGTGTTCTTGGGCTTTCTCTGGAGTGCCATCAAGGAAATCAAGGCTCCTTTCCTGTATGATGTGCAACACGGCATTGCTCTGCACGCAGTGCAGGGGAATCGGGACACATCTGGCGGCGAGGGGGAAGTCTCATGGTTTTTCTCGAGTTGCGGCAGGAACCTGGGGTATATTCTCGAGTTACGACGGGGATGGCCCTTCCACACACGTGTTTGTTCAGCGACGTCAGGACTCCTGCCTAGTTGCGAGGGACAACTCGGGATTCTCCTCGAGGCTTGACAGGGCAATTGGGACGCCTCTCCAGCTGAGGCGGGAGACCAAGGGTCCCTTTCCACGTGCCACAGGAATCCTGGGACTCCTATCAAGTTTCAAGATGAGTCAGGCATCGTCTCCTTTGGAGGCACTGATCTCCGCGTCCCTCTGAAGTTTTCCAAGGATGTGAGGCCTACGGTCGCGATGAGGTGGGGAAATAGGTCTTTCTCTGTGGCCTCCACAGGGGATTCAGACAACCTTTCGTCTTGGGAGATGCAAGACGAGCCTGCATTCAAGTCACTGCAGGGATATCCAGCCTTATTTCGAGTCAGGGCATCGCGGTGTCCATTCCACTTGAGGCCGCAAACTCAGGGTCCCTCTCACATACCTAGAGCTGAGAGAAGCCTCCTCTGGAGGTGCTCGTGGTAAGGTGGTATTCCTCTGGAGTCGAAGCCAGGGACTAACCTCTCATCTCGAGTTGATTTTTGGTCCACGGAGCTCTTTCGTGTTGCTACCGTAACCTCAGGATCCCTCTAGCCTTGAAACAGTGTTCTTGGGCTTTCTCTGGAGTGCCATCAAGGAAATCAAGGCTCCTTTCCTTTGTGATGTGCAACACGGCATTTCTCTGCACGCAGTGCAGGGGAATCGGGCCTCATCTCGCGGCGAGGGGGAAGTCTCACGATTTTTCTCGAGTTGCGCCTGGAAACCTGGGGTATATTCTCGAGTTGCGACTGGGATGGCCTTCCACACACGTATGTGTTCAGCGACGTCAGGACTCCTTCCTAGTTGCGAGGGACAACTCGGGATTCTCCTCGAGGCTTGGCAGGGCAATTGGGACGCCTCTACAGCTGAGGCGGGAGACCAAGGTTCCCTTTCCTCGTGCCACAGGAATCCTGGAACTCCTATCTAGTTTCACGAGTAGTCAGGCATCGTCTCCTTTGGAGGCACTGATCTCCGCTTCCCTCTGGAGTTTTCAAAGGATGTGAGGCCTCCGGTCGCGATGAGGTGGGGAACTAGGTCTTTCTCTGTGGTCTCCAAAGGGGATCAGACATTCTTTCGTCTTGGGAGATGCAAGACGAGCCTGCATTCAAGTCACTGCAGGGATATCAGACCGTATTTCAAGTCAGGGCATCGCGGTGTCCATTCCACTTTAGGCCGCAAACTCAGGGTCCCTCTCACACACCTAGAGTGAGAGAAGCCTCCTCTTGAGGTGCTTGTGGTAAGGTGGTATTCCTCTGGAGTCGAAGCCAGGGACTAACCTCTCAACTCGAGTTGTTTTTTGGTCCCCAGAGCTCTTTCGTGTTGCTACAGTGACCTCAGGATCCCTCTAGCCTTGAAACAGTGTTCTTGGGGTTTCTCTGGAGTGCCATCAAGGAAATCAAGGCTCCTTTCATGTGTGATGTGCAACACGGCATTGCTCTGCACGCAGTGCAGGGGAATCGGGCCTCATCTCGCGGCGAGGGGGAAGTCTCATGGTTTTTCTCGAGTTGCACTGGGAACCTGGGGTATATTCTCGAATTACGACGGGGATGGCCCTTCCACACACCTGTTTCTTCAGCGACGTCAGGACTCCTGCCTAGTTGCGAGGGACAACTCGGGATTCTCCTCGAGGCTTGGCAGGGCAATTGGGACGCCTCTCCAGCTGAGGCGGGAGACCAAGGGTCCCTTTCCACGTGCCACAGGAATCCTGGGACTCCTATCAAGTTTCACGAGGAGTCAGGCATCGTCTCCTTTGAATCCACTGATCTCCGCGTCCCTCTGGAGTTTTCCAAGAATGTGAGGCCTCTGGTCGCGATGAGGTGGGTAACTAGGTCTTTCTCTGTGGTCTCCACAGGGGATTCAGACATCCTTTCATCTTGCGAGATGCAAGACGAGCCTGCCTTCAAGTCATTGCAGGGATATCCGGCCGTATTTCGAGTCTGGGCATCGCGGTGTCCATTCCACTTGAGGCCGCAAACTCAGGGTCCCTCTCACATACCTGGAGCTGAGAGAAGCCTCCTCTTGAGGTGCTTGTGGTAAGGTGGTATTCCTCTGGAGTCGAAGCCAGGGACTAACCTCTCATCTCGAGTTGATTTTTGGTCCACGGAGCTCTTTCGTGTTGCTACCGTGACCTCAGGATCCCTCTAGCCTTGAAACAGTGTTCTTGTGGTTTCTCTGGAGTGCCATCAAGGAAATCAAGGCTCCTTTCCTGTGTGATGTGCAACACGGCATTGCTCTGCACGCAGTGCAGGGGAATCGGGCCTCATCTCGCGGCGAGGGGGAAGTCTCATGGTTTTTCTCGAGGTGCGGCGGGAACCTGGGGTATATTCTCGAGTTGCGACGGGGATGGCCCTTCCACACACGTGTTTGTTCAGCGACGTCAGGACTCCTGCCGAGTTGCGAGGGACAACTCGGGATTCTCCTCGATGCTTGGCAGGGCAATTGGGACGCCTCTCCAGCTGAGGCGGGAGACCAAGGGTCCCTTTCCACGTGCCACAGGAATCCTAGGACTCCTATCAAGTTTCACAAGGATTCAGGCCTCGTCTCTTTTGGAGGCACTGATCTCCGCGTCCCTCTGGAGTTTTCAAAGGATGTGAGGCCTCCGGTCGCTATGAGGTAGAGAACTAGGTCTTTCTCTGTGGTCTCCAAAGGGGATTAAGACATCCTTTCATCTTGGGAGATGCAAGACGAGCCTGCATTCAAGTCACTGCAGGGATATCCGGCCTTATTTCGAGTCAGGGCATCGCGGTGTCCATTCCACTTGAGGCTGCCAACTCAGGGTCCCTCTCACATACGTAGAGCTGAGAGAAGCCTCCTCTTGAGGTGCTTGTGGTAAGGTGGTATTCTTCTGGAGTCGAAGCCAGGGACTAACCTCTCATCTCGAGTTGATTTGTGGTGCACGGAGCTCTTTCGTGTTGCTACAGTGACCTCAGGATCCCTCTAGCCTTGAAACAGTGTTCTTGTGGTTTCTCTGGAGTGCCATCAAGGAAATCAAGGCTCCTTTCATGTGTGATGTGCAACACGGCATTGCTCTGCACGCAGTGCAGGGGAATCGGGCCTCATATCGTGGCGAGGGGGATGTCTCATGGTTTTTCTCGAGTTGCGGTGGGAACCTGGGGTATATTCTCGAGTTACGACGGGGATGGCCCTTCCACACACGTGTTTGTTCAGCGACGTCAGGACTCCTGCCTAGTTGCGAGGGACAACTCGGGATTCTCCTCGATGCTTGGCAGGGCAATTGGGACGCCTCTCCAGCTGAGGCAGGAGACCAACTGTCCCTTTCCACGTGCCACAGGAATCCTGGAACTCCTATCAAGTTTCTCGAGGAGTCAGGCATCGTCTCCTTTGGAGGCACTGATCTCCGCATCCCTCTGGAGTTTTCAAAGGATGTGAGGCCTCCGGTCGCGATGAGGTGGGGAACTAGGTCTTTCTCTGTGGTCTCCACAGGGGATTCAGTCATCCTTTCGTATTGGGAGATGCAAGACGAGCCTGCATTCAAGTCACTGCAGGCATATCCAGCCATATTTCGAGTCAGGGCATCGCGGTGTACATTCCGCTTGAGGCCGCAAACTCAGGGTCCCTCTCACATACCTAGAGCTGAGAGAAGCCTCCTCTTGAGGTGCTTGTGGTAAGGTGGTATTCCTCTGGAGTCGAAGTCAGTGACTAACCTCTCATCTCGAGTTGATTTTTGGTCCACGGAGCTCTTTCGTGTTGCTACAGTCACCTCAGGATCCCTCTGGCCTTTAAACAGTGTTCTTGGGGTTTCTCTGGAGTGCCATCAAGGAAATCAAGGCTCCTTTCCTGTGTGATGTGCAACACGGCATTGCTCTTCACGCAGTGCAGGGGAATCGGGCCTCATCTCGCGGCGAGGGGGAAGTCTCATGGTTTTTCTCGAGTTGCGGCGGGATCCTGGGGTATATTCTCGAGTTACGACGGGCATGGTCGTTCCACACACGTGTTTGTTCAGCGACGTCAGGACTCCTGCCTAGTTGTGAGGGACAACTCAGGATTCTCCTCGAGGCTTGGAAGGGCAATTGGGACGCCTCTGCAGCTGAGGCGGGAGACCAAGGGTCCCGTTCAACGTGCCACAGGAATCCTGGGACTCCTATCAAGTTTCACGAGGAGTCAGGCATCTTCTCCTTTGGAGGCACTGATCTCCGCTTCCCTCTGGAGTTTTCAAAGGATGTGAGGCCTCCGGTCGCGATGAGGTGGGGAACTAGGTCTTTCTCTGTGGTCTCCAAAGGGGATCAGACATTCTTTCGTCTTGGGAGATGCAAGACGAGCCTGCATTCAAGTCACTGCAGGGATATCAGACCGTATTTCAAGTCAGGGCATCGCGGTGTCCATTCCACTTTAGGCCGCAAACTCAGGGTCCCTCTCACATACCTAGAGCTGAGAGAAGCCTCCTCTTGAAGTGCTTGTGGTAAGGTGGTATTCCTCTGGGGTCGAAGCCAGGGACTAACCTCTCATCTCGAGTTGATTTTTGGTCCCCGGAGCTCTTTCGTGTTGCTACAGTGACCTCAGGATCCCTCTAGCCTTGAAACAGTGTTCTTGGGGTTTCTCTGGAGTGCCATCAAGGAAATCAAGGCTCCTTTCCTGTGTGATGTGCAACACGGCATTGCTCTGCACGCAGTGCACGGGAATCGGGCCTCATATCGTGGCGAGGGGGAAGTCTCATGATTTTTCTCGAGCTGCGGCGGGAACCTGGGGTATATTCTCGAGTTACGACGGGGATGGCCCTTCCACACACGTGTTTGTTCAGCGACGTCAGCACTCCTGCCTAGTTGCGAGGGACAACTCGGGATTCTCCTCGACGCTTGGCAGGGCAATTGGGACGCCTCTCCAGCTGAGGCGGGAGACCAAGGGTCCCTTTCCACGTGCCACAGGAATCCTGGGACTCCTATCAAGTTTCACGAGGAGTCAGGCATCGTCTCCTTTGGAGGCACTGATCTCCGCGTCCCTCTGGAGTTTTCAAAGGATGTGAGGCCTCCGGTCGCGATGAGGTGGGGAACTAGGTCTTTCTCTGTGGTCTCCACAGGGGATTCAGACATCCTTTCGTCTTGGGAGATGCAAGACGAGCCTGCATTCAAGTCACTGCAGGCATATCCGGCCTTATTTCAAGTCAGGGCATCGCGGTGTCCATTCCACTTGAGGCCGCAAACTCAGGGTCCCTATCACATACCTAGAGCTGAGAGAAGCCTCCTCTGGAGGTGCTCGTGGTAAGGTGGTATTCCTGTGGAGTCGAAGCCAGGGACTAACCTCTCATCTCGAGTTGATTCTTGGTCCACGGAGCTCTTTCGTGTTGCTACCGTAACCTCAGGATCCCTCTAGCCTTGAAACAGTGTTCTTGGGCTTTCTCTGGAGTGCCATCAAGGAAATCAAGGCTCCTTTCCTGTGTGATGTGCAACACGGCATTTCTCTGCACGCAGTGCAGGGGAATCGGGCCTCATCTCGCGGCGAGGGGGAAGTCTCATGGTTTTTCTCGAGTTGCGGCTCGAACCTGGGGTATATTCTCGAGTTGCGACGGGGATGGCCCTTCCACACACGTATGTGTTCAGCGACATCAGGACTCCTTCCTAGTTGCGAGGGACTCCTCGGGATTCTCCTCGAGGCTTGGCAGGGCAATTGGGACGCCTCTCCACCTGAGGCGGGAGACCAAGGTTCCCTTTCCACGTGCCACAGGAATCCTGGGACTCCTATCTAGTTTCACGAGTAGTCAGGCATCCTCTCCTTTGGAGGCACTGATCTCCGCTTCCCTCTGGAGTTTTCAAAGGATGTGAGGCCTCCGGTCGCGATGAGGTGGGGAACTAGGTCTTTCTCTGTGGTCTCCAAAGGGGATCAGACATTCTTTCGTCTTGGGAGATGCAAGACGAGCCTGCATTCAAGTCACTGCAGGGATATCAGACCGTATTTCAAGTCAGGGCATCGCGGTATCCTTTCCACTTGAGGCCGCAAACTCAGGGTCCCTCTCACACACCTGGAGCTGAGAGAAGCCTCCTCTTGAGGTGCTTGTGGTAAGGTGGTATTCCTCTGGAGTCGAAGCCAGGGACTAACCTCTCATCTCGAGTTGATTTTTGGTCCCCAGAGCTCTTTCGTGTTGCTACAGTGACCTCAGGATCAATCTAGCCTTGAAACAGTGTTCTTGGGGTTTCTCTGGAGTGCCATCAAGGAAATCAAGGATCCTTTCCTGTGTGATGTGCAGCACGGCATTGCTCTGCACGAAGTGCAGGGGAATCGAGCCTCATATCGTGGCGAGGGGGAAGTCTCATGGTTTTTTCTCGAGCTGCGGCGGGAACCTGGGGTATATTCTCGAGTTACGACGGGGATGGCCCTTCCACACACGTGTTTGTTCGGCGACGTCAGGACTCCTGCCTAGTTGCGAGGGACAACTCAGGATTCTCCTCGAGGCTTGGAAGGGCAATTGGGACGCCTCTCCAGCTGAGGCGGGAAACCAAGTGTCCCTTTCCACGTGCCACAGTAATCCTGGGACTCCTATCAAGTTTCTCGAGGAGTCAGGTATTGTCTCCTTTGGAGGCACTGATCTCCGCGTCCCTCTGGAGTTTTCAAAGGATGTGAGTCCTCCGGTCGCGATGAGGTGGGAAACTAGGTCTTTCTTTGTGGTCTCCACAGGGGATACAGACATTCTTTCGTCTTAGGAGATGCAAGACGAGCCTGCATTCAAGTCACTGCAGGGATATTCGGCCTTATTTCGAGTCAGGGCATCGCGGTGTCCATTCCACTTGAGGCCGCAAACTCAGGGTCCCTCTCACATACCTAGAGCTGAGAGAAGCCTCCTCTTGAGATGCTTGTGGTAGACTGGTATTCCTCTGGAGTCGAACCCAGGGACTAACCTCTCATCTCGAGTTGATTTTTGGTCCACGGAGCTCTTTCATGTTTCTACAGTGACCTCAGGATCCCTCTAGCCTTGAACCAGTGCTCTTGGGGTTTCTCTGGAGTGCCATCAAGGAAATCAAGGCTCCTTTCCTGTGTGATTTGCAACACGGCATTGCTCTGCACGCAGTGCAGGGGAATCAGGCCTCATCTGGAGGCGAGGGGGAAGTCTCATGGTTTTTCTCGAGTTGCGTCGGGAACCTGGGATATATTCTCCAGTTGCGACGGGGATGGCCCTTCCACACACGTGTTTGTTCAGCAACGTCAGGACTCCTGCCTAGTTGCGAGGGACAACTCGGGATTCTCCTCGAGAATTGGCAGGGCAATTGGGACGCCTCTCCAGCTGAGGCGGAGAGCAAGGGTCCCTTTCCTCGTGCCACAGGAATCCTGGGACTCCTATCTAATTTCACGAGGATTCAGGCGTCGTCTCCTTTGGGGTCACTGATCTCTGCGTCCCTCTGGAGTTTTCAAAGGATGTGAGGCCTCCGGTCGCGATGAGATGGAGAACTAGGTCTTTCTCTGTGGTCTCCACAGGGGATTCAGACATCCTTTCGTCTTGGGAGATGCAAGACGAGACTGCATTCAAGTCACTGCAGGGATATCCGGCCTTGTTTCGAGTCAGGGCATCACGGTGTCCATTCCACTAGAGGCCGCAAACTCAGGGTCCCTCTCACATACCTAGAGCTGAGAGAAGCCTCCTCTTGAGGTGCTTGTGGTAAGGTGGTATTCCTCTGGAGTCGAAGCCAGGCACTAACCTCTCATCTCGAGTTGATTTGTGGTCCACGGAGCTCTTTCGTGTTGCTACAGTGACCTCAGGATCCCTCTAGCCTTGAAACAGTGTTCTTGGGCTTTCTCTGGAGTGCCATCAAGTAAATCAAGGCTCCTTTCATGTGTGATGTGGAACACGGCATTGCTCTTCACGCAGTGCAGGGGAATCGGGCCTCATCTCGCGGCGAGGGGGAAGTCTCATGGTTTTTCTCGAGTTGCGGCGGGAACCTGGGGTATATTCTCGAGTTGCGACGGGGATGGTCCTTCCACACGTGTTTGTTCAGCGACGTCAGGACTCCTGCCTAGTTGCGAGGGACAACTCGGGATTCTCCTCGACGCTTGGCAGGGCAATTGGGACGCCTCTCCAGCTGGGGCAGGAGACCAAGGGTCCCTTTCCACGTGCCACAGGAATCCTGGGACTCCTATCAAGTTTCACGAGGGGTCAGGCATCGTCTCCTTTGGAGGCACTGATCTCCGCATCCCTCTGGAGTTTTCAAAGAATGTGAGGCCTCCGGTCGCGATGAGGTGGGGAACTAGGTCTTTCTCTGTGGTCTCCACAGGGGATTCAGTCATCCTTTCGTATTGGGAGATGCAAGACGAGCCTGCATTCAAGTCACTGCAGGCATATCCAGCCATATTTCGAGTCAGGGCATCGCGGTGTACATTCCGCTTGAGGCCGCAAACTCAGGGTCCCTCTCACATACCTAGAGCTGAGAGAAGCCTCCTCTTGAGGTGCTTGTGGTAAGGTGGTATTCCTCTGGAGTCGAAGTCAGTGACTAACCTCTCATCTCGAGTTGATTTTTGGTCCACGGAGCTCTTTCGTGTTGCTACAGTCACCTCAGGATCCCTCTGGCCTTGAAACAGTGTTCTTGGGGTTTCTCTGGAGTGCCATCAAGGAAATCAAGGCTCCTTTCCTGTGTGATGTGCAACACGGCATTGCTCTTCACGCAGTGCAGGGGAATCGGGCCTCATCTCGCGGCGAGGGGGAAGTCTCATGGTTTTTCTCGAGTTGCGGCGGGAACCTGGGGTATATTCTCGAGTTACGACGGGCATGGTCCTTCCACACACGTGTTTGTTCAGCGATGTCAGGACTCCTGCCTAGTTGCGAGGGACAACTCAGGATTCTCCTCGAGGCTTGGCAGGGCAATTGGGACGCCTCTGCAGCTGAGGCGGGAGACCAAGGGTCCCGTTCAACGTGCCACAGTAATCCTGGGACTCCTATCAAGTTTCACGAGGAGTCAGGCATCGTCTCCTTTGGAGGCACTGATCTCCGCTTCCCTCTGGAGTTTTCAAAGGATGTGAGGCCTCCGGTCGCGATGAGGTGGGGAACTAGGTCTTTCTCTGTGGTCTCCAAAGGGGATCAGACATTCTTTCGTCTTGGGAGATGCAAGACAAGCCTGCATTCAAGTCACTGCAGGCATATCCGGCCTTATTTCGAGTCAGGGCATCGCGGTGTCCATTCCACTTGAGGCCGCAAACTCAGGGTCCCTCTCACATACCTAGAGCTGAGAGAAGCCTCCTCTTGAGGTGCTTGTGGTAAGGTGGTATTCTTCTGGAGTCGAAGCCAGGGACTAACCTCTCATCTCGAGTTGATTTGTGGTGCACGGAGCTCTTTCGTGTTCCTACAGTGACCTCAGGATCCCTCTAGCCTTGAAACAGTGTTCTTGGGGTTTCTCTGGAGTGCCATCAAGGAAATCAAGGCTCCTTTCATGTGTGATGTGAAACACGGAGTTGCTCTGCACGCAGTGCAGGGGAATCGAGCCTCATCTCTCGGCGAGGGGGAAGTCTCATGGTTTTTCTCGAGTTGCGGCGGGAACCTGGGGTATATTCTCGAGTTACGATGGGGATGGCCCTTCCAGCCACGTATTTGTTCAGCGACGTCAGGACTCCTGCCTAGTTGCGAGGGACAACTCGGGATTCTCCTCGAGGCTTGGCAGGGCAGTTGGGACGCCTCTCCAGCTGAGGCGGGAGACCAAGGGTTCCTTTCCACTTGCCACAGGAATCCTGGGACTCCTATCAAGTTTCACGAGGAGTCAGGCATCGTCTCCTTTGGAGGCACTGATCTCCGCGTACCTCTGGAGTTTTCAAAAGATGTGAGGCCTCAGGTCGCGATGAGGTGGTCAACTAGGTCTTTCTCTGTGGTGTCCACAGGGGATTCAGACATGCTTTCGTCTTGGGAGATGCAAGACGAGCCTGCATTCAAGTCACTGCAGGGATATCCGGCCTTATTTCACGTCAGGGCATCGCGGTGTCCATTCCACTTGAGGCCGCAAACTCAGGGTCCCTCTCACATACCTAGAGCTGAGAGAAGCCTCCTCTTGAGGTGCTTGTGGTAAGGTGGTATTCCTCTGGAGTCGAAGCCAGGGACTAACCTCTCATCTCGAGTTGATTTTTCGTCCACGGAGCTCTTTCGTGTTGCTACAGTGACCTCAGGATCCCTCTAGCCTTGAAACAGTGTTCTTGGGGTTTCTCTGGAGTGCCATCAAGGAAATCAAGGCTCCTTTCATGTGTGATGTGCAAGACGGAATTGCTCTGCACGCAGTGCAGGGGAATCGAGCCTCATCTCTCGGCGAGGGGGAAGTCTCATGGTTTTTCTCGAGTTGCGGCGGGAACCTGGGGTATATTCTCGAGTTACGACGGGGATGGCCCTTCCACCCACGTGTTTGTTCAGCGACGTCAGGACTCCTGCCTAGTTGCGAGGGACAACGTGGGATTCTCCTCGAGGCTTGGCAGGGCAATTGGGACGCCTCTCCAGCTGAGGCGTGAGACCAAGGGTCCCTTTCCACGTGCCACAGGAATCCTGGGACTCCTATCAAGTTTCACGAGGAGTCAGGCATCGTCTCCTTTGGAGGCACTGATCTCCGCGTACCTCTGGAGTTTTCAAAGGATGAGAGGCCTCCGGTCGCGATAATGTGGGGAACTAGGTCTTTCTCTGTGGTCTCCACAGGGGATTCAGACATCCTTCCGTCTTGGGAGATGCAAGACGAGCCTGCATTCAATTCACTGCAGGGATACCAGCCTATTTCGCGTCAGGGCATCGCAGTGTCCATTCCACTTGAGGCCGCAAACTCAGGGTCCCTCTCACATACCTAGAGCTGAGAGAAGCCTCCTCTTGAGGTGTTTGTGGTAAGGTGATGTTCCTCTGGAGTTGAAGCCAGGGACTAACCTCTCATCTCGCGTTGATTTGTGGTCCACGGAGCTCTTTCGTGTTGCTACAGTGACCTCAGGATCCCTCTAGCCTTGAAACACTGTTCTTGGGCTTTCTCTGGAGTGCCACCAAGGAAATCAAGGCTCCTTTCATGTGTGATGTGCAACACGGAATTGCTCTGCACGCAGTGCAGGGGAATCTGTCCTCATCTCGCGGCGAGGGGGAAGTCTCATGGTTTTTCTCGAGTTGCGGCGGGAACCTGGGCTATATTCTCGAGTTACGACTGGGATGGCCCTTCCACACACGTGTTTCTTCAGCGACGTCAGGACTCCTGCCTAGTTGCGAGGGACACCTCGGGATTCTCCTCGAGGCTTGGCAGGGTAATTGGGACGCCTCTCCAGCTGAGGCGGGAGACCAAGGGTCCCTTTCCATGTGCCACAGGAATCCTGAGACTCCTATCAAGTTTCACGAGGAGTCAGGCAACGTCTTCTTTGGAGGCACTGATCTCCGTGTACCTCTGAAGTTTTCAAAGGATGTGAGGCCTCCGGTCGCGATGAGGTGGGGAACTAGGTCTTTCTCTGTGGTCTCCACAGGGGATTCAGACATCCTTTCATCTTGGGAGATGCAAGAGGAGCCTGCATTCAAGTCACTGCAGGGATATCCGGCCTTATTTCTAGTCAGGGCATCGCGGTGTCCTTTCCACATGAGGCCGCAAACTCAGGGTCCCTCTCACATACCTAGAGCTGAGAGAAGCCTCCTCTTGAGGTGCTTGTGGTAAGGTGGTATTCCTCTGGAGTCGAAGCCAGGGACTAACCTCTCATCTCGAGTTGATTTTTGGTCCACGGAGCTCTTTCGTGTTGCTACAGTGACCTCAGGATCCCTCTAGCCTTGAAACAGTGTTCTTGGGTTTTCTCTGGAGTGCCATCAAGGAAATCAAGGCTCCTTTCATGTGTGATGTGCAACACGGAGTTGCTCTGCACGCAGTGCAACGGAATCAGGCCTCATCTCGCGGCAAGGGGGAAGTCTCAAGGTTTTTCTCGAGTTGCGGTGGGAACCTGGGCTATATTCTCGAGTTACGACGGGGATGGCCCTTCCACACACGTGTTTGTTCAGCGACGTCAGGACTCCTGCCTAGTTGTGAGGAACAACTCGGGATTTTCCTCGAGGCTTGGCAGGGCAATTGGGACGCCTCTCCAGCTGAGGCGGGAGACCAAGGGTCCCTATCCACGTGCTACAGGAATCCTGGAACTCCTATCAAGTTTCACGAGGAGTCAGGCATCGTCTCGTTTGGAGGCATTGATCTCCGCGTACCTCTGGAGTTTTCAAAGGATGTGAGGCCTCCGGTCGCCATGAGGTGGAGAACTAGGTCTTTCTCTGTGGTCTCCACAGGGGATTCAGACATCCTTTCATCTTGGGAGATGCAAGACGAGCCTGCATTCAAGTCACTGCAGGGATATCCGGCCTTATTTCACGTCAGGGCATCACGGTGTCCATTCCACTTGAGGCCGCAAACTCAGGGTCCCTCTCACATACCTAGAGCTGAGAGAAGCCTCCTCTTGAGGTGCTTGTGGTAAGGTGGTATTCCTCTGGAGTCGAAGCCAGGGACTAACCTCTCATCTCGAGTTGATTTTTGGTCCACGGAGCTCTTTCGTGTTGCTACAGTGACCTCAGGATCCCTCTAGCCTTGAAACAGTGTTCTTGGGGTTTCTCTGGAGTGCCATCAAGGAAATCAAGGCTGCTTTCATGTGTGATGTGCAACACGGATTTGCTCTGCATGCAGTTCAGGGGAATTGGGTCTCATCTCACGGCGAGGGGGAAGTCTCATGGTTTTTCTCGAGTTGCGGCGGGAACCTGGGGTATATTCTCGAGTTACAACGGGGATGGCCCTTCCAGCCACGTGTTTGTTCAGCGACGTCAGGACTCTTGTCTAGTTGCGAGGGACAACTCAGGATTCTCCTCGAGGCTTGGCAGGGCAATTGGGACGCCTCTCCAGCTGAGGCGGGAGACCAAGGGTCCCTTTCCACGTGCCACAGGAATCCTGGAACTCCTATCAAGTTTCACGAGGAGTCAGGCATCGTCTCCTTTGGAGGCACTGATCTCCGCGTACCTCTGAAGTTTTCAAAGAATGTGAGGCCTCCGGTCGCGATGAGGTGGGGAACTAGGTCTTTCTCTGTGGTCTCCACATGGGATTCAGACATCCTTTCGTCTTGGGAGATGCAAGACGAGCCTGCATTCAAGTCACTGCAGGGATATCCGGCCTTATTTCGAGTCAGGGCATCGCTGTGTCCATTCCACTTGAGGCCGCAAACTCAGGGTCCCTCTCGCATACCTAGAGCTGAGAGAAGCCTCCTCTTGAGGTGCTTGTGGTAAGGTGGTATTCCTCTGAAGTCGAAACCAGGGACTAACCTCTCATCTCGAGTTGATTTTTGGTCCACGGAGCTCTTTCGTGTTGCTACAGTGACCTCAGGATCCCTCTAGCCTTGAAACAGTGTTCTTGGGTTTTCTCTGGAGTGCCATCAAGGAAATCAAGGCTCCCTTCATGTGTGATGTGCAACACGGAATTGCTCTGCACGCAGTGTAGGGGAATCGGGCCTCATCTCTCGGCGAGGGGGAAGTCTCATGGTTTTTCTCGAGTTGCGGCGGGAACCTGGGGTATATTCTCGAGTTACGATGGGGATGGCCCTTCCAGCCACGTATTTGTTCAGCGACGTCAGGACTCCTGCCTAGTTGCGAGGGACAACTCGGGATTCTCCTCGAGGCTTGGCAGGGAAGTTGGGACGCCTCTCCAGCTGAGGCGGGAGACCAAGGGTTCCTTTCCACGTGCCACAGGAATCCTGGGACTCCTATCAAGTTTCACGATGAGTCAGGCATCGTCTCCTTTGGAGGCACTGATCTCCGCGTACCTCTGGAGTTTTCAAAAGATGTGAGGCCTCAGGTCGCGATGAGGTGGTCAACTAGGTCTTTCTCTGTGGTGTCCACAGGGGATTCAGACATGCTTTCGTCTTGGGAGATGCAAGACGAGCCTGCATTCAAGTCACTGCAGGCATATCCGGCCTTATTTCACGTCAGGGCATCGCGGTGTCCATTCCACTTGAGGCCGCAAACTCAGGGTCCCTCTCACATACCTAGAGCTGAGAGAAGCCTCCTCTTGAGCTGCTTGTGGTAAGGTGGTATTCCTCTGGAGTCGAAGCCAGGGACTAACCTCTCATCTCGAGTTGATTTTTGGTCCATGGAGCTCTTTCGTGTTGCTGCAGTGACCTCAGGATCCCTCTAGCCTTGAAACAGTGTTCTTGGGGTTTCTCTGGAGTGCCATCAAGGAAATCAAGGCTCCTTTCATGTGTGATGTGCAACACGGAGTTGCTCTGCATGCAGTGCAGGGGAATCGGGCCTCATCTCGCGGCGAGGGGGAAGTCTCATGGTTTTTCTGGAGTTGCGGCGGGAACCTGGGGTATATTGTCGAGTTACCACGGGGATGGCCCTTCCACCCACGTGTTTGTTCAGCGACGTCAGGACTCCTGCTTAGTTGCGAGGGACAACTCGGGATTCTCCTCGAGGCTTGGCAGGGCAATTGGGACGCCTCTCCAGCTGAGGCGGGAGACCAAGGGTCCCTTTCCACGTGCCACAGGAATCCTGGAACTCCTATCAAGTTTCACGAGGAGTGAGGCATCCTCTCCTTTGGAGGCACTGATCTCCGCGTACCTCTGAAGTTTTCAAAGAATGTGAGGCCTCCGGTCGCGATGAGGTGGGGAACTAGGTCTTTCTCTGTGGTCTCCACATGGGATTCAGACATCCTTTCGTCTTGGGAGATGCAAGACGAGCCTGCATTCAAGTCACTGCAGGGATATCCGGCATTATTTCGAGTCAGGGCATCGTGGTGTCCATTCCACTTGAGGCCGCAAACTCAGGGTCCCTCTCACATACCTAGAGCTGAGAGAAGCCTCCTCTTGAGGTGCTTGTGGTAAGGTGATGTTCCTCTGGAGTCGAAGCCATGGACTAACCTCTCATCTCGAGTTGATTTGTGGTCCACGGAGCTCTTTCGTGTTGCTACAGTGACCTCAGGATCCCTCTAGCCTTGAAACACTGTTCTTGGGCTTTCTCTGGAGTGCCATCAAGGAAATCAAGGCTCCTTTCATGTGTGATGTGCAACACGGTATTGCCTTGCACGCAGTGCAGGGGAATCAGGACTCATCTTGCGGCGAGGGGGATGTCTCATGGTTTTGCTCGAGTTGCGGCGGGAACCTGGGGTATATTCTCCAGTTACAACGGGGATGGCCTTTCCACCCACGTGTTTGTTCAGCGACGACAGGACTCCTGCCTAGTTGCGAGGGACAACTCGGGATTCTCCTCGAGGCTTGGCAGGGCAATTGGGACGACTCTTCAGCTGAGGCAGGAGACCAAGGGTCCTTTTCCACGTGCCACAGAAATCCTGGGACTCCTATCAAGTTTCTTGAGGAGTCAGGCATCGTCTCCTTTGGAGGCACTTATCTCCGGGTACCTCTGGAGTTTTCAAAGGATGTGAGGCCTCCGGTCGCGATGAGGTGGGGAACTAGGTCTTTCTCTGTGGTCTCCACAGGGGATTCAGACATCCTTTCGTCTTGGGAGATGCAAGACGAGCCTGCATTCAAGTCACTGCAGGGATATCCGGCCTTATTTCGAGTCAGGGCATCGCGGTGTTCATTCCACTTGAGGCCGCAAACTCAGGGTCCCTCTCACATACCTAGAGCTGAGAGAAGCCTCCTCTTGAGGTGCTTGTGGTAAGATGGTGGTCCTCTCGAGTCGAAGCCAGGGACTAACCTCTCATCTCGAGTAGATTCCTGGTCCACGGAGCTCTTTCTTGTTGCTACAGTGACCTCAGGATCCCTCTAGCCTTGAAACAGTGTTCTTGGGGTTTCTCTGGAGTGCCATCAAGGAAATCAAGGCTCCTTTCATGTGTGATGTGCAACACGGTATTGCACTGCACGCAGTGCAGGGGAATCGGGCCTCATCTTGCGGCGAGGGGGATGTCTCATGGTTTTTCTCGAGTTGTGGCGGGAACCTGGGGTATATTCTCCAGTTACACCGGGAATGGCCTTTCCACACACGTGTTTCTTCAGCGGCGTCAGGACTCCTGCCTAGTTGCGAGGGACAACTCGGGATTCTCCTCGAGGCTTGGCAGGGCAATTGGGACGCCTCTTCAGCTGAGGCAGGAGACCAAGGGTCCTTTTCCACGTGCCACAGGAATCCTGGGACTCCTATCAAGTTTCATGAGGAGTCAGGCATCGTCTCCTTTGGAGGCATTGATCTCCGCGTACCTCTGGAGTTTTCAAAGGATGTGAGGCCTCCGGTCGCGATGAGGTGGGGAACTAGGTCTTTCTCTGTGGTCTCCACAGGGGATTCAGACATCCTTTCGTCTTGGGAGATGCAAGTCGAGCCTGTATTCAAGTCACTGCAGGGATATCCGGCCTTATTTCGAGTCAGGGCATCGCAGAGTCCATTCCACTTTAGGCCACAAACTCAGGGTCCCTCTCACATACCTAGAGCTGAGAGAAGCCTCCTCTTGAGGTGCTTGTGGTAAGGTGGTATTCCTCTGGAGTCGAAGCCAGGGACTAACCTCTCATCTCGAGTTGATTTTTGGTCCACGGAGCTCTTTCGTGTTGCTACAGTGACCTCAGGATCCCGCTAGCCTTGAAACAGAGTTCTTGGGGTTTCTCTGGAGTGCCATCAAGGAAATCAAGGTTCCTTTCATGTGTGATGTGCAACACGGAATTGCTCTGCAAGCAGTGAAGGGGAATCAGGCCTCATCTCGCGGCGAGGGGGAAGTCTCATGGTTTTTCGCGAGTTGCGGCGGGAACCTGGGGTATATTCTCGAGTTACGCCGGGGATGGCCCTTCCACACACGTGTTTGTTCAGCGACGTCAGGACTCCTGCCTAGTTGCGAGGGACAACTCGGGATTCTCCTCGAGGCTTGGCAGGGCAATTGGGACGCATCTCCAGCTGAGGCGGGAGACCAAGGGTCCCTTTCCACGTGCCACAGGAATCCTAGGACTCCTATCAAGTTTCACGAGGAGTCAGGCATCATCTCCTTTGGAGGCACTGATCTCCGCGTACCTCTGGAGTTTTCAAAGGATGTGAGGCCTCCGGTCGCGATGAGGTGGGGAACTAGGTCTTTCTCTGTGGTCTCCACAGGGGATTCAGACATCCTTTCGTCTTGGGAGATGCAAGACGAGCCTGCATTCAAGTCACTGCAGGGATATCCGGCCTTATTTCGAGTCAGGGCATCGCGGTGTCCATTCCACTTGAGGCCGCAAACTCAGGGTCCCTCTCACATAGCTAGAGCAGAGAGAAGCCTCTTCTTGACGTGCTTGTGGTAAGGTGGTATTCCTCTGGAGTCGAAGCCTGTGACTAACCTCTCATCTCGAGTTGATTTTTGGTCCCCGGAGCTCTTTCGTGTTGCTACAGTGACCTCAGGATCCCTCTAGCCTTGAAACAGTGTTCTTGGGGTTTCTCTGGAGTGCCCTCAAGGAAATCAAGGCTCCTTTCATGTGTGATGTGCAACACGGAATTGCTCTGCATGCAGTGCAGGGAAATCGGGCCTCATCTCGCGGCCAGGGGGAAGTCTCATGGTTTTTCTCGAGTTGCGGCGGGAACCTGGGGTATATTCTCGAGTTACGACGGGGATGGCCCTTCCACCCACGTGTTTGTTCAGCGACGGCAGGACTCCTGCCTAGTTGCGAGGGAAAACTCGGGATTCTCCTCGAGTCCTGGCAGGGCAATAGGGACGCCTCTCCAGCTGAGGCGGGAGACCAAGTGTTCCTTTCCACATGCCACAGGAATCCTGGGACTCCTATCAAGTTTGACGAGGAGTCAGGCATTGGCTCCTTTGGAGGCACTGATCTCCGCGTACCTCTGGAGTTTTCAAAGTATGTGAGGCCTCCGGTCGTGATGAGGTGGGGAACTATGTCTTTCTCTGTGGTCTCCACAGGGGATTCAGACATCCTTTCGTCTTGGGAGATGCAAGACGAGCCTGCATTCAAGTCACTGCAGGGATATCCGGCCTTATTTCGCGTCAGGGCATCGCAGTGTCCATTCCACTTGAGGCCGCAAACTCAGGGTCCCTCTCACATACCTAGAGCTGAGAGAAGCCTCCTCTTGAGGTGCTTGTGGTAAGGTGGTATTCCTCTGGAGTCGAAGCCAGGGACTAACCTCTCATCTCGAGGTGATTCTTGGTCCACGGAGCTCTTTCGTGTTGCTACAGTGACCTCAGGATCCCTCTAGCCTTGAAACAGTGTTCTTGGGGTTTCTCTGGAGTGCCATCAAGGAAATCAAGGCTCCTTTCATGTGTGATGTGCAGCACGGAATTGCTCTGCACGCAGTGCAGGGGATTCGGGCCTCATCTCGCGGCGAGGGGGAAGTCTCATGGTTTTTCTCGAGTTGCGGCGGGAACCTGGGGTATATTCTCGAGTTACGACGGGGATGGCCCTTGCACCCACGTGTTTGTTCAGCGACGGCAGGACTCCTGCCTAGTTGCGAGGGACAACTCGGGATTCTCCCCGAGGCTTGGCAGGGCAATTGGACGCCTCTCCAGCTGAAGCGGGAGACCAAGGGTCCCTTTCCACGTGCCACAGGAATCCTGGGACTCCTATCAAGTTTCACGAGGAGTCAGGCATCGTCTCCTTTGGAGGCACTGATCTCCGCGTACCTCTGGAATTTTCAAAGGATGTGAGGCCTCCGGTTGCCATGAGGTGGGGAACTAGGTCTTTCTCTGTGGTCTCCACAGAGGATTCAGACATCTTTTCGTCTTGGGAGATGCAACAAGAGCCTGCATTCAAGTCACTGCAGGGATATCCGGCCTTATTTCGAGTCAGGGCATCGCAGTGTCCATTCCAATTGAGGCCGCAAACTCAGGGTCCCTCTCACATACCTAGAGCTGAGAGAAGCCTACTCTTGAGGTGCTTGTGGTAAGGTGGTATGCCTCTGGAGTCGAAGCCAGGGACTAACCACTCATCTCGAGTTGATTTTTGGTCCACGGAGCTCTTTCGTGTGGCTACAGTGACCTCAGGATCCCTCTAGCCTTGAAACAGGGTTCTTGGGGTTTCTCTGGAGTGCCATCAAGGAAATCAAGGCTCTTTTCATGTGTGATGTGCAACACGGAATTGCTCTGCACGCAGTGCAGGGGAATCGGACCTCATCTCGCGGCGAGGGGGAAGTCTCATGGTTTTTCTCGAGTTGCGGCGGGAACCTGGGGTATATTCTCGAGTTACGACGGGGATGGCCCTTCCACACACGTGTTTGTTCAGCGACGTCAGGACTCTTGCCTAGTTGCGAGGGACAACTCGGGATTCTCCTCTAGGCTTGGCAGGGCAATTGGGACGCCTCTCCAGCTGAGGCGGGAGACCATGGGTCCCTTTGCACGTGCCACAGGAATCCTGGGACTCCTATCAAGTTTCATGAGGAGTCAGGCATCGTCTCCTTTGGAGGCACTGATCTCCGCGTACCTCTGGAGTTTTCAAAGGATGTGAGGCCTCCGGTCGCGATGAGGTGGGGAACTAGGTCTTTCTCTGTGGTCTGCACAGGGGATTCAGACATTCTTTCGTCTTGGGAGATGCAAGACGAGCCTGCATTCAAGTCACTGCAGGGATATCCGGCCATATTTCACGTCAGGGCATCGCAGTGTCCATTCCACTTGAGGCCGCAAACTCAGGGTCCCTCTCACATACCTAGAGCTGAGAGAAGCCTCCTCTTGAGGTGCTTGTGGTAAGGTGGTATTCCTCTGGAGTCGAAGCCAGGGACTAACCTCTCATCTCGAGTTGATTTTTGGTCCATGGAGCTCTTTCGTGTTGCTACAGTAACCTCAGGATCCCTCTAGCCTTGAAACTGTGTTCTTGGGGTTTCTCTGGAGTGCCATCGAGGAAATCAAGGCTCCTTTCATGTGTGATGTGCAACACGGAATTGCTCTGCACGCAGTGTAGGGGAATCGGGCCTCATCTCGCGGCGAGGGGGAAATCTCATGGTTTTTCTCGAGTTGCGGCGGGAACCTGGGCTATATTATCGAGTTACGAAGGGGATGGCCCTTCCACCCACGTGTTTGTTCAGTGACGTAAGGACTCCTGCCTAGTTGCGAGGGACAACTCGGGATTCTCCTCGAGGCTTGGCAGGGCAATTGGGACGCCTCTCCAGCTGAGGCGGGAGACCAAGGGTCCCTTTCCACGTGCCACAGGAATCCTGGGACTCCTATCAAGTTTCACGAGGAGTCAGGCATCGTCTCCTTTGGAGGCACTGATCTCCGCGTACCTCTGGAGTTTTCAAAGGATGTGAGGCTCCGGTCGCCATGAGGTGGGGAACTAGGTCTTTCTCTGTGGTCTCCACAGAGGATTCAGACATCCTTTCGTCTTGGGAGATGCAAGACGAGCCTGCATTCAAGTCACTGCAGGGATATCCGGCCTTATTTCGAGTCAGGGCATCGCAGTGTTCATTCCACTTGAGGCCACAAACTCAGGGTCCCTCTCACATAGCTAGAGCTGACAGAAGCCTCCTCTTGAGGTGCTTGTGGTAAGGCGGTGGTCCTCTGGAGTCGAAGCCAGGGACTAACCTCTCATCTCGAGTAGATTCTTGGTCCTCGGAGCTCTTTCGTGTTGCTACAGTGACCTCAGGATCCCTCTAGCCTTGAAACAGTGTTCTTGGGGTTTCTCTGGAGTGCCATCAAGGAAATCAAGGCTCCTTTCATGTGTGATGTGCAACACGGTATTGCACTGCACGCAGTGCAGGGGAATCGGGCCTCATCTTGCGGCGAGGGGGAAGTCTCATGGTTTTTCTCGACTTTGGGCGGGAACCTGGGGTATATTCTCCAGTTACAACGGGGATGGCCTTTCCACCCACGTGTTTGTTCAGCGACGTCAGGACTCCTGCCTAGTTGCGAGGGACAACTCGGGATTCTCCTCGAGGCTTGGCAGGGCAATTGGGACGCCTCTTCAGCTGAGGCAGGAGACCAAGGGTCCTTTTCCACGTGCCACAGGAATCCTGGGACTCCTATCTAGTTTCATGAGGAGTCAGGCATCGTCTCCTTTGGAGGCACTGATCTCCGCGTACCTCTGGAGTTTTCAAAGGATGTGAGGCCTCCGGTCGCGATGAGGTGGGGAACTAGGTCTTTCTCTGTGGTCTCCACAGGGGATTCAGACATCCTTTCGTCTTGGGAGATGCAAGACGAGCCTGCATTCAAGTCACTGCAGGGATATCCGGCCTTATTTTGAGCCAGGGCATCGCCGTTTCCATTCCACTTGAGGCCGCAAACTCAGGGTCCCTCTCACATACCTAGAGCTGAGAGAAGCCTCCTCTTGAGGTGCTTGTGGTAAGGTGGTTTTCCTCTGGAGTCGAAGCCAGGGACTAACCTCTCATCTCGAGTTGATTTTTGGTCCACGGAGCTCTTTCGTGTTGCTACAGGGACCTCAGGATCCCGCTAGCCTTGAAACAGAGTTCTTGGGGTTTCTCTGGAGTGCCATCAAGGAAATCAAGGCTCCTTTCATGTGTGATGTGCAACACGGTATTGCCCTGCACGCAGTGCAGGGGAATCAGGCCTCATCTTGCGGCGAGGGGGATGTCTCATGGTTTTTCTCGAGTTGCGGCGGGAACCTGGGGTATATTCTCCAGTTACAACGGGTATGGCCTTTCCACCCACGTGTTTGTTCAGCGACGTCAGGACTCCTGCCTAGTTGCGAGGGACAACTCGGGATTCTCCTCGAGGCTTGGCAGGGCAATTGGGACGACTCTTCAGCTGAGGCAGTAGACCAAGTGTCCTTTCCCACGTGCCACAGAAATCCTGGGACTCCTATCAAGTTTCTTGAGGAGTCAGGCATCGTCTCCTTTGGAGGCACTTATCTCCGGGTACCTCTGGAGTTTTCAAAGGATGTGAGGCCTGCGGTCGCGATGAGGTGGGGAACTAGGTCTTTCTCTGTGATCTCCACAGGGGATTCAGACATCCTTTCGTCTTGGGAGATGCAAGACGAGCCTGCATTCAAGTCACTGCAGGGATATCCGGCCTTATTTCGAGTCAGGGCATCGCGGTGTTCATTCCACTTGAGGCCGCAAACTCAGGGTCCCTCTCACATACCTAGAGCTGAGAGAAGCCTCCTCTTGAGGTGCTTGTGGTAAGGTGGTATTCCTCTGGAGTCGAAGCCAGGGACTAACCTCTCATCTCGAGTAGATTCCTGGTCCACGGAGCTCTTTCTTGTTGCTACAGTGACCTCAGGATCCCTCTAGCCTTGAAACAGTGTTCTTGGGGTTTCTCTGGAGTGCCATCAAGGAAATCAAGGCTCCTTTCATGTGTGATGTGCAACACGGTATTGCACTGCACGCAGTGCAGGGGAATCGGGCCTCATCTTGCGGCGAGGGGGATGTCTCATGGTTTTTCTCGAGTTGTGGCGGGAACCTGGGGTATATTCTCCAGTTACAACGGGGATGGCCTTTCCACACACGTGTTTCTTCAGCAGCGTCAGGACTCCTGCCTAGTTGCGAGGGACAACTCGGGATTCTCCTCGAGGCTTGGCAGGGCAATTGGGACGCCTCTTCAGCTGAGGTAGGAGACCAAGTGTCCTTTTCCACGTGCCACAGGAATCCTGGGACTCCTATCAAGTTTCATGAGGAGTCAGGCATCGTCTCCTTTGGAGGCATTGATCTCCGCGTACCTCTGGAGTTTTCAAAGGATGTGAGGCCTCCGGTCGCGATGAGGTGGGGAACTAGGTCTTTCTCTGTGGTCTCCACAGGGGATTCAGACATCCTTTCGTCTTGGGAGATGCAAGTCGAGCCTGTATTCAAGTCACTGCAGGGATATCCGGCCTTATTTCGAGTCAGGGCATCGCAGAGTCCATTCCACTTTAGGCCACAAACTCAGGGTCCCTCTCACATACCTAGAGCTGAGAGAAGCCTCCTCTTGAGGTGCTTGTGGTAAGGTGGTATTCCTCTGGAGTCGAAGCCAGGGACTAACCTCTCATCTCGAGTTGATTTTTGGTCCACGGAGCTCTTTCGTGTTGCTACAGTGACCTCAGGATCCCGCTAGCCTTGAAACAGAGTTCTTGGGGTTTCTCTGGAGTGCCATCAAGGAAATCAAGGCTCCTTTCATGTGTGATGTGCAGCACGGAATTGCCCTGCAAGCAGTGCAGGGGAATCAGGCCTCATCTCTCGGCGAGGGGGAAGTCTCATGGTTTTTCTCGAGTTGCGGCGGGAACCTGGGGTATATTCTCGAGTTACGACGGGGATGGCCCTTCCACACACGTGTTTGTTCAGCGACGGCAGGACTCCTGCCTAGTTGCGAGGGACAACTCGGTATTCTCCTCGAGGCTTGGCAGGGCAATTGGGACGCATCTCCAGCTGAGGCGGGAGACCAAGGTTCCCTTTCCACGTGCCACAGGAATCCTAGGACTCCTATCAAGTTTCACGAGGAGTCAGGCATCATCTCCTTTGGAGGCACTGATCTCCGCGTACCTCTGGAGTTTTCAAAGGATGTGAGGCCTCCGGTCGCGATGAGGTGGGGAACTAGGTCTTTCTCTGTGGTCTCCACAGGGGATTCAGACATCCTTTCGTCTTGGGAGATGCAAGACGAGCCTGCATTCAAGTCACTGCAGGGATATCCGGCCTTATTTCGAGTCAGGGCATCGCGGTGTCCATTGAACTTGAGGCCGCAAACTCAGGGTCCCTCTCACATAGCTAGAGCAGAGAGAAGCCTCTTCTTGACGTGCTTGTGGTAAGGTGGTATTCCTCTGGAGTCGAAGCCTGTGACTAACCTCTCATCTCGAGTTGATTTTTGGTCCCCGGAGCTCTTTCGTGTTGCTACAGTGACCTCAGGATCCCTCTAGCCTTGAAACAGTGTTCTTGGGGTTTCTCTGTAGTGCCATCAAGGAAATCAAGACACCTTTCATGTGTGATGTGCAACACGGAATTGCTCTGCACGCAGTGCAGGGAAATCGGGCCTCATCTCGCGGCCAGGGGGAAGTCTCATGGTTTTTCTCGAGTTGCGGCTGGAACCTTGGCTATATTATCGAGTTACGATGGGGATGGCCCTTCCACCCACGTGTTGGTTCAGCGACGTCAGGACTCCTGCCTAGTTGCGAGGGACAACTCGGGATTCTCCTCGAGGCTTGGCAGGGCAATTGGGACGCCTCTCCAGCTGAGGCGGGAGACCAAGGGTACCTTTCCACGTGCCACAGGAATCCTGGGACTCCTATCAAGTTTGACGAGGAGTCAGGCATTGGCTCCTTTGGAGGCACTGATCTCCGCGTACCTCTGGAGTTTTCAAAGTATGTGAGGCCTCCGGTCGTGATGAGGTGGGGAACTAGGTCTTTCTCTGTGGTCTCCACAGGGGATTCAGACATCCTTTCGTCTTGGGAGATGCAAGACGAGCCTGCATTCAAGTCACTGCAGGGATATCCGGCCTTATTTCGAGTCAGGGCATCCCGGTGTCCATTCGACTTGAGGCTGTAAACTCAGGGTCCCTCTCACATACCTAGAGCTGAGAGAAGCCTCCTCTTGAGGTGCTTGTGGTAAGGTGGTATTCCTCTGGAGTCGAAGCCAGGGACTAACCTCTCATCTCGAGTTGATTTTTGGTTCACAGAGTTCTTTCTTGTTGCTACAGTGACCTCAGGATCCCTCTAGCCTTGAAACAGTGTTCTTGGGGTTTCTCTGGAGTGCCATGAAGGAAATCAAGGCTCCTTTCATGTGTGATGTGCAACACGGGATTTCTCTGCCCGCAGTGTAGGGGAATCGGGCCTCATCTCGCGGCGAGGGGGAAGTTTCATGGTTTATCTCGAGTTGCGGCGGGAAACTGGGCTATATTATCGAGTTACGATGGGAATGGCCTATCCACACACGTGTTTGTTCAGCGACGTCAGGACTCCTGCCTAGTTGCGAGGGACAACTCGGGATTCTCCACGAGGCTTGGCAGAGCAATTGGGACGCCTCTCCAGCTGAGGTGGGAGACCAAGTGTCCCTTTCCACGTGCCACAGGAATCCTGGGACTCCTATCAAGTTTCACGAGGAGTCAGGCATCGTCTCCTTTGGAGGCACTGATCTCCGCGTACCTCTGGAGTTTTCAAAGGATGTGATGCCTCCGGTCGCGATGAGGTGGGGAACTAGGTCTTTCTCTGTGGTCTCCACAGGGGATTCAGACATCCTTTCGTCTTGGAAGATGCAAGACGAGCCTGCATTCAAGTCACTGCAGGGATATCCGGCCTTATTTCGAGTCAGGGCATCGCGGTGTCCATTCCACGTGACGCCGCAAACTCAGGGTCCCTCTCACATATTTAGAGCTGAGAGAAGCCTCCTGTTGAGGTGCTTGTGGTAAGGTGGTAGTCCTCTGGAGTCGAAGCCAGGGACTAACCTCTCATCTCGAGTTGATTCTTGGTCCACGGAGCTCTTTCGTGTTGCTACAGTGACCTCAGGATCCCTCTAGCCTTGAAACAGTGTTCTTGGGGTTTCTCTGGAGGGCCATCAAGGAAATCAAGGCTCCTTTCATGTGTGATGTGCAACACGGTATTGCTCTGCACGCAGTGCTGGGGAATCGGGCCTCATCTTGCGGCGAGGGGGATGTCTCATGGTTTTTCTCGAGTTGTGGCGGGAACCTGGGGTATATTCTCCAGTTACAACGGGGATGGCCTTTCCACACACGTGTTTCTTCAGCAGCGTCAGGACTCCTGCCTAGTTGCGAGGGACAACTCGGGATTCTCCTCGAGGCTTGGCAGGGCAATTGGGACGCCTCTTCAGCTGAGGCAGGAGACCAAGTGTCCTTTTCCACGTGCCACAGGAATCCTGGGACTCCTATCAAGTTTCATGAGGAGTCAGGCATCGTCTCCTTTGGAGGCATTGATCTCCGCGTACCTCTGGAGTTTTCAAAGGATGTGAGGCCTCCGGTCGCGATGAGGTGGGGAACTAGGTCTTTCTCTGTGGTCTCCACAGGGGATTCAGACATCCTTTCGTCTTGGGAGATGCAAGTCGAGCCTGTATTCAAGTCACTGCAGGGATATCCGGCCTTATTTCGAGTCAGGGCATCGCAGAGTCCATTCCACTTTAGGCCACAAACTCAGGGTCCCTCTCACATACCTAGAGCTGAGAGAAGCCTCCTCTTGAGGTGCTTGTGGTAAGGTGGTATTCCTCTGGAGTCGAAGCCAGGGACTAACCTCTCATCTCGAGTTGATTTTTGGTCCACGGAGCTCTTTCGTGTTGCTACAGTGACCTCAGGATCCCGCTAGCCTTGAAACAGAGTTCTTGGGGTTTCTCTGGAGTGCCATCAAGGAAATCAAGGTTCCTTTCATGTGTGATGTGCAACACGGAATTGCTCTGCAAGCAGTGAAGGGGAATCAGGCCTCATCTCGCGGCGAGGGGGAAGTCTCATGGTTTTTCGCGAGTTGCGGCGGGAACCTGGGGTATATTCTCGAGTTACGCCGGGGATGGCCCTTCCACACACGTGTTTGTTCAGCGACGTCAGGACTCCTGCCTAGTTGCGAGGGACAACTCGGGATTCTCCTCGAGGCTTGGCAGGGCAATTGGGACGCATCTCCAGCTGAGGCGGGAGACCAAGGGTCCCTTTCCACGTGCCACAGGAATCCTAGGACTCCTATCAAGTTTCACGAGGAGTCAGGCATCATCTCCTTTGGAGGCACTGATCTCCGCGTACCTCTGGAGTTTTCAAAGGATGTGAGGCCTCCGGTCGCGATGAGGTGGGGAACTAGGTCTTTCTCTGTGGTCTCCACAGGGGATTCAGACATCCTTTCGTCTTGGGAGATGCAAGACGAGCCTGCATTCAAGTCACTGCAGGGATATCCGGCCTTATTTCGAGTCAGGGCATCGCGGTGTCCATTCCACTTGAGGCCGCAAACTCAGGGTCCCTCTCACATAGCTAGAGCAGAGAGAAGCCTCTTCTTGACGTGCTTGTGGTAAGGTGGTATTCCTCTGGAGTCGAAGCCTGTGACTAACCTCTCATCTCGAGTTGATTTTTGGTCCCCGGAGCTCTTTCGTGTTGCTACAGTGACCTCAGGATCCCTCTAGCCTTGAAACAGTGTTCTTGGGGTTTCTCTGGAGTGCCCTCAAGGAAATCAAGGCTCCTTTCATGTGTGATGTGCAACACGGAATTGCTCTGCATGCAGTGCAGGGAAATCGGGCCTCATCTCGCGGCCAGGGGGAAGTCTCATGGTTTTTCTCGAGTTGCGGCGGGAACCTGGGGTATATTCTCGAGTTACGACGGGGATGGCCCTTCCACCCACGTGTTTGTTCAGCGACGGCAGGACTCCTGCCTAGTTGCGAGGGAAAACTCGGGATTCTCCTCGAGTCCTGGCAGGGCAATAGGGACGCCTCTCCAGCTGAGGCGGGAGACCAAGTGTTCCTTTCCACGTGCCACAGGAATCCTGGGACTCCTATCAAGTTTGACGAGGAGTCAGGCATTGGCTCCTTTGGAGGCACTGATCTCCGCGTACCTCTGGAGTTTTCAAAGTATGTGAGGCCTCCGGTCGTGATGAGATGGGGAACTATGTCTTTCTCTGTGGTCTCCACAGGGGATTCAGACATCCTTTCGTCTTGGGAGATGCAAGACGAGCCTGCATTCAAGTCACTGCAGGGATATCCGGCCTTATTTCGCGTCAGGGCATCGCAGTGTCCATTCCACTTGAGGCCGCAAACTCAGGGTCCCTCTCACATACCTAAAGCTGAGAGAAGCCTCCTCTTGAGGTGCTTGTGGTAAGGTGGTATTCCTCTGGAGTCGAAGCCAGGGACTAACCTCTCATCTCGAGGTGATTCTTGGTCCACGGAGCTCTTTCGTGTTGCTACAGTGACCTCAGGATCCCTCTAGCCTTGAAACAGTGTTCTTGGGGTTTCTCTGGAGTGCCATCAAGGAAATCAAGGCTCCTTTCATGTGTGATGTGCAGCACGGAATTGCTCTGCACGCAGTGCAGGGGATTCGGGCCTCATCTCGCGGCGAGGGGGAAGTCTCATGGTTTTTCTCGAGTTGCGGCGGGAACCTGGGGTATATTCTCGAGTTACGACGGGGATGGCCCTTGCACCCACGTGTTTGTTCAGCGACGGCAGGACTCCTGCCTAGTTGCGAGGGACAACTCGGGATTCTCCCCGAGGCTTGGCAGGGCAATTTGGACGCCTCTCCAGCTGAAGCGGGAGACCAAGGGTCCCTTTCCACGTGCCACAGGAATCCTGGGACTCCTATCAAGTTTCACGAGGAGTCAGGCATCGTCTCCTTTGGAGGCACTGATCTCCGCGTACCTCTGGAATTTTCAAAGGATGTGAGGCCTCCGGTTGCCATGAGGTGGGGAACTAGGTCTTTCTCTGTGGTCTCCACAGAGGATTCAGACATCTTTTCGTCTTGGGAGATGCAACAAGAGCCTGCATTCAAGTCACTGCAGGGATATCCGGCCTTATTTCGAGTCAGGGCATCGCAGTGTCCATTCCAATTGAGGCCGCAAACTCAGGGTCCCTCTCACATACCTAGAGCTGAGAGAAGCCTACTCTTGAGGTGCTTGTGGTAAGGTGGTATGCCTCTGGAGTCGAAGCCAGGGACTAACCTCTCATCTCGAGTTGATTTTTGGTCCACGGAGCTCTTTCGTGTGGCTACAGTGACCTCAGGATCCCTCTAGCCTTGAAACAGGGTTCTTGGGGTTTCTCTGGAGTGCCATCAAGGAAATCAAGGCTCTTTTCATGTGTGATGTGCAACACGGAATTGCTCTGCACGCAGTGCAGGGGAATCGGACCTCATCTCGCGGCGAGGGGGAAGTCTCATGGTTTTTCTCGAGTTGCGGCGGGAACCTGGGGTATATTCTCGAGTTACGACGGGGATGGCCCTTCCACACACGTGTTTGTTCAGCGACGTCAGGACTCTTGCCTAGTTGCGAGGGACAACTCGGGATTCTCCTCTAGGCTTGGCAGGGCAATTGGGACGCCTCTCCAGCTGAGGCGGGAGACCATGGGTCCCTTTGCACGTGCCACAGGAATCCTGGGACTCCTATCAAGTTTCATGAGGAGTCAGGCATCGTCTCCTTTGGAGGCACTGATCTCCGCGTACCTCTGGAGTTTTCAAAGGATGTGAGGCCTCCGGTCGCGATGAGGTGGGGAACTAGGTCTTTCTCTGTGGTCTGCACAGGGGATTCAGACATTCTTTCGTCTTGGGAGATGCAAGACGAGCCTGCATTCAAGTCACTGCAGGGATATCCGGCCATATTTCACGTCAGGGCATCGCAGTGTCCATTCCACTTGAGGCCGCAAACTCAGGGTCCCTCTCACATACCTAGAGCTGAGAGAAGCCTCCTCTTGAGGTGCTTGTGGTAAGGTGGTATTCCTCTGGAGTCGAAGCCAGGGACTAACCTCTCATCTCGAGTTGATTTTTGGTCCATGGAGCTCTTTCGTGTTGCTACAGTAACCTCAGGATCCCTCTAGCCTTGAAACTGTGTTCTTGGGGTTTCTCTGGAGTGCCATCGAGGAAATCAAGGCTCCTTTCATGTGTGATGTGCAACACGGAATTGCTCTGCACGCAGTGTAGGGGAATCGGGCCTCATCTCGCGGCGAGGGGGAAATCTCATGGTTTTTCTCGAGTTGCGGCGGGAACCTGGGCTATATTATCGAGTTACGAAGGGGATGGCCCTTCCACCCACGTGTTTGTTCAGTGACGTAAGGACTCCTGCCTAGTTGCGAGGGACAACTCGGGATTCTCCTCGAGGCTTGGCAGGGCAATTGGGACGCCTCTCCAGCTGAGGCGGGAGACCAAGGGTCCCTTTCCACGTGCCACAGGAATCCTGGGACTCCTATCAAGTTTCACGAGGAGTCAGGCATCGTCTCCTTTGGAGGCACTGATCTCCGCGTACCTCTGGAGTTTTCAAAGGATGTGAGGCTCCGGTCGCCATGAGGTGGGGAACTAGGTCTTTCTCTGTGGTCTCCACAGAGGATTCAGACATCCTTTCGTCTTGGGAGATGCAAGACGAGCCTGCATTCAAGTCACTGCAGGGATATCCGGCCTTATTTCGAGTCAGGGCATCGCAGTGTTCATTCCACTTGAGGCCACAAACTCAGGGTCCCTCTCACATAGCTAGAGCTGACAGAAGCCTCCTCTTGAGGTGCTTGTGGTAAGGCGGTGGTCCTCTGGAGTCGAAGCCAGGGACTAACCTCTCATCTCGAGTAGATTCTTGGTCCTCGGAGCTCTTTCGTGTTGCTACAGTGACCTCAGGATCCCTCTAGCCTTGAAACAGTGTTCTTGGGGTTTCTCTGGAGTGCCATCAAGGAAATCAAGGCTCCTTTCATGTGTGATGTGCAACACGGTATTGCACTGCACGCAGTGCAGGGGAATCGGGCCTCATCTCGCGGCGAGGGGGAAGTCTCATGGTTTTTCTCGACTTTGGGCGGGAACCTGGGGTATATTCTCCAGTTACAACGGGGATGGCCTTTCCACCCACGTGTTTGTTCAGCGACGTCAGGACTCCTGCCTAGTTGCGAGGGACAACTCGGGATTCTCCTCGAGGCTTGGCAGGGCAATTGGGACGCCTCTTCAGCTGAGGCAGGAGACCAAGGGTCCTTTTCCACGTGCCACAGGAATCCTGGGACTCCTATCTAGTTTCATGAGGAGTCAGGCATCGTCTCCTTTGGAGGCACTGATCTCCGCGTACCTCTGGAGTTTTCAAAGGATGTGAGGCCTCCGGTCGCGATGAGGTGGGGAACTAGGTCTTTCTCTGTGGTCTCCACAGGGGATTCAGACATCCTTTCGTCTTGGGAGATGCAAGACGAGCCTGCATTCAAGTCACTGCAGGGATATCCGGCCTTATTTTGAGCCAGGGCATCGCCGTTTCCATTCCACTTGAGGCCGCAAACTCAGGGTCCCTCTCACATACCTAGAGCTGAGAGAAGCCTCCTCTTGAGGTGCTTGTGGTAAGGTGGTATTCCTCTGGAGTCGAAGCCAGGGACTAACCTCTCATCTCGAGTTGATTTTTGGTCCACGGAGCTCTTTCGTGTTGCTACAGTGACCTCAGGATCCCGCTAGCCTTGAAACAGAGTTCTTGGGGTTTCTCTGGAGTGCCATCAAGGAAATCAAGGCTCCTTTCATGTGTGATGTGCAACACGGTATTGCCCTGCAAGCAGTGCAGGGGAATCAGGCCTCATCTTGCGGCGAGGGGGATGTCTCATGGTTTTTCTCGAGTTGCGGCGGGAACCTGGGGTATATTCTCCAGTTACAACGGGTATGGCCTTTCCACCCACGTGTTTGTTCAGCGACGTCAGGACTCCTGCCTAGTTGCGAGGGACAACTCGGGATTCTCCTCGAGGCTTGGCAGGGCAATTGGGACGACTCTTCAGCTGAGGCAGTAGACCAAGTGTCCTTTTCCACGTGCCACAGAAATCCTGGGACTCCTATCAAGTTTCTTGAGGAGTCAGGCATCGTCTCCTTTGGAGGCACTTATCTCCGGGTACCTCTGGAGTTTTCAAAGGATGTGAGGCCTGCGGTCGCGATGAGGTGGGGAACTAGGTCTTTCTCTGTGATCTCCACAGGGGATTCAGACATCCTTTCGTCTTGGGAGATGCAAGACGAGCCTGCATTCAAGTCACTGCAGGGATATCCGGCCTTATTTCGAGTCAGGGCATCGCGGTGTTCATTCCACTTGAGGCCGCAAACTCAGGGTCCCTCTCACATACCTAGAGCTGAGAGAAGCCTCCTCTTGAGGTGCTTGTGGTAAGGTGGTATTCCTCTGGAGTCGAAGCCAGGGACTAACCTCTCATCTCGAGTAGATTCCTGGTCCACGGAGCTCTTTCTTGTTGCTACAGTGACCTCAGGATCCCTCTAGCCTTGAAACAGTGTTCTTGGGGTTTCTCTGGAGTGCCATCAAGGAAATCAAGGCTCCTTTCATGTGTGATGTGCAACACGGTATTGCACTGCACGCAGTGCAGGGGAATCGGGCCTCATCTTGCGGCGAGGGGGATGTCTCATGGTTTTTCTCGAGTTGTGGCGGGAACCTGGGGTATATTCTCCAGTTACAACGGGGATGGCCTTTCCACACACGTGTTTCTTCAGCAGCGTCAGGACTCCTGCCTAGTTGCGAGGGACAACTCGGGATTCTCCTCGAGGCTTGGCAGGGCAATTGGGACGCCTCTTCAGCTGAGGTAGGAGACCAAGTGTCCTTTTCCACGTGCCACAGGAATCCTGGGACTCCTATCAAGTTTCATGAGGAGTCAGGCATCGTCTCCTTTGGAGGCATTGATCTCCGCGTACCTCTGGAGTTTTCAAAGGATGTGAGGCCTCCGGTCGCGATGAGGTGGGGAACTAGGTCTTTCTCTGTGGTCTCCACAGGGGATTCAGACATCCTTTCGTCTTGGGAGATGCAAGTCGAGCCTGTATTCAAGTCACTGCAGGGATATCCGGCCTTATTTCGAGTCAGGGCATCGCAGAGTCCATTCCACTTTAGGCCACAAACTCAGGGTCCCTCTCACATACCTAGAGCTGAGAGAAGCCTCCTCTTGAGGTGCTTGTGGTAAGGTGGTATTCCTCTGGAGTCGAAGCCAGGGACTAACCTCTCATCTCGAGTTGATTTTTGGTCCACGGAGCTCTTTCGTGTTGCTACAGTGACCTCAGGATCCCGCTAGCCTTGAAACAGAGTTCTTGGGGTTTCTCTGGAGTGCCATCAAGGAAATCAAGGCTCCTTTCATGTGTGATGTGCAGCACGGAATTGCCCTGCAAGCAGTGCAGGGGAATCAGGCCTCATCTCTCGGCGAGGGGGAAGTCTCATGGTTTTTCTCGAGTTGCGGCGGGAACCTGGGGTATATTCTCGAGTTACGACGGGGATGGCCCTTCCACACACGTGTTTGTTCAGCGACGGCAGGACTCCTGCCTAGTTGCGAGGGACAACTCGGTATTCTCCTCGAGGCTTGGCAGGGCAATTGGGACGCATCTCCAGCTGAGGCGGGAGACCAAGGTTCCCTTTCCACGTGCCACAGGAATCCTAGGACTCCTATCAAGTTTCACGAGGAGTCAGGCATCATCTCCTTTGGAGGCACTGATCTCCGCGTACCTCTGGAGTTTTCAAAGGATGTGAGGCCTCCGGTCGCGATGAGGTGGGGAACTAGGTCTTTCTCTGTGGTCTCCACAGGGGATTCAGACATCCTTTCGTCTTGGGAGATGCAAGACGAGCCTGCATTCAAGTCACTGCAGGGATATCCGGCCTTATTTCGAGTCAGGGCATCGCGGTGTCCATTGAACTTGAGGCCGCAAACTCAGGGTCCCTCTCACATAGCTAGAGCAGAGAGAAGCCTCTTCTTGACGTGCTTGTGGTAAGGTGGTATTCCTCTGGAGTCGAAGCCTGTGACTAACCTCTCATCTCGAGTTGATTTTTGGTCCCCGGAGCTCTTTCGTGTTGCTACAGTGACCTCAGGATCCCTCTAGCCTTGAAACAGTGTTCTTGGGGTTTCTCTGTAGTGCCATCAAGGAAATCAAGACACCTTTCATGTGTGATGTGCAACACGGAATTGCTCTGCACGCAGTGCAGGGAAATCGGGCCTCATCTCGCGGCCAGGGGGAAGTCTCATGGTTTTTCTCGAGTTGCGGCTGGAACCTTGGCTATATTATCGAGTTACGATGGGGATGGCCCTTCCACCCACGTGTTGGTTCAGCGACGTCAGGACTCCTGCCTAGTTGCGAGGGACAACTCGGGATTCTCCTCGAGGCTTGGCAGGGCAATTGGGACGCCTCTCCAGCTGAGGCGGGAGACCAAGGGTACCTTTCCACGTGCCACAGGAATCCTGGGACTCCTATCAAGTTTGACGAGGAGTCAGGCATTGGCTCCTTTGGAGGCACTGATCTCCGCGTACCTCTGGAGTTTTCAAAGGATGTGAGGCCTCCGGTCGCGATGAGGTGGGGAACTAGGTCTTTCTCTGTGGTCTCCACAGGGGATTCAGACATCCTTTCGTCTTGGGAGATGCAAGACGAGCCTGCATTCAAGTCACTGCAGGGATATCCGGCCTTATTTCGAGTCAGGGCATCGCGGTGTCCATTGAACTTGAGGCCGCAAACTCAGGGTCCCTCTCACATAGCTAGAGCAGAGAGAAGCCTCTTCTTGACGTGCTTGTGGTAAGGTGGTATTCCTCTGGAGTCGAAGCCTGTGACTAACCTCTCATCTCGAGTTGATTTTTGGTCCCCGGAGCTCTTTCGTGTTGCTACAGTGACCTCAGGATCCCTCTAGCCTTGAAACAGTGTTCTTGGGGTTTCTCTGTAGTGCCATCAAGGAAATCAAGACACCTTTCATGTGTGATGTGCAACACGGAATTGCTCTGCACGCAGTGCAGGGAAATCGGGCCTCATCTCGCGGCCAGGGGGAAGTCTCATGGTTTTTCTCGAGTTGCGGCTGGAACCTTGGCTATATTATCGAGTTACGATGGGGATGGCCCTTCCACCCACGTGTTGGTTCAGCGACGTCAGGACTCCTGCCTAGTTGCGAGGGACAACTCGGGATTCTCCTCGAGGCTTGGCAGGGCAATTGGGACGCCTCTCCAGCTGAGGCGGGAGACCAAGGGTACCTTTCCACGTGCCACAGGAATCCTGGGACTCCTATCAAGTTTGACGAGGAGTCAGGCATTGGCTCCTTTGGAGGCACTGATCTCCGCGTACCTCTGGAGTTTTCAAAGTATGTGAGGCCTCCGGTCGTGATGAGGTGGGGAACTAGGTCTTTCTCTGTGGTCTCCACAGGGGATTCAGACATCCTTTCGTCTTGGGAGATGCAAGACGAGCCTGCATTCAAGTCACTGCAGGGATATCCGGCCTTATTTCGAGTCAGGGCATCCCGGTGTCCATTCGACTTGAGGCTGTAAACTCAGGGTCCCTCTCACATACCTAGAGCTGAGAGAAGCCTCCTCTTGAGGTGCTTGTGGTAAGGTGGTATTCCTCTGGAGTCGAAGCCAGGGACTAACCTCTCATCTCGAGTTGATTTTTGGTTCACAGAGTTCTTTCTTGTTGCTACAGTGACCTCAGGATCCCTCTAGCCTTGAAACAGTGTTCTTGGGGTTTCTCTGGAGTGCCATGAAGGAAATCAAGGCTCCTTTCATGTGTGATGTGCAACACGGGATTTCTCTGCCCGCAGTGTAGGGGAATCGGGCCTCATCTCGCGGCGAGGGGGAAGTTTCATGGTTTATCTCGAGTTGCGGCGGGAAACTGGGCTATATTATCGAGTTACGATGGGAATGGCCTATCCACACACGTGTTTGTTCAGCGACGTCAGGACTCCTGCCTAGTTGCGAGGGACAACTCGGGATTCTCCACGAGGCTTGGCAGAGCAATTGGGATGCCTCTCCAGCTGAGGTGTGAGACCAAGTGTCCCATTCCACGTGCCACAGGAATCCTGGGACTCCTATCAAGTTTCACGAGGAGTCAGGCATCGTCTCCTTTGGAGGCACTGATCTCCGCGTACCTCTGGAGTTTTCAAAGGATGTGATGCCTCCGGTCGCGATGAGGTGGGGAACTAGGTCTTTCTCTGTGGTCTCCACAGGGGATTCAGACATCCTTTCGTCTTGGAAGATGCAAGACGAGCCTGCATTCAAGTCACTGCAGGGATATCCGGCCTTATTTCGAGTCAGGGCATCGCGGTGTCCATTCCACGTGACGCCGCAAACTCAGGGTCCCTCTCACATATTTAGAGCTGAGAGAAGCCTCCTGTTGAGGTGCTTGTGGTAAGGTGGTAGTCCTCTGGAGTCGAAGCCAGGGACTAACCTCTCATCTCGAGTTGATTCTTGGTCCACGGAGCTCTTTCGTGTTGCTACAGTGACCTCAGGATCCCTCTAGCCTTGAAACAGTGTTCTTGGGGTTTCTCTGGAGGGCCATCAAGGAAATCAAGGCTCCTTTCATGTGTGATGTGCAACACGGTATTGCTCTGCACGCAGTGCTGGGGAATCGGGCCTCATCTTGCGGCGAGGGGGATGTCTCATGGTTTTTCTCGAGTTGTGGCGGGAACCTGGGGTATATTCTCCAGTTACAACGGGGATGGCCTTTCCACACACGTGTTTCTTCAGCAGCGTCAGGACTCCTGCCTAGTTGCGAGGGACAACTCGGGATTCTCCTCGAGGCTTGGCAGGGCAATTGGGACGCCTCTTCAGCTGAGGCAGGAGACCAAGTGTCCTTTTCCACGTGCCACAGGAATCCTGGGACTCCTATCAAGTTTCATGAGGAGTCAGGCATCGTCTCCTTTGGAGGCATTGATCTCCGCGTACCTCTGGAGTTTTCAAAGGATGTGAGGCCTCCGGTCGCGATGAGGTGGGGAACTAGGTCTTTCTCTGTGGTCTCCACAGGGGATTCAGACATCCTTTCGTCTTGGGAGATGCAAGTCGAGCCTGTATTCAAGTCACTGCAGGGATATCCGGCCTTATTTCGAGTCAGGGCATCGCAGAGTCCATTCCACTTTAGGCCACAAACTCAGGGTCCCTCTCACATACCTAGAGCTGAGAGAAGCCTCCTCTTGAGGTGCTTGTGGTAAGGTGGTATTCCTCTGGAGTCGAAGCCAGGGACTAACCTCTCATCTCGAGTTGATTTTTGGTCCACGGAGCTCTTTCGTGTTGCTACAGTGACCTCAGGATCCCGCTAGCCTTGAAACAGAGTTCTTGGGGTTTCTCTGGAGTGCCATCAAGGAAATCAAGGCTCCTTTCATGTGTGATGTGCAGCACGGAATTGCCCTGCAAGCAGTGCAGGGGAATCAGGCCTCATCTCTCGGCGAGGGGGAAGTCTCATGGTTTTTCTCGAGTTGCGGCGGGAACCTGGGGTATATTCTCGAGTTACGACGGGGATGGCCCTTCCACACACGTGTTTGTTTAGCGACGGCAGGACTCCTGCCTAGTTGCGAGGGACAACTCGGTATTCTCCTCGAGGCTTGGCAGGGCAATTGGGACGCATCTCCAGCTGAGGCGGGAGACCAAGGTTCCCTTTCCACGTGCCACAGGAATCCTAGGACTCCTATCAAGTTTCCCGAGGAGTCAGGCATCATCTCCTTTGGAGGCACTGATCTCCGCGTACCTCTGGAGTTTTCAAAGGATGTGAGGCCTCCGGTCGCGATGAGGTGGGGAACTAGGTCTTTCTCTGTGGTCTCCACAGGGGATTCAGACATCCTTTCGTCTTGGGAGATGCAAGACGAGCCTGCATTCAAGTCACTGCAGGGATATCCGGCCTTATTTCGAGTCAGGGCATCGCGGTGTCCATTGAACTTGAGGCCGCAAACTCAGGGTCCCTCTCACATAGCTAGAGCAGAGAGAAGCCTCTTCTTGACGTGCTTGTGGTAAGGTGGTATTCCTCTGGAGTCGAAGCCTGTGACTAACCTCTCATCTCGAGTTGATTTTTGGTCCCCGGAGCTCTTTCGTGTTGCTACAGTGACCTCAGGATCCCTCTAGCCTTGAAACAGTGTTCTTGGGGTTTCTCTGTAGTGCCATCAAGGAAATCAAGACACCTTTCATGTGTGATGTGCAACACGGAATTGCTCTGCACGCAGTGCAGGGAAATCGGGCCTCATCTCGCGGCCAGGGGGAAGTCTCATGGTTTTTCTCGAGTTGCGGCTGGAACCTTGGCTATATTATCGAGTTACGATGGGGATGGCCCTTCCACCCACGTGTTGGTTCAGCGACGTCAGGACTCCTGCCTAGTTGCGAGGGACAACTCGGGATTCTCCTCGAGGCTTGGCAGGGCAATTGGGACGCCTCTCCAGCTGAGGCGGGAGACCAAGGGTACCTTTCCACGTGCCACAGGAATCCTGGGACTCCTATCAAGTTTGACGAGGAGTCAGGCATTGGCTCCTTTGGAGGCACTGATCTCCGCGTACCTCTGGAGTTTTCAAAGTATGTGAGGCCTCCGGTCGTGATGAGGTGGGGAACTAGGTCTTTCTCTGTGGTCTCCACAGGGGATTCAGACATCCTTTCGTCTTGGGAGATGCAAGACGAGCCTGCATTCAAGTCACTGCAGGGATATCCGGCCTTATTTCGAGTCAGGGCATCCCGGTGTCCATTCGACTTGAGGCTGTAAACTCAGGGTCCCTCTCACATACCTAGAGCTGAGAGAAGCCTCCTCTTGAGGTGCTTGTGGTAAGGTGGTATTCCTCTGGAGTCGAAGCCAGGGACTAACCTCTCATCTCGAGTTGATTTTTGGTTCACAGAGTTCTTTCTTGTTGCTACAGTGACCTCAGGATCCCTCTAGCCTTGAAACAGTGTTCTTGGGGTTTCTCTGGAGGGCCATCAAGGAAATCAAGGCTCCTTTCATGTGTGATGTGCAACACGGTATTGCTCTGCACGCAGTGCTGGGGAATCTGGCCTCAACTCGCGGCGAGGTGGAAGTCTCATTGTTTTTCTCAAGTTGCGGCGGGAACCTGGGGTATACTCTCGAGTTACGACGGGGATGGCCCTTCCACCCATGTGTATGTTCAGCCACGTCAGGACTCCTGCCTAGTTGCGAGGGACAACTCGGGATTCTCCTCGAGGCTTGGCAGGGCAATTGGGACGCCTCTCCATCTGTGGCGGTAGACCAAGGGTCCTTTCCACGTGCCACAGGAATCCTGGGACTCCTATCAAGTTTCACGAGGAGTCAGGCATCGTCTCCTTTGGAGGCACTGATCTCCGCGTACCTCTGGAGTTTTCAAAGGATGTGAGGCCTCCGGTCGCGATGAGGTGGGGAACGAGGTCTTTCTCTGTGGTCTCCACAGGGGATTCAGACATCCTTTCATCTTGGGAGATGCAAGACGAGCCTGCATTCAAGTCACTGCAGGGATATCCGGCCTTATTTCGAGTCAGGGCATCGCGGTGTCCATTTCACTTGAGGCCGCAAACTCAGGGTCCCTCTCACATACCTAGAGCTGAGAGAAGCCTCCTCTTGAGGTGCTTGTGGTAAGGTGGTATTTCTCTCGAGTCGAAGCCAGGGACTAACCTCTCATCTCGAGTTGATTTTTGGTCCACGGAGCTCTTTCGTGTTGCTACAGTGACCTCAGGATCCCTCTAGCCTTGAAACAGTGTTCTTGGGGTTTCTCTGGAGTGCCATCAAGGGAATCAAGGCTCCTTTCATGTTTGAGTGCAACACGGAATTGCTCTGCATATAGTGCAGGAAAATCGAGCCTCATCTCGTGGCGAGGGGGAAGTCTCATGCTTTTTCTCGAGTTGCGGCGGGAACCTGGAATATATTCTCGAGTTATGACGGGGATGGACCTTCCACCCACGTGTTTCTTCAGCGACATCAGGACTCCTGCTTAGTTGCGAGGGACAACTCGGGATTCTCCTCGAGGCTTGGCAGGGCAATTGGGACGCCTCTCCAGCTGAGGCGGGAGACCAAGGGTCCCTTTCCACGTGCCACAGGAATCCTGGGACTCCTATGAAGTTTCACGAGGAGTCAGGCATCGTCTCCTTTTGAGGCACTGATCTCCGCGTACCTCTGGAGTTTTCAAAGGATGTGAGGCCTCCGGTCGTGATGAGGTGGGGAACTAGGTCTTTCTCTGTGGTCTCCACAGGGGATTCAGACATCCTTTCGTCTTGGGAGATGCAAGACGAGCCTGCATTCAAGTCACTGCAGGGATATCCGGCCTTATTTCGAGTCAGGGCATCGCGGTGTCCATTCCACTTGAGGCTGCAAATTCAGGGTCCATCTCACATACCTAGAGCTGAGAGAAGCCTCCTCTTGAGGTGCTTGTGGTAAGGTGGTATTCCTCTGGAGTCGAAGCCAGGGACTAACCTCTCATCTCGAGTTGATTTTTGGTCCACGGAGCTCTTTCGTGTTGCTACAGTGACCTCAGGATCCCTCTAGCCTTGAAAGTGTTCTTGGGGTTTCTCTGGAGTGCCATCAAGAAAATCAAGGCTCCTTTCATGTGTGATGTGCAACACGGAATTACTCTGCACGCAGTGCAGGGGAATCGGGCCTCATCTCGCGGCGAGGGGAAAGTCTCATGATTTTTCTCGAGTTGCGGCGGGAACCTGGGGTATATTCTCGAGTTACGAAGGGGATGGCCCTTCCACCCACGTGTTTGTTCAGCGACGTCAGGACTCCTGCCTAGTTGCGAGGGACAACTCGGGATTCTCCTCGAGGCTTGGCAGGGCAATTGGGACGCCTCTCCAGCTGAGGCGGGAGACCAAGGGTCCCTTTCCACGTTCCACAGGAATCCTGGGACTCCTATCAAGTTTCACGAGGAGTCAGGCATCGTCTCCTTTGGAGGCACTGATCTCCACGTACCTCTGGAGTTTTCAACGTATCTGAGGCCTCCGGTCGCCATGAGGTGGCGAACTAGGTCTTTCTCTGTGGTCTCCACAGGGGATTCAGACATCCTTTCGTCTTGGGAGATGCAAGACGAGCCTGCATTCAAGTCACTGCAGGGATATCCGGCCTTATTTCGAGTCAGGGCATCGCGGTGTTCATTCCACTTGAGGCCGCAAACTCAGGGTCCATCTCACATACCTAGAGCTGAGAGAACCCTCCTCTTGAGGTGCTTGTGGTAAGGTGGTATTCCTCTGGAGTCGAAGCCAGGGACTAACCTCTCATCTCGAGTTGATTTTTGGTCCACGGAGCTCTTTCGTGTTCCTACAGTGACCTCAGGATCCCTCTAGCCTAGAAACAGTGTTCTTGGGGTTTTTCTGGAGTGCCATCAAGGAAATCAAGGCTCCTTTCATGTGTGATGTGCAACACGGAATTGCTCTGCACGCAGTGCAGGGGAATCGGGCCTCATCTCGCGGCGAGTGGGAAATCTCATGGTTTTTCTCAAGTTGCGGCGGGAACCTGGGGTATATTCTCGAGTTACAACGGGGATGGCCCTTCCACCCACCTGTTTTTTCAGCGACGTCAGGACTCCTGCCTAGTTGTGAGGGACCACTCGGGATTCTCCACGAGGCTTGTCAGGGCAATTGGGACGCCTCTCCAGCTGAGGCGGGAGACCAAGGGTCCCTTTCCACGTGCCACAGGAATCCTGGGACTCCTATCAAGTTTCACGAGGAGTCAGGCATCGTCTCCTTTGGAGGCACTGATCTCCGCGTACCTCTGGAGTTTTCAAAGGATGTGAGGCCTCCGGTCGCGATGAGGTGGGGAACTAGGTCTTTCTCTGTGGTCTCCACAGGGTATTCAGACATCCTTTCGTCTTGGGAGATGCAAGACGAGCCTGCATTCAAGTCACTGCAGGGATATCCGGCCTTATTTCGAGTCAGGGCATCGCGGTGTCCATTCCACTTGAGGCCGCAAACTCAGGGTCCCTCTCACATACCTAGAGCTGAGAGAAGCCTCCTCTTGAGGTGCTTGTGGTAAGGTGGTATTCCTCTGGAGTCGAAGCCAGGGACTAACCTCTCATCTCGAGTTGATTTTTGGTCCACGGAGCTCTTTCGTGTTGGTACAGTGACCTCAGGATCCCTCTAGCCTTGAAACAGTGTTCTTGGGTTTTCTCTGGAGTGCCATCAAGGAAATCAAGGCTCCTTTCATGTGTGATGTGCAACACGGAATTACTCTGCATGCAGTGCAGGGGAATTGGGCCTCATCTCGCGGCGAGGGGGAAGTCTCATGGTTTTTCTCGAGTTGCGGCGGGAACCTGGGGTATATTCTCGAGTTACGACGGGAATGGCCCTTCGACACACGTGTTTGTTCAGCGACGTCAGGACTCCTGCCTAGTTGCGAGGGACAACTCGGGATTCTCCTCGAGGCTTGGCAGGGCATTTGGGACGCCTCTCCAGCTGAGGTGGGAGACCAAGGGTCCCTTTCTACGTGCCACAGGAATCCTGAGACTCCTATCAAGTTTCACGCGGAGTCAGGCATCGTCTCCTTTGGAGGCACTGATGTCCGCGTACCTCTGGAGTTTTCAAAGGATGTGAAGCCTCTGGTCTCCATGAAGTGGGGAACTAGGTCTTTCTCTGTGGTCTCCACATGGGATTCAGACATCCTTTCGTCTTGGGAGATGCAAGACGAGCCTGTATTCAAGTCACTGCAGAGATATCCGGCCTTATTTCGAGTCAGGGCATCGCGGTGTCCATTCCACTTGAGGCCGCAAACTCAGGGTCCCTCTCAAATACCTAGAGCTGAGAGAAGCCTCCTCTTGAGGTGCTTGTGGTAAGGTGGTATTCCTCTGGAGTCGAAGCCAGGGACTAACCTCTCATCTCGAGTTGATTTTTGGTCCACGGAGCTCTTTCGTGTTCCTACAGTGACCTCAGGATCCCTCTAGCCTTGAAACAGTGTTCTTGGGGTTTCTCTGGAGTGCCATTAAGGAAATCAAGGCTCCTTACATGTGTGATGTGCAACACGGAATTGCTCTGCACGCAGTGCAGGGGAATCGGGCCTCATCTCGCGGCGAGGGGGAAGTCTCATGGTTTTTCTCGAGTTGCGGCGGGAACCTGGGGTATATTCTCGAGTTACGACGGGGATGACCCTTCCACCCACGTGTTTGTTCAGCGACGTCAGGACTCCTGCCTAGTTGCGAGGGACAACTCGGGATTCTCCTCGAGGCTTGGCAGGGCAATTGGGACGCCTCTCCAGCTGAGGCGGGAGACCAAGGGTCCCTTTCCACGTGCCACAGGAATCCTGGGACTCCTATCACGTTTCACGTAGAGTCAGGCATCGTCTCCTTTGGAGGCACTGATCTCGGCGTACCTCTGGAGTTTTCAAAGGATGTGAGGCCACCGGTCGCGATGAGGTGGGGAACTAGGTCTTTCTCTCTGGTCTCCACAGGGGATTCAGACATCCTTTCGTCTTTGGAGATGCAAGACGAGCCTGCATTAAAGTCACTGCAGGGATATCCGGCCTTATTTCGAGCCAGGGCATCGCGGTGTCCAATCCACTTGAGGCCGCAAACTCAGGGTCCCTCTCACATACTTAGAGCTGAGAGAAGCCTCCTCTTGAGGTGTTTGTGGTAAGGTGGTATTCCTCTGGAGTCGAAGCCAGGGACTAACCTCTCATCTCGAGTTGATTTTTGGTCCACGGAGCGCTTTCCTGTTGCTACATTGACCTCAGGATCCCTCTAGCCTTGAAACAGTGTTCTTGGGGTTTCTCTGGAGTGCCATCAAGGAAATCAAGGCTCCTTTCATGTGTGATGTGCAACACGGAATTGCTCTGCATGCAGTGCAGGGGAATCGGGCCTCATCTCACGACGAGGGGGAAGTCTCATGGTTTTTCTCGAGTTGCGGCGGGAACCTGGGGTATATTCTCGAGTTACGACGGGGATGGCCCTTCCACACACGTGTTTCTTCAGCGACGTCAGGACTCCTGTTTAGTTGCGAGGTACAATTCGGGATTCTCCTCGAGGCTTGGCAGGGCAATTGGGACGCCTCTCCAGCTGAGGCGGGAGACCAAGGGTCCCTTTCCACGTGCCACAGGAATCCTGGGACTCCTATCAAGTTTCACGAGGAGTCAGGCATCGTCTCCTTTGGAGGCACTGATTTCCAAGTACCTCTGGAGTTTTCAAAGGATGTGAGGACTCCGGTCGCGATGAGGTGGGGAACTAGGTCTTTCTCTGTGGTCTCCACAGGGGATTCAGACATCCTTTCGTCTTGGGAGATGCAAGACGAGCCTGAATTCAAGTCACTGCAGGGATATCCGGCCTTATTTCGAGTCAGGGCATCGCGGTGTCCATTCCACTTGAGGCCGCAAACTCAGGGTCCCTCTCACATAGCTAGAGCTGAGAGAAGCCTCCTCTTGAGGTGCTTGTGGTAAGGTGGTATTCCTCTGGAGTTGAAGCCAGGGACTAACCTCTCATCTCGAGTTGATTTTTTGTCCACGGAGCTCTTTCGTGTTGCTACAGTGACCTCAGGATCCCTCTAGCCTTGAAACAGTGTTCTTGGGGTTTCTCTGGAGTGCCATCAAGGAAATCAAGGCTCCTTTCATGTGTGATGTGCAACACGGAATTGCTCTGCACGCAGTGCAGGGGAATCAGGCCTCATCTCGCGGCGAGGGGGAAGTCTCATGGTTTTTTTCGAGTTGCAGCGGGAACCTGGGGTATATTCTCGAGTTACGACGGGGATGGCCCTTACACACACGTGTTTCTTCAGCGACTTAAGGACTCCTGCCTAGTTGCGAGGGACAACTCGGGATTCTCCTCGAGGCTTGGCAGGGCAATTGGGACGCCCCTCCAGCTGAGGCGGGAGACCAAGGGTCCCTTTCCACGTGCCAAAGGAATCCTGGGACTCCTATCAAGTTTCACGAGGAGTCAGGGATCGTCTCCTTTGGAGGCACTGATCTCCGCGTACCTCTGGAGTTTTCAAAGGATGTGAGGCCTCCGGTCGCGATGAGGTGGGGAACTAGGTCTTTCTCTGTGGTCTGGAAAGGGGATTCAGACATCCTTTCGTCTTGGGAGATGCAAGACGAGCCTGCATTCAAGTCACTGCAGGGATATCCGGCCTTATTTCGAGTCAGGGCATCTCGGTGTCCATTCCACTTGAGGCCGCAAACTCAGGGTCCCTCTCACATACCTAGAGCTGAGAGAAGCCTCCTCTTGAGGTGCTTGTGGTAAGGTGGTATTCCTCTGGAGTCGAAGCCAGGAACTAACCTCTCATCTCGAGTTGATTTTTGGTCCACGGAGCTCTTTCGTGTTGCTACAGTGAGCTCAGGATCCCTCTAGCCTTGAAACAGTGTTCTTGGGGTTTCTCTGGAGTGCCATCAAGGAAATCAAGGCTCCTTTCATGTGTGATGTGCAACACGGAATTGCTCTGCACGCATGCAGGGGAATCGGGCCTCATCTTGCGGCGAGGGGGAAGTCTCATGGTCTTTCTCGAGTTGCGGCGGGAATCTGGGTTATATTCTCGAGTTACGACGGGAATGGCCCTTCCACACACGTGTTTGTTCAGCGACGTCAGGACTCCTGCCTAGTTGCGAGGGACAACTCGGGATTCTCCTCGAGGCTTGGCAGGGCAATTGGGACGCCTCTCCAGCTGAGGCGGGAGACCAAGGGTCCCTTTCCACGTGCCACAGGAATCCTGGGACTCCTATCAAGTTTCACGAGGAGTCAGGCATCGTCTCCTTTGGAGGCACTGATCTCCAGGTACCTCTGGAGTTTTCAAAGGATGTGAGGACTCCGGTCGCGATGAGGTGGGGAACTAGGTCTTTCTCTGTGGTCTCCACAGGGGATTCAGACATCCTTTCGTCTTGGGAGATGCAAGACGAGCCTGCATTCAAGTCACTGCAGGGATATCCGGCCTTATTTCGAGTCAGGGCATCACGGTGTCCATTGAACTTGAGGCCGCATACTCAGGGTCCCTCTCACATACCTAGAGCTGAGAGAAGCCTCCTCTTGAGGTGCTTGTGGTAAGGTGGCATTCCTCTGGAGTCGAAACCAGGGACTAACCTCTCATCTCGAGTTGATTTTTGGTCCACGGAGCTCTTTCGTGTTGCTACAGTGACCTCAGGATCCCTCTAGCCTTGAAACAGTGTTCTTGGGGTTTCTCTGGAGTGCCATTAAGGAAATCAAGGCTCCTTACATGTGTGATGTGCAACACGGAATTGCTCTGCACGCAGTGCAGGGGAATCGGGCCTCATCTCGCGGCGAGGGGGAAGTCTCATGGTTTTTCTCGAGTTGCGGCGGGAACCTGGGGTATATTCTCGAATTACGACAGGGATGACCCTTCCACCCACGTGTTTGTTCAGCGACGTCAGGACTCCTGCCTAGTTGCGAGGGACAACTCGGGATTCTCCTCGAGGCTTGGCAGGGCAATTGGGACGCCTCTCCAGCTGAGGCGGGAGACCAAGGGTCCCTTTCCACGTGCCACAGGAATCCTGGGACTCCTATCACGTTTCACGCAGAGTCAGGCATCGTCTCCTTTGGAGGCACTGATCTCGGCGTACCTCTGGAGTTTTCAAAGGATGTGAGGCCACCGGTCGCGATGAGGTGGGGAACTAGGTCTTTCTCTCTGGTCTCCACAGGGGATTCAGACATCCTTTCGTCTTTGGAGATGCAAGACGAGCCTGCATTAAAGTCACTGCAGGGATATCCGGACTTATTTCGAGCCAGGGCATCGCGGTGTCCAATCCACTTGAGGCCGCAAACTCAGGGTCCCTCTCACATACTTAGAGCTGAGAGAAGCCTCCTCTTGAGGTGTTTGTGGTAAGGTGGTATTCCTCTGGAGTCGAAGCCAGGGACTAACCTCTCATCTCGAGTTGATTTTTGGTCCACGGAGCGCTTTCCTGTTGCTACATTGACCTCAGGATCCCTCTAGCCTTGAAACAGTGTTCTTGGGGTTTCTCTGGAGTGCCATCAAGGAAATCAAGGCTCCTTTCATGTGTGATGTGCAACACGGAATTGCTCTGCATGCAGTGCAGGGGAATCGGGCCTCATCTCACGACGAGGGGGAAGTCTCATGGTTTTTCTCGAGTTGCGGCGGGAACCTGGGGTATATTCTCGAGTTACGACGGGGATGGCCCTTCCACACACGTGTTTCTTCAGCGACGTCAGGACTCCTGTTTAGTTGCGAGGTACAATTCGGGATTCTCCTCGAGGCTTGGCAGGGCAATTGGGACGCCTCTCCAGCTGAGGCGGGAGACCAAGGGTCCCTTTCCACGTGCCACAGGAATCCTGGGACTCCTATCAAGTTTCACGAGGAGTCAGGCATCGTCTCCTTTGGAGGCACTGATTTCCAAGTACCTCTGGAGTTTTCAAAGGATGTGAGGACTCCGGTCGCGATGAGGTGGGGAACTAGGTCTTTCTCTGTGGTCTCCACAGGGGATTCAGACATCCTTTCGTCTTGGGAGATGCAAGACGAGCCTGAATTCAAGTCACTGCAGGGATATCCGGCCTTATTTCGAGTCAGGGCATCGCGGTGTCCATTCCACTTGAGGCCGCAAACTCAGGGTCCCTCTCACATAGCTAGAGCTGAGAGAAGCCTCCTCTTGAGGTGCTTGTGGTAAGGTGGTATTCCTCTGGAGTTGAAGCCAGGGACTAACCTCTCATCTCGAGTTGATTTTTTGTCCACGGAGCTCTTTCGTGTTGCTACAGTGACCTCAGGATCCCTCTAGCCTTGAAACAGTGTTCTTGGGGTTTCTCTGGAGTGCCATCAAGGAAATCAAGGCTCCTTTCATGTGTGATGTGCAACACGGAATTGCTCTGCACGCAGTGCAGGGGAATCAGGCCTCATCTCGCGGCGAGGGGGAAGTCTCATGGTTTTTCTCGAGTTGCGGCGGCAACCTGGGATATATTCTCGAGTTATGACGGGGATGGCCCTTCCACACACGTGTTTGTTCATCGACGTCAGGACTCCTGCCTAGTTGTGAGGGACAACTCGGGATTCTCCTCGAGGCTTGACAGGGCAATTGGGACGCCTCTCCAGCTGAGGCGGGAGACCAAGGGTCCCTTTCCACGTGCCAAAGGAATCCTGGGACTCCTATCAAGTTTCACGAGGAGTCAGGGATCGTCACCTTTGGAGGCACTTATCTCCGCGTACCTCTGGAGTTTTCAAAGGATGTGAGGCCTCCGGTCACGATGAGGTGGGGAACTAGGTCTTTCTCTGTGGTCTCCACAGGGGATTCAGACATCCTTTCGTCTTGGGAGATGCAAGACGAGCCTGCATTCAAGTCACTGCAGGGATATCCTGCATTATTTCGAGTCAGGGCATCGCGGTGTCCATTCCACTTGTGGCCGCAAACTCAGGGTCCCTCTCACATACCTAGAGCTGAGAGAAGCCTCCTCTTGAGGTGCTTGTGGTAAGGTGGTATTCCTCTGGAGTCGAGGCCAGGGACTAACCTCTCATCTCGAGTTGATTTTTGGTCCACGGAGCTCTTTCGTGTTGCTACAGTGACCTCAGGATCCTTCTAGCCTTGAAACAGTGTTCTTGGTGTTTCTCTGGAGTGCCATCAAGGAAATCAAGGCTCCTTTCATGTGTGATGTGCAACAAGGAATTGCTCTGCACGCAGTGCAGGAGAATCGGGCCTCATCTCGCGGCGAGGGGGAAGTCTCATGGTGTTTCTCGAGTTGCGGTGGGAACCTGGGGTATATTCTCGAGTTACGACGGGGATGGCCCTTCCACACAAGTGTTTGTTCAGCGACGGCAGGACTCCTGCCTAGTTGCGAGGGAAAACTCGGGATTCTCCTCGAGGCTTGGCAGGGCATTTGGGACGCCTCTCCAGCTGAGGCGGGAGACCAAGTGTCCCTTTCCACGTGCCACAGGAATCCTGGGACTCCTAAGAAGTTTCACGAGGAGTCAGGCATCGTCTCCTTTGGAGGCACTGATCTCCGCGTACCTCTGGAGTTTTCAAAGGATTTGAGGCCTCCGGTCGCGATGATGTGGGGAACTAGTTCTTTCTCTGCGGTCTCCACAGGGGATTCAGACATCCTTTCGTCTTGGGAGATGCAAAACGAGCCTGCATTCAAGTCACTGCAGGGATATCCGGCATTATTTCGAGTCAGGGCATAGCGGTGTCCATTCCACTTGAGGCCACAAATCAGGGTCCCTCTCACATAGCTAGAGCTGAGAGAAGCCTCCTCTTGAGGTGCTTGTGGTAAGGTGGTATTCCTCTGGAGTCGAAGCCGGGGACTAACCTCTCATCTCGAGTTGATTTTTAGTTCACGGAGCTCTTTCGTGTTGCTACAGTGACCTCAGGATCCCTCTAGCCTTGAAACAGTGTTCTTGGGGTTTCTCTGGAGTGCCATCAAGGAAATCAAGGCTCCTTTCATGTGTGATATGCAACACGGAATTGCTCTGCACGCAGTGCAGGGGAATCGGGCCTCATCTCGCCGTGAGGGGAAAGTCTCATGGTTTTTCTCGAGTTGCGGCGGGAACCTGGGGTATATTCTCGAGTTACGTCGAGGATGGACCTTCCACACACGTATTTCTTTAGCGACGTCAGGACTCCTGCCTAGTTTTGAGGGACAACTCGGGATTCTCCTCGAGGCTTGGCAGGGCAATTGGGACGCCTCTCCAGCTGAGGCGGGAGACCAAGGGTCCCTTTCCATGTGCCACAGGAATCGTGGGACTCCTAAGAAGTTTCACGAGGAGTCAGGCATCGTCTCCTTTGGAGGCACTGATCTCCGCGTACCTCTGGAGTTATCAAAGGATGTGAGGCCTCCGGTCGCGACGAGGTGGGTAAGTAGGTCTTTTTCTGTGGTCTCCACAGGGGATTCAGACATCCTTTCGTCTTGGGAGATGCAAGACGAGCCTGCATTCAAGTCACTGCAGGGATATCCGGCCTTATTTCGAGTCAGGGCATCGCGGTGTCCATTGAACTTGAGGCCGCAATCTCAGGGTCCCTCTCACATACCTAGAGCTGAGAGAAGCCTCCTCTTGAGGTGCTTGTGGTAAGGTGGTATTCCTCTGGAGTCGAAGCCATGGACTAATATCTCATCTCGAGTTGATTTTTGGTCCACGGAGCTCTTTCGTGTTGCTACAGTGACCTCAGGATCCCTCTGGCCTTGAAACAGTGTTCTTGGGGTTTCTCTGGAGTGCCATCAAGGAAATCAAGGCTCCTTTCATGTGTGTTGTGCAACACGGAATTGCTCTGCACGCAGTGCAGGGGAATCGGGCCTCATCTCGCGGTGAGGGGGAAGTCTCATGGTTTTTCTCAAGTTGCGGCGGGAACCTCTGGTATATTCTCGAGTTACGACGGGAATGGCCCTTCCACACACGAGTTTGTTCAGCGACGTCAGGACTCCTGCCTAGTTGCGAGGGACAACTCGGGATTCTCCTCGAGGCTTGGCAGGGTAATTGGGACGCCTCTCCAGCTGAGGCGGGAGACCAAGTGTCCCTTTCCACGTGCCACAGGAATCCTGTGACTCCTATCAAGTTTCACGAGGAGTCAGGCATCGTCTCCTTTGGAGGGACTGATCTTCACGTACCTCTGGAGTTTTCAAAGGATGTGAGGCCTCCGGTCGCGATGAGGTGGGGAACTAGGTCTTTCTCTATTGGCTCCACAGGGGATTCAGACATCCTTTCATCTTGGGAAATGCAAGACGAGCCTGCATTCAAGTCACTGCAGGGATATCCGGACTTATTTCAAGTCAGGGCATCGAGGTGCCCTTTCCACTTGAGGCCGCAAACTCAGGGTCCCTCTCACATACCTAGAGCTGAGAGAAGCCTCCTGTTGAGGTGCTTGTGGTAAGGTGGTATTCCTCTGGAGTCGAAGCCAGGGAATAACCTCTCATCTCGAGTTGATTCTTGGTCTACAGAGCTCTTTCGTGTTGCTACAGTGACCTCAGAATCCCTCTAGCCTTGAAACAGTGTTCTTGGGGTTTCTCTGGAGTGCCATCAAGGAAATCAAGGCTCGTTTCATGTGTGATGTGCAACACGGAATTACTCTGCACGCAGTGCAGGGGAATCGGGCCTCATCTCGTGGCGAGGGGGAAGTCTCATGGTTTTTCTCGAGTTGCGGCGGGAACCTGGGGTATATTCTCGAGTTACGACGGGGATGGCCCTTCAAACCACGTGTTTGTTCAGCGACGTCAGGTCTCCTGCCTAGTTGCGAGGGACAACTCGGGATTCTCCTCGAGGCTTGGCAGGGCAATTGGGACGCCTCTCCAGCTGAGGCGGGAGACCAAGGGTCCCTTTTCACGTGCCACAGGAATCCTGGAACTCCTATCAAGTTTCACGAGGAGTCAGGCATCGTCTCTTTGGAGGCACTGATCTCCGCGTACCTCTGGAGTTTTCAAAGGATGTGAGGCCTCCGGTCGCGATGAGGTGGGGAGCTGGGTCTTTCTCTGTGGTCTGCAACGGGGATTCAGACATCCTTTCGTCTTGGGAGATGCAAGACGAGCCTGCATTCAAGTCACTGCAGGGATATCCGGACTTATTTTGAGTCAGGGCATCGCGGTGTTCATTCCACTTGAGGCCGCAATCTCAGGGTCCCTCTCACATAGCTAGAACTGAGAGAAGCCTCCTCTTGAGGTGCTTGTGGTAAGGTGGTATTCCTCTGGAGTCGAAGCCAGGGACTAACCTCTCATCTCGAGTTGATTTTTGGTCCTAGGAGCTCTTTCGTGTTGCTACAGTGACCTCAGGATCCCTCTAGCCTTGAAACAGTGTTCTTCGGGTTTCTCTGGAGTGCCATCAAGGAAATCAAGGAACCTTTCATGTGTGATGTGCAACACGGAATTGCTCTGCACGCAGTGCAGGGGAATCGGGCCTCATCTCGCGGCGAGGGGGAAGTCTCATGGTTTTTCTCGAGTTGCGGAGGGAACCTGGGGTATATTCTCGAGTTACGTCGAGGATGGACCTTCCACACACGTATTTCTTCAGCGACGTCAGGACTCCTGCCTAGTTCCCAGGGATAACTCGGGATTCTCCTCGAGGCTTGGCAGGGCAATTGGGACGCCTCTCCAGCTGAGGCGGGAGACCAAGGGTCCCTTTCCATGTGCCACAGGAATCGTGGGACTCCTAAGAAGTTTCACGAGGAGTCAGGCATCGTCTCCTTTGGAGGCACTGATCTCCGCGTACCTCTGGAGTTATCAAAGGATGTGAGGCCTCCGGTCGCGACGAGGTGGGTAACTAGGTCTTTCTCTGTGGTCTCCACAGGGGATTCAGACATCCTTTCGTCTTGGGAGATGCAAGACGAGCCTGCATTCAAGTCACTGCAGGGATATCCGGCCTTATTTCGAGTCAGGGCATCGCGGTGTCCATTCCACTTGAGGCTTCAAACTCAGGGTCCCTCTCACATAGCTAGAGCTGAGAGAAGCCTCCTCTTGAGGTGCTTATTGTAAGGTGGTATTCCTCTTGAGTCGAAGCCAGGGACTAACCTCTCATCTCGAGTTGATTTTTGGTCCACGCAGCTCTTTCGTGTTGCTACAGGGACGTCAGGATCCCTCTAGCCTTGAAACAGTGTTCTTGGGGTTTCTCTGGAGTGCCATCAAGGAAATCAAGGCTCCTTTCATGTGTGATGTGCAACACGGAATTGCTCTGCACGCAGTGCAGGGGAAACGGGCCTCATCTCGCGGCGAGGGGGAAGTCTCATGGTTTTTCTCGAGTTGAGGCGGGAACCTGGGGTATATTCTCGAGTTACGACGGGGATGGCCCTTCCACACAAGTGTTTGTTCAGCGACGGCAGGACTCCTGCCTAGTTGCGAGGGACAACTCGGGATTCTCCTCGAGGCTTGGCAGGGCAATTGGGACGCCTCTCCAGCTGAGGCGGGGGACCAAGGGTCCCTTTCCACGTGCCACAGGAATCCTGGGACTCCTATCAAGTTTCACGAGGAGTCAGGCATTGTCTCCTTTGGAGGAACTGATCTCTGCGTACCTCTGTAATTTTCAAAGGATGTGAGGCCTCCGGTCGCGATGAGGTGGGGAACTGGGTCTTTCTCTGTGGTCTCCACAGGGGATTCAGACATCCTTTCGTCTTGGGAGATGCAAGACGAGCCTGCATTCAAGTCACTGCAGGGATATCCGGCCTTATTTCGCGTCAGGATATCGCAGTGTCCATTCCACTTGAGGCCGCAAACTCAGGGTCCCTCTCACATAGCTAGAGCTGGGAGAAGCCTCCTCTTGAGGTGCTTGTGGTGAGGTGGTATTCCTCTGGAGTCGAAGCCAGGGACTAACCTCTCATCTCCAGTTGATTTGTGGTCCACGGAGCTCTTTCGTGTTGCTACAGTGACCTCAGGATCCCTCTAGCCTTGAAACAGTTTTCTTGGGGTTTCTCTGGAGTGCCATCAAGGAAATCAAGGCTCCTTTCATGTGTGATGTGCAACACGGAATTGCTCTGCACGCAGCGCAGGGGAATCGTGCCTCATCTCGCGGCGAGGGGGAACTCTCATGGTTTTTCTCGAGTTGCGGCGGGAACCTGGGGTATATTCTCGAGTTACGACTGGGATGGCCCTTCCACACACGTGTTTGTTCAGCGACGTCAGGACTCCTGCCTAGTTGCGAGGGACAACTCGGGATTCTCCTCGAGGCTTGGCAGGGCAATTGGGACGCCTCTCCAGCTGAGGCGGGAGACCAAGGGTCCCTTTCCATGTGCCACAGGAATCCTGGGACTCCTATCAAGTTTCACGAGGAGTCAGGCATCGTCTCCTTTGGAGGCACTGATCTCTGCGTACCTCTGGAGATTTCAAAGGATGTGAGGCCTCCGGTCGCCATGAGGTGGGGAACTAGGTCTTTCTCTGTGGTCTCCACAGGGGACTCAGACATCCTTTCATCTTGGGAGATGCAAGACGAGCCTGCATTCAAGTCACTGCAGGGATATCCAGCCTTATTTCACGTCAGGGCATCGCGGTGTACATTCCACTTGAGGCCGCAAAATCAGGGTCCCTCTCACATACTTAGAGCTGAGAGAAGCCTCCTCTTGAGCTGCTTGTGGTAAGGTGGTATTCCTCTGGAGTCGAAGCCAGGGACTAACCTCTCATCTCGAGTTGATTTTTGGTCCATGGAGCTCTTTCGTGTTGCTGCAGTGACCTCAGGATCCCTCTAGCCTTGAAACAGTGTTCTTGGGGTTTCTCTGGAGTGCCATCAAGGAAATCAAGGCTCCTTTCATGTGTGATGTGCAACACGGAGTTGCTCTGCATGCAGTGCAGGGGAATCGGGCCTCATCTCGCGGCGAGGGGGAAGTCTCATGGTTTTTCTGGAGTTGCGGCGGGAACCTGGGGTATATTGTCGAGTTACGACGGGGATGGCCCTTCCACCCACGTGTTTGTTCAGCGACGTCAGGACTCCTGTCTAGTTGCGAGGGACAACTCGGGATTCTCCTCGAGGCTTGGCAGGGCAATTGGGACGCCTCTCCAGCTGAGGCGGGAGACCAAGGGTCCCTTTCCACGTGCCACAGGAATCCTGGAACTCCTATCAAGTTTCACGAGGAGTCAGGCATCGTCTCCTTTGGAGGCACTGATCTCCGCGTACCTCTGAAGTTTTCAAAGAATGAGAGGCCTCCGGTCGCGATGAGGTGGGGAACTAGGTTTTTCTCTGTGGTCTCCACATGGGATTCAGACATCCTTTCGTCTTGGGAGATGCAAGACGAGCCTGCATTCAAGTCACTGCAGGGATATCCGGCATTATTTCGAGTCAGGGCGTCGTGGTGTCCATTCCACTTGAGGCCGCAAACTCAGGGTCCCTCTCACATACCTAGAGCTTAGAGAAGCCTCCTCTTGAGGTGCTTGTGGTAAGGTGATGTTCCTCTGGAGTCGAAGCCATGGACTAACCTCTCATCTCGAGTTGATTTGTGGTCAACGGAGCTCTTTCGTGTTGCTACAGTGACCTCAGGATCCCTCTAGCCTTGAAACACTGTTCTTGGGCTTTCTCTGGAGTGCCACCAAGGAAATCAAGGCTCCTTTCATGTGTGATGTGCAACACGGAATTGCTCTGCACGCAGTGCAGGGGAATCTGTCCTCATCTCGCGGCGAGGGGGAAGTCTCATGGTTTTTCTCGAGTTGCGGCGGGAACCTGCGGTATATTCTCGAGTTACGACTGGGATGGCCCTTCCACACACGTGTTTGTTCAGCGACGTCAGGACTCCTGCCTAGTTGCGAGGGACACCTCGGGATTCTCCTCGAGGCTTGGCAGGGTAATTGGGACGCCTCTCCAGCTGAGGCGGGAGACCAAGGGTCCCTTTCCACGTGCCACAGGAATCCTGGGACTCCTATCAAGTTTCACGAGGAGTCAGGCATCCTCTCCTTTGGAGGCACTGATCTCCGCGTACCTCTGGAGTTTTCAAAAGATGTGAGGCCTCAGGTCGCGATGAGGTGGGGAACTAGGTCTTTCTCTGTGGTCTCCACAGGGGATTCAGACAACCTTTCATCTTGGGAGATGCAAGAGGAGCCTGCATTCAAGTCACTGCAGGGATATCCGGCCTTATTTCTAGTCAGGGCATCGCGGTGTCCTTTCCACATGAGGCCGCAAACTCAGGGTCCCTCTCACATACCTAGAGCTGAGAGAAGCCTCCTCTTGAGGTGCTTGTGGTAAGGTGGTATTCCTCTGGAGTCGAAGCCAGGGACTAACCTCTCATCTCGAGTTGATTCTTGGTCCACGGAGCTCTTTCGTGTTGCTACAGTGACCTCAGGATCCCTCTAGCCTTGAAACAGTGTTCTTGGGTTTTCTCTGGAGTGCCATCAAGGAAATCAAGGCTCCTTTCATGTGTGATGTGCAACACGGAGTTGCTCTGCACGCAGTGCAACGGAATCAGGCCTCATCTCGCGGCAAGGGGGAAGTCTCAAGGTTTTTCTCGAGTTGCGGTGGGAACCTGGGCTATATTCTCGAGTTACGACGGGGATGGCCCTTCCACACACGTGTTTGTTCAGCGACGTCAGGACTCCTGCCTAGTTGTGAGGGACAACTCGGGATTTTCCTCGAGGCTTGGCAGGGCAATTGGGACGCCTCTCCAGCTGAGGCGGGAGACCAAGGGTCCCTATCCACGTGCTACAGGAATCCTGGAACTCCTATCAAGTTTCACGAGGAGTCAGGCATCGTCTCGTTTGGAGGCATTGATCTCCGCATACCTCTGGAGTTTTCAAAGGATGTGAGGCCTCCGGTCGCCATGAGGTGGGGAACTAGGTCTTTCTCTGTGGTGTCCACAGGGGATTCAGACATCCTTTCATCTTGGGAGATGCAAGACGAGCCTGCATTCAAGTCACTGCAGGGATATCCGGCCTTATTTCACGTCAGGGCATCACGGTGTCCATTCCACTTGAGGCCGCAAACTCAGGGTCCCTCTCACATACCTAGAGCTGAGAGAAGCCTCCTCTTGAGGTGCTTGTGGTAAGGTGGTATTCCTCTGGAGTCGAAGCCAGGGACTAACCTCTCATCTCGAGTTGATTTTTGGTCCACGGAGCTCTTTCGTGTTGCTACAGTGACCTCAGGATCCCTCTAGCCTTGAAACAGTGTTCTTGGGGTTTCTCTGGAGTGCCAACAAGGAAATCAAGGCTCCTTTCATGTGTGATGTGCAACACGGATTTGCTCTGCATGCAGTTCAGGGGAATTGGGCCTCATCTCGCGGCGAGGGGGAAGTCTCATGGTTTTTCTCGAGTTGCGGCGGGAACCTGGGGTATATTCTCGAGTTACAACGGGGATGGCCCTTCCACCCACGTGTTTGTTCAGCGACGTCAGGACTCTTGTCTAGTTGCGAGGGACAACTCAGGATTCTCCTCGAGGCTTGGCAGGGCAATTGGGACGCCTCTCCAGCTGAGGCGGGAGACCAAGGGTCCCTTTCCACGTGCCACAGGAATCCTGGAACTCCTATCAAGTTTCACGAGGAGTCAGGCATCGTCTCCTTTGGAGGCACTGATCTCCGCGTACCTCTGAAGTTTTCAAAGAATGTGAGGCCTCCGGTCGCGATGAGGTGGGGAACTAGGTCTTTCTCTGTGGTCTCCACATGGGATTCAGACATTCTTTCGTCTTGGGAGATGCAAGACGAGCCTGCATTCAAGTCACTGCAGGGATATCCGGCCTTATTTCGAGTCAGGGCATCGCGGTGTCCATTCCACTTGAGGCCGCAAACTCAGGGTCCCTCTCGCATACCTAGAGCTGAGAGAAGCCTCCTCTTGAGGTGCTTGTGGTAAGGTGGTATTCCTCTGGAGTCGAAACCAGGGACTAACCTCTCATCTCGAGTTGATTTTTGGTCCACGGAGCTCTTTCGTGTTGCTACAGTGACCTCAGGATCCCTCTAGCCTTGAAACAGTGTTCTTGGGTTTTCTCTGGAGTGCCATCAAGGAAATCAAGGCTCCCTTCATGTGTGATGTGCAACACGGAATTGCTCTGCATGCAGTGTAGGGGAATCGGGCCTCATCTCTCGGCGAGGGGGAAGTCTCATGGTTTTTCTCGAGTTGCGGCGGGAACCTGGGGTATATTCTCGAGTTACGATGGGGATGGCCCTTCCAGCCACGTATTTGTTCAGCGACGTCAGGACTCCTGCCTAGTTGCGAGGGACAACTCGGGATTTTCCTCGAGGCTTGGCAGGGCAATTGGGACGCCTCTCCAGCTGAGGCGGGAGACCAAGGGTCCCTATCCACGTGCTACAGGAATCCTGGAACTCCTATCAAGTTTCACGAGGAGTCAGGCATCGTCTCGTTTGGAGGCATTGATCTCCGCGTACCTCTGGAGTTTTCAAAGGATGTGAGGCCTCCGGTCGCCATGAGGTGGGGAACTAGGTCTTTCTCTGTGGTCTACACAGGTGATTCAGACATCCTTTCGTCTTGGGAGATGCAAGACTAGCCTGCATTCAAGTCACTGCAGGGATATCCGGCATTATTTCGAGTCAGGGCATCTCGGTGTCCATTCCACTTGAGGCCGCAAACTCAGGGTCCCTCTCACATACCTAGAGCTGAGAGAAGCCTCCTCTTGAGGTGCTTGTGGTAAGGTGATGTTCCTCTGGAATCGAAGCCATGGACTAACCTCTCATCTCGAGTTGATTTGTGGTCCACGGAGCTCTTTCATGTTGCTACATTGACCTCAGGATCCCTCTAGCCTTGAAACACTGTTCTTGGGCTTTCTCTGGAGTGCCACCAAGGAAATCAAGGCTCCTTTCATGTGTGATGTGCAACACGGAATTGCTCTGCACGCAGTGCAGGGGAATCTGTCCTCATCTCGCGGGGAGGGGGAAGTCTCATGGTTTTTCTCGAGTTGCGGCGGGAAGCTGCGGTATATTCTCGAGTTACGACTGGGATGGCCCTTCCACACACGTGTTTCTTCAGCGACGTCAGGACTCCTGCCTAGTTGCGAGGGACAACTCGGGATTCTCCTCGAGGCTTGGCAGGGCAATTGTTACGCCTCTCCAGCTGAGGCGGGAGACCAAGGGTCCCTTTCCATGTGCCACAGGAATCCTGAGACTCCTATCAAGTTTCACGAGGAGTCAGGCAACGTCTCCTTTGGAGGCACTGATCTCCGTGTACCTCTGAAGTTTTCAAAGGATGTGAGGCCTCCGGTCGCGATGAGGTGGGGAACTAGGTCTTTCTCTGTGGTCTCCACAGGGGATTCAGACATCCTTTCATCTTGGGAGATGCAAGAGGAGCCTGCATTCAAGTCACTGCAGGGATATCCGGCCTTATTTCTAGTCAGGGCATCGCGGTGTCCTTTCCACATGAGGCCGCAAACTCAGGGTCCCTCTCACATACCTAGAGCTGAGAGAAGCCTCCTCTTGAGGTGCTTGTGGTAAGGTGGTATTCCTCTGGAGTCGAAGCCAGGGACTAACCTCTCATCTCGAGTTGATTTTTGGTCCACGGAGCTCTTTCGTGTTGCTACAGTGACCTCAGGATCCCTCTAGCCTTGAAACAGTGTTCTTGGGTTTTCTCAGGAGTGCCATCAAGGCAATCAAGGCTCCTTTCATGTGTGATGTGCAACACGGAGTTGCTCTGCACGCAGTGCAACGGAATCAGGCCTCATCTCGCGGCAAGGGGTAAGTCTCATGGTTTTTCTCGAGTTGCGGCGGGAACCTGGGGTATATTCTCGAGTTACGACGGGGATGGCCCTTCCACACACGTGTTTGTTCAGCGACGTCAGGACTCCTGCCTAGTTGCGAGGGACAACTCGGGATTCTCCTCGAGGCTTGGCAGGGCAATTGGGATGCCTCTCCAGCTGAGGCGTGAGACCAAGGGTCCCTTTCCACGTGCCACAGAAATCCTGGGACTCCTATCAAGTTTCACGAGGAGTCAGGCATCGTCTCCTTTGGAGGCACTGATCTCCGCGTACCTCTGGAGTTTTAAAAGGATGAGAGGCCTCCGGTCGCGATAATGTGGGGAACTAGGTCTTTCTCTGTGGTCTCCACAGGGGATTCAGACATCCTTCCGTCTTGGGAGATGCAAGACGAGCCTGCATTCAAGTCACTGCAGGGATTTCCGGCCTATTTCGCGTCAGGGCATCGCAGTGTCCATTCCACTTGAGGCCGCAAACTCAGGGTCCCTCTCACATACCTAGAGCTTAGAGAAGCCTCCTCTTGAGGTGCTTGTGGTAAGGTGGTATTCCTCTGGAGTCGAAGCCAGGGACTAACCTCTCATCTCGAGTTGATTTTTGGTCCATGGAGCTCTTTTGTGTGGCTACAGTGACTTCAGGATCCCTTTAGACTTGAAACAGTGTTCTTGGGGTTTCTCTGGAATGCCACCAAGGAAATCAAGGCTCCTTTCATGTGTGATGTGCAAGACGGAATTGCTCTGCACGCAGTGCAGGGGAATCGGGCCTCATCTCGCGGCGAGGGGGAAGTCTCATGGTTTTTCTCGAGTTGCGGCGGGAACCTGGGGTATATTCTCGAGTTACGACGGGGATGGCCCTTCCACACACGTGTTTCTTCAGCGACGTCAGGACTCTTGCCTAGTTGCGAGGGACAACTCGGGATTCTCCTCTAGGCTTGGCAGGGCAATTGGGACGCCTCTCCAGCTGAGGCGGGAGACCATGGGTCCCTTTGCACGTGCCACAGGAATCCTGGAACTCCTATCAAGTTTCATAAGGAGTCAGGCATCGTCTCCTTTGGAGGCACTGATCTCCGCGTACCTCTGGAGTTTTCAAAGGATGTGAGGCCTCCGATCGCGATGAGGTGGGGAACTAGGTCTTTCTCTGTGGTCTGCACAGGGGATTCAGACATTCTTTCTTCTTGGGAGATGCAAGAGGAGCCTGCATTCAAGTCACTGCAGGGATATCCGGCCTTATTTCTAGTCAGGGCATCGCGGTGTCCTTTCCACATGAGGCCGCAAACTCAGGGTCCCTCTCACATACCTAGAGCTGAGAGAAGCCTCCTCTTGAGGTGCTTGTGGTAAGGTGGTATTCCTCTGGAGTCGAAGCCAGGGACTAACCTCTCATCTCGAGTTGATTTTTGGTCCACGGAGCTCTTTCGTGTTGCTACAGTGACCTCAGGATCCCTCTAGCCTTGAAACAGTGTTCTTGGGTTTTCTCAGGAGTGCCATCAAGGAAATCAAGGCTCCTTTCATGTGTGATGTGCAACACGGAGTTGCTCTGCACGCAGTGCAACGGAATCAGGCCTCATCTCGCGGCAAGGGGGAAGTCTCATGGTTTTTCTCGAGTTGCGGCGGGAACCTGGGGTATATTCTCGAGTTACGACGGGGATGGCCCTTCCACACACGTGTTTGTTCAGCGACGTCAGGACTCCTGCCTAGTTGCGAGGGACAACTCGGGATTCTCCTCGAGGCTTGGCAGGGCAATTGGGATGCCTCTCCAGCTGAGGCGTGAGACCAAGGGTCCCTTTCCACGTGCCACAGAAATCCTGGGACTCCTATCAAGTTTCTCGAGGAGTCAGGCATCGTCTCCTTTGGAGGCACTGATCTCCGCGTACCTCTGGAGTTTTAAAAGGATGAGAGGCCTCCGGTCGCGATAATGTGGGGAACTAGGTCTTTCTCTGTGGTCTCCACAGGGGATTCAGACATCCTTCCGTCTTGGGAGATGCAAGACGAGCCTGCATTCAAGTCACTGCAGGGATTTCCGGCCTATTTCGCGTCAGGGCATCGCAGTGTCCATTCCACTTGAGGCCGCAAACTCAGGGTCCCTCTCACATACCTAGAGCTTAGAGAAGCCTCCTCTTGAGGTGCTTGTGGTAAGGTGGTATTCCTCTGGAGTCGAAGCCAGGGACTAACCTCTCATCTCGAGTTGATTTTTGGTCCATGGAGCTCTTTTGTGTTGCTACAGTGACTTCAGGATCCCTCTAGACGTGAAACAGTGTTCTTGGGGTTTCTCTGGAATGCCACCAAGGAAATCAAGGCTCCTTTCATGTGTGATGTGCAAGACGGAATTGCTCTGCACGCAGTGCAGGGGAATCGGGCCTCATCTCGCGGCGAGGGGGAAGTCTCATGGTTTTTCTCGAGTTGCGGCGGGAACCTGGGGTATATTCTCGAGTTACGACGGGGATGGCCCTTCCACACACGTGTTTGTTCAGCGACGTCAGGACTCTTGCCTAGTTGCGAGGGACAACTCGGGATTCTCCTCTAGGCTTGGCAGGGCAATTGGGACGCCTCTCCAGCTGAGGCGGGAGACCATGGGTCCCTTTGCACGTGCCACAGGAATCCTGGGACTCCTATCAAGTTTCATGAGGAGTCAGGCATCGTCTCCTTTGGAGGCACTGATCTCCGCGTACCTCTGGAGTTTTCAAAGGATGTGAGGCCTCCGATCGCGATGAGGTGGGGAACTAGGTCTTTCTCTGTGGTCTCCACAGGGGATTCAGACATCCTTTCGTCTTGGGAGATGCAAGACGAGCCTGCATTCAAGTCACTGCAGGGATATCCGGCCTTATTTTGATCCAGGGCATCGCGGTTTCCATTCCACTTGAGGCCGCAAACTCAGGGTCCCTCTCACATACCTAGAGCTGAGAGAAGCCTCCTCTTGAGGTGCTTGTGGTAAGGTGGTATTCCTCTGGAGTCGAAGCCAGTGACTAACCTCTCATCTCGAGTTGATTTTTGGTCCACGGAGCTCTTTCGTGTTGCTACACTGACCTCAGGATCCCGCTAGCCTTGAAACAGAGTTCTTGGGGTTTCTCTGGAGTGCCATCAAGGAAATCAAGGCTCCTTTCATGTGTGATGTGCAACACGGTATTGCCCTGCACGCAGTGCAGGGGAATCAGGCCTCATCTTGCGGCGAGGGGGATGTCTCATGGTTTTTCTCGAGTTGCGGCGGGAACCTGGGGTATATTCTCCTGTTACAACGGGGATGGCCTTTCCACCCACGTGTTTGTTCAGCGACGTCAGGACTCCTGCCTAGTTGCGAGGGACAACTCGGGATTCTCCTCGAGGCTTGGCAGGGCAATTGGGACGACTCTTCAGCTGAGGCAGGAGACCAAGGGTCCTTTTCCACGTGCCACAGGAATCCTGGGACTCCTATAAAATTTCATGAGGAGTTAGGCATCGTCTCCTTTGGAGGCACTGATCTCAGTGTACCTCTGGAGTTTTCAAAGTATGTGAGGCCTCCGGTCGCGAGGAGGTGGGGAACTAGGTCTTTCTCTGTGGTCTCCACAGGGGATTCAGACATTCTTTCGTCTTGGGAGATGCAAGACGAGCCTGCATTCAAGTGTCTGCAGGGATATCCGGCCTTATTTCGAGTCAGGGCATCGCGGTGTCCATTCCACTTGAGGCCGCAAACTCAGGGTCCCTCTCACATACATATAGCTGAGAGAAGCCTCCTCTTGAGGTGCTTGTGGTAAGTGGTTTCCTCTGGAGTCGAAGCCAGGGACTAACCTCTCATCTCGAGGTGATTTCTGGTCCACGGTGCTCTTTCGTGTGGCTACAGTGACCTCAGGATCCCTCTGGCCTTGAAACAGTGTTCTTGGGGTTTCTCTGGAGTGCCATCAAGGAAATCAAGGCTCCTTTCATGTGTGTTGTGCAACACGGAATTGCTCTGCACGCAGTGTATTGGAATCGGGCCTCATCTCGCGGCGAGGGGGAAGTCTCATGGTTTTTCTCGAGTTGCGGCTGGAACCTGGGCTATATTATCGAGTTACGATGGGGATGGCCCTTCCACCCACGTGTTGGTTCAGCGACGTCAGGACTCCTGCCTAGTTGCGAGGGACAACTCGGGATTCTCCTCGAGGCTTGGCAGGGCAATTGGGACGCCTCTCCAGCTGAGGCGGGAGACCAAGGGTACCTTTCCACGTGCCACAGGAATCCTGGGACTCCTATCAAGTTTGACGAGGAGTCAGGCATTGGCTCCTTTGGAGGCACTGATCTCCGCGTACCTCTGGAGTTTTCAAAGTATGTGAGGCCTCCGGTCGTGATGAGGTGGGGAACTAGGTCTTTCTCTGTGGTCTCCACAGGGGATTCAGACATCCTTTCGTCTTGGGAGATGCAAGACGAGCCTGCATTCAAGTCACTGCAGGGATATCCGGCCTTATTTCGAGTCAGGGCATCCCGGTGTCCATTCGACTTGAGGCTGTAAACCCAGGGTCCCTCTCACATACCTAGAGCTGAGAGAAGCCTCCTCTTGAGGTGCTTGTGGTAAGGTGGTATTCCTCTGGAGTCGAAGCCAGGGACTAACCTCTCATCTCGAGTTGATTTTTGGTTCACAGAGTTCTTTCTTGTTGCTACAGTGACCTCAGGATCCCTCTAGCCTTGAAACAGTGTTCTTGGGGTTTCTCTGGAGTGCCATCAAGGAAATCAAGGCTCCTTTCATGTGTGATGTGCAACACGGAATTGCTCTGCACGCAGTGTAGGGGAATCGGGCCTCATCTCGCGGCGAGGGGGAAGTCTCATGGTTTTTCTCGAGTTGCGGCGGGAACCTGGGCTATATTATCGAGTTACGATGGGGATGGCCCTTCCACCCAGGTGTTTGTTCAGCGACGTCAGGACTCCTGCCTAGTTGCGAGGGACAACTCGGGATTCTCCTCGAGGCTTGGCAGGGCAATTGGGACGCCTCTCCAGCTGAGGCGGGAGACCAAGGGTCCATTTCCACGTGCCACAGGAATCCTGGGACTCCTATCAAGTTTCACGAGGAGTCAGGCATCGTCTCCTTTGGAGGCACTGATCTCCGCGTACCTCTGGAGTTTTCAAAGGATGTGAGGCCTCCGGTCGCCATGAGGTGGCGAACTAGGTCTTTCTCTGTGGTCTCCACAGAGGATTCAGACATCCTTTCGTCTTGGGAGATGCAAGACGAGCCTGCATTCAAGTCACTGCAGGGATATCCGGCCTTATTTCGCGTCAGGGCATCGCAGTGTCCATTCCACTTGAGGCCGCAAACTCAGGGTCCCTCTCACATACTTAGAGCTGAGAGAAGCCTCCTCTTGAGGTGCTTGTGGTAAGGTGGTATTCCTCTGGAGTCGAAGCCAGGGACTAACCTCTCATCTCGAGTTGATTCTTGGTCCACGGAGCTCTTTCGTGTTGCTACAGTGACCTCAGGATCCCTCTAGCCTTGAAACAGTGTTCTTGGGGTTTCTCTGGAGTGCCATCAAGGAAATCAAGGCTCCTTTCATGTGTGATGTGCAGCACGTAATTGCTCTGCACGCAGTGCAGGGGAATCGGGCCTCATCTCGCGGCGAGGGGGAAGTCTCATGGTTTTTCTCGAGTTGCGGCGGGAACCTGGGGTATATTCTCGAGTTACGACGGGGATGGCCCTTGCACCCACGTGTTTGTTCAGCGACGGCAGGACTCCTGCCTAGTTGCGAGGGACAACTCGGGATTCTCCCCGAGGCTTGGCAGGGCAATTGGGACGCCTCTCCAGCTGAAGCGGGAGACCAAGGGTCCCTTTCCACGTGCCACAGGAATCCTGGAACTCCTATCAAGTTTCACGAGGAGTCAGGCATCGTCTCCTTTGGAGGCACTGATCTCCGCGTACCTCTGGAATTTTCAAAGGATGTGAGGCCTCCGGTTGCCATGAGGTGGGGAACTAGGTCTTTCTCTGTGGTCTCCACAGGGGATTCAGACATCTTTTCGTCTTGGGAGATGCAACAAGAGCCTGCATTCAAGTCACTGCAGGGATATCCGGCCTTATTTCGAGTCAGGGCATGGCAGTGTCCATTCCAATTGAGGCCGCAAACTCAGGGTCCCTCTCACATACCTAGAGCTGAGAGAAGCCTACTCTTGAGGTGCTTGTGGTAAGGTGGTATGCCTCTGGAGTCGAAGCCAGGGACTAACCTCTCATCTCGAGTTGATTTTTGGTCCACGGAGCTCTTTCGTGTGGCTACAGTGACCTCAGGATCCTTCTAGCCTTGAAACAGGGTTCTTGGGGTTTCTCTGGAGTGCCATCAAGGAAATCAAGGCTCTTTTCATGTGTGATGTGCAACACGGAATTGCTCTGCACGCAGTGCAGGGGAATCGGGCCTCATCTCGCGGCGAGGGGGAAGTCTCATGGTTTTTCTCGAGTTGCGGCGGGAACCTGGGGTATATTCTCGAGTTACGACGGGGATGGCCCTTCCACACACGTGTTTGTTCAGCGACGTCAGGACTCTTGCCTAGTTGCGAGGGACAACTCGGGATTCTCCTCGAGGCTTGGCAGGGCAATTGGTACGCCTCTCCAGCTGAGGCGGGAGACCATGGGTCCCTTTGCACGTGCCACAGGAATCCTGGGACTCCTATCAAGTTTCATGAGGAGTCAGGCATCGTCTCCTTTGGAGGCACTGATCTCCGCGTACCTCTGGAGTTTTCAAAGGATGTGAGGCCTCCGGTCGCGATGAGGTGGGGAACTAGGTCTTTCTCTGTGGTCTGCACAGGGGATTCAGACATTCTTTCGTCTTGGGAGATGCAAGACGAGCCTGCATTCAAGTCACTGCAGGGATATCCGGCCTTATTTCACGTCAGGGCATCGCAGTGTCCATTCCACTTGAGGCCGCAAACTCAGGGTCCCTCTCACATACCTAGAGCTGAGAGAAGCCTCCTCTTGAGGTGCTTGTGGTAAGGTGGTATTCCTCTGGAGTCGAAGCCAGGGACTAACCTCTCATCTCGAGTTGATTTTTGGTCCATGGAGCTCTTTTGTGTTGCTACAGCAACCTCAGGATCCCTCTAGCCTTGAAACTGTGTTCTTGGGGTTTCTCTGGAGTGCCATCGAGGAAATCAAGGCTCCTTTCATGTGTGATGTGCAACACGGAATTGCTCTGCACGCAGTGTAGGGGAATCGGGCCTCATCTCGCGGCGAGGGGGAAGTCTCATGGTTTTTCTCGAGTTGCGGCGGGAACCTGGGCTATATTATCGAGTTACGAAGGGGATGGCCCTTCCACCCACGTGTTTGTTCAGTGACGTCAGGACTCCTGCCTAGTTGCGAGGGACAACTCGGGATTCTCCTCGAGGCTTGGCAGGGCAATTGGGACGCCTCTCCAGCTGAGGCGGGAGACCAAGGGTCCCTTTCCACGTGCCACAGGAATCCTGGGACTCCTATCAAGTTTCACGAGGAGTCAGGCATCGTCTCCTTTGGAGGCACTGATCTCCGCGTACCTCTGGAGTTTTCAAAGAATGTGAGGCTCCGGTCGCCATGAGGTGGGGAACTAGGTCTTTCTCTGTGGTCTCCACTGAGGATACAGACATCCTTTCGTCTTGGGAGATGCAAGACGAGCCTGCATTCAAGTCACTGCAGGGATATCCGGCCTTATTTCGAGTCAGGGCATCGCAGTGTTCATTCCACTTGAGGCCACAAACTCAGGGTCCCTCTCACATAGCTAGAGCTGAGAGAAGCCTCCTCTTGAGGTGCTTGTGGTAAGGTGGTGGTCCTCTGGAGTCGAAGCCAGGGACTAACCTCTCATCTCGAGTAGATTCTTGGTCCTCGGAGCTCTTTCGTGTTGCTACAGTGACCTCAGGATCCCTCTAGCCTTGAAACAGTGTTCTTGGGGTTTCTCTGGAGTGCCATCAAGGAAATCAAGGCTCCTTTCATGTGTGATGTGCAACACGGTATTGCACTGCACGCAGTGCAGGGGAATCGGGCCTCATCTTGCGGCGAGGGGGAAGTCTCATGGTTTTTCTCGACTTTGGGCGGGAACCTGGGGTATATTCTCCAGTTACAACGGGGATGGCCTTTCCACCCACGTGTTTGTTCAGCGACGTCAGGACTCCTGCCTAGTTGCGAGGGACAACTCGGGATTCTCCTCGAGGCTTGGCAGGGCAATTGGGACGCCTCTTCAGCTGAGGCAGGAGACCAAGGGTCCTTTTCCACGTGCCACAGGAATCCTGGGACTCCTATCTAGTTTCATGAGGAGTCAGGCATCGTCTCCTTTGGAGGCACTGATCTCCGCGTACCTCTGGAGTTTTCAAAGGATGTGAGGCCTCCGGTCGCGATGAGGTGGGGAACTAGGTCTTTCTCTGTGGTCTCCACAGGGGATTCAGACATCCTTTCGTCTTGGGAGATGCAAGACGAGCCTGCATTCAAGTCACTGCAGGGATATCCGGCCTTATTTTGAGCCAGGGCATCGCGGTTTCCATTCCACTTGAGGCCGCAAACTCAGGGTCCCTCTCACATACCTAGAGCTGAGAGAAGCCTCCTCTTGAGGTGCTTGTGGTAAGGTGGTATTCCTCTGGAGTCGAAGCCAGGGACTAACCTCTCATCTCGAGTTGATTTTTGGTCCACGGAGCTCTTTCGTGTTGCTACACTGACCTCAGGATCCCGCTAGCCTTGAAACAGAGTTCTTGGGGTTTCTCTGGAGTGCCATCAAGGAAATCAAGGCTCCTTTCATGTGTGATGTGCAACACGGTATTGCCCTGCACGCAGTGCAGGGGAATCAGGCCTCATCTTGCGGCGAGGGGGATGTCTCATGGTTTTTCTCGAGTTGCGGCGGGAACCTGGGGTATATTCTCCAGTTACAACGGGGATGGCCTTTCCACCCACGTGTTTGTTCAGCGACGTCAGGACTCCTGCCTAGTTGCGAGGGACAACTCGGGATTCCCCTCGAGGCTTGGCAGGGCAATTGGGACGACTCTTCAGCTGAGGCAGTAGACCAAGGGTCCTTTTCCACGTGCCACAGAAATCCTGGGACTCCTATCAAGTTTCTTGAGGAGTCAGGCATCGTCTCCTTTGGAGGCACTTATCTCCGGGTACCTCTGGAGTTTTCAAAGGATGTGAGGCCTCCGGTCGCGATGAGGTGGGGAACTAGGTCTTTCTCTGTGGTCTCCACAGGGGATTCAGACATCCTTTCGTCTTGGGAGATGCAAGACGAGCCTGCATTCAAGTCACTGCAGGGATATCCGGCCTTATTTCGAGTCAGGGCATCGCGGTGTTCATTCCACTTGAGGCCGCAAACTCAGGGTCCCTCTCACATACCTAGAGCTGAGAGAAGCCTCCTCTTGAGGTGCTTGTGGTAAGATGGTGGTCCTCTCGAGTCGAAGCCAGGGACTAACCTCTCATCTCGAGTAGATTCCTGGTCCACGGAGCTCTTTCTTGTTGCTACAGTGTCCTCAGGATCCCTCTAGCCTTGAAACAGTGTTCTTGCGGTTTTTCTGGAGTGCCATCAAGGAAATCAAGGCTCCTTTCATGTGTGATGTGCAACACGGTATTGCACTGCACGCAGTGCAGGGGAATCGGGCCTCATCTTGCAGCGAGGGGGATGTCTCATGGTTTTTCTCGAGTTGTAGCGGGAACCTGGGGTATATTCTCCAGTTACAACGGGGATGGCCTTTCCACACACGTGTTTCTTCAGCGGCGTCAGGACTCCTGCCTAGTTGCGAGGGACAACTCGGGATTCTCCTCGAGGCTTGGCAGGGCAATTGGGACGCCTCTTCAGCTGAGGCAGGAGACCAAGGGTCCTTTTCCACGTGCCACAGGAATCCTGGGACTCCTATCAAGTTTCATGAGGAGTCAGGCATCGTCTCCTTTGGAGGCATTGATCTCCGCGTACCTCTGGAGTTTTCAAAGGATGTGAGGCCTCCGGTCGCGATGAGGTGGGGAACTAGGTCTTTCTCTGTGGTCTCCACAGGGGATTCAGACATCCTTTCGTCTTGGGAGATGCAAGTCGAGCCTGTATTCAAGTCACTGCAGGGATATCCGGCCTTATTTCGAGTCAGGGCATCGCAGAGTCCATTCCACTTTAGGCCACAAACTCAGGGTCCCTCTCACATACCTAGAGCTGAGAGAAGCCTCCTCTTGAGGTGCTTGTGGTAAGGTGGTATTCCTCTGGAGTCGAAGCCAGGGACTAACCTCTCATCTCGAGTTGATTTTTGGTCCACGGAGCTCTTTCGTGTTGCTACAGTGACCTCAGGATCCGGCTAGCCTTGAAACAGAGTTCTTGGGGTTTCTCTGGAGTGCCATCAAGGAAATCAAGGCTCCTTTCATGTGTGATGTGCAACACGGAATTGCTCTGCAAGCAGTGCAGGGGAATCAGGCCTCATCTCGCGGCGAGGGGGAAGTCTCATGGTTTTTCTCGAGTTGCGGCGGGAACCTGGGGTATATTCTCGAGTTACGACGGGGATGGCCCTTCCACACACGTGTTTGTTCAGCGACGGCAGGACTCCTGCCTAGTTGCGAGGGACAACTCGGGATTCTCCTCGAGGCTTGGCAGGGCAATTGGGACGCATCTCCAGCTGAGGCGGGAAATCAAGGGTCCCTTTCCACGTGCCACAGGAATCCTAGGACTCCTATCAAGTTTCACGAGGAGTCAGGCATCATCTCCTTTGGAGGCACTGATCTCCGCGTACCTCTGGAGTTTTCAAAGGATGTGAGGCCTCCGGTCGCGATGAGGTGGGGAACTAGGTCTTCCTCTGTGGTCTCCACAGGGGATTCAGACATCCTTTCGTCTTGGGAGATGCAAGACGAGCCTGCATTCAAGTCACTGCAGGGATATCCGGCCTTATTTCGAGTCAGGGCATCGCGGAGTCCATTGAACTTGAGGCCGCAAACTCAGGGTCCCTCTCACATAGCTAGAGCAGAGAGAAGCCTCTTCTTGACGTGCTTGTGGTAAGGTGGTATTCCTCTGGAGTCGAAGCCTGTGACTAACCTCTCATCTCGAGTTGATTTTTGGTCCCCGGAGCTTTTTCGTGTTGCTACAGTGACCTCAGGATCCCTCTAGCCTTGAAACAGTGTTCTTGGGGTTTCTCTGGAGTGCCATCAAGGAAATCAAGACACCTTTCATGTGTGATGTGCAACACGGAATTGCTCTGCACGCAGTGCAGGGAAATCGGGCCTCATCTCGCGGCCAGGGGGAAGTCTCATGGTTTTTCTCGAGTTGTGGCGGGAACCTGGGGTATATTCTCCAGTTACAACGGGGATGGCCTTTCCACACACGTGTTTCTTCAGCGGCGTCAGGACTCCTGCCTAGTTGCGAGGGACAACTCGGGATTCTCCTCGAGGCTTGGCAGGGCAATTGGGACCCCTCTTCAGCTGAGGCAGGAGACCAAGGGTCCTTTTCCACGTGCCACAGGAATCCTGGGACTCCTATAAAATTTCACGAGGAGTTAGGCATCGTCTCCTTTGGAGGCACTGATCTCAGTGTACCTCTGGAGTTTTCAAAGTATGTGAGGCCTCCGGTCGCGAGGAGGTGGGGAACTAGGTCTTTCTCTGTGGTCTCCACAGGGGATTCAGACATTCTTTCGTCTTGGGAGATGCAAGACGAGCCTGCATTCAAGTGTCTGCAGGGATATCCGGCCTTATTTCGAGTCAGGGCATCGCGGTGTCCATTCCACTTGAGGCCGCAAACTCAGGGTCCCTCTCACATACATATAGCTGAGAGAAGCCTCCTCTTGAGGTGCTTGTGGTAAGTGGTTTCCTCTGGAGTCGAAGCCAGGGACTAACCTCTCATCTCGAGGTGATTTCTGGTCCACGGTGCTCTTTCGAGTGGCTACAGTGACCTCAGGATCCCTCTGGCCTTGAAACAGTGTTCTTGGGGTTTCTCTGGAGTGCCATCAAGGAAATCAAGGCTCCTTTCATGTGTGTTGTGCAACACGGAATTGCTCTGCACGCAGTGTATTGGAATCGGGCCTCATCTCGCGGCGAGGGGGAAGTCTCATGGTTTTTCTCGAGTTGCGGCTGGAACCTGGGCTATATTATCGAGTTACGATGGGGATGGCCCTTCCACCCACGTGTTGGTTCAGCGACGTCAGGACTCCTGCCTAGTTGCGAGGGACAACTCGGGATTCTCCTCGAGGCTTGGCAGGGCAATTGGGACGCCTCTCCAGCTGAGGCGGGAGACCAAGGGTACCTTTCCACGTGCCACAGGAATCCTGGGACTCCTATCAAGTTTGACGAGGAGTCAGGCATTGGCTCCTTTGGAGGCACTGATCTCCGCGTACCTCTGGAGTTTTCAAAGTATGTGAGGCCTCCGGTCGTGATGAGGTGGGGAACTAGGTCTTTCTCTGTGGTCTCCACAGGGGATTCAGACATCCTTTCGTCTTGGGAGATGCAAGACGAGCCTGCATTCAAGTCACTGCAGGGATATCCGGCCTTATTTCGAATCAGGGCATCACGGTGTCCATTCCACTTGAGGCCGCAAACTCAGGGTCCCTCTCACATACCTAGAGCTGAGAGAAGCCTCCTCTTGAGGTGCTTGTGGTAAGGTGGTATTCCTTCTGGAGTCGAAGCCAGTGACTAACCACTCATCTCGAGTTGATTTTTGGTCCATGGAGCTCTTTCGTGTTGCTACAGTGACCTCAGGATCCCTCTAGCCTTGAAACAGTGTTCTTGGGGTTTCTCTGGAGTGCCATCAAGGAAATCAAGGCTCCTTTCATGTGTGATGTGCAACACGGAATTGCTCTGCACGCAGTGTAGGGGAATCGGGCCTCATCTCGCGGCGAGGGGGAAGTCTCATGGTTTTTCTCGAGTTGCGGCGGGAACCTGGGCTATATTATCGAGTTACGATGGGGATGGCCCTTCCACCCAGGTGTTTGTTCAGCGACGTCAGGACTCCTGCCTAGCTGCGAGGGACAACTCGGGATTCTCCTCGAGGCTTGGCAGGGCAATTGGGACGCCTCTCCAGCTGAGGAGGGAGACCAAGGGTCCATTTCCACGTGCCACAGGAATCCTGGGACTCCTATCAAGTTTCACGAGGAGTCAGGCATCGTCTCCTTTGGAGGCACTGATCTCCGCGTACCTCTGGAGTTTTCAAAGGATGTGAGGCCTCCGGTCGCCATGAGGTGGCGAACTAGGTCTTTCTCTGTGGTCTCCACAGAGGATTCAGACATCCTTTCGTCTTGGGAGATGCAAGACGAGCCTGCATTCAAGTCACTGCAGGGATATCCGGCCTTATTTCGCGTCAGGGCATCGCAGTGTCCATTCCACTTGAGGCCGCAAACTCAGGGTCCCTCTCACATACTTAGAGCTGAGAGAAGCCTCCTCTTGAGGTGCTTGTGGTAAGGTGGTATTCCTCTGGAGTCGAAGCCAGGGACTAACCTCTCATCTCGAGTTGATTCTTGGTCCACGGAGCTCTTTCGTGTTGCTACAGTGACCTCAGGATCCCTCTAGCCTTGAAACAGTGTTCTTGGGGTTTCTCTGGAGTGCCATCAAGGAAATCAAGGCTCCTTTCATGTGTGATGTGCAGCACGTAATTGCTCTGCACGCAGTGCAGGGGAATCGGGCCTCATCTCGCGGCGAGGGGGAAGTCTCATGGTTTTTCTCGAGTTGCGGCGGGAACCTGGGGTATATTCTCGAGTTACGACGGGGATGGCCCTTGCACCCACGTGTTTGTTCAGCGACGGCAGGACTCCTGCCTAGTTGCGAGGGACAACTCGGGATTCTCCCCGAGGCTTGGCAGGGCAATTGGGACGCCTCTCCAGCTGAAGCGGGAGACCAAGGGTCCCTTTCCACGTGCCACAGGAATCCTGGGACTCCTATCAAGTTTCACGAGGAGTCAGGCATCGTCTCCTTTGGAGGCACTGATCTCCGCGTACCTCTGGAATTTTCAAAGGATGTGAGGCCTCCGGTTGCCATGAGGTGGGGAACTAGGTCTTTCTCTGTGGTCTCCACAGAGGATTCAGACATCTTTTCGTCTTGGGAGATGCAACAAGAGCCTGCATTCAAGTCACTGCAGGGATATCCGGCCTTATTTCGAGTCAGGGCATCGCAGTGTCCATTCCAATTGAGGCCGCAAACTCAGGGTCCCTCTCACATACCTAGAGCTGAGAGAAGCCTACTCTTGAGGTGCTTGTGGTAAGGTGGTATGCCTCTGGAGTCGAAGCCAGGGACTAACCTCTCATCTCGAGTTGATTTTTGGTCCACGGAGCTCTTTCGTGTGGCTACAGTGACCTCAGGATCCTTCTAGCCTAGAAACAGGGTTCTTGAGGTTTCTCTGGAGTGCCATCAAGGAAATCAAGGCTCTTTTCATGTGTGATGTGCAACACGGAATTGCTCTGCACGCAGTGCAGGGGAATCGGGCCTCATCTCGCGGCGAGGGGGAAGTCTCATGGTTTTTCTCGAGTTGCGGCGGGAACCTGGGGTATATTCTCGAGTTACGACGGGGATGGCCCTTCCACACACGTGTTTGTTCAGCGACGTCAGGACTCTTGCCTAGTTGCGAGGGACAACTCGGGATTCTCCTCGAGGCTTGGCAGGGCAATTGGTACGCCTCTCCAGCTGAGGCGGGAGACCATGGGTCCCTTTGCACGTGCCACAGGAATCCTGGGACTCCTATCAAGTTTCATGAGGAGTCAGGCATCGTCTCCTTTGGAGGCCCTGATCTCCGCGTACCTCTGGAGTTTTCAAAGGATGTGAGGCCTCCGGTCGCGATGAGGTGGGGAACTAGGTCTTTCTCTGTGGTCTGCACAGGGGATTCAGACATTCTTTCGTCTTGGGAGATGCAAGACGAGCCTGCATTCAAGTCACTGCAGGGATATCCGGCCTTATTTCACGTCAGGGCATCGCAGTGTCCATTCCACTTGAGGCCGCAAACTCAGGGTCCCTCTCACATACCTAGAGCTGAGAGAAGCCTCCTCTTGAGGTGCTTGTGGTAAGGTGGTATTCCTCTGGAGTCGAAGCCAGGGACTAACCTCTCATCTCGAGTTGATTTTTGGTCCATGGAGCACTTTTGTGTTGCTACAGCAACCTCAGGATCCCTCTAGCCTTGAAACTGTGTTCTTGGGGTTTCTCTGGAGTGCCATCGAGGAAATCAAGGCTCCTTTCATGTGTGATGTGCAACACGGAATTGCTCTGCACGCAGTGTAGGGGAATCGGGCCTCATCTCGCGGCGAGGGGGAAGTCTCATGGTTTTTCTCGAGTTGCGGCGGGAACCTGGGCTATATTATCGAGTTACGAAGGGGATGGCCCTTCCACCCACGTGTTTGTTCAGTGACGTCAGGACTCCTGCCTAGTTGCGAGGGACAACTCGGGATTCTCCTCGAGGCTTGGCAGGGCAATTGGGACGCCTCTCCAGCTGAGGCGGGAGACCAAGGGTCCATTTCCACGTGCCACAGGAATCCTGGGACTCCTATCAAGTTTCACGAGGAGTCAGGCATCGTCTCCTTTGGAGGCACTGATCTCCGCGTACCTCTGGAGTTTTCAAAGAATGTGAGGCTCCGGTCGCCATGAGGTGGGGAACTAGGTCTTTCTCTGTGGTCTCCACTGAGGATTCAGACATCCTTTCGTCTTGGGAGATGCAAGACGAGCCTGCATTCAAGTCACTGCAGGGATATCCGGCCTTATTTCGAGTCAGGGCATCGCAGTGTTCATTCCACTTGAGGCCACAAACTCAGGGTCCCTCTCACATAGCTAGAGCTGAGAGAAGCCTCCTCTTGAGGTGCTTGTGGTAAGGTGGTGGTCCTCTGGAGTCGAAGCCAGGGACTAACCTCTCATCTCGAGTAGATTCTTGGTCCTCGGAGCTCTTTCGTGTTGCTACAGTGACCTCAGGATCCCTCTAGCCTTGAAACAGTGTTCTTGGGGTTTCTCTGGAGTGCCATCAAGGAAATCAAGGCTCCTTTCATGTGTGATGTGCAACACGGTATTGCACTGCACGCAGTGCAGGGGAATCGGGCCTCATCTTGCGGCGAGGGGGAAGTCTCATGGTTTTTCTCGACTTTGGGCGGGAACCTGGGGTATATTCTCCAGTTACAACGGGGATGGCCTTTCCACCCACGTGTTTGTTCAGCGACGTCAGGACTCCTGCCTAGTTGCGAGGGACAACTCGGGATTCTCCTCGAGGCTTGGCAGGGCAATTGGGACGCCTCTTCAGCTGAGGCAGGAGACCAAGGGTCCTTTTCCACGTGACACAGGAATCCTGGGACTCCTATCTAGTTTCATGAGGAGTCAGGCATCGTCTCCTTTGGAGGCACTGATCTCCGCGTACCTCTGGAGTTTTCAAAGGATGTGAGGCCTCCGGTCGCGATGAGGTGGGGAACTAGGTCTTTCTCTGTGGTCTCCACAGGGGATTCAGACATCCTTTCGTCTTGGGAGATGCAAGACGAGCCTGCATTCAAGTCACTGCAGGGATATCCGGCCTTATTTTGAGCCAGGGCATCGCGGTTTCCATTCCACTTGAGGCCGCAAACTCAGGGTCCCTCTCACATACCTAGAGCTGAGAGAAGCCTCCTCTTGAGGTGCTTGTGGTAAGGTGGTATTCCTCTGGAGTCGAAGCCAGGGACTAACCTCTCATCTCGAGTTGATTTTTGGTCCACGGAGCTCTTTCGTGTTGCTACACAGACCTCAGGATCCCGCTAGCCTTGAAACAGAGTTCTTGGGGTTTCTCTGGAGTGCCATCAAGGAAATCAAGGCTCCTTTCATGTGTGATGTGCAACACGGTATTGCCCTGCACGCAGTGCAGGGGAATCAGGCCTCATCTTGCGGCGAGGGGGATGTCTCATGGTTTTTCTCGAGTTGCGGCGGGAACCTGGGGTATATTCTCCAGTTACAACGGGGATGGCCTTTCCACCCACGTGTTTGTTCAGCGACGTCAGGACTCCTGCCTAGTTGCGAGGGACAACTCGGGATTCTCCTCGAGGCTTGGCAGGGCAATTGGGACGACTCTTCCGCTGAGGCAGTAGACCAAGGGTCCTTTTCCACGTGCCACAGAAATCCTGGGACTCCTATCAAGTTTCTTGAGGAGTCAGGCATCGTCTCCTTTGGAGGCACTTATCTCCGGGTACCTCTGGAGTTTTCAAAGGATGTGAGGCCTCCGGTCGCGATGAGGTGGGGAACTAGGTCTTTCTCTGTGGTCTCCACAGGGGATTCAGACATCCTTTCGTCTTGGGAGATGCAAGAGGAGCCTGCATTCAAGTCACTGCAGGGATATCCGGCCTTATTTCGAGTCAGGGCATCGCGGTGTTCATTCCACTTGAGGCCGCAAACTCAGGGTCCCTCTCACATACCTAGAGCTGAGAGAAGCCTCCTCTTGAGGTGCTTGTGGTAAGATGGTGGTCCTCTCGAGTCGAAGCCAGGGACTAACCTCTCATCTCGAGTAGATTCCTGGTCCACGGAGCTCTTTCTTGTTGCTACAGTGACCTCAGGATCCCTCTAGCCTTGAAACAGTGTTCTTGCGGTTTCTCTGGAGTGCCATCAAGGAAATCAAGGCTCCTTTCATGTGTGATGTGCAACACGGTATTGCACTGCACGCAGTGCAGGGGAATCGGGCCTCATCTTGCAGCGAGGGGGATGTCTCATGGTTTTTCTCGAGTTGTGGCGGGAACCTGGGGTATATTCTCCAGTTACAACGGGGATGGCCTTTCCACACACGTGTTTCTTCAGCGGCGTCAGGACTCCTGCCTAGTTGCGAGGGACAACTCGGGATTCTCCTCGAGGCTTGGCAGGGCAATTGGGACGCCTCTTCAGCTGAGGCAGGAGACCAAGGGTCCTTTTCCACGTGCCACAGGAATCCTGGGACTCCTATCAAGTTTCATGAGGAGTCAGGCATCGTCTCCTTTGGAGGCATTGATCTCCGCGTACCTCTGGAGTTTTCAAAGGATGTGAGGCCTCCGGTCGCGATGAGGTGGGGAACTAGGTCTTTCTCTGTGGTCTCCACAGGGGATTCAGACATCCTTTCGTCTTGGGAGATGCAAGTCGAGCCTGTATTCAAGTCACTGCAGGGATATCCGGCCTTATTTCGAGTCAGGGCATCACAGAGTCCATTCCACTTTAGGCCACAAACTCAGGGTCCCTCTCACATACCTAGAGCTGAGAGAAGCCTCCTCTTGAGGTGCTTGTGGTAAGGTGGTATTCCTCTGGAGTCGAAGCCAGGGACTAACCTCTCATCTCGAGTTGATTTTTGGTCCACGGAGCTCTTTCGTGTTGCTACAGTGACCTCAGGATCCCGCTAGCCTTGAAACAGAGTTCTTGGGGTTTCTCTGGAGTGCCATCAAGGAAATCAAGGCTCCTTTCATGTGTGATGTGCAACACGGAATTGCTCTGCAAGCAGTGCAGGGGAATCAGGCCTCATCTCGCGGCGAGGGGGAAGTCTCATGGTTTTTCTCGAGTTGCGGCGGGAACCTGGGGTATATTCTCGAGTTACGACGGGGATGGCCCTTCCACACACGTGTTTGTTCAGCGACGGCAGGACTCCTGCCTAGTTGCGAGGGACAACTCGGGATTCTCCTCGAGGCTTGGCAGGGCAATTGGGACGCCTCTCCAGCTGAGGCGGGAGATCAAGGGTCCCTTTCCACGTGCCACAGGAATCCTAGGACTCCTATCAAGTTTCACGAGGAGTCAGGCATCATCTCCTTTGGAGGCACTGATCTCCGCGTACCTCTGGAGTTTTCAAAGGATGTGAGGCTTCCGGTCGCGATGAGGTGGGGAACTAGGTCTTTCTCTGTGGTCTCCACAGGGGATTCAGACATCCTTTCGTCTTGGGAGATGCAAGACGAGCCTGCATTCAAGTCACTGCAGGGATATCCGGCCTTATTTCGAGTCAGGGCATCGCGGTGTCCATTGAACTTGAGGCCGCAAACTCAGGGTCCCTCTCACATAGCTAGAGCAGAGAGAAGCCTCTTCTTGACGTGCTTGTGGTAAGGTGGTATTCCTCTGGAGTCGAAGCCTGTGACTAACCTCTCATCTCGAGTTGATTTTTGGTCCCCGGAGCTTTTTCGTGTTGCTACAGTGACCTCAGGATCCCTCTAGCCTTGAAACAGTGTTCTTGGGGTTTCTCTGGAGTGCCATCAAGGAAATCAAGACACCTTTCATGTGTGATGTGCAACACGGAATTGCTCTGCACGCAGTGCAGGGAAATCGGGCCTCATCTCGCGGCGAGGGGGAAGTCTCATGGTTTTTCTCGAGTTGCGGCGGGAACCTGGGGTATATTCTCGAGTTACGACGGGGATGGCCCTTCCACCCACGTGTTTGTTCAGCGACGGCAGGACTCCTGCCTAGTTGCGAGGGAAAACTCGGGATTCTCCTCGAGTCCTGGCAGGGCAATAGGGACGCCTCTCCAGCTGAGGCGGGAGACCAAGGGTCCCTTTCCACGTGCCACAGGAATTCTGGGACTCCTATAAAATTTCACGAGGAGTTAGGCATCGTCTCCTTTGGAGGCACTGATCTCAGTGTACCTCTGGAGTTTTCAAAGTATGTGAGGCCTCCGGTCGCGAGGAGGTGGGGAACTAGGTCTTTCTCTGTGGTCTCCACAGGGGATTCAGACATTCTTTCGTCTTGGGAGATGCAAGACGAGCCTGCATTCAAGTGTCTGCAGGGATATCCGGCCTTATTTCGAGTCAGGGCATCGCGGTGTCCATTCCACTTGAGGCCGCAAACTCAGGGTCCCTCTCACATACATATAGCTGAGAGAAGCCTCCTCTTGAGGTGCTTGTGGTAAGTGGTTTCCTCTGGAGTCGAAGCCAGGGACTAACCTCTCATCTCGAGGTGATTTCTGGTCCACGGTGCTCTTTCGTGTGGCTACAGTGACCTCAGGATCCCTCTGGCCTTGAAACAGTGCTCTTGGGGTTTCTCTGGAGTGCCATCAAGGAAATCAAGGCTCCTTTCATGTGTGTTGTGCAACACGGAATTGCTCTGCACGCAGTGTATTGGAATCGGGCCTCATCTCGCGGCGAGGGGGAAGTCTCATGGTTTTTCTCGAGTTGCGGCTGGAACCTGGGCTATATTATCGAGTTACGATGGGGATGGCCCTTCCACCCACGTGTTGGTTCAGCGACGTCAGGACTCCTGCCTAGTTGCGAGGGACAACTCGGGATTCTCCTCGAGGCTTGGCAGGGCAATTGGGACGCCTCTCCAGCTGAGGCGGGAGACCAAGGGTACCTTTCCACGTGCCACAGGAATCCTGGGACTCCTATCAAGTTTGACGAGGAGTCAGGCATTGGCTCCTTTGGAGGCACTGATCTCCGCGTACCTCTGGAGTTTTCAAAGTATGTGAGGCCTCCGGTCGTGATGAGGTGGGGGACTAGGTCTTTCTCTGTGGTCTCCACAGGGGATTCAGACATCCTTTCGTCTTGGGAGATGCAAGACGAGCCTGCATTCAAGTCACTGCAGGGATATCCGGCCTTATTTCGAGTCAGGGCATCCCGGTGTCCATTCGACTTGAGGCTGTAAACTCAGGGTCCCTCTCACATACCTAGAGCTGAGAGAAGCCTCCTCTTGAGGTTCTTGTGTTAAGGTGGTATTCCTCTGGAGTCGAAGCCAGGGACTAACCTCTCATCTCGAGTTGATTTTTGGTTCACAGAGTTCTTTCTTGTTGCTACAGTGACCTCAGGATCCCTCTAGCCTTGAAACAGTGTTCTTGGGGTTTCTCTGGAGTGCCATGAAGGAAATCAAGGCTCCTTTCATGTGTGATGTGCAACACGGGATTTCTCTGCCCGCAGTGTAGGGGAATCCGGCCTCATCTCGCGGCGAGGGGGAAGTTTCATGGTTTATCTCGAGTTGCGGCGGGAACCTGGGCTATATTATCGAGTTACGATGGGAATGGCCTATCCACACACGTGTTTGTTCAGCGACGTCAGGACTCCTGCCTAGTTGCGAGGGACAACTCGGGATTCTCCACGAGGCTTGGCAGGGCAATTGGGACGCCTCTCCAGCTGAGGTGGGAGACCAAGTGTCCCTTTCCACGTGCCACAGGAATCCTGGGACTCCTATCAAGTTTCACGAGGAGTCAGGCATCGTCTCCTTTGGAGGCACTGATCTCCGCGTACCTCTGGAGTTTTCAAAGGATGTGATGCCTCCGGTCGCGATGAGGTGGGGAACTAGGTCTTTCACTGTGGTCTCCACAGGGGATTCAGACATCCTTTCGTCTTGGGAGATGCAAGACGAGCCTGCATTCAAGTCACTGCAGGGATATCCGGCCTTATTTCGAGTCAGGGCATCGCGGTGTCCATTCCACGTGACGCCGCAAACTCAGGGTCCCTCTCACATATTTAGAGCTGAGAGAAGCCTCCTGTTGAGGTGCTTGTGGTAAGGTGGTAGTCCTCTGGAGTCGAAGCCAGGGACTAACCTCTCATCTCGAGTTGATTCTTGGTCCACGGAGCTCTTTCGTGTTGCTACAGTGACCTCAGGATCCCTCTAGCCTTGAAACAGTGTTCTTGGGGTTTCTCTGGAGGGCCATCAATGAAATCAAGGCTCCTTTCATGTGTGATGTGCAACACGGTATTGCTCTGCACGCAGTGCTGGGGAATCTGGCCTCAACTCGCGGCGAGGTGGAAGTCTCATTGTTTTTCTCAAGTTGCGGCGGGAACCTGGGGTATACTCTCGAGTTACGACGGGGATGGCCCTTCCACCCATGTGTATGTTCAGCCACGTCAGGACTCCTGCCTAGTTGCGAGGGACAACTCGGGATTCTCCTCGAGGCTTGGCAGGGCAATTGGGACGCCTCTCCATCTGTGGCGGTAGACCAAGGGTCCTTTCCACGTGCCACAGGAATCCTGGGACTCCTATCAAGTTTCACGAGGAGTCAGGCATCGTCTCCTTTGGAGGCACTGATCTCCGCGTACCTCTGGAGTTTTCAAAGGATGTGAGGCCTCCGGTCGCGATGAGGTGGGGAACTAGGTCTTTCTCTGTGGTCTCCACAGGGGATTCAGACATCCTTTCATCTTGGGAGATGCAAGACGAGCCTGCATTCAAGTCACTGCAGGGATATCCGGCCTTATTTCGAGTCAGGGCATCGCGGTGTCCATTTCACTTAAGGCCGCAAACTCAGGGTCCCTCTCACATACCTAGAGCTGAGAGAAGCCTCCTCTTGAGGTGCTTGTGGTAAGGTGGTATTTCTCTTGAGTCGAAGCCAGGGACTAACCTCTCATCTCGAGTTGATTTTTGGTCCACGGAGCTCTTTCGTGTTGCTACAGTGACCTCAGGATCCCTCTAGCCTTGAAACAGTGTTCTTGGGGTTTCTCTGGAGTGCCATCAAGGGAATCAAGGCTCCTTTCATGTTTGAGTGCAACACGGAATTGCTCTGCATATAGTGCAGGAAAATCGAGCCTCATCTCGTGGCGAGGGGGAAGTCTCATGCTTTTTCTCGAGTTGCGGCGGGAACCTGGGATATATTCTCGAGTTATGACGGGGATGGACCTTCCACCCACGTGTTTCTTCAGCGACATCAGGACTCCTGCTTAGTTGCGAGGGACAACTCGTGATTCTCCTCGAGGCTTGGCAGGGCAATTGGGACGCCTCTCCAGCTGAGGCGGGAGACCAAGGGTCCCTTTCCACGTGCCACAGGAATCCTGGGACTCCTATGAAGTTTCACGAGGAGTCAGGCATCGTCTCCTTTGGAGGCACTGATCTTCGCGTACCTCTGGAGTTTTCAAAGGATGTGAGGCCTCCGGTCGTGATGAGGTGGGGAACTAGGTCTTTCTCTGTGGTCTCCACAGGGGATTCAGACATCCTTTCGTCTTGGGAGATGCAAGACGAGCCTGCATTCAAGTCACTGCAGGGATATCCGGCCTTATTTCACGTCAGGGCATCGCGGTGTCCATTCCACTTGAGGCTGCAAACTCAGGGTCCGTCTCACATACCTAGAGCTGAGAGAAGCCTCCTCTTGAGGTGCTTGTGGTAAGGTGGTATTCCTCTGGAGTCGAAGCCAGGGACTAACCTCTCATCTCGAGTTGATTCTTGGTCCACGGAGCTCTTTCGTGTTGCTACAGTGACCTCAGGATCCCTCTAGCCTTGAAACAGTGTTCTTGGGGTTTCTCTGGAGGGCCATCAAGGAAATCAAGGCTCCTTTCATGTGTGATGTGCAACACGGTATTGCTCTGCACGCAGTGCTGGGGAATCTGGCCTCAACTCGCGGCGAGGTGGAAGTCACATTGTTTTTCTCAAGTTGCGGCGGGAACCTGGGGTATACTCTCGAGTTACGACGGGGATGGCCCTTCCACCCATGTGTATGTTCAGCCACGTCAGGACTCCGGCCTAGTTGCGAGGGACAACTCGGGATTCTCCTCGAGGCTTGGCAGGGCAATTGGGACGCCTCTCCATCTGTGGCGGTAGACCAAGGGTCCTTTCCACGTGCCACAGGAATCCTGGGACTCCTATCAAGTTTCACGAGGAGTCAGGCATCGTCTCCTTTGGAGGCACTGATCTCCGCGTACCTCTGGAGTTTTCAAAGGATGTGAGGCCTCCGGTCGCGATGAGGTGGGGAACGAGGTCTTTCTCTGTGGTCTCCACAGGGGATTCAGACATCCTTTCATCTTGGGAGATGCAAGACGAGCCTGCATTCAAGTCACTGCAGGGATATCCGGCCTTATTTCGAGTCAGGGCATCGCGGTGTCCATTTCACTTGAGGCCGCAAACTCAGGGTCCCTCTCACATACCTAGAGCTGAGAGAAGCCTCCTCTTGAGGTGCTTGTGGTAAGGTGGTATTTCTCTCGAGTCGAAGCCAGGGACTAACCTCTCATCTCGAGTTGATTTTTGGTCCACGGAGCTCTTTCGTGTTGCTACAGTGACCTCAGGATCCCTCTAGCCTTGAAACAGTGTTCTTGGGGTTTCTCTGGAGTGCCATCAAGGGAATCAAGGCTCCTTTCATGTTTGAGTGCAACACGGAATTGCTCTGCATATAGTGCAGGAAAATCGAGCCTCATCTCGTGGCGAGGGGGAAGTCTCATGCTTTTTCTCGAGTTGCGGCGGGAACCTGGGATATATTCTCGTGTTATGACGGGGATGGACCTTCCACCCACGTGTTTCTTCAGCGACATCAGGACTCCTGCTTAGTTGCGAGGGACAACTCGGGATTCTCCTCGAGGCTTGGCAGGGCAATTGGGACGCCTCTCCAGCTGAGGCGGGAGACCAAGGGTCCCTTTCCACGTGCCACAGGAATCCTGGGACTCCTATGAAGTTTCACGAGGAGTCAGGCATCGTCTCCTTTGGAGGCACTGATCTCCGCGTACCTCTGGAGTTTTCAAAGGATGTGAGGCCTCCGGTCGTGATGAGGTGGGGAACTAGGTCTTTCTCTGTGGTCTCCACAGGGGATTCAGACATCCTTTCGTCTTGGGAGATGCAAGACGAGCCTGCATTCCAGTCACTGCAGGGATATCCGGCCTTATTTCACGTCAGGGCATCGCGGTGTCCATTCCACTTGAGGCTGCAAACTCAGGGTCCGTCTCACATACCTAGAGCTGAGAGAAGCCTCCTCTTGAGGTGCTTGTGGTAAGGTGGTATTCCTCTGGAGTCGAAGCCAGGGACTAACCTCTCATCTCGAGTTGATTTTTGGTCCACGGAGCTCTTTTGTGTTGCTACAGTGACCTCAGGATCCCTCTAGCCTTGAAAGTGTTCTTGGGGTTTCTCTGGAGTGCCATCAAGGAAATCAATGCTCCTTTCATGTGTGATGTGCAACACGGAATTACTCTGCACGCAGTGCAGGGGAATCGGGCCTCATCTCGCGGCGAGGGGAAAGTCTCATGGTTTTTCTCGAGTTGCGGCGGGAACCTGGGGTATATTCTCGAGTTACGAAGGGGATGGCCCTTCCACCCACGTGTTTGTTCAGCGACGTCAGGACTCCTGCCTAGTTGCGAGGGACAACTCGGGATTCTCCTCGAGGCTTGGCAGGGCAATTGGGACGCCTCTCCAGCTGAGGCGGGAGACCAAGGGTCCCTTTCCACGTGCCACAGGAATCCTGGGACTCCTATCAAGTTTCACGAGGAGTCAGGCATCGTCTCCTTTGGAGGCACTGATCTCCACGTACCTCTGGAGTTTTCAAAGTATCTGAGGCCTCCGGTCGCCATGAGGTGGCGAACTAGGTCTTTCTCTGTGGTCTCCACAGGGGATTCAGACATCCTTTCGTCTTGGGAGATGCAAGACGAGCCTGCATTCAAGTCACTGCAGGGATATCCGGCCTTATTTCGAGTCAGGGCATCGCGGTGTTCATTCCACTTGAGGCCGCAAACTCAGGGTCCATCTCACATACCTAGAGCTGAGAGAACCCTCCTCTTGAGGTGCTTGTGGTAAGGTGGTATTCCTCTGGAGTCGAAGCCAGGGACTAACCTCTCATCTCGAGTTGATTTTTGGTCCACGGAGCTCTTTCGTGTTCCTACAGTGACCTCAGGATCCCTCTAGCCTAGAAACAGTGTTCTTGGGGTTTTTCTGGAGTGCCATCAAGGAAATCAAGGCTCCTTTCATGTGTGATGTGCAACACGGAATTGCTCTGCACGCAGTGCAGGGGAATCGGGCCTCATCTCGCGGCGAGTGGGAAATCTCATGGTTTTTCTCGAGTTGCGGCGGGAACCTGGGGTATATTCTCGAGTTACGACGGGAATGGCCCTTCCACACATGTGTTTGTTCAGCGACGTCAGGACTCCTGCCTAGTTGCGAGGGACAACTCGGGATTCTCCTCGAGGCTTGGCAGGGCAATTGGGACGCCCCTCCAGCTGAGGTGGGAGACCAAGGGTCCCTTTCTACGTGCCACAGGAATCCTGAGACTCCTATCAAGTTTCACGCGGAGTCAGGCATCGTCTCCTTTGGAGGCACTGATGTCCGCGTACCTCTGGAGTTTTCAAAGGATGTGAAGCCTCTGGTCGCCAAGAAGTGGGGAACTAGGTCTTTCTCTGTGGTCTCCACATGGGATACAGACATCCTTTCATCTTGGGAGATGCAAGACGAGCCTGTATTCAAGTCACTGCAGAGATATCCGGCCTTATTTCGAGTCAGGGCATCGCGGTGTCCATTCCACTTGAGGCCGCAAACTCAGGGTCCCTCTCACATACCTAGAGCTGAGAGAAGCCTCCTCTTGAGGTGCTTGTGGTAAGGTGGTATTCCTCTGGAGTCGAAGCCAGGGACTAACCTCTAATCTCGAGTTGATTTTTGGTCCACGGAGCTCTTTCGTGTTGCTACAGTGACCTCAGGATCCCTCTAGCCTTGAAACAGTGTTCTTGGGGTTTCTCTGGAGTGCCATCAAGGAAATCAAGGCTCCTTTCATGTGTGATGTGCAACACGGAATTGCTCTGCACGCATGCAGGGGAATCGGGCCTCATCTTGCGGCGAGGGGGAAGTCTCATGGTTTTTCTCGAGTTGCGGCGGGAACCTGGGTTATATTCTCGAGTTACGACGGGAATGGCCCTTCCACACACGTGTTTGTTCAGCGACGGCAGGACTCCTGCCTAGTTGCGAGGGACAACTCGGGATTCTCCACGAGGCTTGGCAGGGCAATTGGGACGCCTCTCCAGCTGAGGCGGGAGACCAAGTGTCCCTTTCCACGTGCCACAGGAATCCTGGGACTCCTATCAAGTTTCACGAGGAGTCAGGCATCGTCTCCTTTGGAGGCACTGATCTCCGCGTACCTCTGGAGTTTTCAAAGGATGTGAGTCCTCCGGTCGCGATGAGGTGGGGAACTAGGTCTTTCTCTGTGGTCTCCACAAGGGATTCAGACATCCTTTCGTCTTGGGAGATGCAAGACGAGCCTGCATTCAAGTCACTGCAGGGATATCCGGCCTTATTTCGAGTCAGGGCATCGCGGTGTCCATTCCGCTTGAGGCCGCAAACTCAGGGTCCCTCTCACATACCTAGAGCTGAGAGAAGCCTCCTCTTGAGGTGCTTGTGGTAAGGTGGTATTCCTCTGGAGTCGAAGCCAGGGACTAACCTCTCATCTCGAGTTGATTTTTGGTCCACGGAGCTCTTTCGTGTTCCTACAGTGACCTCAGGATCCCTCTAGCCTTGAAACAGTGTTCTTGGGTTTTCTCTGGAGTGCCATCAAGGTAATCAAGGCTCCTTTCATGTGTGATGTGCAACACGGAATTACTCTGCACGCAGTGCAGGGGAATTGGGCCTCATCTCGCGGCGAGGGGGAAGTCTCATGGTTTTTCTCGAGTTGCGGCGGGAACCTGGGGTATATTCTCGAGTTACGACGGGGATGGCCCTTCCACACACCTGTTTGTTCAGCGTCGTCAGGACTCCTGCCTAGTTGCGAGGGACAACTCGTTATTCTCCTCGAGGCTTGGCAGGGCATTTGGGACCCCTCTCCAGCTGAGGCGGGAGACCAAGGGTCCCTTTCTACGTGCCACAGGAATCCTGAGACTCCTATCAAGTTTTACGCGGAGTCAGGCATCGTCTCCTTTGGAGGCACTGATGTCCGCGTACCTCTGGAGTTTTCAAAGGATGTGAGGCCTCTGGTCGCCATGAAGTGGGGAACTAGGTCTTTCTCTGTGGTCTCCACATGGGATTCAGACATCCTTTCGTCTTGGGAGATGCAAGACGAGCCTGTATTCAAGTCACTGCAGGGATATCCGGCCTTATTTCGAGTCAGGGCATCGCGGTGTCCATTCCACTTGAGGCCGCAAACTCAGGGTCCCTCTCACATACCTAGAGCTGAGAGAAGCCTCCTCTTGAGGTGCTTGTGGTAAGGTGGTATTCCTCTGGAGTCGAAGCCAGGAACTAACCTCTCATCTCGAGTTGATTTTTGGTCCACGGAGCTCTTTCGTGTTGCTACAGTGAGCTCAGGATCCCTCTAGCCTTGAAACAGTGTTCTTGGGGTTTCTCTGGAGTGCCATCAAGGAAATCAAGGCTCCTTTCATGTGTGATGTGCAACACGGAATTGCTCTGCACGCATGCAGGGGAATCGGGCCTCATCTTGCGGCGAGGGGGAAGTCTCATGGTCTTTCTCGAGTTGCGGCGGGAATCTGGGTTATATTCTCGAGTTACGACGGGAATGGCCCTTCCACACAAGTATTTGTTCAGCGACGTCAGGACTCCTGCCTAGTTGCGAGGGACAACTCGGGATTCTCCTCGAGGCTTGGCAGGGCAATTGGGACGCCTCTCCAGCTGAGGCGGGAGACCAAGGGTCCCTTTCCACGTGCCACAGGAATCCTGGGACTCCTATCAAGTTTCACGAGGAGTCAGGCATCGTCTCCTTTGGAGGCACTGATCTCCACGTACCTCTGGAGTTTTCAAAGGATGTGAGGACTCCGGTCGCGATGAGGTGGGGAACTAGGTCTTTCTCTGTGGTCTCCACAGGGGATTCAGACATCCTTTCGTCTTGGGAGATGCAAGACGAGCCTGCATTCAAGTCACTGCAGGGATATCCGGCCTTATTTCGAGTCAGGGCATCGCGGTGTCCATTGAACTTGAGGCCGCATACTCAGGGTCCCTCTCACATACCTAGAGCTGAGAGAAGCCTCCTCTTGAGGTGCTTGTGGTAAGGTGGCATTCCTCTGGAGTCGAAACCAGGGACTAACCTCTCATCTCGAGTTGATTTTTGGTCCACGGAGCTCTTTCGTGTTGCTACAGTGACCTCAGGATCCCTCTAGCCTTGAAACAGTGTTCTTGGGTTTTCTCTGGAGTGCCATTAAGGAAATCAAGGCTCCTTACATGTGTGATGTGCAACACGGAATTGCTCTGCACGCAGTGCAGGGGAATCGGGCCTCATCTCGCGGCGAGGGGGAAGTCTCATGGTTTTTCTCGAGTTGCGGCGGGAACCTGGGGTATATTCTCGAGTTACGACGGGGATGACCCTTCCACCCACGTGTTTGTTCAGCGACGTCGGGACTCCTGCCTAGTTGCGAGGGACAACTCGGGATTCTCCTCGAGGCTTGGCAGGGCAATTGGGACGCCTCTCCAGCTGAGGCGGGAGACCAAGGGTCCCTTTCCACGTGCCACAGGAATCCTGGGACTCCTATCACGTTTCACGCAGAGTCAGGCATCGTCTCCTTTGGAGGCACTGATCTCGGCGTACCTCTGGAGTTTTCAAAGGATGTGAGGCCACCGGTCGCGATGAGGTGGGGAACTAGGTCTTTCTCTCTGGTCTCCACAGGGGATTCAGACATCCTTTCTTCTTTGGAGATGCAAGACGAGCCTGCATTCAAGTCACTGCAGGGATATCCGGCCTTATTTCGAGCCAGGGCATCGCGGTGTCCAATCCACTTGAGGCCGCAAACTCAGGGTCCCTCTCACATACCTAGAGCTGAGAGAAGCCTCCTCTTGAGGTGCTTGTGGTAAGGTGGTATTCCTCTGGAGTCGAAGCCAGGGACTAACCTCTCATCTCGAGTTGATTTTTGGTCCACGGAGCGCTTTCCTGTTGCTACATTGACCTCAGGATCCCTCTAGCCTTGAAACAGTGTTCTTGGGGTTTCTCTGGAGTGCCATCAAGGAAATCAAGGCTCCTTTCATGTGTGATGTGCAACACGGAATTGCTCTGCATGCAGTGCAGGGGAATCGGGCCTCATCTCACGACGAGGGGGAAGTCTCATGGTTTTTCTCGAGTTGCGGCGGGAACCTGGGGTATATTCTCGAGTTACGACGGGGATGGCCCTTCCACACACGTGTTTCTTCAGCGACGTCAGGACTCCTGTTTAGTTGCGAGGTACAATTCGGGATTCTCCTCGAGGCTTGGCAGGGCAATTGGGACGACTCTCCAGCTGAGGCGGGAGACCAAGGGTCCCTTTCCACGTGCCACAGGAATCCTGGGACTCCTATCAAGTTTCACGAGGAGTCAGGCATCGTCTCCTTTGGAGGCACTGATTTCCAAGTACCTCTGGAGTTTTCAAAGGATGTGAGGACTCCGGTCGCGATGAGGTGGGGAACTAGGTCTTTCTCTGTGGTCTCCACAGGGGATTCAGACATCCTTTCGTCTTGGGAGATGCAAGACGAGCCTGCATTCAAGTCACTGCAGGGATATCCGGCCTTATTTCGAGTCAGGGCATCGCGGTGTCCATTCCACTTGAGGCCGCAAACTCAGGGTCCCTCTCACATACCTAGAGCTGAGAGAAGCCTCCTCTTGAGGTGCTTGTGGTAAGGTGGTATTCCTCTGGAGTTGAAGCCAGGGACTAACCTCTCATCTCGAGTTGATTTTTTGTCCACGGAGCTCTTTCGTGTTGCTACAGTGACCTCAGGATCCCTCTAGCCTTGAAACAGTGTTCTTGGGGTTTCTCTGGAGTGCCATCAAGGAAATCAAGGCTCCTTTCATGTGTGATGTTCAACACGGAATTGCTCTGCATGCAGTGCAGGGGAATCAGGCCTCATCTCGCGGCGAGGGGGAAGTCTCATGGTTTTTTTCGAGTTGCAGCGGGAACCTGGGGTATATTCTCGAGTTACGACGGGGATGGCCCTTACACACACGTGTTTCTTCAGCGGCGTCAGGACTCCTGACTAGTTGCGAGGGACAACTCGGGATTCTCCTCGAGGCTTGGCAGGGCAATTGGGACGCCCCTCCAGCTGAGGCGGGAGACCAAGGGTCCCTTTCCACGTGCCAAAGGAATCCTGGGACTCCTATCAAGTTTCACGAGGAGTCAGGGATCGTCTCCTTTGGAGGCACTGATCTCCGCGTTCCTCTGAAGTTTTCAAAGGATGTGAGGCCTCCGGTCGCGATGAGGTGGCGAACTAGGTCTTTCTCTGTGGTCTGCAAAGGGGATTCAGACATCCTTTCGTCTTGGGAGATGCAAGACGAGCCTGCATTCAAGTCACTGCAGGGATATCCGGCCTTATTTCGAGCCAGGACATCGCGGTGTCCATTCCACTTGAGGCCGCAAACTCAGGGTCCCTCTCACATACCTAGAGCTGAGAGAAGCCTCCTGTTGAGGTGCTTGTGGTAAGGTGGTAGTCCTCTGGAGTCGAAGCCAGGGACTAACCTCTCATCTCGAGTTGATTTTTGGTCCACGGAGCTCTTTCGTGTTGCTACAGTGACCTCAGGATCCGTCTAGCCTTGAAACAGTGTTCTTGGGGTTTCTCTGGAGTGCCATCAAGGAAATCAAGGCTCCTTTCATGTGTGATGTGCAACACGGTATTGCTCTGCACGCAGTGCAGGGGAATCGGGCCTCATCTCGCGGCGAGGGGGAAGTCTCATGGTTTTTCTCGAGTTGCGGCGGGAACCTGGGGTATATTCTCGAGTTAAGACGGGGATGGCCCTTCCACACACGTGTTTGTTCAGCGACGTCAGGACTCCTGCCTAGTTGGGAGGGACAACTCGGGATTCTCCTCGAGGCTTGGCAGGGCAATTGGGACGCCTCTCCAGCTGAGGCGGGAGACCAACGGTCCCTTTCCACGTGCCACAGGAATCCTGGGACTCCTATCAAGTTTCACGAGGAGTCAGGCATCGTCTCCTCTGGAGGCACTGATCTCTGCGTACCTCTGGAGTTTTCAAAAGATGTGAGGCCTCCGGTCGTGATGAGGTGGGGAACAAGGTCTTTCTCTGTGGTCTGCACAGGGGATTCAGACATCCTTTCGTCTTGGGAGATGCAAGACGAGCCTGCATTCAAGTCACTGCAGGGATATCCGGCCTTATTTCGAGTCAGGGCATCGCGGTGTCCATTGAACTTGAGGTCGCATACTCAGGGTCCCTCTCACATACCTAGAGCTGAGAGAAGCCTCCTCTTGAGGTGCTTGTGGTAAGGTGGTATTCCTCTGGAGTCGAAGCCAGGGACTAACCTCTCATCTCGAGTTGATTTTTGGTCCACGGAGCTCTTTCGTGTTGCTACAGTGACCTCAGGATCCCTCTAGCCTTGAAACAGTGTTCTTGGGGTTTCTCTGGAGTGCCATCAAGGAAATCAAGGCTCCTTTCATGTGTGATGTGCAACACGGAATTGCTCTGCACGCAGTGCATGGGAATCGGGCCTCATCTCGCGGCGAGGGGGAAGTCTCATGGTTTTTCTCGAGTTGCGACGGGAATCTGGGGTATATTCTCGAGTTACGACGGGGATGGCCCTTACACACACGTGTTTGTTCAGTGACGTCAGGACTCCTGCCTAGTTGCGAGGGACAACTCGGGATTCTCCTCGAGGCTTGGCAGGGCAATTGGGACGCCCCTCCAGCTGAGGCGGGAGACCATGGGTCCCTTTCCACGTGCCACAGGAATCCTGGGACTCCTATCAAGTTTCACGAGGAGTCAGGCATCGTCTCCTTTGGAGTCACTGATTTCCACGTACCTCTGGAGTTTTCAAAGGATGTGAGGCCTCCGGTCGCGATGAGGTGGCGAACTAGGTCTTTCTCTGTGGTCTCCACAGGGGATTCAGACATCCTTTCGTCTTGGGAGATGCAAGACGAGCCTGCATTCAAGTCACTGCAGGGATATCCGGCCTTATTTCGAGCCAGGACATCGTGTGTCCATTCCACTTGAGGCCGCAAACTCAGGGTCCCTCTCACATAGCTAGAGCTGAGAGAAGCCTCCTCTTGAGGTGCTTGTGGTAAGGTGGTATTCCTCTGGAGTCGAAGCCAGGGACTAACCTCTCATCTCGAGTTGATTCTTGGTCCACGGAGCTCTTTCGTGTTGCTACAATGACCTCAGGATCCCTCTAGCCTTGAAACAGTGTTCTTGGGGTTTTTCTGGAGTGCCATCAAGGAAATCAAGGCTCCTTTCATGTGTGATGTGCAACACGGAATTGCTCTGCACGCAGTGCAGGGGAATCAGGCCTCATCTCGCAGCGAGGGGGAAGTCTCATGGTTTTTTTCGAGTTGCGACGGGAACCTGGGGTATATTCTCGAGTTACGACGGGGATGGCCCTTACACACACGTGTTTCTTCAGCGACTTCAGGACTCCTGCCTAGTTGTGAGGGACAACTCGGGATTCTCCTCGAGGCTTGGCAGGGCAATTGGGACGCCCCTCCAGCTGAGGCGGGAGACCAAGGGTCCCTTTCAACGTGCCACAGGAATCCTGGGACTCCTATCAAGTTTCACGAGCAGTCAGGCATCGTCTCCTTTGGAGGCACTGATCTCCGCGTACCTCTGGAGTTTTCAAAGGATGTGAGGCCTCCGGTCGCGATGAGGTGGCGAACTAGGTCTTTCTCTGTGGTCTCCACAGGGGATTCAGACATCCTTTCGTCTTGGGAGATGCAAGACGAGCCTGCATTCAAGTCACTGCAGGGATATCCGGCCTTATTTCGAGTCAGGGCATCGCAGTGTCCATTCCACTTGAGGCCGCAAACTCAGGGTCCCTCTCACATACCTAGAGCTGAGAGAAGCCTCCTCTTGAGGTGCTTGTGGTAAGGTGGTATTCCTCTGGAGTCGAAGCCAGGGACTAACCTCTCATCTCGAGTTGATTCTTGGTCCACGGAGCTCTTTTGTGTTGCTACAGTGACGTCAGGATCCTTCTAGCCTTGAAACAGTGTTCTTGGTGTTTCTCTGGAGTGCCATCAAGGAAATCAAGGCTCCTTTCATGTGTGATGTGCAACAAGGAATTGCTCTGCACGCAGTGCAGAAGAATCGGGCCTCATCTCGCGGCGAGGGGGAAGTCTCATGGTGTTTCTCGAGTTGCGGTGGGAACCTGGGGTATATTCTCGAGTTACGACGGGGATGGCCCTTCCACCCACGTGTTTGTTCAGCGACGGCAGGACTCCTGCCTAGTTGCGAGGGAAAACTCGGGATTCTCCTCGAGGCTTGGCAGGGCATTTGGGACGCCTCTCCAGCTGAGGCGGGAGACCAAGTGTCCCTTTCCACGTGCCACAGGAATCCTGGGACTCCTAAGAAGTTTCACGAGGAGTCAGGCATCGTCTCCTTTGGAGGCACTGATCTCCGCGTACCTCTGGAGTTTTCAAAGGATTTGAGGCCTCCGGTCGCGATGATGTGGGGAACTAGTTCTTTCTCTGCGGTCTCCACAGGGGATTCAGACATCCTTTCGTCTTGGGAGATGCAAGACGAGCCTGCATTCAAGTCACTGCAGGGATATCCGGCATTATTTCGAGTCAGGGCATAGCGGTGTCCATTCCACTTGAGGCCACAAATCAGGGTCCCTCTCACATAGCTAGAGCTGAGAGAAGCCTCCTCTTGAGGTGCTTGTGGTAAGGTGGTATTCCTCTGGAGTCGAAGCCAGGGACTAACCTCTCATCTCGAGTTGATTTTTAGTCCACGGAGCTCTTTCGTGTTGCTACAGTGACCTCAGGATCCCTCTAGCCTTGAAACAGTGTTCTTGGGGTTTCTCTGGCGTGCCATCAAGGAAATCAAGGCTCCTTTCATGTGTGATGTGCAACACGGAATTGCTCTGCACGCAGTGCAGGGGAATCGGGCCTCATCTCGCGGTGAGGGGGAAGTCTCATGGTTTTTCTCGAGTTGCGGCGGGAACCTGGGCTATATTCTCGAGTTACGTCGAGGATGGACCTTCCACACACGTATTTCTTCAGCGACGTCAGGACTCCTGCCTAGTTCCCAGGGACAACTCGGGATTCTCCTCGAGGCTTGGCAGGGCAATTGGGACGCCTCTCCAGCTGAGGCGGGAGACCAAGGGTCCCTTTCCACGTGCCACAGGAATCCTGGGACTCCTAAGAAGTTTCACGAGGAGTCAGGCATCGTCTCCTTTGGAGGCACTGATCTCCGCGTACCTCTGGAGTTATCAAAGGATGTGAGGCCTCCGGTCGCGACGAGGTGGGTAACTAGGTCTTTCTCTGTGGTCTCCACAGGGGATTCAGACATCCTTTCGTCTTGGGAGATGCAAGACGAGCCTGCATTCAAGTCATTGCAGCGATATCCGGCCTTATTTCGAGTCAGGGCATCGCGGTGTCCATTGAATTTGAGGCCGCAATCTCAGGGTCCCTCTCACATACCTAGAGCTGAGAGAAGCCTCCTCTTGAGGTGCTTGTGGTAAGGTGGTATTCCTCTGGAGTCGAAGCCATGGACTAACCTCTCATCTCGAGTTGATTTTTGGTCCACGGAGCTCTTTCGTGTTGCTACAGTGACCTCAGGATCCCTCTAGCCTTGAAACAGTGTTCTTGGGGTTTCTCTGGAGTGCCATCAAGGAAATCAAGGCTCCTTTCATGTGTGATGTGCAACAAGGAATTGCTCTGCACGCAGTGCAGGGGAATCGGGCCTCATCTCGTGGCGAGGGGGAAGTCTCATGGTTTTTCTCGAGTTGCGGTGGGAACCTGGGGTATATTCTCGAGTTACGACGGGGATGGCCCTTCCACACAAGTGTTTGTTCAGCGACGGCAGGACTCCTGCCTAGTTGCGAGGGAAAACTCGGGATTCTCCTCGAGGCTTGGCAGGGCATTTGGGACGCCTCTCCAGCTGAGGCGGGAGACCAAGTGTCCCTTTCCACGTGCCACAGGAATCCTGGGACTCCTAAGAAGTTTCACGAGGAGTCAGGCATCGTCTCCTTTGGAGGCACTGATCTCCGCGTACCTCTGGAGTTTTCAAAGGATTTGAGGCCTCCGGTCGCGATGAGGTGGGGAACTAGGTCTTTCTCTGTGGTCTCCACAGGGGATTCAGACATCCTTTCGTCTTGGGAGATGCAAGACGAGCCTGCATTCAAGTCACTGCAGGGATATCCGGCCTTATTTCGAGTCAGGGCATAGCGGTGTCCATTCCACTTGAGGCCACAAACTCAGGGTCCCTCTCACATAGCTACAGCTGAGATAAGCCTCCTCTTGAGGTGCTTGTGGTAAGGTGGTATTCCTCTGGAGTCGAAGGCAGGGACTAACCTCTCATCTCGAGTTGATTTTTGGTCCACGGAGCTCTTTCGTGTTGCTACAGTGACCTCAGGATCCCTCTAGCCTTGAAACAGTGTTCTTGGGGTTTCTCTGGAGTGCCATCAAGGAAATCAAGGCTCCTTTCATGTGTGATGTGCAACACGGAATTGCTCTGCACGCAGTGCAGGGGAATCGGGCCTCCTCTCGCGTTGAGGGGGAAGTCTCATGGTTTTTCTCGAGTTGCGGCGGGAACCTGGGCTATATTCTCGAGTTACGCCGAGGATGGACCTTCCACACAAGTATTTCTTCAGCGACGTCAGGACTCCTGCCTAGTTCCCAGGGACAACTCGGGATTCTCCTCGAGGCTTGGCAGGGCAATTGGGACGCCTCTCCAGCTGAGGCGGGAGACCAAGGGTCCCTTTCCACGTGCCACAGGAATCCTGGGACTCCTAAGAAGTTTCACGAGGAGTCAGGCATCGTCTCCTTTGGAGGCACTGATTTCCGCGTACCTCTGGAGTTTTCAAAGGATTTGAGGCCTCCGGTCGCGATGAGCTGGGGAACTAGGTCTTTCTCTATTGGCACCACAGGGGATTCAGACATCCTTTCGTCTTGGGAGATGCAAGACGAGCCTGCATTCAAGTCACTGCAGGGATATCCGGACTTATTTCGAGTCAGGGCATCGAGGTGCCCTTTCCACTTGAGGCCGCAAACTCAGGGTCCCTCTCACATACCTAGAGCTGAGAGAAGCCTCCTCTTGAGGTGCTTGTGGTAAGGTGGTATTCCTCTGGAGACGAAGCCAGGGAATAACCTCTCATCTCGAGTTGATTCTTGGTCTACAGAGCTCTTTCGTGTTGCTACAGTGACCTCAGAATCCCTCTAGCCTTGAAACAGTGTTCTTGGGGTTCCTCTGGAGTGCCATCAAGGAAATCAAGGCTCCTTTCATGTGTGATGTGCAACACGGAATTACTCTGCACGCAGTGCAGGGGAATCGGGCCTCATCTCGTGGCGAAGGGGAAGTCTCATGGTTTTTCTTGAGTTGCGGCTGGAACCTGGGGTATATTATCGAGTTCCGACGAGGATGGCCCTTCAACCCACGTGTTTGTTCAGCGACGTCAGGTCTCCTGCCTGGTTGCGAGGGACAACTCGGGATTCTCCTCGAGGCTTGGCAGGGCAATTGGGACGCCTCTCCAGCTGAGGAGGGAGACCAAGGGTCCCTTTCCACGTGCCACAGGAATCCTGGAACTCCTATCAAGTTTCACGAGGAGTCAGGCATCGTCTCTTTGGAGGCACTGATCTCCGCGTACCTCTGGAGTTTTCAAAGGATGTGAGGCCTCCGGTCGCGATGAGGTGGGGAACTAGGTCTTTCTCTGTGGTCTCCACAGGGGATTCAGACATCCTTTCGTCTTGGGAGATGCAAGACGAGCCTGCATTCAAGTCACTGCAGGGATATCCGGCATTATTTCGAGTCAGGATATCGCGGTGTCCATTCCACTTGAGGCCGCAAACTCAGGGTCCCTCTCACATACCTAGAGCTGAGAGAAGCCTCCTCTTGAGATGCTTGTGGTAAGGTGGTATTCCTCTGGAGTCGAGGCCAGGGACTAACCTCTCATCTCGAGTTGATTTTTGGTCCACGGAGCTCTTTTGTGTTGCTACAGTGACCTCAGGATCCTTCTAGCCTTGAAACAGTTTTCTTGGGGTTTCTCTGGAGTGCCATCAAGGAAATCAAGGCTCCTTTCATGTGTGATGTGCAACAAGGAATTGCTCTGCACGCAGTGCAGGGGAATCGGGCCTCATCTCGCGGCGAGGGGGAAGTCTCATGATGTTTCTCGAGTTGCGGTGGGAACCTGGGGTATATTCTCGAGTTACGACGGGGATGGCCCTTCCACACAAGTGTTTGTTCAGCGACGGCAGGACTCCTGCCTAGTTGCGAGGGAAAACTCGGGATTCTCCTCGAGGCTTGGCAGGGCATTTGGGACGCCTCTCCAGCTGAGGCGGGAGACCAAGTGTCCCTTTCCACGTGCCACAGGAATCCTGGGACTCCTAAGAAGTTTCACGAGGAGTCAGGCATCGTCTCCTTTGGAGGCACTGATCTCCGCGTACCTCTGGAGTTTTCAAAGGATTTGAGGCCTCCGGTCGCGATGATGTGGGGAACTAGTTCTTTCTCTGCGGTCTCCACAGGGGATTCAGACATCCTTTCGTCTTGGGAGATGCAAGACGAGCCTGCATTCAAGTCACTGCAGGGATATCCGGCATTATTTCGAGTCAGGGCATAGCGGTGTCCATTCCAATTGAGGCCACAAATCAGGGTCCCTCTCACATAGCTAGAGCTGAGAGAAGCCTCCTCTTGAGGTGCTTGTGGTAAGGTGGTATTCCTCTGGAGTCGAAGCCAGGGACTAACCTCTAATCTCGAGTTGATTTTTAGTCCACGGAGCTCTTTCGTGTTGCTACAGTGACCTCAGGATCCCTCTAGCCTTGAAACAGTGTTCTTGGGGTTTCTCTGGAGTGCCATCAAGGAAATCAAGGCTCCTTTCATGTGTGATGTGCAACACGGAATTGCTCTGCACGCAGTGCAGGGGAATCGGGCCTCATCTCGCGGCGAGGGGGAAGTCTCATGGTTTTTCTCGAGTTACGGCGGGAACCTGGGGTATATTCTCGAGTTACGTCGAGGATGGACCTTCCACACACGTATTTCTTCAGCGACGTCAGGATCCTGCCTAGTTCCCAGGGACAACTCGGGATTCTCCTCGAGGCTTGGCAGGGCAATTGGGACGCCTCTCCAGCTGAGGCGGGAGACCAAGTGTCCCTTTCCATGTGCCACAGGAATCCTGGGACTCCTAAGAAGTTTCACGAGGAGTCAGGCATCGTCTCCTTTGGAGGCACTGATCTCCGCGTACCTCTGGAGTTATCAAAGGATGTGAGGCCTCCGGTCGCGACGAGGTGGGTAACTAGGTCTTTCTCTGTGGTCTCCACAGGGGATTCAGACATCCTTTCGTCTTGGGAGATGCAAGACGAGCCTGCATTCATGTCACTGCAGCGATATCCGGACTTATTTCGAGTCAGGGCATCGCGGTGTCCATTCCACTTGAGGCCGCAATCTCAGGGTTCCTCTCACATACCTAGAGCTGAGAGAAGCCTCCTCTTGAGGTGCTTGTGGTAAGGTGGTATTCCTCTGGAGTCGAAGCCATGGACTAACCTCTCATCTCGAGTTGATTTTTGGTCCACGGAGCTCTTTCGTGTTGCTACAGTGACCTCAGGATCCCTCTAGCCTTGAAACAGTGTTCTTGGGGTTTCTCTGGAGTGCCATCAAGGAAATCAAGGCTCCTTTCATGTGTGATGTGCAACACGGAACTGCTCTGCACGCAGTGCAGGGGAATCGGGCCTCATCTCGCGGTGAGGGGGAAGTCTCATGGTTTTTCTCAAGTTGCGGCGGGAACCTGGGGTATATTCTCGAGTTACGACGGGGATGGCCCTTCCACACACGTGTTTGTTCAGCGACGTCAGGACTCCTGCCTAGTTGCGAGGGACAACTCGGGATTCTCCTCGAGGCTTGGCAGGGCAATTGGGACGCCTCTCCAGCTGAGGCGGGAGACCAAGGGTCCCTTTCCACGTGCCACAGGAATCCTGGGACTCCTATCAAGTTTCACGAGGAGTCAGGCATCGTCTCCTTTGGAGGGACTGATCTCCACGTACCTCTGGAGTTTTCAAAGGATGTGAGGCCTCCGGTCGCGATGAGGTGGGGAACTAGGTCTTTCTCTATTGGCTCCACAGGGGATTCAGACATCCTTTCATCTTGGGAGATGCAAGACGAGCCTGCATTCAAGTCACTGCAGGGATATCCGGACTTATTTCAAGTCAGGGCATCGAGGTGCCCTTTCCACTTGAGGCCGCAAACTCAGGGTCCCTCTCACATACCTAGAGCTGAGAGAAGTCTCCTCTTGAGGTGCTTGTGGTAAGGTGGTATTCCTCTGGAGTCGAAGCCAGGGAATAACCTCTCATCTCGAGTTGATTCTTGGTCTACAGAGCTCTTTCGTATTGCTACAGTGACCTCAGAATCCCTCTAGCCTTGAAACAGTGTTCTTGGGGTTTCTCTGGAGTGCCATCAAGGAAATCAAGGCTCGTTTCATGTGTGATGTGCAACACGGAATTACTCTGCACGCAGTGCAGGGGAATCGGGCCTCATCTCGTGGCGAGGGGGAAGTCTCATGGTTTTTCTCGAGTTGCGGCGGGAACCTGGGGTATATTCTCGAGTTACGACGGGGATGGCCCTTCAAACCACGTGTTTGTTCAGCGACGTCAGGACTCTTGTCTAGTTGCGAGGGACAACTCAGGATTCTCCTCGAGGCTTGGCAGGGCAATTGGGACGCCTCTCCAGCTGAGGCGGGAGACCAAGGGTCCCTTTCCACGTGCCACAGGAATCCTGGAACTCCTATCAAGTTTCACGAGGAGTCAGGCATCGTCTCTTTTGGAGGCACTGATCTCCGCGTACCTCTGGAGTTTTCAAAAGATGTGAGGCCTCAGGTCGCGATGAGGTGGTCAACTAGGTCTTTCTCTGTGTTGTCCACAGGGGATTCAGACATGCTTTCGTCTTGGGAGATGCAAGACGAGCCTGCATTCAAGTCACTGCAGGGATATCCGGTCTTATTTCACGTCAGGGCATCGCGGTGTCCATTCCACTTGAGGCCGCAAAATCAGGGTCCCTCTCACATACCTAGAGCTGAGAGAAGCCTCCTCTTGAGGTGCTTGTGGTAAGGTGGTATTCCTCTGGAGTCGAAGCCAAGGACTAACCTCTCATCTCGAGTTGATTTTTCGTCCACGGAGCTCTTTCGTGTTGCTACAGTGACCTCAGGATCCCTCTAGCCTTGAAACAGTGTTCTTGGGGTTTCTCTGGAGTGCCATCAAGGAAATCAAGGCTCCTTTCATGTGTGATGTGCAAGACGGAATTGCTCTGCACGCAGTGCAGGGGAATCGGGCCTCATCTCGCGGCGAGGGGGAAGTCTCATGGTTTTTCTCGAGTTGCGGCGGGAACCTGGGGTATATTCTCGAGTTACGACGGGGATGGCCCTTCCACATACGTGTTTGTTCAGCGACGTCAGGACTCCTGCCTAGTTGCGAGGGACAATCTCGGGATTCTCCTCGAGGCTTGGCAGGGCAATTGGGACGCCTCTCCATCTGAGGCGGGAGACCAAGGGTCCCTTTCCACGTGCCACAGGAATCCTGGGACTCCTATCAAGTTTCATGAGGAGTCAGGCATAGTTTCCTTTGGAGGCACTGATCTCTACGTTCCTCTGGGGTTTTCAAAGGATGTGAGGCCTCCGGTCGCGATGAAATGGGGAACTAGGTCTTTCTCTGTAGTCTCCACAGGGGATTCAGACATCCTTTCGTTTTGGGAGATGCAAGACGAGCCTGCATTCAAGTCACTGCAGGGATATCCGGCCTTATTTCGAGTCAGGGCATCGCGGTGTCCATTCCACTTGAGGCCGCAAACTCAGGGTCCCTCTCACATACCTAGAGCTGAGAGAAGCCTCCTCTTGAGGTGCTTGTGGTAAGTTCGTATTCCTCTGGAGTCGAAGCCAGGGACTAACCTCTCATCTCAAGTTGATTTTTGGTCCAAGGAGCTCTTTCGTGTTGCTACAGTGACCTCAGGATCCCTCTAGCCTTGAAACAGTGTTCTTGGGGTTTCTCTGGAGTGCCATTAAGGAAATCAAGGCTCCTTTCATGTGTGATGTGCAACCCGGAATTGCTCTGCATGCAGTGCAGGGGAATCGAGCCTCATCTCTCGGAGAGGGGGAAGTCTCATGGTTTTTCTCGAGTTGCGGCGGGAACCTGGGGTATATTCTCGAGTTAGGACGGGGATGGCCCTTCCACCCACGTGTTTGTTCAGCGACGTCAGGACTCCGGCCTAGTTGCGAGGGACAACTCGGGATTCTCCTCGAGGCTTGGCAGGGCAATTGGGATGCCTCTCCAGCTGAGGCGTGAGACCAAGGGTCCCTTTCCACGTGCCACAGAAATCCTGGGACTCCTATCAAGTTTCACGAGGAGTCAGGCATCGTCTCCTTTGGAGGCACTGATCTCCGCGTACCTCTGGAGTTTTAAAAGGATGAGAGGCCTCCGGTCGCGATAATGTGGGGAACTAGGTCTTTCTCTGTGGTCTCCACAGGGGATTCAGACATCCTTCCGTCTTGGGAGATGCAAGACGAGCCTGCATTCAAGTCACTGCAGGGATTTCCGGCCTATTTCGCGTCAGGGCATCGCAGTGTCCATTCCACTTGAGGCCGCAAACTCAGGGTCCCTCTCACATACCTAGAGCTGAGAGAAGCCTCCTCTTGAGGTGCTTGTGGTAAGGTGGTATTCCTCTGGAGTCGAAGCCAGGGACTAACCTCTCATCTCGAGTTGATTTTTGGTCCATGGAGCTCTTTTGTGTTGCTACAGTGACTTCAGGATCCCTCTAGACTTGACACAGTGTTCTTGGGGTTTCTCTGGAATGCCACCAAGGAAATCAAGGCTCCTTTCATGTGTGATGTGCAAGACGGAATTGCTCTGCACGCAGTGCAGGGGAATCGGGCCTCATCTCGCGGCGAGGGGGAAGTCTCATGGTTTTTCTCGAGTTGCGGCGGGAACCTGGGGTATATTCTCGAGTTAAGACGGGGATGGTCCCTCCACCCACGTGTTTGTTCAGTGACGTCAGGAGTCCTGCCTAGTTGCGAGGGACAACTCGGGATTCTCCTCGAGGCTTGGCAGGGCAATTGGGACGCCTCTCCAGCTGAGGCGGGAGACCAAGGGTCCCTTTCCACGTGCCACAGGAATCCTGGAACTCCTATCAAGTTTCACGAGGAGTCAGGCATCGTCTCCTTTGGAGGCACTGATCTCCGCGTACCTCTGAAGTTTTCAAAGAATGTGAGGCCTCCGGTCGCGATGAGGTGGGGAACTAGGTCTTTCTCTGTGGTCTCCACAGGGGATTCAGACATCCTTTCGTCTTGGGAGATGCAAGACGAGCCTGCATTCAAGTCACTGCAGGGATATCCGGCATTATTTCGAGTCAGGGCATCGTGGTGTCCATTCCACTTGAGGCCGCAAACTCAGGGTCCCTCTCACATACCTAGAGCTGAGAGAAGCCTCCTCTTGAGGTGCTTGTGGTAAGGTGATGTTCCTCTGGAGTCGAAGCCATGGACTAACCTCTCATCTCGAGTTGATTTGTGGTCCACGGAGCTCTTTCTTGTTGCTACAGTGACCTCAGGATCCCTCTAGCCTTGAAACACTGTTCTTGGGCTTTCTCTGGAGTGCCACCAAGGAAATCAAGGCTCCTTTCATGTGTGATGTGCAACACGGAATTGCTCTGCACGCAGTGCAGGGGAATCTGTCCTCATCTCGCGGCGAGGGGGAAGTCTCATGGTTTTTCTCGAGTTGCGGCGGGAACCTGCGGTATATTCTCGAGTTACGACTGGGATGGCCCTTCCACACACGTGTTTCTTCAGCGACGTCAGGACTCCTGCCTAGTTGCGAGGGACAACTCGGGATTCTCCTCGAGGCTTGGCAGGGTAATTGGGACGCCTCTCCAGCTGAGGCGGGAGACCAAGGGTCCCTTTCCATGTGCCACAGGAATCCTGAGACTCCTATCAAGTTTCACGAGGAGTCAGGCAACGTCTTCTTTGGAGGCACTGATCTCCGTGTACCTCTGAAGTTTTCAAAGGATGTGAGGCCTCCGGTCGCGATGAGGTGGGGAACTAGGTCTTTCTCTGTGGTCTCCACAGGGGATTCAGACATCCTTTCATCTTGGGAGATGCAAGACGAGCCTGCATTCAAGTCACTGCAGGGATATCCGGCCTTATTTCTAGTCAGGGCATCGCGGTGTCCTTTCCACATGAGGCCGCAAACTCAGGGTTCCTCTCACATACCTAGAGCTGAGAGAAGCCTCCTCTTGAGGTGCTTGTGGTAAGGTGGTATTCCTCTGGAGTCGAAGCCAGGGACTAACCTCTCATCTCGAGTTGATTTTTGGTCCACGGAGCTCTTTCGTGTTGCTACAGTGACCTCAGGATCCCTCTAGCCTTGAAACAGTGTTCTTGGGTTTTCTCTGGAGTGCCATCAAGGAAATCAAGGCTCCTTTCATGTGTGATGTGCAACACGGAGTTGCTCTGCACGCAGTGCAACGGAATAAGGCCTCATCTCGCGGCGAGGGGGAAGTCTCAAGGTTTTTCTCGAGTTGCGGTGGGAACCTGGGCTATATTCTCGAGTTACGACGGGGATGGCCCTTCCACACACGTGTTTGTTCAGCGACGTCAGGACTCCTGCCTAGTTGTGAGGGACAACTCGGGATTTTCCTCGAGGCTTGGCAGGGCAATTGGGACGCCTCTCCAGCTGAGGCGGGAGACCAAGGGTCCCTATCCACGTGCTACAGGAATCCTGGAACTCCTATCAAGTTTCACGAGGAGTCAGGCATCGTCTCGTTTGGAGGCATTGATCTCCGCGTACCTCTGGAGTTTTCAAAGGATGTGAGGCCTCCGGTCGCCATGAGGTGGGGAACTAGGTCTTTCTCTGTGGTCTCCACAGGGGATTCAGACATGCTTTCATCTTGGGAGATGCAAGACGAGCCTGCATTCAAGTCACTGCAGGGATATCCGGCCTTATTTCACGTCAGGGCATCACGGTGTCCATTCCACTTGAGGCCGCAAACTCAGGGTCCCTCTCACATACCTAGAGCTGAGAGAAGCCTCCTCTTGAGGTGCTTGTGGTAAGGTGGTATTCCTCTGGAGTGCAAGCCAGGGACTAACCTCTCATCTCGAGTTGATTTTTCGTCCACGGAGCTCTTTCGTGTTGCTACAGTGACCTCAGGATCCCTCTAGCCTTGAAACAGTGTTCTTGGGGTTTCTCTGGAGTGCCATCAAGGAAATCAAGGCTCCTTTCATGTGTGATGTGCAAGACGGAATTGCTCTGCATATAGTGCAGGGGAATCGAGCCTCATCTCTCGGCGAGGGGGAAGTCTCATGGTTTTTCTCGAGTTGCGGCGAGAACCTGGGGTATATTCTCGAGTTACGACGGGGATGGCCCTTCCACACACGTGTTTGTTCAGCGACGTCAGGACTCCTGCCTAGTTGCGAGGGACAACTCGGGATTCTCCTCGAGGCTTGGCAGGGCAATTGGGACGCCTCTCCAGCTGAGGCAGGAGACCAAGGGTCCCTTTCCACGTGCCACAGGAATCCTGGGACTCCTATCAAGTTTCACGAGGAGTCAGGCATCGTCTCCTTTGGAGGCACTGATCTCCGCGTACCTCTGGAGTTTTCAAAGGATGAGAGGCCTCCGGTCGCGATAATGTGGGGAACTAGGTCTTTCTCTGTGGTCTCCACAGGGGATTCAGACATCCTTCCGTCTTGGGAGATGCAAGACGAGCCTGCATTCAATTCACTGCAGGGATATCCAGCCTATTTCGCGTCAGGGCATCGCAGTGTCATTCCACTTGAGGCCGCAAACTCAGGGTCCCTCTCACATACCTAGAGCTGAGAGAAGCCTCCTCTTGAGGTGCTTGTGGTAAGGTGGTATTCCTCTGGAGTCGAAGCCAGGGACTAACCTCTCATTTCGAGTTGATTCTTGGTCCACGGAGCTCTTTCGTGTTGCTACACTGACCTCAGGATCCCTCTAGGCTTGAAACAATGTTCTTGGGGTTTCTCTGGAGTGCCACCAAGGAAATCAAGGCTCCTTTCATGTGTGATGTGCAACACGGAATTGCTCTGCACGCAGCGCAGGGGAATCGTGCCTCATCTCGCGGCGAGGGGGAACTCTCATGGTTTTTCTCGAGTTGCGGCGGGAACCTGGGGTATATTCTCGAGTTACGACTGGGATGGCCCTTCCACCCACGTATTTGTTCAGCGACGTCAGGACTCCTGCCTAGTTGCGAGGGACAACTCGGGATTCTCCTCGAGGCTTGGCAGGGCAATTGGGACGCCTCTCCAGCTGAGGCGGGAGACCAAGGGTCCCTTTCCATGTGCCACAGGAATCCTGGGACTCCTATCAAGTTTCACGAGGAGTCAGGCATCGTCTCCTTTGGAGGCACTGATCTCTGCGTACCTCTGGAGATTTCAAAGGATGTGAGGCCTCCGGTCGCCATGAGGTGGGGAACTAGGTCTTTCTCTGTGGTCTCCACAGGGGATTCAGACATCCTTTCATCTTGGGAGATGCAAAACGAGCCTGCATTCAAGTCACTGCAGGGATATCCGGCCTTATTTCACGTCAGGGCATCGCGGTGTCCATTCCACTTGAGGCCGCAAAATCGGGGTCCCTCTCACATACTTAGAGCTGAGAGAAGCCTCCTCTTGAGCTGCTTGTGGTAAGGTGGTATTCCTCTGGAGTCGAAGCCAGGGACTAACCTCTCATCTCGAGTTGATTTTTGGTCCACGGAGCTCTTTCGTGTTGCTACAGTGACCTCAGGATCCCTCTAGCCTTGAAACAGTGTTCTTGGGGTTTCTCTGGAGTGCCATCAAGGAAATCAAGGCTAATTTCATGTGTGATGTGCAACACGGATTTGCTCTGCATGCAGTTCAGGGGAATTGGGCCTCATCTCACGGCGAGGGGGAAGTCTCATGGTTTTTCTCGAGTTGCGGCGGGAACCTGGGGTATATTCTCGAGTTACAACGGGGATGGCCCTTCCACACACGTGTTTGTTCAGCGACGTCAGGACTCTTGTCTAGTTGCGAGGGACAACTCAGGATTCTCCTCGAGGCTTGGCAGGGCAATTGGGACGCCTCTCCAGCTGAGGCGGGAGACCAAGGGTCCCTTTCCACGTGCCACAGGAATCCTGGAACTCCTATCAAGTTTCACGAGGAGTCAGGCATCGTCTCTTTTGGAGGCACTGATCTCCGCGTACCTCTGGAGTTTTCAAAAGATGTGAGGCCTCAGGTCGCGATGAGGTGGTCAACTAGGTCTTTCTCTGTGTTGTCCACAGGGGATTCAGACATGCTTTCGTCTTGGGAGATGCAAGACGAGCCTGCATTCAAGTCACTGCAGGGATATCCGGTCTTATTTCACGTCAGGGCATCGCGGTGTCCATTCCACTTGAGGCCGCAAACTCAGGGTCCCTCTCACATACCTAGAGCTGAGAGAAGCCTCCTCTTGAGGTGCTTGTGGTAAGGTGGTATTCCTCTGGAGTCGAAGCCAGGGACTAACCTCTCATCTCGAGTTGATTTTTCGTCCACGGAGCTCTTTCGTGTTGCTACAGTGACCTCAGGATCCCTCTAGCCTTGAAACAGTGTTCTTGGGGTTTCTCTGGAGTGCCATCAAGGAAATCAAGGCTCCTTTCATGTGTGATGTGCAAGACGGAATTGCTCTGCACGCAGTGCAGGGGAATCGGGCCTCATCTCGCGGCGAGGGGGAAGTCTCATGGTTTTTCTCGAGTTGCGGCGGGAACCTGGGGTATATTCTCGAGTTACGACGGGGATGGCCCTTCCACATACGTGTTTGTTCAGCGACGTCAGGACTCCTGCCTAGTTGGGAGGGACAACTCGGGATTCTCCTCGAGGCTTGGCAGGGCAATTGGGACGCCTCTCCATCTGAGGCGGGAGACCAAGGGTCCCTTTCCACGTGCCACAGGAATCCTGGGACTCCTATCAAGTTTCATGAGGAGTCAGGCATCGTTTCCTTTGGAGGCACTGATCTCTACGTTCCTCTGGGGTTTTCAAAGGATGTGAGGCCTCCGGTCGCGATGAAATGGGGAACTAGGTCTTTCTCTGTAGTCTCCACAGGGGATTCAGACATCCTTTCGTTTTGGGAGATGCAAGACAAGCCTGCATTTAAGTCACTGCAGGTATATCCGGCCTTATTTCGAGTCAGGGCATCGCGGTGTCCATTCCACTTGAGGCCGCAAACTCAGGGTCCCTCTCACATACCTAGAGCTGAGAGAAGCCTCCTCTTGAGGTGCTTGTGGTAAGTTGGTATTCCTCTGGAGTCGAAGCCAGGGACTAACCTCTCATCTCAAGTTGATTTTTGGTCCACGGAGCTCTTTCGTGTTGCTACAGTGACCTCAGGATCCCTCTAGCCTTGAAACAGTGTTCTTGGGGTTTCTCTGGAGTGCCATTAAGGAAATCAAGGCTCCTTTCATGTGTGATGTGCAACCCGGAATTGCTCTGCATGCAGTGCAGGGGAATCGAGCCTCATCTCTCGGAGAAGGGGAAGTCTCATGGTTTTTCTCGAGTTGCGGCGGGAACCTGGGGTATATTCTCGAGTTAGGACGGGGATGGCCCTTCCACCCACGTGTTTGTTCAGCGACGTCAGGACTCCGGCCTAGTTGCGAGGGACAACTCGGGATTCTCCTCGAGGCTTGGCAGGGCAATTGGGATGCCTCTCCAGCTGAGGCGTGCGACCAAGGGTCCCTTTCCACGTGCCACAGAAATCCTGGGACTCCTATCAAGTTTCACGAGGAGTCAGGCATCGTCTCCTTTGGAGGCACTGATCTCCGCGTACCTCTGGAGTTTTAAAAGGATGAGAGGCCTCCGGTCGCGATAATGTGGGGAACTAGGTCTTTCTCTGTGGTCTCCACAGGGGATTCAGACATCCTTCCGTCTTGGGAGATGCAAGACGAGCCTGCATTCAAGTCACTGCAGGGATTTCCGGCCTATTTCGCGTCAGGGCATCGCAGTGTCCATTCCACTTGAGGCCGCAAACTCAGGGTCCCTCTCACATACCTAGAGCTGAGAGAAGCCTCCTCTTGAGGTGCTTGTGGTAAGGTGGTATTCCTCTGGAGTCGAAGCCAGGGACTAACCTCTCATCTCGAGTTGATTTTTGGTCCATGGAGCTCTTTTGTGTTGCTACAGTGACCTCAGGATCCCTCTAGCCTTGAAACAGTGTTCTTGGGGTTTCTCTGGAGTGCCATCAAGGGAATCAAGGCTCCTTTCATGTTTGAGTGCAACACGGAATTGCTCTGCATATAGTGCAGGAAAATCGAGCCTCATCTCGTGGCGAGGGGGAAGTCTCATGCTTTTTCTCGAGTTGCGGCGGGAACCTGGGATATATTCTCGAGTTATGACGGGGATGGACCTTCCACCCACGTGTTTCTTCAGCGACATCAGGACTCCTGCTTAGTTGCGAGGGACAACTCGGGATTCTCCTCGAGGCTTGGCAGGGCAATTGGGACGCCTCTCCAGCTGAGGCGGGAGACCAAGGGTCCCTTTCCACGTGCCACAGGAATCCTGGGACTCCTATGAAGTTTCACGAGGAGTCAGGCATCGTCTCCTTTGGAGGCACTGATCTCAGTGTACCTCTGGAGTTTTCAAAGGATGTGAGGCCTCCGGTCGTGATGAGGTGGGGAACTAGGTCTTTCTCTGTGGGTCCACAGGGGATTCAGACATCCTTTCGTCTTGGGAGATGCAAGACGAGCCTGCATTCAAGTCACTGCAGGGATATCCGGCCTTATTTCGAGTCAGGGCATCGCGGTGTTCATTCCACTTGAGGCCGCAAACTCAGGGTCCATCTCACATACCTAGAGCTGAGGGAACCCTCCTCTTGAGGTGCTTGTGGTAAGGTGGTATTCCTCTGGAGTCGAAGCCAGGGACTAACCTCTCATCTCGAGTTGATTTTTGGTCCACGGAGCTCTTTCGTGTTCCTACAGTGACCTCAGGATCCCTCTAGCCTAGAAACAGTGTTCTTGGGGTTTTTCTGGAGTGCCATCAAGGAAATCAAGGCTCCTTTCATGTGTGATGTGCAACACGGAATTCCTCTGCACGCAGTGCAGGGGAATCGGGCCTCATCTCGCGGCGAGGGCGAAGTCTCATGGTTTCTCTCGAATTGCGGCGGGAACCTGGGCTATATTATCGAGTTACGTCGGGGATGGCCCTTCCACCCACGTGTTGGGTCAGCGACGACAGGACTCCTGCCTAGTTGCGAGGGATAACTCGGGATTCTCCTCGAGGCTTGGCAGGGCAATTGGGACGCCTCTCCAGCTGAGGCGGGAGACCAAGGGTCCCTTTCCACGTGCCACAGGAATCCTGGGACTCCTATCAAGTTTGACGAGGAGTCAGGCATTGGCTCCTTTGGAGGCACTGATCTCTGCTTACCTCTGGAGTTTTCAAAGGATGTGAGGCCTCTGGTCGCGATGAGGTGGGGAACTAGGTCTTTCTCTGTGGTCTCCACAGGGGATTCAGACATCCTTTCATCTTGGGAGATGCAAGACGAGCCTGCATTCAAGTCACTGCAGGGATATCCGGCCTTATTTTGAGTCAGGGCATCGCGGTGTCCTTTCCACATGAGGCCGCAAACTCAGGGTTCCTCTCACATACCTAGAGCTGAGAGAAGCCCCCTCTTGAGGTGCTTGTGGTTAGATGGTATTCCTCTGGAGTCGAAGTTAGGGACTAACCTCTCATCTCGAGATGATTTTTGGTCCACAGTGTTCTTTCTTGTTGCTACATTGACCTCAGGATCCCTCTAGCCTTGAAACAGTGTTCTTGGGGTTTCTCTGGAGTGCCATCAAGGAAATCAAGGCTCCTTTCATGTGTGATGTGCAACACGGGATTTCTCTGCCCACAGTGTAGGGGAATCGGGCCTCATCTCTCGGCGAGGGGGAAGTTTCATGTTTTATCTCGAGTTGCGGCGGGAACCTGGGCTATATTATCGAGTTACGATGGGAATGGCCCATCCACCCACGTGTTTGTTCAGCGACGTCAGGACTCCTGCCTAGTTGCGAGGGACAACTCGGGATTCTCCTCGAGGCTTGGCAGGGCAATTGGGATGCCTCTCCAGCTGAGGCGGGAGACCAAGGCTCCCTGTCCACGTGCCACAGGAATCCTGGGACTCCTATCAAGTTTCCCGAGGAGTCAAGCATCCTCTCCTTTGGAGGCACTTATCTCCGCGTACCTCTGGAGTTTTCAAAGGATGTGAGGTCTCCGGTCGCGATGAGGTGGGGAACTAGGTCTTTCTCTGTGGTGTCCACAGGGGATTCAGACATCCTTTCGTCTTGGGAGATGCAAGACGAGCCTGCATTCAAGTCACTGCAGGGATATCCGGCCTTATTTCGAGTCAGGGCATCGCGGTGTCCATTCCACTTGAGGCCGCAAACTCAGGGTCCCTCTCACATACTTAGAGCTGAGAGAAGCCTCCTCTTGAGGTGCTTGTGGTAAGGTGGTAGTCCTCTGGAGTCGAAGCCAGGGACTTACCTCTCATCTCGAGTTGATTCTGGGTCCACGGAGCTCTTTCGTGTTGCTACAGTGACCTCAGGATCCCTCTAGACTTGAAACAGTGTTCTTGGGGTTTCTCTGGAGTGCCATCAAGGAAATCAAGACTCCTTTCATGTGTGATGTGCAACACGGTATTGCTCTGCACGCAGTGCAGGGGAATCGGGCCTAATCTTGCGGCGAGGTTGAAGTCTCATGGTTTTTCTCGAGTTGCGGCATGAACCTGGGGTATATTCTCGAGTTACGACGGGGATGGCCCTTCCACACACGTGTTTCTTCAGCGACGTCAGGACTCCTGCCTAGTTGCGAGGGACAACTCGGGATTCTCCTCGAGGCTTGGCAGGGCAATTGCGACGCCTCTGCAGCTGAGGCAGGAGACCAAGGGTCCCTTTCCACGTGCCATAGGAATCCTAGGACTCCTATCAAGTTTCACGAGGAGTCAGGCATCATCTCCTTTGGAGGCACTGATCTCCGCGTACCTCTGGAGTTTTCAAAGGATGTGAGGCCTCCGGTCGCGATGAGGTGGGGAACTAGGTCTTTCTCTGTGGTCTCCACAGGGGATTCAGACATCCTTTCGTCTTGGGAGATGCAAGACGAGCCTGCATTCAAGTCACTGCAGGGATATCCGGCCTTATTTCGAGTCAGGGCATCGCGGTGTCCATTGAACTTGAGGCCGCATACTCAGGGTCCCTCTCACATACCTAGAGCTGAGAGAAGCCTCCTCTTGAGGTGCTTGTGGTAAGGTGGTATTCCTCTGGAGTCGAAGACAGTGACTCACCTGTCATCTCGAGTTGATTTTTGGTCCATGGAGCTCTTTCGTGTTGCTACAGTGACCTCAGGATCCCTCTAGCCTTGAAACAGTGTTCTTGGGGTTTCTCTGGAGTGCCATTAAGGAAATCAAGGCTCCTTACATGTGTGATGTGCAACACGGAATTGCTCTGCACGCAGTGCAGGGGAATCGGGCCTCATCTCGCGGCGAGGGGGAAGTCTCATGGTTTTTCACGAGTTGCGGCGGGAACCTGGGGTATATTCTCGAGTTACGACGGGGATGACCCTTCCACCCACGTGTTTGTTCAGCGACGTCAGGACTCCTGCCTAGTTGCGAGGGACAACTCGGGATTCTCCTCGAGGCTTGGCAGGGCAATTGGGACGCCTCTCCAGCTGAGGCGGGAGACCAAGGGTCCCTTTCCACGTGCCACAGGAATCCTGGGACTCCTATCACGTTTCACGCAGAGTCAGGCATCGTCTCCTTTGGAGGCACTGATCTCTGCGTACCTCTGGAGTTTTCAAAGGATGTGAGGCCACCGGTCGCGATGAGGTGGGGAACTAGGTCTTTCTCTCTGGTCTCCACAGGGGATTCAGACATCCTTTCGTCTTTGGAGATGCAAGACGAGCCTGCATTCAAGTCACTGCAGGGATATCCGGCCTTATTTCGAGCCAGGGCATCGCGGTGTCCAATCCACTTGATGCCGCAAACTCAGGGTCCCTCTCACATACTTAGAGCTGAGAGAAGCCTCCTCTTGAGGTGCTTGTGGTAAGGTGGTATTCCTCTGGAGTCGAAGCCAGGGACTAACCTCTCATCTCGAGTTGATTTTTGGTCCACGGAGCACTTTCCTGTTGCTACATTGACCTCAGGATCCCTCTAGCCTTGAAACAGTGTTCTTGGGGTTTCTCTGGAGTGCCATCAAGGAAATCAAGGCTCCTTTCATGTGTGATGTGCAACACGGAATTGCTCTGCATGCAGTGCAGGGGAATCGGGCCTCATCTCACGACGAGGGGGAAGTCTCATGGTTTTTCTCGGGTTGCGGCGGGAACCTGGGGTATATTCTCGAGTTACGACGGGGATGGCCCTTCCACACACGTGTTTCTTCAGTGACGTCAGGACTCCTGTTTAGTTGCGAGGGACAATTCGGGATTCTCCTCGAGGCTTGGCAGGGCAATTGGGACGCCTCTCCAGCTGAGGCGGGAGACCAAGGGTCCCTTTCCACGTGCCACAGGAATCCTGGGACTCCTATCAAGTTTCACGAGGAGTCAGGGATCGTCTCCTTTGGAGGCACTGATCTCCGCGTACCTCTGGAGTTTTCAAAGAATGTGAGGCCTCCGGTCGCGATGAGGTGGGGAACTAGGTCTTTCTCTGTGGTCTGCAAAGGGGATTCAGACATCCTTTCGTCTTGGGAGATGCAAGACGAGCCTGCATTCAAGTCACTGCAGGGATATCCGGCCTTATTTCGAGCCAGGACATCGCGGTGTCCATTCCACTTGAGGCCGCAAACTCAGGGTCCCTCTCACATACCTAGAGCTGAGAGAAGCCTCCTGTTGAGGTGCTTGTGGTAAGGTGGTAGTCCTCTGGAGTCGAAGCCAGGGACTAACCTCTCATCTCGAGTTGATTCTTGGTCCACGGAGCTCTTTCGTGTTGCTACAGTGACCTCAGGATCCCTCTAGCCTTGAAACAGTGTTCTTGGGGTTTCTCTGGAGTGCCATCAAGGAAATCAAGGCTCCTTTCATGTGTGATGTGCAACACGGTATTGCTCTGCACGCAGTGCAGGGGAATCGGGCCTCATCTCGCGGCGAGGGGGAAGTCTCATGGTTTTTCTCGAGTTGCGGCGGGAACCTGGAGTATATTCTCGAGTAACGACGGGGATGGCCCTTCCACACAAGTGTTTGTTCAGTGACGGCAGGACTCCTGCCTAGTTGCGAGGGACAACTCGGGATTCTCCTCGAGGCTTGGCAGGGCAATTGGGACGCCTCTCCAGCTGAGGCGGGAGACCAAGTGTCCCTTTCCACGTGCCACAGGAATCCTGGGACTCCTATCAAGTTTCACGAGGAGTCAGGCATTGTCTCCTTTGGAGGAACTGATCTCTGCGTACCTCTGTAATTTTCAAAGGATGTGAGGCCTCCGGTCGCGATGAGGTGGGGAACTGGGTCTTTCTCTGTGGTCTCCACAGGGGATTCAGACATCCTTTCGTCTTGGGAGATGCAAGACGAGCCTGCATTCAAGTCACTGCAGGGATATCCGGCCTTATTTCGCGTCAGGATATCGCAGTGTCCATTCCACTTGAGGCCGCAAACTCAGGGTCCCTCTCACATAGCTAGAGCTGGGAGAAGCCTCCTCTTGAGGTGCTTGTGGTGAGGTGGTATTCCTCTGGAGTCGAAGCCAGGGACTAACCTCTCATCTCCAGTTGATTTGTGGTCCACGGAGCTCTTTCGTGTTGCTACAGTGACCTCAGGATCCCTCTAGCCTTGAAACAGTGTTCTTGGGGTTTCTCTGGAGTGCCATCAAGGAAATCAAGGCTCCTTTCATGTGTGATGTGCAACACGGAATTGCTCTGCACGCAGTGCAAGGGAATCGGGCCTCGTCTTGCGGCGAAGGGGAAGTCTCATGGTTTTTCTCGAGTTGTGGCGGGAACCTGGGGTATATTCTCGAGTTACGACGGGGATGGCCCTTCCACCCACGTGTTTGTTCAGCGACGTCAGGACTCCTGCCTAGTTGCGAGGGACAACTCGGGATTCTCCTCGAGGCTTGGCAGGGCAATTGGGACGCCTCTCCAGCTGAGGCGGGAGACCAAGGGTCGCCTTCCACGTGCGACAGGAATCCTGGGACTCCTATCAAGTTTCACGAGGAGTCAGGCATCTTCTCCTCTGGAGGAACTGATCTCCGTGTACCTCTGGAGTTTTCAAAGGATGTGAGGCCTCCGGTCGCGATGAGGTGGGGAACTAGGTCTTTCTCTGTGGTCTCCACAGGGGATTCAGACATCCTTTCATCTTGGGAGATGCAAGACGAGCCTGCATTCAAGTCACTGCAGGGATATCCGGCCTTATTTCGAGTCAGGGCATCGCGGTGTCCATTCCACCTGAGGCCGCAAACTCCCGGTTCCTCTCACATACCTAGAGCTGAGAGAAGCCTCCTCTTGAGGTGCTTGTGGTAAGGTGGTATTCCTCTGGAGTCGAAGCCAGGGACTAACCTCTCATCTCGAGTTGATTTTTGGTCCACGGAGCTCTTTCGTGTTGCTACAGTGACCTCAGGATCCCTCTAGCCTTGAAACAGTGTTCTTGGGGTTTCTCTGGAGTGCCATCAAGGAAATCAAGGCTCCTTTCATGTGTGATGTGCAACACGGAATTGCTCTGCATGCAGTGCAGGAGAATCGGGCCTCATCTCGCGGTGAGGGGGAAGTCTCATGGTTTTTCTCGAGTTGCGGCGGGAACGTGGGGTATATTCTCGAGTTACGACGGGGATGGCCCTTCCACACACGTGTTTGTTCAGCGACGTCAGGACTCCTGCCTAGTTGCGAGGGACAACTCGGGATTCTCCTCGAGGCTTGGCAGGGCAATTGGGACGCCTCTCCAGCTGAGGCGGGAGACCAAGGGTCGCTTTCCAAGTGCCACAGGAATCCTGGGACTCCTATCAAGTTTCACGAGGAGTGAGGCATCGTCTCCTTTGGAGGCACTGATCTCCGCGTACCTCTGGAGTTTTCAAAGGATGTGAGGCCTCCGGTCGCGATGAGGTGTGGAACTAGGTCTTTCTCTGTGGTCTCCACAGGGGATTCAGACATCCTTTCATCTTGGGAGATGCAAGACGAGCCTGCATTCAAGTCACTGCAGGGATATCCGGCCTTATTTCGCGTCAGGGCATCGCAGTGTCCATTCCACTTGAGGCCGCAAACTCAGGGTCCTTCTCACATACCAAGAGCTGAGAGAAGCCTCCTCTTGAGGTGCTTGTTGTAAGGTGGTATTCCTCTGGAGTCGAAGCCAGGGACTAACCCCTCATCTCGAGTTGATTTTTGGTCCAAGGAGCTCTTTTGTGTTGCTACAGTGACCTCAGGATCCCTCTAGCCTTGAAACAGTGTTCTTGGGGTTTCTCTGGAGTGCCATCTAGGAAATCAAGGCTCCTTTCATGTGTGATATGCAACACGGATTTGCTCTGCAAGCAGTGCAGGGGAATCGGGCCTCATCTCGCCGCGAGGGGGAAGTCTCATGGTTTTTCTCGAGTTGCGGCGGGAACCTGGGGTATATTCTCGAGTTACGACGCGGATGGACCTTCCACCCACGTGTTTCTTCAGCGACATCAGGACTATTGCCTAGTTACGAGGGATAACTCGGGATTCTCCTCGAGGCTTGGCAGGGCAATTGGGAAGCCTCTCCAGCTGAGGCGGGAGACCAACGGTCCCTTTCCACTTGCCACAGGAATCCTGGGACTCCTATCAAGTTTCACGAGGAGTCAGGCATCGTCTCCTTTGGAGGCACTGATCTCCGCGTACCTCTGGAGTTTTCAAAGGATGTGAGGCCTCCGGTCGCCATGAGGTGGGGAACTAGGTCTTTCTCTGTGGTCTCCACAGGGGATTCAGACCTCCTTTCATCTTGGGAGATGCAAGACGAGCCTGCATTCAAGGCACTGCAGGGATAACCGGCCTTATTTCGAGTCAGGGCATCGCGGTGTTCATTCCACTTGAGGCTGCAAACTCAGGGTCCCTCTCACATAGCTAGAGCTGAGAAAAGCCTCCTCTTGAGGTGCTTGTGGTAAGGTGGTATTCCTCTGGAGTCGAAGCCAGGGACTAACCTCTCATCTCGAGTTGATTTTTGGTCCACGGAGCTCTTTTGTGTTGCTACAGTGACCTCAGGATCCCTCTAGCCTTGAAACAGTGTTCTTGGGGTTTCTCTGGAGTGCCAACAAGGAAATCAAGGCTCCTTTCATGTGTGATGTGCAACACGGAATTGCTCTGCACACAGTGCACGGGAATCGGGCCTCATCTCGCGGCGAGGGGAAAGTTTCATGGTTTTTCTCGAGTTGCACCGGGAACCTGGTGTATATTCTCGAGTTCCGCCGGGGATGGCCCTTCCACCCACGTGTTTGTTCAGTGACGTCAGGACTCCTGCCTAGTTGCGAGGGACAACTCGGGATTCTCCTCGAGGCTTGGCAGGGCAATTGGGACGCCTCTACAGCTGAGGCGGGAGACCAAGGGTCCCTTTCCACGTGCCACAGGAATCCTGGGACTCCTATCAAGTTTCACGAGGAGTCAGGCATCGTCTCCTTTGGAGGCACTGATCTCAATGTACCTCTGGAGTTTTCAAAGGATGTGAGGCCTCCGGTCGCGATGAGGTGGGGAACTAGGTCTTTCTCTGTGGTCTCCACAGGGGATTCAGACATCCTTTCTTCTTGGGAGATGCAAGATGTGCATGCATTCAAGTCACTGCAGGGATATCCGGCCTTATTTCGAGTCAGGGCATCGCGGTGTCCATTCCACTTGAGGCCGCAAACTCAGGGTCCCTCTCAAATACCAAGAGCTGAGAGAAGCCTCCTCTTGAGGTGCTTGTGGTAAGGTGGTTTCCTCTGGAATCGAAGCCAGGGACTAACCTCTCATCTCGAGTTGATTTTTGGTCCACGGAGCTCTTTTGTGTTGCTACAGTGACCTCAGGATCCCTCTAGCCTTGCAAGAGTGTTCTTGGGGTTTCTCTGGAGTGCCATCAAGAAAATCAAGGCTCCGTTCATGTGTGATGTGCAACACGGAATTGCTCTGCACGCAGTGCAGGGTAATCGGGCCTCATCTCGCGGTGAGGGGGAAGTCTCATGGTTTTTCTCGAGTTGCGGCGGAAACGTGGGGTATATTCTCGAGTTACGATGGGGATGGCCCTTCTACACACGTGTTTGTTCAGCGACGTCAGGACTCCTGCCTAGTTGCGAGGGACAACTCGGGATTCTCCCCGAGGCTTGGCAGGGCAATTGGGACGCCTCTCCAGCTGAGGCGGGAGACCAAGTGTCCCTTTCCACGTGCCACAGGAATCCTGGGACTCCTATCAAGTTTTACGAGGAGTCAGGCATCGTCTCCTTTGGAGGCACTGATCTCCGCGTTCCTCTGGAGTTTTCAAAGGATGTGAGGTCTCCGGTCACGATGAGGTGGGGAACTAGGTCTTTCTCTGTGGTCTCCACAGGGGATTCAGACATCCTTTCATCTTGGGAGAGGCAAGACGAGCCTGCATTCAAGTGACTTCAGGGATATCCGGCCTTATTTCGAGTCAGGGCATCGCGGTGTCCATTCCATTTGAGGCCGCAAACTCAGGGTCCCTCTCACATACCTAGAGCTGTGAGAAGCCTCCTCTTGAGGTGCTTGTGGTAAGGTGGTATTCCTCTGGAGTCGAAGCCAGGGCCTACCCTCTCATCTCCAGTTGATTTTTGGTCCACGGAGCTCTTTCGTGTTGCTACAGTGACCTCAGGATCCCTCTAGCCTTGAAACAGTGTTCTTGGGGTTTCTCTGGAGTGCCATCAAGGAAATCAAGGCTCCTTTCATGTGTGATGTGCAATACGGAATTGCTCTGCACGCAGTGCAGGGGAATCGGGCCACATCTCACGGCGAGGGGGAAGTCTCATGGTTTTTCACCAGTTGCGGCGGCAACCTGGGGTATATTCTCGAGTTATGACGGGGATGGCCCTTCCACCCACGTGTTTGTTCAGCGACGTCAGGACTCCTGCCTAGTTGCGAGGGACAACTCGGGATTCTCCTCGAGGCTTGACAGGGCAATTGGGACGCCTCTCCAGCTGAGGCGGGAGACCAAGGGTCCCTTTCCACGTGCCACAGGAATCCTGGGACTCCTATCAAGTTTTACGAGGAGTCAGGGATCGTCTCCTTTGGAGGCACTGATCTCCGCGTACCTCTGGAGTTTTCAAAGGATGTGAGGCCTCCGGTCACGAAGAGGTGGGGAACTAGGTCTTTCTCTGTGGTCTCCACAGGGGATTCAGACTTCCTTTCGTCTTGGGAGATGCAAGACGAGCCTGCATTCAAGTCACTGCAGGGATATCCGGCATTAATTCGAGTCAGGGCATCGGAGTGTATATTCCACTTGTGGCCGCAAACTCAGGGTCCCTCTCACATACCTAGAGCTGAGAGAAGCCTCCTCTTGAGGTGCTTGTGGTAAGGTGGTATTCCTCTGGAGTTGAGGCCAGGGACTAACCTCTCATCTCGAGTTGATTTTTGGTCCACGGAGCTCTTTCGTGTTGCTACAGTGACCTCAGGATCCTTCTAGCCTTGAAACAGTGTTCTTGGGGTTTCTCTGGAGTGCCATCAAGGAAATCAAGGCTCCTTTCATGTGTGATGTGCAACACGGAATTGCTCTGCAGGCAGTGCAGGGGAATCGGGCCTCATCTCGCGGCGAGGGGGAAGTCTCATGGTTTTTCTCGAGTTGCGGCGGGAACCTGAGGTATATTCTCGAGTTACGACGGGGATGGCCCTTCCACACAAGTGTTTGTTCAGCGACGGCAGGACTCCTGCCTAGTTGCGAGGGACAACTCGGGATTCTCCTTGAGGCTTGGCAGGGCAATTGGGACGCCTCTACAGCTGAGGCGGGAGACCAAGGGTCCCTTTCCACGTGCCACAGGAATCCTGGGACTCCTATCAAGTTTCACGAGGAGTCAGGCATCGTCTCCTTTGGAGGCACTGATCTCAATGTACCTCTGGAGTTTTCAAAGGATGTGAGGCCTCCGGTCGCGATGAGGTGGGGAACTAGGTCTTTCTCTGTGGTCTCCACAGGGGATTCAGACATCCTTTCTTCTTGGGAGATGCAAGATGTGCTTGCATTCAAGTCACTGCAGGGATATCCGGCCTTATTTCGAGTCAGGGCATCGCGGTGTCCATTCCACTTGAGGCCGCAAACTCAGGGTCCCTCTCAAATACCAAGAGCTGAGAGAAGCCTCCTCTTGAGGTGCTTGTGGTAAGGTGGTTTCCTCTGGAGTCGAAGCCAGGGACTAACCTCTCATCTCGAGTTGATTTTTGGTCCACGGAGCTCTTTTGTGTTGCTACAGTGACCTCAGGATCCCTCTAGCCTTGCAAGAGTGTTCTTGGGGTTTCTCTGGAGTGCCATCAGAAAATCAAGGCTCCGTTCATGTGTGATGTGCAACACGGAATTGCTCTTCACGCAGTGCAGGGGAATCGGGCCTCATCTCGCGGTGAGGGGGAAGTCTCATGGTTTTTCTCGAGTTGCGGCGGGAACCTGGGGTATATTCTCGAGTTACGACGCGGATGGACCTTCCACCCACGTGTTTCTTCAGCGACATCAGGACTCCTGCCTAGTTACGAGGGATAACTCGGGATTCTCCTCGAGGCTTGGCAGGGCAATTGGGAAGCCTCTCCAGCTGAGGCGGGAGACCAACGGTCCCTTTCCACTTGCCACAGGAATCCTGGGACTCCTATCAAGTTTCACGAGGAGTCAGGCATCGTCTCCTTTGGAGGCACTGATCTCCGCGTACCTCTGGAGTTTTCAAAGGATGTGAGGCCTCCGGTCGCCATGAGGTGGGGAACTAGGTCTTTCTCTGTGGTCTCCACAGGGGATTCAGACCTCCTTTCATCTTGGGAGATGCAAGACGAGCCTGCATTCAAGGCACTGCAGGGATAACCGGCCTTATTTTGAGTCAGGGCATCGCGGTGTCCATTCCACTTGAGGCCGCAAACTCAGGGTCCCTCTCAAATACTTAGAGCTGAGAGAAGCCTCCTCTTGAGTTGCTTGTGGTAAGGTGGTATTCCTCTGGAGTCGAAGCCAGGGACTAACCTCTCATCTCAAGTTGATTATTGGTCCACGGAGCTCTTTCGTGTGGCTACAGTGACCTCAGGATCCCTCTAGCCTTGAAACAGTGTTCTTGGGGTTTCTCTGGAGTGCCATCAAGGAAATCAAGGCTTCTTTCATGTTTGATGTTCAACACGGAATTGCTCTGCATGCAGTGCAGGGGAATAGGGCCTCATCTCATGGCGAGGGGGAAGTCTCATGGTTTTTCTCGAGTTGCCCCGAGAACCCGGGGTATATTCTCGAGTTCCGACGGGGATGGCCCTTCCACCCACGTGTTTGTTCAGCGACGTCAGGACTCCTTCCTAGTTGCGAGGGACAACTCGGGATTCTCCTCGAGGCTTGGCAGGGCAATTGGAACGCCTCTCCAGCTGAGGCGGGAGACCAAGGGTCCCTTTCCACGTGCCACAGGAATCCTGGGACTCCTATCAAGTTTCACGAGGAGTCAGGCATCGTCTCCCTTGGAGACACTGATCTCCGCGAACGTCTGGAGTTTTCAAAGGATGTGAGGCCTCCGGTCGCGATGAGGTGGGGAACTAGGTCTTTCCTTGTGGTCTCCATAGGGGATTCAGACATCCTTTCATCTTGGGAGATGCAAGACGAGCCTGCATTCAAGTCACTGGAGGGATATCCGGCCTTATTTCGCGTCAGGGCATCGCAGTGTCCATTCCACTTGAGGCCGCAAACTCAGGGTCCCTCTCACATACCTAGAGCTGAGAGAAGCCTCCTCTTGAGTTGCTTGTGGTAAGGTGGTATTCCTCTGGAGTCGAAGCCAGGGACTAACCTCTCGTCTCGAGTTGATTTTTGGTCCACGGAGCTCTTTCGTGTTGCTACAGTGACCTCAGGATCCCTCTAGCCTTGAAACAGTGTTCTTGGGGTTTCTCTGGAGTGCCATCAAGGAAATCAAGGCTCCTTTCATGTGTGATGTGCAACACGGAATTGCTCTGCACGCAGTGCAGGGGAATCGGGCCTCATCTCGCGGCGAGGGGGAAGTCTCATGGTTTTTCTCGAGTTGCGCCAGGAACCTGGGGTATATTCTCGAGTTACGACGGGGATGGCCCTTCCACCCACGTGTTTGTTCAGCGACGTCAGGACTCCTGCCTAGTTGCGAGGGACAACTCGGGATTCTCCTCGAGGGTTGGCAGGGCAATTGGGACGCCTCTCCAGCTGAGGCGGTAGACCAAGGGTCCCTTTCCACGTGCTACAGGAATCCTGGGACTCCTATCAAGTTTCACGAGGAGTCAGGCATCATCTCCTTTGGAGGCACTGATCTCCGCGTCCCTCTGGAGTTTTCAAAGGATGTGAGGCCTCCGGTCGCGATGAGGTGGGGAACTAGGTCTTTCTCTGTGGTCTCCACAGGGGATTCAGACATCCTTTCGTCTTCGGAGATGCAAGACGAGCCTGCATTCAAGGCACTGCAGGGATATCCGGCCTTATTTCGAGTCAGGGCGTCGCGGTGTCCATTTCACTTGAGGCCACAAACTCAGGGTCCCTCTCACATACCTAGAGCTGAGAGAAGCCTCCTCTTGAGGTGCTTGTGGTAAGGTGGTATTCCTCTGGAGTCGAAGCCAGGGACTACCCTCTCATCTCGAGTTGATTCTTGGTCCACGGAGCTCTTTCGTGTTGCTACAGTGACCTCAGGATCCCTCTAGCCTTGAAACAGTGTTCTTGGGGTTTCTCTGGAGTGCCATCAAGGAAATCAAGGCTCCTTTCATGTGTGATGTGCAACACGGAATTGCTCTGCACGCAGTGCAGGGGAATCGGGCCTCATCTCACGGCGAGGGGGAAGTCTCATGGTTTTTCTCGAGTTGCGGCGGGAACCTGGGGTATATTCTCGAGTTACGACGGGGATGGTCCTTCCACCCACGTGTTTGTTCAGCGACGTCAGGACTCCTGCCTAGTTGCGAGGGACAACTCGGGATTCTCCTCGAGGCTTGGCAGGGCAATTGGGACGCCTCTCCAGCTGAGGCGGGAGACCAAGGGTCCCTTTCCACGTGCCAGAGGAATCCTGGGACTCGTATCAAGTTTCACGAGGAGTCAGGCAACGTCTCCTTTGGAGGCACTGATCTCCGCGTCCCTCTGGAGTTTTCAAAGGATGTGAGGCCTCGGGTCGCCATGAAGTGGGGAACTAGGTCTTTCTCTGTGGTCTCCACAGGGGATTCAGACATCCTTTCGTCTTGGGAGATGCAAGACGAGCCTGCATTCAAGTCACTGCAGGGATATCCGACCTTATTTCGCGTCAGGGCATCGCAGTGTCCATTCCACTTGAGGCCGCAAACTCAGGGTCCCTCTCACATACCTAGAGCTGAGAGAAGCCTCCTCTTGAGGTGCTTGTGGTAACGTGGTATGCCTCTGGAGTCGAAGCCAGGGACTAACCTCTCATCTCGAGTTGATTTTTGGTCCACGGAGCACTTTCGTGTTTCTACAGTGACCTCAGGATCCCTCTAGCCTTGAAACACTGTTCTTGGGGTTTCTCTGGAGTGCCATCAAGGAAATCAAGGCTCCTTTCATGTGTGATGTGCAATACGGAATTGCTTGGAATGCAGTGCAGGGGAATCGGGCCTCATCTCGCGGCGAGGGGGAAGTCTCATGGTCTTTCTCGAGTTGGGGCGGGAACCTGGGGTATATTCTCGAGTTACGACGGGGATGGCCCTTCCACCCACGTGTTTGTTCAGCGACGTCAGGACTCCTGCCTAGTTGCGAGGGACAACTCGGGATTTTCCTCGAGACTTCGCAGCGCAATTGGGACACCTCTCCAGCTGAGGCGGGAGACCAAGGGTCCCTTTCCACGTGCAACAGGAATCCTGGGACTCCTATCAAGTTTCACGAGGAGTCAGGCATCGTCTCCTTTGGAGGCACTGATCTCAGTGTACCTCTGGAATTTTCAAAGTATGTGAGGCCTCCGGTCGCGATGAGGTGGGGAACTAGGTCTTTCTCTGTGGTCTCCACAGTGGATTCAGACATCCTTTCGTCTTGGGAAATGCAAGCCGAGCCTGCATTCAAGTCACTGCAGGGATATCCGGCCTTATTTCGAGTCAGGGCATCGTGGTGTCTTTTCCACTTGAGGCCGCAAACTCAGGGTACCTCTCAAATACCTAGAGCTGAGAGAAGCCTCCTCTTGAGGTGCTTGTGGTAAGGTGGTATCCCTCTGGAGTCGAAGCCAGGGACAAACCTCTCATCTCGAGTTGATTTTTGGTCCACGGAGCTCTTTCGTGTTGCTACAGTGACCTCAGGATCCCTCTAGCCTTGAAACAGTGTTCTTGGGGTTTCTCTGGAGTGCCATCAAGGAAATCAAGGCTCCTTTCATGTGTGATGTGCAACACGGAATTGCTCTGCACGCAGTGCAGGGGAATCGGGCCTCATCTCGCGGTGAGGGGGAAGTCTCATGGTTTTTCTCGAGTTGCGGCGCGAACCTGGGGTATATTCTCGAGTTACGACGGGAATGGCCCTTCCACACACGTGTTTGTTCAGTGACGTCAGGACTCCTGCCTAGTTGGGAAGGACAACTCGGGATTCTCCTCGTGGCTTGGCAGGGCAATTGGGACGCCTCTCCAGCTGAGGCGGGAGACCAAGGGTCCCTTTCCACGTGCCACAGGAATCCTGGGACTCCTTTCAAGTTTCACGAGGAGTCAGGCATCGTCTCCTTTGGAGGCACTGATCTCCGCGTACCTCTGGAGTATTCAAAGGATGTGAGGCCTCCGGTCGCCATGAAGTGGGGAACTAGGTCTTTCTCTGTGGTCTCCACAGGGGATTCAGACATCCTTTCGTCTTGGGAGATGCAAGACGAGCCTGCATTCAAGTCACTGCAGGGATATCCGGCCTTATTTCGCGTCAGGGCATCGCAGTGTCCATTCCACTTGAGGCCGCAAACTCAGGGTCCCTCTCACATACCTAGAGCTGAGAGAAGCCTCCTCTTGAGGTGCTTGTGGTAAGGTGGTATTCCTCTCGAGTCGAAGCCAGGAACTAACCTCTCATCTCGAGTTAATTTTTGGTCCACGGAGCTCTTTCGTGTGGCTACAGTGACCTCAGGATCCCTCTAGCCTTGAAACAGTGTTCTTGGGGTTTCTCTGGAGTGCCATAAGGAAATCAAGGCTCCTTTCATGTGTGATGTGCAACACGGAATTGCTCTGCACGCAGTGCAGGGGAATCGGGCCTCATCTCGCGGCGAGGGGGAAGTCTCATGGTTTTTCTCGAGTTGCGGCGGGAACGTAGGGTATATTCTCGAGTTACGACGGGGATGGCCCTTCCACACTCGTGTTTGTTCAGCGACGTCAGGACTCCTGCCTAGTTGCGAGGGACAACTCGGGATTCTCCTCGAGGCCTGGCAGGGCAATTGGGACGCCTCTCCAGCTGAGGCGGGAGACCAAGGGTCCCTTTCCACGTGCCACAGGAATCCTGGGACTCGTATCAAGTTTCACGAGGAGTCAGGCATCGTCTCCTTTGGAGGCACTGATCTCCGCGTACCTCTGGAGTTTTCAAAGGATGTGAGACCTCCAGTCGCGATGAGGTGGGGAACTAGGTCTTTCTCTGTGGTCTCCACAGGGGATTCAGACATCCTTTCATCTTGGGAGATGCAAGACGAGCCTGCATTCAAGTCACTACAGGGATATCCGGCCTTATTTCGCGTCAGGGCATCGCAGTGTCCATTCCACTTGAGGCCGAAAAATTAGGGTCCCTCTCACATACCTAGAGCTGAGAGAAGCCTCCTCTTGAGGTGCTTGTGGTAAGGTGGTATTCCTCTGGAGTCGAAGCCAGGGACTAACCTCTCATCTCGAGTTGATTTTTGGTCCACGGAGCTCTTTCGTGTTGCTACAGTGACCTCAGGATCCCTCTAGCCTTGAAACAGTGTTCTTGGGGTTTCTCTGGAGTGCCATCAAGGAAATCAAGGCTCCTTTCATGTGTGATGTGCAACACGGAATTGCTCTGCACGCAGTGCAGGGGAATCGGGCCTCATCTCGCGGCGAGGGGAAAGTTTCATGGTTTTTCTCGAGTTGCGCCGGGAACCTGGTGTATATTCTCGAGTTCCGTCGGGGATGGCCCTTCCACCCACGTATTTGTTCAGTGACGTCAGGACTCCTGCCTAGTTGCGAGGGACAACTCGGGATTCTCCTTGAGGCTTGGCAGGGCAATTGGGACGCCTCTACAGCTGAGGCGGGAGACCAAGGGTCCCTTTCCACGTGCCACAGGAATCCTGGGACTCCTATCAAGTTTCACGAGGAGTCAGGCATCGTCTCCTTTGGAGGCACTGATCTCAATGTACCTCTGGAGTTTTCAAAGGATGTGAGGCCTCCGGTCGCGATGAGGTGGGGAACTAGGTCTTTCTCTGTGGTCTCCACAGGGGATTCAGACATCCTTTCTTCTTGGGAGATGCAAGATGTGCTTGCATTCAAGTCACTGCAGGGATATCCGGCCTTATTTCGAGTCAGGGCATCGCGGTGTCCATTCCACTTGAGGCCGCAAACTCAGGGTCCCTCTCAAATACCAAGAGCTGAGAGAAGCCTCCTCTTGAGGTGCTTGTGGTAAGGTGGTTTCCTCTGGAGTCGAAGCCAGGGACTAACCTCTCATCTCGAGTTGATTTTTGGTCCACGGAGCTCTTTTGTGTTGCTACAGTGACCTCAGGATCCCTCTAGCCTTGCAAGAGTGTTCTTGGGGTTTCTCTGGAGTGCCATCAAGAAAATCAAGGCTCCGTTCATGTGTGATGTGCAACACGGAATTGCTCTGCACGCAGTGCAGGGGAATCGGGCCTCATCTCGCGGTGAGGGGGAAGTCTCATGGTTTTTCTCGAGTTGCGGCGGGAACGTGGGGTATATTCTCGAGTTACGACTGGGAAGGCCCTTCCACACACGTGTTTGTTCAGCGACGTCAGGACTCCTGCCTAGTTGCGAGGGACAACTCGGGATTCTCTTCGAGGCTTGCCAGGGCAATTGGGACGCCTCTCCAGCTGAGGCGGGAGACCAAGGGTCGCTTTCCAAGTGCCACAGGAATCCTGGGACTCCTATCAAGTTTCACGAGGAGTCAGGCATCGTCTCCTTTGGAGGCACTGATCTCCGCGTACCTCTGGAGTTTTCAAAGGATGTGAGGCCTCCGGTCGCGATGAGGTGTGGAACTAGGTCTTTCTCTGTGGTCTCCACAGGGGATTCAGACCTCCTTTCATCTTGGGAGATGCAAGACGAGCCTGCATTCAAGGCACTGCAGGGATAACCGGCCTTATTTCGAGTCAGGGCATCGCGGTGTCCATTCCACTTGAGGCCGCAAACTCAGGGTCCCTCTCAAATACCTAGAGCTGAGAGAAGCCTCCTCTTGAGTTGCTTGTGGTAAGGTGGTATTCCTCTGGAGTCGAAGCCAGGGACTAACCTCTCATCTCAAGTTGATTTTTGGTCCACGGAGCTCTTTCGTGTGGCTACAGTGACCTCAGGATCCCTCTAGCCTTGAAACAGTGTTCTTGGGGTTTCTCTGAAGTGCCATCTAGGAAATCAAGGCTTCTTTCATGTTTGATGTTCAACACGGAATTGCTCTGCATGCAGTGCAGGGGAATAGGGCCTCATCTCATGGCGAGGGGGAAGTCTCATGGTTTTTCTCGAGTTACCCCGAGAACCCGGGGTATATTCTCGAGTTACGACGGGGATGGCCCTTCCACCCACGTGTTTGTTCAGCGACGTCAGGACTCCTTCCTAGATGCGAGGGACAACTCGGGATTCTCCTCGAGGCTTGGCAGGGCAATTGGAACGCCTCTCCAGCTGAGGCGGGAGACCAAGGGTCCCTTTCCACGTGCCACAGGAATCCTGGGACTCCTATCAAGTTTCACGAGGAGTCAGGCATCGTCTCCCTTGGAGACACTGATCTCCGCGAACGTCTGGAGTTTTCAAAGGATGTGAGGCCTCCGGTCGCGATGAGGTGGGGAACTAGGTCTTTCCTTGTGGTCTCCATAGGGGATTCAGACATCCTTTCATCTTGGGAGATGCAAGACGAGCCTGCATTCAAGTCACTGGAGGGATATCCGGCCTTATTTCGCGTCAGGGCATCGCAGTGTCCATTCCACTTGAGGCCGCAAACTCAGGGTCCCTCTCACATACCTAGAGCTGAGAGAAGCCTCCTCTTGAGTTGCTTGTGGTAAGGTGGTATTCCTCTGGAGTCGAAGCCAGGGACTAACCTCTCATCTCGAGTTGATTTTTGGTCCACGGAGCTCTTTCGTGTTGCTACAGTGACCTCAGGATCCCTCTAGCCTTGAAACAGTGTTCTTGGGGTTTCTCTGGAGTGCCATCAAGGAAATCAAGGCTCCTTTCATGTGTGATGTGCAACACGGAATTGCTCTGCACGCAGTGCAGGGGAATCGGGCCTCATCTCGCGGCGAGGGGGAAGTCTCATGGTTTTTCTCGAGTTGCGGCAGGAACCTGGGGTATATTCTCGAGTTACGACGGGGATGGCCCTTCCACCCACGTGTTTGTTCAGCGACGTCAGGACTCCTGCCTAGTTGCGAGGGACAACTCGGGATTCTCCTCGAGGGTTGGCAGGGCAATTGGGACGCCTCTCCAGCTGAGGCGGTAGACCAAGGGTCCCTTTCCACGTGCTACAGGAATCCTGGGACTCCTATCAAGTTTCACGAGGAGTCAGGCATCATCTCCTTTGGAGGCACTGATCTCCGCGTCCCTCTGGAGTTTTCAAAGGATGTGAGGCCTCCGGTCGCGATGAGGTGGGGAACTAGGTCTTTCTCTGTGGTCTCCACAGGGGATTCAGACATCCTTTCGTCTTCGGAGATGCAAGACGAGCCTGCATTCAAGTCACTGCAGGGATATCCGGCCTTATTTCGAGTCAGGGCGTCGCGGTGTCCATTTCACTTGAGGCCACAAACTCAGGGTCCCTCTCACATAGCTAGAGCTGAGAGAAGCCTCCTCTTGAGGTGCTTGTGGTAAGGTGGTATTCCTCTGGAGTCGAAGCCAGGGACTACCCTCTCATCTCGAGTTGATTTTTGGTCCACGGAGCTCTTTCGTGTTGCTACAGTGACCTCAGGATCCCTCTAGCCTTGAAACAGTGTTCTTGGGGTTTCTCTGGAGTGCCATCAAGGAAATCAAGGCTCCTTTCATGTGTGATGTGCAACACGGAATTGCTCTCCACGCAGTGCAGGGGAATCGGGCCTCATCTCACGGCGAGGGGGAAGTCTCATGGTTTTTCTCGAGTTGCGGCGGGAACCTGGGGTATATTCTCGAGTTACGACGGGGATGGTCCTTCCACCCACGTGTTTGTTCAGTGACGTCAGGACTCCTGCCTAGTTGCGAGGGACAACTCGGGATTCTCCTCGAGGCTTGGCAGGGCAATTGGGACGCCTCTCCAGCTGAGGCGGGAGACCAAGGGTCCCTTTCCACGTGCCAGAGGAATCCTGGGACTCGTATCAAGTTTCACGAGGAGTCAGGCAACGTCTCCTTTGGAGGCACTGATCTCCGCGTACCTCTGGAGTTTTCAAAGGATGTGAGGCCTCGGGTCGCCATGAAGTGGGGAACTAGGTCTTTCTCTGTGGTCTCCACAGGGGATTCAGACATCCTTTCGTCTTGGGAGATGCAAGACGAGCCTGCATTCAAGTCACTGCAGGGATATCCGGCCTTATTTCGCGTCAGGGCATCGCAGTGTCCATTCCACTTGAGGCCGCAAACTCAGGGTCCCTCTCACATACCTAGAGCTGAGAGAAGCCTCCTCTTGAGGTGCTTGTGGTAAGGTGGTATTCCTCTGGAGTCGAAGCCAGGGACTAACCTCTCATCTCGAGTTGATTTTTGGTCCACGGAGCTCTTTCGTGTTGCTACAGTGACCTCAGGATCCCTCTAGCCTTGAAACACTGTTCTTGGGGTTTCTCTGGAGTGCCAGCAAGGAAATCAAGGCTCCTTTCATGTGTGATGTGCAATACGGAATTGCTTGGAATGCAGTGCAGGGGAATCGGGCCTCATCTCGCGGCGAGGGGGAAGTCTCATTGTCTTTCTCGAGTTGGGGCGGGAACCTGGGGTATATTCTCGAGTTACGACGGGGATGGCCCTTCCACCCACGTGTTTGTTCAGCGACGTCAGGACTCCTGCCTAGTTGCGAGGGACAACTCGGGATTTTCCTCGAGACTTCGCAGCGCAATTGGGACACCTCTCCAGCTGAGGCGGGAGACCAAGGGTCCCTTTCGACGTGCCACAGGAATCCTGGGACTCCTATCAAGTTTCACGAGGAGTCAGGCATCGTCTCCTTTGGAGGCACTGATCTCAGTGTACCTCTGGAATTTTCAAAGTATGTGAGGCCTCCGGTCGCGATGAGGTGGGGAACTAGGTCTTTCTCTGTGGTCTCCACAGTGGATTCAGACATCCTTTCGTCTTGGGAAATGCAAGCCGAGCCTGCATTCAAGTCACTGCAGGGATATCCGGCCTTATTTCGAGTCAGGGCATCGTGGTGTCCTTTCCACTTGAGGCCGCAAACTCAGGGTCCCTCTCAAATACCTAGAGCTGAGAGAAGCCTCCTCTTGAGGTGCTTGTGGTAAGGTGGTATTCCTCTGGAGTCGAAGCCAGGGACAAACCTCTCATCTCGAGTTGATTTTTGGTCCACGGAGCTCTTTCGTGTTGCTACAGTGACCTCAGGATCCCTCTAGCCTTGAAACAGTGTTCTTGGGGTTTCTCTGGAGTGCCATCAAGGAAATCAAGGCTCCTTTCATGTGTGATGTGCAACACGGAATTGCTCTGCACGCAGTGCAGGGGAATCGGGCCTCATCTCGCGGTGAGGGGGAAGTCTCATGGTTTTTCTCGAGTTGCGGCGCGAACCTGGGGTATATTCTCGAGTTACGACGGGAATGGCCCTTCCACACACGTGTTTGTTCAGCGACGTCAGGACTCCTGCCTAGTTGCGAAGGACAACTCGGGATTCTCCTCGTGGCTTGGAAGGGCAATTGGGACGCCTCTCCAGCTGAGGCGGGAGACCAAGGGTCCCTTTCCACGTGCCACAGGAATGCTGGGACTCCTTTCAAGTTTCACGAGGAGTCAGGCATCGTCTCCTTTGGAGGCACTGATCTCCGCGTACCTCTGGAGTATTCAAAGGATGTGAGGCCTCCGGTCGCCATGAAGTGGGGAACTAGGTCTTTCTCTGTGGTCTCCACAGGGGATTCAGACATCCTTTCGTCTTGGGAGATGCAAGACGAGCCTGCATTCAAGTCACTGCAGGGATATCCGGCCTTATTTCGCGTCAGGGCATCGCAGTGTCCATTCCACTTGAGGCCGCAAACTCAGGGTCCCTCTCACATACCTAGAGCTGAGAGAAGCCTCCTCTTGAGGTGCTTGTGGTAAGGTGGTATTCCTCTGGAGTCGAAGCCAGGAACTAACCTCTCATCTCGAGTTAATTTTTGGTCCACGGAGCTCTTTCGTGTGGCTACAGTGACCTCAGGAATCCTCTAGCCTTGAAACAGTGTTCTTGGGGTTTCTCTGGAATGCCATCAAGGAAATCAAGGCTCCTTTCATGTGTGATGTGCAACACGGAATTGCTCTGCACGCAGTGCAGGGGAATCGGGCCTCATCTCGCGGCGAGGGGGAAGTCTCATGGTTTTTCTCGAGTTGCGGCGGGAACCTAGGGTATATTCTCGAGTTACGACGGGGATGGCCCTTCCACACTCGTGTTTGTTCAGCGACGTCAGGACTCCTGCCTAGTTGCGAGGGACTACTCGGGATTCTCCTCGAGGCCTGGCAGGGCAATTGGGACGCCTCTCCAGCTGAGGCGGGAGACCAAGGGTCCCTTTCCACGTGCCACAGGAATCCTGGGACTCCTATCAAGTTTCACGAGGAGTCAGGCATCGTCTCCTTTGGAGGCACTGATCTCCGCGTACCTCTGGAGTTTTCAAAGGATGTGAGACCTCCAGTCGTGATGAGATGGGGAACTAGGTCTTTCTCTGTGGTCTCCACAGGGGATTCAGACATCCTTTCATCTTGGGAGATGCAAGACGAGCCTGCATTCAAGTCACTACAGGGATATCCGGCCTTATTTCGCGTCAGGGCATCGCAGTGTCCATTCCACTTGAGGCCGAAAAATTAGGGTCCCTCTCACATACCTAGAGCTGAGAGAAGCCTCCTCTTGAGGTGCTTGTGGTAAGGTGGTATTCCTCTGGAGTCGAAGCCAGGGACTAACCTCTCATCTCGAGTTGATTTTTGGTCCACGGAGCTCTTTCGTGTAGCTACAGTGACCTCAGGATCCCTCTAGCCTTGAAACAGTGTTCTTGGGGTTTCTCTGGAGTGCCATCAAGGAAATCAAGGCTCCTTTCATGTGTGATGTGCAGCACGGAATTGCTCTGCACGCAGTGCAGGCGAATCTGGCCTCATCTCGCGGCGAGGGGGAAGTCTCATGGTTTTTCTCGAGTTGCGGCGGGAACCTGGGCTATATTCTCGAGTTTCGACCGGGAGGGCATTCCACGCACGTGTTTGTTCAGCGACGTCAGGACTCCTGCCTAGTTGCGAGGGACAACTCGGGATTCTCCACGAGGCTTGGCAGGGCAATTGGGATGCCTCTCCAGCTGAGGCGGGAGACCAAGGGTCCCTTTCCACGTGCCACAGGAATCCTGGGACTCCTATCAAGTTTCACGAGGAGTCAGGCATCGTCTCCTTTGGAGGCACTGATCTCCGCGTACCTCTGGAGTTTTCAAAGGATGTGAGGCATCCGGTCGCGATGATGTGGGGAACTAGTTCTTTCTCTGAGCTCTCCACAGGGGATTCAGACATCCTTTCGTCTTGGGAGATGCAAGACGAGCCTGCATTCAAGTCACTGCAGGGATGTCCGGCCTTATTTCGAGTCAGGGCATAGCGGTGTCCATTCCACTAGAGGCCACAAACTCAGGGTCCCTCTCACATAGCTAGAGCTGAGAGAAGCCTCCTCTTGAGGTGCTTGTGGTAAGGTGGTATTCCTCTGGAGTTGAAGCCAGGGACTAACCTCTCATCTCGAGTTGATTTTTGGTCCACGGTGCTCTTTAGTGTTGCTACAGTGACCTCAGGATCCCTCTAGCCTTGAAACAGTGTTCTTGGGGTTTCTCTGGAGTGCCATCAAGGAAATCAAGGCTCCTTTCATGTGTGATGTGCAACACGGAATTGCTCTGCACGCAGTGCAGGGAAATCGGGCCTCATCTCGCGGCGAGGGGGAAGTCTCATGTTTTTTCTCGAGTTGCGGCGGGAACCTGGGGTATATTCTCGAGTTCCGACGGGGATGGCCCTTCCACCCACGTGTTTGTTCAGTGACATCAGGACTCCTGCCTAGTTGCGAGGGACAACTCGGGATTCTCCTCGAGGCTTGGCAGGGCAATTGGGACGCCTCTCCAGCTGAGGCGGGAGACCAAGGGTCCCTTTCCACGTGCCACAGGAATCCTGGGACTCCTTTCAAGTTTCACGAGGAGTCAGGCATTGTCTCCTTTGGAGGCACTGATCTCCGCGTACCTCTGGAGTTTTCAAAGGATTTGAGGCCTCCGGTCGCGATGATGTGGGGAACTAGGTCTTTCTCTGCGGTCTCCACAGGGAATTCAGACATCCTTTCGTCTTGGGAGATGCAAGACGAGCCTGCATTCAAGTCACTGCAGGGATATCCGGCCTTATTTCGAGTCAGGGCATAGCGGTGTCCATTCCACTTGAGGCCACAAACTCAGGGTCCCTCTCACATAGCTAGAGCTGAGAGAAGCCTCCTCTTGAGGTGCTTGTGGTAAGGTGGTATTCCTCTGGAGTCGAAGCCAGGGACTAACCTCTCATCTCGAGTTGATTTTTGGTCCACGGAGCTCTTTCGTGTTGCTACAGTGACCTCAGGATCCCTCTAGCCTTGAAACAGTGTTCTTGGGGTTTCTCTGGAGTGCCATCAAGGAAATCAAGGCTCCTTTCATGTGTGATGTGCAACACGGAATTGCTCTGCACACAGTGCAGGGGAATCGGGCCTCATCTCGCGGCGAGGGGGAAGTCTCATGGTTTTTCTCGAGTTGCGGCGGGAACCTGGGGTATATTCTCGAGTTTCGACCGGGAGGGCCTTCCAGGCACGTGTTTGTTCAGCGACGTCAGGACTCCTGCCTAGTTGCGAGGGACAACTCGGGATTCTCCTCGTGGCTTGGCAGGGCCATTGGGACGCCTCTCCAGCTGAGGCGGGAGACCAACGGTCCCTTTCCACGTGCCACACGAATCCTGGGACTCCTAAGAAGTTTCACGAGGAGTCAGGCATCGTCTCCTTTGGAGGCACTGATCTCGGCGTACCTCTGGAGTTTTCAAAGGATGTGAGGCCTCCGGTCGCGATGAGGTGGGGAACTAGGTCTTTCTCTGTGGTCTCCACAGTGGATTCAGACATCCTTTCGTCTTGGGAAATGCAAGCCGAGCCTGCATTCAAGTCACTGCAGGGATATCCGGCCTTATTTCGAGTCAGGGCATCGTGGTGTCCTTTCCACTTGAGGCCGCAAACTCAGGGTCCCTCTCAAATACCTAGAGCTGAGAGAAGCCTCCTCTTGAGGTGCTTGTGGTAAGGTGGTATTCCTCTGGAGTCGAAGCCAGGGACTAACCTCTAATCTCGAGTTGATTTTTGGTCCACGGAGCTCTTTCGTGTTGCTACAATGACCTCAGGATCCCTCTAACCTTGAAACAGTGTTCTTGGGGTTTCTCTGGAGTGCCATCAAGGAAATCAAGGCTGCTTTCATGTGTGATGTTCAACACGGAATTGCTCTGCACGCAGTGCAGGGGAATCGGGCCTCATCTCGCAGTGAGGGGTAAGTCTCATGGTTTTTCTCGAGTTGCGGCGGGAACCTAGGGTATATTCTCGAGTTACGTCGGGGATGGCCCTTCCACACACGTGTTTGTTCCGCGACGTCAGGACTCCTGCCTAGTTGCGAGGGACAACTCGGGATTCTCCTCGAGGCTTGGCAGGGCAATTGGGACGCCTCTCCAACTGAGGCGGGAGACCAAGGGTCCCTTTCCACGTGCCACAGGAATCCTGGGACTCCTATCAAGTTTCACGAGGAGTCAGGCATCGTCTCCTTTGGAGGCACTGATCTCCGCGTACTTGTAGAGTTTTCAAAGGATGTGAGGCCTCCGGTCACGATGACGTGGGGAACTAGGTCTTTCTCTGTGGTCTCCACAGGGGATTCAGACATCCTTTCGTCTTCGGAGATGCAAGACGAGCCTGCATTCAAGTCACTGCAGGGATATCCGACCTTATTTCGAGTCAGGGCGTCGCGGTGTCCATTTCACTTGAGGCCACAAACTCAGGGTCCCTCTCACATAGCTAGAGCTGAGAGAAGCCTCCTCTTGAGGTGCTTGTGGTAAGGTGGTATTCCTCTGGAGTCGAAGCCAGGGACTACCCTCTCATCTGGAGTTGATTTTTGGTCCACGGAGCTCTTTCGTGTTGCTACAGTGACCTCAGAATCCCTCTAGCCTTGAAACAGTGTTCTTGGGGTTTCTCTGGAGTGCCATCAAGGAAATCAAGGCTCCTTTCATGTGTGATGTGCAACACGGAATTGCTCTGCACGCAGTGCAGGGGAATCGGGCCTCATCTCACGGCGAGGGGGAAGTCTCATGGTTTTTCTCGAGTTGCGGCGGGAACCTGGGGTTTATTCTCGAGTTCCGACGGGGATGGTCCTTCAACCCACGTGTTTGCTCAGCGACGTCAGGACTCCTGCCTAGTTGCGAGGGACAACTCGGGATTCTCCTCGAGGCTTGGCAGGGCAATTGGGACGCCTCTCCAGCTGAGGCGGGAGACCAAGGGTCCCTTTCCACGTGCCACAAGAATCCTGAGACTCGTATCAAGTTTCACGAGGAGTCAGGCATCGTCTCCTTTGGAGGCACTGATCTCCGCGTACCTCTGGAATTATCAAAGGATGTGAGGCCTCCGGTCGTGATGAGATGGGGAACTAGGTCTTTCTCTGTGGTCTCCACAGGGGATTCAGACATCCTTTCGTCTTGGGAGATGCAAGACGAGCCTGCATTCAAGTCACTACAGGGATATCCGGCCTTATTTCGCGTCAGGGCATCGCAGTGTCCATTCCACTTCAGGCCGCAAACTCAGGGTCCCTCTCACATACCTAGAGCTGAGAGAAACCTCCTCTTGAGGTGCTTGTGGTAAGGTGGTATGCCTCTGGAGTCGAAGCCAGGGACTAACCTCTCATCTCGAGTTGATTTTTGGTCCACGGAGCTCTTTCGTGTTGCTACAGTGACCTCAGGATTCCTCTAGCCTTGAAACAGTGTTCTTGGGGTTTCTCTGGAGTGCCATCAAGGAAATCAAGGCTCCTTTCATGTGTGATATGCAACACGGAATTGCTCTGCACGCAGTGCAGGGGAATCGGGCCTCATCTCGCGGCGAGGGGGAAGTCTCATGGTTTTTCTCGAGTTGCGGCGGGAACCTAGGGTATGTTCTCGAGTTACGACGGGGATGGACCTTCCACCCACGTGTTTGTTCAGCGACGTCAGGACTCCTGCCTAGTTGCGAGGGACAACTCGGGATTCTCCTCGAGGCTTGGCAGGGCAATTGGGACGCCTCTCCAGCTGAGGCAGGAGACCAAGTGTCCCTTTCCACGTGCCACAGGAATCCTGGGACTCGTATCAAGTTTCACGAGGAGTGAGGCATCGTCTGCTTTGGAGGCACTGATCTCCGCGTACCTCTGGAGTTTTCAAATGATGTGAGGCCTCCGGTCGCCATGAAGTGGGGAACTAGGTCTTTCTCTGTGGTCTCCACAGGGGATTCAGACATCCTTTCATCTTGGGAGATGCAAGACGAGCCTGTATTCAAGTCACTGGAGGGATATCCTGCCTTATTTCGCGTCAGGGCATCGCAGTGTCCATTCCACTTGAGGCCGCAAACTCAGGGTCCCTCTCACATACCTAGAGCTGAGAGAAGCCTCCTCTTGAGGTGCTTGTTGTAAGGTGGTATTCCTCTGGAGTCGAAGCCAGGGACTAACCTCTCATCTCGAGTTGATTTTTGGTCCACGGAGCTCTTTCGTGTGGCTACAGTGACCTCAGGATCCCTCTAGCCTTGAAACAGTGTTCTTGGGGTTTCTCTGGAGTGCCATCAAGGAAATCAAGGCTCCTTTCATGTGTGATGTGCAACACGGAATTGCTCTGCACGCAGTGCAGGGGAATCGGGCCTCATCTCGCGGTGAGGGGGAAGTCTCATGGTTTTTCTCGAGTTGCGGCGGGAACCTGGGGTATATTCTCGAGTTACGACGGGAATGGCCCTTCCACACACGTGTTTGTTCAGTGACGTCAGGACTCCTGCCTAGTTGCGAAGGACAACTCGGGATTCTCCTCGTGGCTTGGCAGGGCAATTGGGACGCCTCTCCAGCTGAGGCGGGAGACCAAGGGTCCCTTTCCACGTGCCACAGGAATCCTGGGACTCCTATCAAGTTTCACGAGGAGTCAGGCATCGTCTCCTTTGGAGGCACTGATCTCCGCGTACCTCTGGAGTTTTCAAAGGATGTGAGGCCTCCGGTCGCCATGAAGTGGGGAACTAGGTCTTTCTCTGTGGTCTCCACAGGGGATTCAGACATCCTTTCGTCTTGGGAGATGCAAGACGAGCCTGCATTCAAGTCACTGCAGGGATATCCGGCCTTATTTCGCGTCAGGGCATCGCAGTGTCCATTCCACTTGAGGCCGCAAACTCAGGGTCCCTCTCACATACCTAGAGCTGAGAGAAGCCTCCTCTTGAGGTGCTTGTGGTAAGGTGGTATTCCTCTGGAGTCGAAGCCAGGGACTAACCTCTCATCTCGAGTTGATTTTTGGTCCACGGAGCTCTTTCGTGTTGCTACAGTGACCTCAGGATTCCTCTAGCCTTGAAACAGTGTTCTTGGGGTTTCTCTGGAGTGCCATCAAGGAAATCAAGGCTCCTTTCATGTGTGATATGCAACACGGAATTGCTCTGCACGCAGTGCAGGGGAATCGGGCCTCATCTCGCGGCGAGGCGGAAGTCTCATGGTTTTTCTCGAGTTGCGGCGGGAACCTGGGGTATATTCTCGAGTTCCGACGGGAATGGCCCTTCCACCCACGTGTTTGTTCAGCGACGTCAGGACTCCTGCCTAGTTGCGAGGGACAACTCGGGATTCTCCTCGAGGGTTGGCAGGGCAATTGGGACGCCTCTCCAGCTGAGGCGGTAGACCAAGGGTCCCTTTCCACGTGCTACAGGAATCCTGGGACTCCTATCAAGTTTCACGAGGAGTCAGGCATCATCTCCTTTGGAGGCACTGATCTCCGCGTCCCTCTGGAGTTTTCAAAGGATGTGAGGCCTCCGGTCGCGATGAGGTGGGGAACTAGGTCTTTCTCTGTGGTCTCCAGAGGGGATTCAGACATCCTTTCGTCTTCGGAGATGCAAGACGAGCCTGCATTCAAGTCACTGCAGGGATATCCGGCCTTATTTCGAGTCAGGGCGTCGCGGTGTCCATTTCACTTGAGGCCACAAACTCAGGGTCCCTCTCACATAGCTAGAGCTGTGAGAAGCCTCCTCTTGAGGTGCTTGTGGTAAGGTGGTATTCCTCTGGAGTCGAAGCCAGGGACTACCCTCTCATCTCGAGTTGATTTTTGGTCCACGGAGCTCTTTCGTGTTGCTACAGTGACCTCAGGATCCCTCTAGCCTTGAAACAGTGTTCTTGGGGTTTCTCTGGAGTGCCATCAAGGAAATCAAGGCTCCTTTCATGTGTGATGTGCAACACGGAATTGCTCTGCACGCAGTACAGGGGAATCGGGCCTCATCTCACGGCGAGGGGGAAGTCTCATGGTTTTTCTCGAGTTGCGGCGGGAACCTGGGGTATATTCTCGAGTTACGACGGGGATGGTCCTTCCACCCACGTGTTTGTTCAGCGACGTCAGGACTCCTGCCTAGTTGCGAGGGACAACTCGGGATTCTCCTCGAGGCCTGGCAGGGCAATTGGGACGCCTCTCCAGCTGAGGCAGGAGACCAAGGGTCCCTTTCCACGTGCCACAGGAATCCTGGGACTCCTATCAAGTTTCACGAGGAGTCAGGCATCGTCTCCTTTGGAGGCACTGATCTCCGCGTACCTCTGGAGTTTTCAAAGGATGTGAGACCTCCAGTCGCGATGAGGTGGGGAACTAGGTCTTTCTCTGTAGTCTCCACAGGGGATTCAGACATCCTTTCATCTTGGGAGATGCAAGACGAGCCTGTATTCAAGTCACTGGAGGGATATCCTGCCTTATTTCGCGTCAGGGCATCGCAGTGTCCATTCCACTTGAGGCCGAAAAATTTGGGTCCCTCTCACATACCTAGAGCTGAGAGAAGCCTCCTCTTGAGGTGCTTGTGGTAAGGTGGTATTCCTCTGGAGTCGAAGCCAGGGACAAACCTCTCATCTCGAGTTGATTTTTGGTCCACGGAGCTCTTTCGTGTTGCTACAGTGACCTCAGGATTCCTCTAGCCTTGAAACAGTGTTCTTGGGGTTTCTCTGGAGTGCCATCAAGGAAATCAAGGCTCCTTTCATGTGTGATGTGCAACACGGAATTGCTCTGCACGCAGTGCAGGGGAATCGGGCCTCATCTCGCGGTGAGGGGGAAGTCTCATGGTTTTTCTCGAGTTGCGGCGCGAAACTGGGGTATATTCTCGAGTTACGACGGGAATGGCCCTTCCACCCACGTGTTTGTTCAGCGACGTCAGGACTCCTGCCTAGTTGCGAGGGACAACTCGGGATTCTCCTCGAGGGTTGGCAGGGCAATTGGGACGCCTCTCCAGCTGAGGCGGGAGACCAAGGGTCCCTTTCCACGTGCCACAGGAATCCTGGGACTCCTATCAAGTTTCACGAGGAGTCAGGCATCATCTCCTTTGGAGGCACTGATCTCCGCGTCCCTCTGGAGTTTTCAAAGGATGTGAGGCCTCCGGTCGCGATGAGGTGGGGAACTAGGTCTTTCTCTGTGGTCTCCACAGGGGATTCAGACATCCTTTCGTCTTCGGAGATGCAAGACGAGCCTGCATTCAAGTCACTGCAGGGATATCCGGCCTTATTTCGAGTCAGGGCGTCGCGGTGTCCATTTCACTTGAGGCCACAAACTCAGGGTCCCTCTCACATAGCTAGAGCTGTGAGAAGCCTCCTCTTGAGGTGCTTGTGGTAAGGTGGTATTCCTCTGGAGTCGAAGCCAGGGACTACCCTCTCATCTCGAGTTGATTTTTGGTCCACGGAGCTCTTTCGTGTTGCTACAGTGACCTCAGGATCCCTCTAGCCTTGAAACAGTGTTCTTGGGGTTTCTCTGGAGTGCCATCAAGGAAATCAAGGCTCCTTTCATGTGTGATGTGCAACACGGAATTGCTCTGCACGCAGTGCAGGGGAATCGGGCCTCATCTCACGGCGAGGGGGAAGTCTCATGGTTTTTCTCGAGTTGCGGCGGGAACCTGGGGTATATTCTCGAGTTACGACGGGGATGGTCCTTCCACCCACGTGTTTGTTCAGCGACGTCAGGACTCCTGCCTAGTTGCGAGGGACAACTCGGGATTCTCCTCGAGGCTTGGCAGGGCAATTGGGACGCCTCTCCAGCTGAGGCGGGAGACCAAGGGTCCCTTTCCACGTGCCACAGGAATCCTGGGACTCGTATCAAGTTTCACGAGGAGTCAGGCAACGTCTCCTTTGGAGGCACTGATCTCCGCGTACCTCTGGAGTTTTCAAAGGATGTGAGGCCTCGGGTCGCCATGAAGTGGGGAACTAGGTCTTTCTCTGTGGTCTCCACAGGGGATTCAGACATCCTTTCGTCTTGGGAGATGCAAGACGAGCCTGCATTCAAGTCACTGCAGGGATATCCGGCCTTATTTCGCGTCAGGGCATCGCAGTGTCCATTCCACTTGAGGCCGCAAACTCAGGGTCCCTCTCACATACCTAGAGCTGAGAGAAGCCTCCTCTTGAGGTGCTTGTGGTAACGTGGTATGCCTCTGGAGTCGAAGCCAGGGACTAACCTCTCATCTCGAGTTGATTTTTGGTCCACGGAGCTCTTTCGTGTTGCTACAGTGACCTCAGGATCCCTCTAGCCTTGAAACACTGTTCTTGGGGTTTCTCTGGAGTGCCATCAAGGAAATCAAGGCTCCTTTCATGTGTGATGTGCAATACGGAATTGCTTGGAATGCAGTGCAGGGGAATCGGGCCTCATCTCGCTTCGAGGGGGAAGTCTCATGGTCTTTCTCGAGTTCGGGCGGGAACCTGGGGTATATTCTCGAGTTACGACGGGGATGGCCCTTCCAGCCACGTGTTTGTTCAGCGACGTCAGGACTCCTGCCTAGTTGCGAGGGACAACTCGGGATTTTCCTCGAGACTTCGCAGCGCAATTGGGACACCTCTTCAGCTGAGGCGGGAGACCAAGGGTCCCTTTCCACGTGCCACAGGAATCCTGGGACTCCTATCAAGTTTCACGAGGAGTCAGGCATCGTCTCCTTTGGAGGCACTGATCTCAGTGTACCTCTGGAATTTTCAAAGTATGTGAGGCCTCCGGTCGCGATGAGGTGGGGAACTAGGTCTTTCTCTGTGGTCTCCACAGTGGATTCAGACATCCTTTCGTCTTGGGAAATGCAAGCCGAGCCTGCATTCAAGTCACTGCAGGGATATCCGGCCTTATTTCGAGTCAGGGCATCGTGGTGTCCTTTCCACTTGAGGCCGCAAACTCAGGGTCCCTCTCAAATACCTAGAGCTGAGAGAAGCCTCCTCTTGAGGTGCTTGTGGTAAGGTGGTATTCCTCTGGAGTCGAAGCCAGGGACAAACCTCTCATCTCGAGTTGATTTTTGGTCCACGGAGCTCTTTCGTGTTGCTACAGTGACCTCAGGATCCCTCTAGCCTTGAAACAGTGTTCTTGGGGTTTCTCTGGAGTGCCATCAAGGAAATCAAGGCTCCTTTCATGTGTGATGTGCAACACGGAATTGCTCTGCACCCAGTGCAGGGGAATCGGGCCTCATCTCGCGGTGAGGGGGAAGTCTCATGGTTTTTCTCGAGTTGCGGCGCGAACCTGGGGTATATTCTCGAGTTACGACGGGAATGGCCCTTCCACACACGTGTTTGTTCAGCGACGTCAGGACTCCTGCCTAGTTGCGAAGGACAACTCGGAATTCTCCTCGTGGCTTGGCAGGGCAATTGGGATGCCTCTCCAGCTGAGGCGGGAGACCAAGGGTCCCTTTCCACGTGCCACAGGAATCCTGGGACTCCTTTCAAGTTTCACGAGGAGTCAGGCATCGTCTCCTTTGGAGGCACTGATCTCCGCGTCCCTCTGGAGTTTTCAAAGGATGTGAGGCCTCCGGTCGCCATGAAGTGGGGAACTAGGTCTTTCTCTGTGGTCTCCACAGGGGATTCAGACATCCTTTCGTCTTGGGAGATGCAAGACGAGCCTGCATTCAAGTCACTGCAGGGATATCCGGCCTTATTTCGCGTCAGGGCATCGCAGTGTCCATTCCACTTGAGGCCGCAAACTCAGGGTCCCTCTCACATACCTAGAGCTGAGAGAAGCCTCCTCTTGAGGTGCTTGTGGTAAGGTGGTATTCCTCTGGAGTCGAAGCCAGGGACTAACCTCTCATCTCGAGTTGATTTTTGGTCCACGGAGCTCTTTCGTGTAGCTACAGTGACCTCAGGATCCCTCTAGCCTTGAAACAGTGTTCTTGGGGTTTCTCTGGAGTGCCATCAAGGAAATCAAGGCTCCTTTCATGTGTGATGTGCAGCACGGAATTGCTCTGCACGCAGTGCAGGGGAATCTGGCCTCATCTCGCGGCGAGGGGGAAGTCTCATGGTTTTTCTCGAGTTGCCGCGGGAACCTGGGCTATATTTTCGAGTTTCGACCGGGAGGGCCTTCCACGCAAGTGTTTGTTCAGCGACGTCAGGACTCCTGCCTAGTTGCGAGGGACAACTCGGGATTCTCCACGAGGCTTGGCAGGGCAATTGGGATGCCTCTCCAGCTGAGGCGGGAGACCAAGGGTCCCTTTCCACGTGCCACAGGAATCCTGGAACTCCTATCAAGTTTCACGAGGAGTCAGGCATCGTCTCCTTTGGAGGCACTGATCTCCGCGTACCTCTGGAGTTTTCAAAGGATGTGAGGCATCTGGTCGCGATGATGTGGGGAACTAGTTCTTTCTCTGAGCTCTCCACAGGGGATTCAGACATCCTTTCGTCTTGGGAGATGCAAGACGAGCCTGCATTCAAGTCACTGCAGGGATGTCCGGCCTTATTTCGAGTCAGGGCATAGCGGTGTCCATTCCACTAGAGGCCACAAACTCAGGGTCCCTCTCACATAGCTAGAGCTGAGAGAAGCCTCCTCTTGAGGTGCTTGTGGTAAGGTGGTATTCCTCTGGAGTCGAAGCCAGGGACTAACCTCTCATCTCGAGTTGATTTTTGGTCCACGGAGCTCTTTCGTGTTGCTACAGTGACCTCAGGATCCCTCTAGCCTTGAATCAGTGTTCTTGGGGTTTCTCTGGAGTGCCATCAAGGAAATCAAGGCTCCTTTCATGTGTGATGTGCAACACGGAATTGCTCTGCACACAGTGCAGGCGAATCGGGCCTCATCTCGCGGCGAGGGGGAAGTCTCATGGTTTTTCTCGAGTTGCGGCGGGAACCTGGGGTATATTCTCGAGTTTCGACCGGGAGGGCCTTCCACACACGTGTTTGTTCAGCGACGTCAGGACTCCTGCCTAGTTGCGAGGGACAACTCGGGATTCTCCTCGAGGCTTGGCAGGGCCATTGGGACGCCTCTCCAGCTGAGGCGGGAGACCAACGGTCCCTTTCCACGTGCCACAGGAATCCTGGGACTCCTAAGAAGTTTCACGAGGAGTCAGGCATCGTCTCCTTTGGAGGCACTGATCTCGGCGTACCTCTGGAGTTTTCAAAGGATGTGAGGCCTCCGGTCGCGATGAGGTGGGGAACTAGGTCTTTCTCTGTGGTCTCCACAGTGGATTCAGACATCCTTTCGTCTTGGGAAATGCAAGCCGAGCCTGCATTCAAGTCACTGCAGGGATATCCGGCCTTATTTCGAGTCAGGGCATCGTGGTGTCCTTTCCACTAGAGGCCGCAAACTCAGGGTCCCTCTCAAATACCTAGAGCTGAGAGAAGCCTCCTCTTGAGGTGCTTGTGGTAAGGTGGTATGCCTCTGGAGTCGAAGCCACGGACTAACCTCTCATCTCGAGTTGATTTTGGTCCACGGAGCTCTTTCGTGTTGCTACAGTGACCTCAGGATCCCTCTAGCCTTGAAACAGTGTTCTTGGGGTTTCTCTGGAGTGCCATCAAGGAAATCAAGGCTTCTTTCAAGTTTGATGTTCAACACGGAATTGCTCTGCATGCAGTGCAGGGGAATAGGGCCTCATCTCACGGTGAGGGGGAAGTCTCATGGTTTTTCTCGAGTTGCCCCGAGAACCTGGGGTATATTCTCAAGTTACGACGGGGATGGCCCTTCCACCCACGTGTTTGTTCAGCGACGTCAGGACTCCTGCCTAGTTGTGAGGGACAACTCGGGATTCTCCTCGAGGCTTGGCAGGGCATTTGAGACGCCTCTCCAGCTGAGGCGTGAGACCAAGGGCCCCTTTCCACGTGCCACAGGAATCCTGGGACTCCTATCAAGTTTCATGAGGAGTCAGGCATCGTCTCCTTTGGAGGCACTGATCTCCGCGTACCTCTGGAGTTTTCAAAGGATGTGAGGCCTCCGGTCGCGATGAGGTTTGGAACTAGGTATTTCTCTGTGGTCTTCACAGGGGATTCAGACATCCTTTCATCTTGGGAGATGCAAGACGAGCCTGCATTCAAGTCACTGCAGGGATATCCGGCCTTATTTCGCGTCAGGGCATCGCGGTGTCCATTCCACTTGAGGCCGCAAAGTCAGCGTCCCTCTCACATACCTAGAGCTGAGAGAAGCCTCCTCTTGAGGTGCTTGTGGTAAGGTGGTATTCCTCTGGAGTCGAAGCCAGGGACTAACCTCTCATCTCGAGTTGATTTTTGGTCCACGGAGCTCTTTCATGTGGCTACAGTGACCTCAGGATCCCTCTAGCCTTGAAACAGTGTTCTTGGGGTTTCTCTGGAGTGCCATCAAGGAAATCAAGGCTTTTTTCATGTGTGATGTGCAACACGGAATTGCTCTGCACGCAGTGCAGGGGAATCGGTCCTCATCTCACGGCGAGGGGGAAGTCTCATGGTTTTTCTCGAGTTGCGGCGGGAACCTGGGGTATATTCTCGAGTTACGACGGGGATGGCCCTTCCACACACGTGTTTGTTCAGCGACGTCAGGACTCCTGCCTAGTTGCGAGTGACAACTCGGGATTCTCCTCGAGGCTTGGCAGGGCAAATGGGACGCCTCTCCAGCTGAGGCGGGAGACCAAGGGTCCCTTTCCACGTGCCACAGGAATCCTGGGACTCCTATCAAGTTTCATGAGGAGTCAGGCATCGTTTCCTTTGGAGGCACTGATCTCTGCGTTCCTCTGGGGTTTTCAAAGGATGTGAGGCCTCTGGTCGCGATGAGATGGGGAACTAGGTTTTTCTCTGTGGTCTCCACAGGGGATTCAGACATCCTTTCGTTTTGGGAGATGCAAGACGAGCCTGCATTCAAGTCACTGCAGGGATATCCGGCCTTATTTCGAGTCAGGGCATCGCGGTGTCCATTCCACTCGAGGCCGCAAACTCAGGGTCCCTCTCACATACCTAGAGCTGAGAGAAGCCTCCTCTTGAGGTGCTTGTGGTAAGGTGGTATTCCTCTGGAGTCGAAGCCAGGGACTAACCTCTCATCTTGAGTTGATTCTTGGTCCACGGAGCTCTTTTGTGTTGCTACAGAGACCTCAGGATCCCTCTAGCCTTGAAACAGTGTTCTTGGGGTTTCTCTGGAATGCCACCAAGGAAATCAAGGCTCCTTTCATGTGTGATGTGCAACACGGAATTGCTCTGCACGCAGTGCAGGGGAATCGGGCCTCATCTCGCGGCGAGGGGGAAGTCTCATGGTTTTTCTCGAGTTGCGGCGGGAACCTGGGGTATATTCTCGAGTTACGACGGGGATGGCCCTTCCACCCACGTGTTTGTTCAGCGACGTCAGGACTCCTGCCTAGTTGCGAGGGACAACTCGGGATTCTCCTCGAGGCTTGGCAGGGCAATTGGGACGCCTCTCCAGCTGAGGCGGGAAACCAAGGGTCCCTTTCCACGTGCCACAGGAATCCTGGGACTCCTATCAAGTTTCACGAGGAGTCAGGCATCGTCTCCTTTGGAGGCACTGATCTCCGCGTACCTCTGGAGTTTTCAAAGGATGTGAGGCCTCCGGTCGCGATGAAGTGGGGAACTAGGTCATTCTCTGTGGTCTCCACAGGGGATTCAGACATGCTTTCGTCTTGGGAGATGCAAGACGAGCCTGCATTCAAGTCACTACAGGGATATCCGGCCTTATTTCGAGTCAGGGCATTGCGGTGTTCATTCCACTTGAGACCGCAAACTCAGGGTCCCTCTCACATACCTAGAGCTGAGAGAAGCCTCCTCTTGAGGTGCTTGTGGTAAGGTGGTAGTCCTCTGGAGTCGAATCCAGGGACTAACCTCTCATCTCGAGTTGATTCTTGGTCCACGGAGCTCTTTCGTTTGGCTACAGTGACCTCAGGATCCCTCTAGCCTTGAAACAGTGTTCTTGGGTTTTCTCTGGAGTGCCATCAAGGAAATCAAGGCACTTTTCATGTGTGATGTGCAACACGGAATTGCCCTGCACGCAGTGCAGGGGAATCGGGCCTCATCTCGCGGCGAGGGGGAAGTCTCATGGTTTTTCTCGAGTTGCGGCGAGAACCTGGGGTATATTCTCGAGTTACGACGGGGATGGCTTTTCCACACACGTGTTTGTTCAGCAACGGCAGGACTCCTGCCTAGTTGCGGGGAACAACTCGGGATTCTCCTCGAGGCTTGGCAGGGCAATTGGGACGCCTCTCCAGCTGAGGCGGGAGACCAAGGGTCCCTTTCCACGTGCCACAGGAATCCTGGGACTCCTATCAAGTTTCACGAGGAGTCAGGCATCGTCTCCTTTCGAGGCACTGATCTCCGCGTACCTCTGGAGTTTTCAAAGGATGTGAGGCCTCCGGTCGCGATGAGGTGGGGAGTTACGTCTTTCTCTGTGGTCTACACAGGGGATTCAGACATCCTTTCGTCTTGGGAGATGCAAGACGAGCCTGCATTCAAGTCACTGCAGGGATATCCGGCCTTATTTCGTGTCAGGGCATCACGGTGTCCATTCCACTTGAGGCCGCAAACTCAGGGTCCCTCTCACATACCTAGAGCTGAGAGAAGCCTCCTCTTGAGGTGCTTGTGGTAAGGTGGTATTCCTCTGGAGTCGAAGCCAGGGACTAACCTCTCATCTCGAGTTGATTTTTGGTCCACGGAGCTCTTTCGTGTTGCTACAGTGACCTCAGGATCCCTCTAGCCTTGAAACAGTGTTCTTGGGGTTTCTCTGGAGTGCCATCAAGGAAATCAAGGCTCCTTTCATGTGTGATGTGCAACACGGAATTGCTCTGCACGCAGTGCAGGGGAATCGGGCCTCATTTTGCGGCGAGGGTGAAGTCTCATGGTTTTTCTCGAGTTGCGGCGGGAACCTGTAGTATATTCTCGAGTTACAACAGGGATGGCCCTTCCACACACGTGTTTGTTCAGCGACGTCACGACTTCTGCCTAGTTGCGAGGGACAACTCGGGATTCTCCTCGAGGCTTGGCAGGGCAATTGGGATGCCTCTTCAGCTGAGGAGGGAGACCAAGAGTCCCTTTACACGTGCCACAGGAATCCTGGGACTCATATCAAGTTTCACGAGGAGTCAGGCATCGTCTCCTTTGGAGGCACTGGTCTACGCGTACCTCTGGAGTTTTCAAAGGATGTGAGGCCTCCGGTCGCGCTGAGGTGGGGAACTAGGTCTTTCTCTGTGGTCTCCACATGGGATTCAGACATCCTTTCGTCTTGGGAGATGCAAGACGAGCCTGCATTCAAGTCACTGCAGGGATATCCGGCCTTATTTTGAGTCAGGGCATCGCGGTGTCCATTCCACTTGAGGCCGCAAACTCAGGGTCCCTCTCACATAGCTAGAGCTGAGAGAAGCCTCCTCTTGAGGTGCTTGTGGTAAGGTGGTATTCCTCTGGAGTCGAAGCCAGGGACTAACCTCTCATCTCGAGTTGATTTTTGGTCCACGGAGCTCTTTCGTGTTGCTACAGTGACCTCAGGTTCCCTCTAGCCTTGAAACAGTGTTCTTGGGGTTTCTCTGGAGTGCCACCAAGGAAATCAAGGCTCCTTTCATGTGTGATGTGCAACACGGAATTGCTCTGCACGCAGTGCAGGGGAATCGGGCCTCATCTCGCGGCGAGGGGGAAGTCTCATGGTTTTTTTCGAGTTGCGGCGGGAACCTGGGGTATATTCTCGAGTTACGACGGGGATGGCCCTTCCAGCCACGTGTTTGTTCAGCTACGTCAGGACTCCTGCCTAGTTGCGAGGGACAACTCGGGATTCTCCTCGAGGCTTGGCAGGGCAATTGGGATGCCTCTTCAGCTGAGGCGGGAAACCAAGGGTCCCTTTCCACGTGCCACAGGAATCCTGGGACTCCTATCAAGTTTCACGAGGAGTCAGGCATCGTCTCCTTTGGAGGCACTGATCTCCGCGTACCTCTGGAGTTTTCAAAGGATGTGAGGCCTCCGGTCGCGATGAGGTGGGGAACTAGGTCTTTCTCTGTGGTCTCCACAGGGGATTCAGACATCCTTTCGTCTTGGGAGATGCAAGACGAGCCTGCATTCAAGTCACTGCAGGGATATCCGGCCTTATTTTGCGTCAGGGCATTGCGGTGTTCATTCCACTTGAGGCCGCAAACTCAGGGTCCCTCTCACATACCTAGAGCTGAGAGAAGCCTTCTCTTGAGGTGCTTGTGGTAAGGTGGTAGTCCTCTGGAGTCGAATCCAGGGACTAACCTCTCATCTCGAGTTGATTCTTGGTCCACGGAGCTCTTTCGTTTGGCTACAGTGACCTCAGGATCCCTCTAGCCTTGAAACAGTGTTCTTGGGTTTTCTCTGGAGTGCCATCAAGGAAATCAAGGCACTTTTCATGTGTGATGTGCAACACGGAATTGCTCTGCACGCAGTGCAGGGGAATCGGGCCTCATCTCGCGGCGAGGGGGAAGTCTCATGGTTTTTCTCGAGTTGCGGCGGGAACCTGGGGTATATTCTCGAGTTACGACGGGGATGGCCCTTCCACACACGTGTTTGTTCAGCAACGGCAGGACTCCTGCCTAGTTGCGAGGAACAACTCGGGATTCTCCTCGAGGCTTGGCAGGGCAATTGGGACGCCTCTCCAGCTGAGGCGGGAGACCAAGTGTCCCTTTCCACGTGCCACAGGAATCCTGGGACTCCTATCAAGTTTCACGAGGAGTCAGGCATCGTCTCCTTTGGAGGCACTGATCTCCGCGTACCTCTGGAGTTTTCAAAGGATGTGAGGCCTCCGGTCGCAATGAGGTGGGGAATTACGTCTTTCTCTGTGGTCTACACAGGGGATTCAGACATCCTTTCGTCTTGGGAGATGCAAGACGAGCCTGCATTCAAGTCACTGCAGGGATATCCGGCCTTATTTCGTGTCAGGGCATCACGGTGTCCATTCCACTTGAGGCCGCAAACTCAGGGTCCCTCTCACATACCTAGAGCTGAGAGAAGCCTCCTCTTGAGGTGCTTGTGGTAAGGTGGTATTCCTCTGGAGTCGAAGCCAGGGACTAACCTCTCATCTCGAGTTGATTTTTGGTCCACGGAGCTCTTTCGTGTTGCTACAGTGACCTCAGGATCCCTCTAGCCTTGAAACAGTGTTCTTGGGGTTTCTCTGGAGTGCCATCAAGGAAATCAAGGCTCCTTTCATGTGTGATGTGCAACACGGAATTGCTCTGCACGCAGTGCAGGGGAATCGGGCCTCATTTTGCGGGGAGGGTGAAGTCTCATGGTTTTTCTCGAGTTGCGGCGGGAACCTGTAGTATATTCTCGAGTTACAACAGGGATGGCCCTTCCACACACGTGTTTGTTCAGCGACGTCACGACTTCTGCCTAGTTGCGAGGGACAACTCGGGATTCTCCTCGAGGCTTGGCAGGGCAATTGGGATGCCTCTTCAGCTGAGGTGGGAGACCAAGAGTCCCTTTCCACGTGCCACAGGAATCCTGGGACTCATATCAAGTTTCACGAGGAGTCAGGCATCGCCTCCTTTGGAGGCACTGATCTACGCGTACCTCTGGAGTTTTCAAAGGATGTGAGGCCTCCGGTCGCGATGAGGTGGGGAACTAGGTCTTTCTCTGTGGTCTCCACATGGGATTCGGACATCCTTTCGTCTTGGGAGATGCAAGACGAGCCTGCATTCAAGTCACTGCAGTTATATCCGGCCTTATTTCGAGTCAGGGCCTCGCGGTGTCCATTCCACTTGAGGCCACAAACTCAGGGTCCCTCTCACATACCTAGAGCTGAGAGAAGCCTCCTCTTGAGGTGCTTGTGGTAAGGTGGTATTCCTCTGGAGTCGAAGCCAGGGACTAACCTCTCATCTCGAGTTGATTTTTGGTCCACGGAGCTCTTTCGTGTTGCTACAGTGACCTCAGGATCCCTCTAGCCTTGAAAGAGTGTTCTTGGGGTTTCTCTGGAGTGCCATCAAGGAAATCAAGGCTCCTTTCATGTGTGATGTGCAACACGTAATTGCTCTGCACGCAGTGCAGGATATCAGGCCTCATTTTGCGGCGACGGGGAAGTCTCATGGATTTTCTCGAGTTGCGGCGGGAACCTGGGGTATATTCTCGAGTTACGACGGGGATGGCCCTTCCACACACGTGTTTCTTCACCGACGTCAGGACTCCTGCCTAGTTGCGAGGGACAACTCGGGATTCTCCTCGAGGCTTGGCAGGGCAATTGGGACGCCTCTCCAGCTGAGGCGGGAGACCAAGGGTCCTTTACACGTGCCACAGGAATCCTGGGACTCCTATCAACTTTCACGAGGAGTCAGGCATCGTCTCCTTTGGAGGCACTGATCTCCTCGTACCTCTGAAGTTTTCAAAGGATGTGAGGCCTCCGGTCGCGATGAGGTAGGGACCTAGGTCTTTCTCTGTGGTGTTCACAGGGGATTCAGACATCCTTTCATCTTGGGAGATGCAAGACGAGCCTGCATTCAAGTCACTGCAGGGATATCCGGCCTTATTTTGAGTCAGGGCATCGCGGTGTCCATTCCACTTGAGGCCGCAAACTCAGGGTCCCTCTCACATAGCTAGAGCTGAGAGAAGCCTCCTCTTGAGGTGCTTGTGGTAAGGTGGTATTCCTCTGCAGTCGAAGCCAGGGACTAACCTCTCATCTCGAGTAGATTTTTGGTCCACGGAGCTCTTTCGTGTGGCTACAGTGACCTCAGGATCCCTCTAGCCTTGAAACAGTGTTCTTGGGGTTTCTCTGGAGTGCCATCAAGGAAATCAAGGCTCCTTTCATGTTTGATGTGAAACACGGAATTGCTCTGCACGCAGTGCAGGGGAATCGGGCCTCATCTCACGACGAGGGGGAAGTCTCATGGTTTTTCTCGAGTTTCGGCGGGAACCTGGGGTATATTCTCGAGTTACGACGGGGATGGCCCTTCCACACACGTGTTTCTTCAGCGACGTCAGGACTCGTTCCTAGTTGCGAGGGACAACTCGGGATTCTCCTCGAGGCTTGGCAGGGCAATTGGGACGCCTCTCCAGCTGAGGCGGGAGACCAAGGGTCCCTTTCCACGTGCCACAGGAATTCTGGGACTCCTATCAAGTTTCACGAGGAGTCAGGCATTGTCTCCTTTGGAGGCACTGATCTCCGTGTACCTCTGGAGTTTTCAAAGGATGTGAGGCCTCCGGTCGCGATGAGGTGGGGAACTAGGTCTTTCTCTGTGGTCTCCACAGGGGATTCAGACATCCTTTCGTCTTGGGAGATGCAAGACGAGCCTGCATTCAAGTCACTGCAGGGATATCCGGCCTTATTTCACGTCAGGGCATCGTGGTGTCCATTCCACTTGAGGCCGCAAACTCAGGGTCCCTCTCACATACCTAGAGCTGAGAGAAGCCTCCTCTTGAGGTGCTTGTGGTAAGGTGGTATTCCTCTGGAGTCGAAGTCAGGGACTAACCTCTCATCTCGAGTTGATTCTTGCTCCACGGAGCTCTTTCGTGTTGCTACAGTGACCTCAGTTTCCCTCTAGCCTTGAAACAGTGTTCTTGGGGTTTCTCTGGAGTGCCATCAAGGAAATCAAGGCTCCTTTCATGTGTGATGTGCAACACGGAATTGCTCTGCATGCAGTGCAGGGGAATCGGGCCTCATCTCACGACGAGGGGGAAATCTCATGGTTTTTCTCGAGTTGCGGCGGGAACCTGGGGTATATTCTCGAGTTACCACGGGGATGGCCCTTCCACCCACGTGTTTCTTCAGCGACGTCAGCACTCCTGCCTAGTTGCGAGGGACAACTCGGGATTCTCCTCGAGGCTTGGCAGGGCAATTGAGACGCCTCTCCAGCTGAGGCGGGAGACCAAGGGTCCCTTTCCACGTGCCACAGGAATCCTGGGACTCCTATCAAGTATAACGAGGACTCAGGCATTGTCTCCTTTGGAGGCACTGATCTCCGCGTACCTCTGGAGTTTTCAAAGGATATGAGGCCTCCGGTCGCAATGAGCTGGGGAACTAGGTCTTTCTCTGGGTTCTCCACAGGGGATTCAGACATCCTTTCGTCTTGGGAGATGCAAGACGAGCCTGCATTCAAGTCACTGCAGGGATATCCGGCCTTATTTCGAGTCAGGGCATCATAGTGTCCATTCCACTTGAGGCCGCAAACTCAGGGTCCCTCTCACATAGCTAGAGCTGAGAGAAGCCTCCTCTTGAGGTGCTTGTGGTAAGGTGGTATTCCTCTGGAGTCGAAGCCAGGGACTAACATCTCATCTCGAGTTGATTTTTGGTGCACGGAGCTCTTTCGTGTCGCTACAGTGACCTCAGGATCCCTCTAGCCTTGAAACAGTGTTCTTGGGGTTTCTCTGGAGTGCCATCAAGGAAATCAAGGCTGCTTTCATGTGTGATGTGCAACACGGAATTGCTCTGCACGCAGTGCAGGGGAATCGGGCCACATCTCACGGCGAGGGGGAAGTCTCATGGTTTTTCTCGAGTTGCGGCGGGAACCTGGGGTATATTCTCGAGTTACGACGGGGATGGCCCTTCCACACACGTGTTTGTTCAGCAACGGCAGGACTCCTGCCTAGTAGCGACGGACAACTCGCGATTCTCCTCAAGGCTTGGCAGGGCAATTGGGACGCCTCTCCAGCTGAGGCGGGAGACCAAGGGTCCCTTTCCACGTGCCACAGGAATCCTGGGACTCCTATCAAGTTTCACGAGGAGTCAGGCATCGTCTCCTTTGGAGGCACTGATCTCAGTGTACCTCTGGAGTTTTCAAAGGATGTGAGGCCTCCGGTCGCGATGAGGTGGGGAACTAGGTCTTTCTCTGTGGTCTCCACAGGGGATTCAGACATCCTTTCGTCTTGGGAGATGCACGACGAGCCTGCATTCAAGTCACTGCAGGGATATCCGGCCTTATTTTGAGTCAGGGCATCGCGGTGTCCATTCCACTTGAGGCCGCAAACTCAGGGTCCCTCTCACATACCTAGAGCTGAGAGAAGCCTCTTCTTGACGTGCTTGTGGTAAGGTGGTATTCCTCTGGAGTCGAAGCCAGGGACTAACCTCTCATCTCGAGTTGATTTTTGGTACACAGAGCTCTTTCGTGTTGCTACCGTTACCTCAGGATCCCTCTAGCCTTGAAACAGTGTTCTTGGGTTTTCTCTGGAGTGCCATCAAGGAAATCAAGGCTCCTTTCATGTGTGATGTGCAACACGTAATTACTCTGCACGCAGTGCAGGGGAATTGGGCCTCATCTCGCGGCCAGGCGGAAGTCTCATGGTTTTTCTCGAGTTGCGGCGGGAACCTGGGGTATATTCTCGAGTTACGACGGGGATGGCCCTTCTACACACGTGTTTGTTCAGCGACGGCAGGACTCCTGCCTAGTTGCGAGGGACAACTCGGGATTCTCCTCGAGGCTTGGCAGGGCAATTGGGACGCCTCTCCAGCTGAGGCAGGAGACCAAGGGTCCCTTTCCACGTGCCACAGGAAGCCTGGGACTCCTAAGAAGTTTCACGAGGAGTCAGGCATCGTCTCCTCGGGAGGAACTGATCTCCGTGTACCTCTGGAGTTTTCAAAGGATGTGAGGCCTCCGGTCGCGATGAGGTGGGGAACTAGGTCTTTCTCTGTGGTCTCCACAGGGGATTCAGACATCCTTTCATCTTGGGAGATGCAAGACGAGCCTGCATTCAAGTCACTGCAGGGATATCCGGCCTTATTTCGAGTCAGGGCATCGCGGTGTCCATTCCACTTGAGGCCGCAAACTCAGGGTCCCTCTCACATACCTAGAGCTGAGAGAAACCTCCTCTTGAGGTGCTTGTGGTAAGGTGGTATTCCTCTGGAGTCGAAGCCAGGGACTAACCTCTCATCTCGAGTTGATTTTTGGTCCACGGAGCTCTTTCGTGTTGCTACAGTGACCTCAGGATCCCTCTAGCCTTGAAACAGTGTTCTTGGGGTTTCTCTGGAGTGCCATCAAGGAAATCAAGGCTCTTTTCATGTGTGATGTGCAACACGGAATTGCTCTGCACGCAGTGCAGGGGAATCGGGCCACATCTCACGGCGAGGGGAAAGTCTCATGGTTTTTCAAGAGTTGCGGCGGGAACCTGGGGTATATTCTCGAATTACGACGGGGATGGACCTTCCACACACGTGTTTGTTCAGTGACGTCAGGACTCCTGCCTAGTTGCGAGGGACAACTCGGGATTCTCCTCGAGGCTTGGCAGGGCATTTGGGACGCCTCTCCAGCTGAGGCGGGAGACCAAGGGTCCCTTTCCACGTGCCACAGGAATCCTGGGACTCCTATCAAGTTTCACGAGGAGTCAGGCATCGTCTCCTTTGGAGGCACTGATCTCCGCGTACCTCTGGAGTTTTCAAAGGATGTGAGGCCTCCGGTCGCGATGAGGTGGGGAACTAGGTCTTTCTCTGTGGTCTCCACAGGGGATTCAGACATCCTTTCGTCTTGGGAGATGCAAGACGAGCCTGCATTCAAGTCACTGCAGGGATATCCCTCCTTCTTTCACGTCAGGGCATCGCGGTGTCCATTCCACTTGAGGCCGCAAACTCAGGGTCCCTCTCACATACCTAGAGCTGAGAGAAGCCTCCTCTTGAGGTGCTTGTGGTAAGGTGGTATTCCTCTGGAGTCGAAGCCAGGGACTAACCTCTCATCTCGAGTTGATTTTTCTTCCACGGAGCTCTTTCGTGTTGCTACAGTGACCTCAGGATCCCTCTAGCCTTGAAACAGTGTTCTTGGGGTTTCTCTGGAGTGCCATCAAGGAAATCAAGGCTCCTTTCATGTGTGATGTACAAGACGGAATTGCTCTGCACGCAGTGCAGGGGAATCGGGCCTCATCTCGCGGCGAGGGGGAAGTCTCATGGTTTTTCTCGAGTTGCGGCGGGAACCTGGGGTATATTCTCGAGTTACGACGGGGATGGCCCTTCCACACACGTGTTTGTTCAGCGACGTCAGGACTCCTGCCTAGTTGCGAGGGACAACTCGGGATTCTCCTCGAGGCTTGGCAGGGCAATTGGGACGCCTCTCCAGCTGAGGCGGGAGACCAAGGGTCCCTTTCCATGTGCCACAGGAATCCTGGGACTCCTATCAAGTTTCATGAGGAGTCAGGCATCGTTTCCTTTGGAGGCACTGATCTCTGCGTTCCTCTGGGGTTTTCAAAGGATGTGGGGCCTCCGGTCGCGATGAGATGGGGAACTAGGTTTTTCTCTGTGGTCTCCACAGGGGATTCAGACATCCTTTCGTTTTAGGAGATGCAAGACGAGCCTGCATTCAAGTCACTGCAGGGATATCCGGCCTTATTTCGAGTCAGGGCATCGCGGTGTCCATTCCACTTGAGGCCGCAAACTCAGGGTCCCTCTCACATACATAGAGCTGAGAGAAGCCTCCTCTTGAGGTGCTTGTGGTAAGGTGGTATCCCTCTGGAGTCGAAGCCAGGGACTAACCTCTCATTTCAAGTTGATTTTTGGTCCACGGAGCTCTTTCGTGTTGCTACAGTGACCACGGATCCCTCTAGCCTTGAAACAGTGTTCTTGGGGTTTCTCTGGAGTGCCATCAAGGAAATCAAGGCTCCTTGCATGTGTGATGTGCAACACGGAATTGCTCTGCATGCAGTGCAGGGGAATCGAGCCTCATCTCTCGGCGAGAGGGAAGTCTCATGGTTTTTCTCGAGTTGCGGCGGGAACCTGGGGTATATTCTCGAGTTACGACGGGGATGGCCCTTCCACACAAGTACTTCTTCAGCGACGTCAGGACTCCTGCCTAGTTGCGAGGGACAACTCGGGATTCTCCTCGAGGCTTGGCAGGGCAATTGGGACGCCTCTCCAGCTGAGGCGGGAGACCAAGTGTCCCTTTCCACGTGCCACAGGAATCCTGGGACTCCTATCAAGTTTCACGAGGAGTCAGGCATCGTCTCCTTTGGAGGCACTGATCTCCGCGTACCTCTGGATTTTTCAAAGGATATGAGGCCTCCGGTCGCAATGAGCTGGGGAACTAGGTCTTTCTCTGGGTTCTCCACAGGGGATTCAGACATCCTTTCGTCTTGGGAGATGCAAGACGAGCCTGCATTCAAGTCACTGCAGGGATATCCGGCCTTATTTCGAGTCAGGGCATCACAGTGTCCATTCCACTTGAGGCCGCAAACTCAGAGTCCCTCTCACATAGCTAGAGCTGAGAGAAGCCTCCTCTTGAGGTGCTTGTGGTAAGGTGGTATTCCTCTGGAGTCGAAGCCAGGGACTAACCTCACATCTCGAGTTGATTTTTGGTCCACGGAGCTCTTTCGTGTCGCTACAGTGACCTCAGGATCCCTCTAGCCTTGAAACAGTGTTCTTGGGGTTTCTCTGGAGTGCCATCAAGGAAATCAAGGCTCCTTTCATGTATGATGTGCAACACGGAATTGCTCTGCACGCAGTGCAGGGGAATCGGGCCACATCTCACGGCGAGGGGGAAGTCTCATGGTTTTTCTCGAGTTGCGGCGGGAACCTGGGGTATATTCTCGAGTTACGACGGGGATGGACCTTCCACCCACGTGTTTGTTCAGTGACGTCAGGACTCCTGCCTAGTTGCGAGGGACAACTCGGGATTCTCCTCGAGGCTTGGCAGGGCAATTGAGACGCCTCTCCAGCTGAGGCGGGAGACCAAGGGTCCCTTTCCACGTGCCACAGGAATCCTGGGACTCCTATCAACTTCCACGAGGAGTCAGGCATCGTCTCCTTTGGAGGCACTGATCTCCGCGTACCTCTGGAGTTTTCAAAGGATGTGAGGCCTCCGGTCGCGATGAGGTGGGGAACTAGGTCTTTCTCTGTGGTCTCCACAGGGGATTCAGACATCCTTTCGTCTTGGGAGATGCAAGACGAGCCTGCATTCAAGTCACTGCAGGGATATCCGGCCTTATTTCGAGTCAGGGCATCGCGGTGTCCATTAAACTTGAGGCCGCAAACTCAGGGTCCCTCTCACATACCTAGAGCTGAGAGAAGCCTCCTCTTGAGGTGCTTGTAGTAAGGTGGTATTCCTCTGGAGTCGACGCCAGGGACTAACCTCTCATCTCGAGTTGATTTTTGGTCCACGGAGCTCCTTCGTGTTGCTACAGTGACCTCAGGATCCCTCTAGCCTTGAAACAGTGTTCTTGGGGTTTCTCTGGAGTGCCATCAAGGAAATCAAGGCTCCTTTCATGTGTGATGTGCAACACGGAATTGCTCTGCATGCAGTGCAGGGGAATCGGGCCTCATCTCACGGCGAGGGGGAAGTCTCATGGTTTTTCTCCAGTTGCGGCGGGAACCTGGGGTATATTCTCGAGTTACGACGGGGATGGCCCTTCCACCCACGTGTTTGTTCAGCGACGTCAGGTCTCCTGCCTAGTTGCGAGGGACAACTCGGGATTCTCCTCGAGGCTTGGCAGGGCAATTGGGACGCCTCTCCAGCTGAGGCGGGAGACCAAGGGTCCCTTTCCACGTGCCACAGGAATCCTGGGACTCCTATCAAGTTTCACGAGGAGTCAGGCATCGTCTCCTTTGGAGGCACTGATCTCCGCGTACCTCTGGAGTTTTCCAAGGATGTGAGGCCTCCGGTCGCGATGAAGTGGGGAACTAGGTCTTTCTCTGTGGTCTCCACAGGGGATTCAGACATCCTTTCGTGTTGGGAGATGCAAGACGAGCCTGCATTCAAGTCACTGCAGGGATATCCGACCTTATTTCGAGTCAGGGCATCGCGGTGTCCATTCCACTTGAGGCCGTAATCTCAGGGTCCCTCTCACATAGCTAGAACTGAGAGAAGCCTCCTATTCAGGTGCTTGTGGTAAGGTGGTATTCCTCTGGAGTCGAAGCCAGGGACTAACCTCTCATCTCGAGTTGATTTTTGGTCCACGGAGCTCTTTCGTGTTGCTACAGTGACCTCAGGATCCCTCTAGCCTTGAAACAGTGTTCTTGGGGTTTCTCTGGAGTGCCATCAAGGAAATTAAGGCTCCTTTCATGTGTGATGTGCAACACGGAATTGCTCTGCATGCAGTGCAGGGGAATCGGGCCTCATCTCGCGGCGAGGGGGAAGTCTCATGGTTTTACTCGAGTTGCGGTGGGAACCTGGGGTATATTCTCGAGTTATGACCGGGAGGGCCTTCCACGCACGTGTTTGTTCAGTGACGTCAGGACTCCTGCCTAGTTGCGAGGGACAACTCGGGATTCTCCTCGAGGGTTGGCAGGGCAATTGGGATGCCTCTCCAGCTGAGGCGGGAGACCAAGGTCCCTTTCCACGTGCCACAGGAATCCTGGGACTCCTATCAAGTTTCATGAGGAGTCAGGCATCGTATCCTTTGGAGGCACTGATCTCCGCGTACCTCTGGAGTTTTCAAAGGATGTGAGGCCTCCGGTCGCGATGAGGTGGGGAACTAGGTCTTTCTCTGTGGTCTCCACAGGGGATTCAGACATCCTTTCATCTTGGGAGATGCAAGACGAGCCTGCATTCAAGTCACTGCAGGGATATCCGGCCTTATTTCGAGTCAGGGCATCGCGGTGTCCATTCCACTTGAGGCCGCAAACTCAGGGTCCCTCTCACATACCTAGAGCTGAGAGAAGCCTCCTCTTGAGGTGCTTGTGGTAAGGTGGTATTCCTCTGGAGTCGAATCCAGGGACTAACCTCATATCTCGAGTTGATTTTTGGTCCACGGAGCTCTTTTGTGTTGCTACAGTGACCTCAGGATCCCTCTAGCCTTGAAACAGTGTTCTTGGGGTTTCTCTGGAGTGCCATCAAGGAAATCAACGCTCCTTTCATGTGTGATGTGCAACACGGAATTGCTCTGCACGCAGTGCAGGGGAATCGGGCTTCATCTCGCGGCGAGGGGGAAGTCTCATGGTTTTTCTCGAGTTGCGGCGGGAACCTGGGGTATATTCTCGAGTTCCGAAGGGTATGGCCCTTCCACCCACGTGTTTGTTCAGCGACGGTAGGACTCCTGCCAAGTTGAGAGGGACATCTCGGGATTCTTCTCGAGGCTTGGCAGGGCAATTGGGACGCCTCTCCAGCTGAGGCGGGAGACCAAGGGTCCCTTTCCACGTGTCACAGGAATCCTGGGACTCCTATCAAGTTTCACGAGGAGTCAGGCATCGTCTCCTTTGGAGGCACTGATCTCCGCGTACCTCTGGAGTTTTCAAAGGATGTGAGACCTCCGGTTGCGAATACGTGGGGAACGAGGTCTTTCTCTGTGGTCTCCACATGGGATTCAGACATCCTTTCGTCTTGGAAGATGCAAGACGAGCCTGTATTCAAGTCACTGCAGGGATAACCGGCCTTATTTCGAGTCAGGACATCGCAGTGTCCATTCCACTTGAGGCCACAAACTCAGGGTCCCTCTCACATACCTAGAGCTGAGAGAAGCCTCCTCTTGAGGTGCTTGTGGTAAGGTGGTATTCCTCTGGAGTCGAAGCCAGGGACTAACCTCTCATCTCGAGTTGATTTTTAGTTCACGGAGCTCTTTCGTGTTGCTACAGTGACCTCAGGATCCCTCTAGCCTTGAAACAGTGTTCTTGGGGTTTCTCTGGAGTGCCCTCAAGGAAATCAAGGCTCCTTTCATGTGTGATGTGCAACACGGAATTGCTCTGCACGCAGTGCAGGGGAATCGGGCCTCATCTCGCGGTGAGGGGGAAGTCTCATGGTTTTTCTCGAGTTGCGGCGGGAACCTGGGGTATATTCTCGAGTTACGACGGGAATGGCCCTTCCACCCACGTGTTTGTTCAGCGACGTCAGGACTCCTGCCTAGTTGCGAGGGACAACTCGGGATTCTCCTCGAGGCTTGGCAGGGCAATTGGGACGCCTCTCCAGCTGAGGCGGGAGACCAAGGGTCCCTTTCCACGTGCCACAGGAATCCTGGGACTCCTATCAAGTATAACGAGGACTCAGGCATCGTCTCCTTTGGAGGCACTGATCTCCGCGTACCTCTGGAGTTTTCAAAGGATGTGAGGCCTCCGGTCGCGATGAGGTGGGGAACTAGGTCTTTCTCTGTGGTCTCCACAGGGGATTCAGACATCCTTTCGTCTTGGGAGATGCAAGACGAGCCTGCATTCAAGTCACTGCAGGGATATCCGGCCTTATTTTGAGTCCGGGCATTGTGGTGTCTATTCGACTGGAGGCTGCAAACTCAGGGTCCCTCTCACATACCTAGAGCTGAGAGAAGCCTCCTCTTGAGGTGCTTGTGGTAAGGTGGTATTCCTCTGGAGTCGACGCCAGGGACTAACCTCTCATCTCGAGTTGATTTTTGGTCCACGGAGCTCCTTCGTGTTGCTACAGTGACCTCAGGATCCCTCTAGCCTTGAAACAGTGTTCTTGGGGTTTCTCTGGAGTGCCATCAAGGAAATCAACGCTCCTTTCATTTGTGATGTGCAACACGGAATTGCTCTGCACGCAGTGCAGGGGAATCGGGCCTCATCTCGCGGCGAGGGGGAAGTCTCATGGTTTTTCTCGAGTTGCGGCGGGAACATGGGGTATATTCTCGAGTTCCGACGGGGATGGCCCTTCCACCCACGTGTTTGTTCAGCGACGGCAGGACTCCTGCCTAGTTGAGAGGGACAACTCGGGATTCTCCTCGAGGCTTGGCAGGGCAATTGGGACACCTCTCCAGCTGAGGCGGGAGACCAAGTGTCCCTTTCCACGTGCCACAGGAATCCTTGGACTCCTATCAACTTTCACGAGGAGTCAGGCATCGTCTCCTTTGGAGGCACTGATCTCCGCGTACCTCTGGAGTTTTCAAAGGATGTGAGACCTCCGGTTGCGATGAGGTGGGGAACGAGGTCTTTCTCTGTGGTCTCCACATGGGATTCAGACATCCTTTCGTCTTGGGAGATGCAAGACGAGCCTGTATTCAAGTCACTGCAGGGATAACCGGCCTTATTTCGAGTCAGGGCATCGCGGTGTCCATTCCACTTGAGGCCACAAACTCAGGGTCCCTCTCACATACCTAGAGCTGAGAGAAGCCTCCTCTTGAGGTGCTTGTGGTAAGGTGGTATTCCTCTGGAGTCGAAGCCAGGGACTAACCTCTCATCTCGAGTTGATTTTTAGTTCACGGAGCTCTTTCGTGTTGCTACAGTGACCTCAGGATCCCTCTAGCCTTGAAACAGTGTTCTTGGGGTTTCTCTGGAGTGCAATCAAGGAAATCAAGGCTCCTTTCATGTGTGATGTGCAACACGGAATTGCTCTGCACGCAGTGCAGGGGAATCGGGCCTCATCTCGCGGCGAGGGGGAAGTCTCATGGTTTTTCTCGAGTTGCGGCGGGAACCTGGGGTATATTCTCGAGTTACGATGGGGATGGCCCTTCGACCCACGTGTTAGTTCAGTGACGGCAGGACTCCTGCCTAGTTGCGAGGGACAACTCGGGATTCTCCTCGAGGCTTGGCAGGGCAATTGGGACGCCTCTCCAGCTGAGGCGGGAGACCAAGGCTCCCTTTCCACGTGCCACAGGAATCCTGGGACTCCTAAGAAGTTTCACGAGGAGTCAGGCATCGTCTCCTTTGGAGGCACTGATCTCTGCGTACCTTTGGAGTTTTCAAAGGATGTGAGGCCTCCGGTTGCGATGAGGTGGGGAACTAGGTCTTTCTCTGTGGTCTCCACATGGGATTCAGACATCCTTTCGTCTTGGGAGATGCAAGACGAGCCTGTATTCCAGTCACTGCAGGGATAACCGGCCTTATTTCGAGTCAGGACATCGCGGTGTCCATTCCACTTGAGGCCGCAAACTCAGGGTCCCTCTCACATACCTAGAGCTGAGAGAAGCCTCCTCTTGAGGTGCTTGTGGTAAGGTGGTATTCCTCTGGAGTCGAAGCCAGGGACTAACCTCTCATCTCGAGTTGATTTTTAGTTCACGGAGCTCTTTCGTGTTGCTACAGTGACCTCAGGATCCCTCTAGCCTTGAAACAGTGTTCTTGGGGTTTCTCTGGAGTGCCCTCAAGGAAATCAAGGCTCCTTTCATGTGTGATGTGCAACACGGAATTGCTCTGCACGCAGTGCAGGGGAATCGGGCCTCATCTCGCGATGAGGGGGGAGTCTCATGGTTTTTCTCCAGTTGCGGCCGGAACCTGGGGTATATTCTCGAGTTACGACGGGGATGGCCCTTCCACCCACGTGTTTGTTCAGCGACGGCAGGTCTCCTGCCTCTTTGCGAGGGACAACTCGGGATTCTCCTCGAGGCTTTGCAGGGCAATTGGGACGCCTCTCCAGCTGAGGCGGGAGACCAAGGGTCCCTTTCCACGTGCCACAGGAATCCTGGGACTCCTATCAAGTTTCACGAGGAGTCAGGCATCGTCTCCTTTGGAGGCACTGATCTCCGCGTACCTCTGGAGTTTTCAAAGGATGTGAGGCCTTCGGTCGCGATGAAGTGGGGAAGTAGGTCTTTCTCTGTGGTCTCCACAGGGGATTCAGACATCCTTTCGTCTTGGGAGATGCAAGACGAGCCTGCATTCAAGTCACTGCAGGGATATCCGACCTTATTTCGAGTCAGGGCATCGCGGTGTCCATTCCATTTGAGGCCGTAATCTCAGGGTCCCTCTCAAATAGCTACAACTGAGAGAAGCCTCCTATTCAGGTGCTTGTGGTAAGGTTGTATTCCTCTGGAGTCGAAGCCAGGGACTAACCTCTCATCTCGAGTTGATTTTTGGTCCACGGAGCTCTTTCGTGTTGCTACAGTGACCTCAGGATCCCACTAGCCTTGAAACAGTGTTCTTGGGGTTTCTCTGGAGTGCCATCAAGGAAATTAAGGCTCCTTTCATGTGTGATGTGCAACACGGAATTGCTCTGCATGCAGTGCAGGGGAATCGGGCCTCATCTCGCGGCGAGGGGGAACTCTCATGGTTTTTCTCGAGTTGCGGTGGCAACCTGGGGTATATTCTCGAGTTACGACCGGGAGGGCCTTCCACGCACGTGTTTGTTCACTGACGTCAGGACTCCTGCCTAGTTGCGAGGGACAACTCGGGATTCTCCTCGAGGCTTGGCAGGGCAATTGGGACGCCTCTCCAGCTGAGGCGGGAGACCAAGGTCCCTTTCCACGTGCCACAGGAATCCTGGGACTCCTATCAAGTTTCACGAGGACTCAGGCATCGTATCCTTTGGAGGCACTGATCTCCGCGTACCTCTGGAGTTTTCAAAGGATGTGAGGCCTCCGGTCGCGATGAGGTGGGGAACTAGGTCTTTCTCTGTGGTCTCCACAGGGGATTCAGACATCCTTTCATCTTGGGAGATGCAAGACGAGCCTGCATTCAAGTCACTGCAGGGATATCCGGCCTTATTTCGAGTCAGGGCATCGCGGTGTCCATTCCACTTGAGGCCGCAAACTCAGGGTCCCTCTCACATACCTAGAGCTGAGAGAAGCCTCCTCTTGAGGTGCTTGTGGTAAGGTGGTATTCCTCTGGAGTCGAATCCAGGGACTAACCGCATATCTCGAGTTGATTTTTGGTCCACGGAGCTCTTTTGTGTTGCTACAGTGACCTCAGGATCCCTCTAGCCTTGAAACAGTGTTCTTGGGGTTTCTCTGGAGTGCCATCAAGGAAATCAACGCTCCTTTCATGTGTGATGTGCAACACGGAATTGCTCTGCACGCAGTGCAGGGGAATCGGGCTTCATCTCGCGGCGAGGGGGAAGTCTCATGGTTTTTCTAGAGTTGCGGCGGGAACCTGGGGTATATTCTCGAGTTCCGAAGGGGATGGCCCTTCCACCCACGTGTTTGTTCAGCGACGGTAGGACTCCTGCCAAGTTGAGAGGGACATCTCGGGATTCTCCTCGAGGCTGGGCAGGGCAATTGGGACGCCTCTCCAGCTGAGGCGGGAGACCAAGTGTCCCTTTCCACGTGCCACAGGAATCCTGGGACTCCTATCAAGTTTCACGAGGAGTCAGGCATCGTCTCCTTTGGAGGCACTGATCTCCGCGTACCTCTGGAGTTTTCAAAGGATGTGAGACCTCCGGTTGCGATGAGGTGGGGAACGAGGTCTTTCTCTGTGGTCTCCACATGGGATTCAGACATCCTTTCGTCTTGGGAGATGCAAGACGAGCCTGTATTGAAGTCACTGCAGGGATAACCGGCCTTATTTCGAGTCAGGACATCGCGGTGTCCATTCCACTTGAGGCCACAAACTCAGGGTCCCTCTCACATACCTAGAGCTGAGAGAAGCCTCCTCTTGAGGTGCTTGTGGTAAGGTGGTATTCCTCTGGAGTCGAAGCCAGGGACTAACCTCTCATCTCGAGTTGATTTTTAGTTCACGGAGCTCTTTCGTGTTGCTACAGTGACCTCAGGATCCCTCTAGCCTTGAAACAGTGTTCTTGGGGTTTCTCTGGAGTGCCCTCAAGGAAATCAAGGCTCCTTTCATGTGTGATGTGCAACACGGAATTGCTCTGCACGCAGTGCAGGGGAATCGGGCCTCATCTCGCGGTGAGGGGGAAGTCTCATGGTTTTTCTCGAGTTGCGGCGGGAACCTGGGGTATATTCTCGAGTTACGACGGGTTGGCCCTTCCACACACGTGTTTGTTCAGCGACGTCAGGACTCATGCCTAGTTGCGAGGGACAACTCGGGATTCTCCTCGAGGCTTGGCAGGGCAATTGGGACGCCTCTCCAGCTGAGGCGGGAGACCAAGGGTCCCTTTCCACGTGCCACAGGAATCCTGGGACTCCTATCAAGTTCCACGAGGACTCAGGCATTGTCTCCTTTGGAGGCACTGATCTCCGCGTACCTCTGGAGTTTTCAAAGGATGTGAGGCCTCCGGTCGCGATGAGGTGGGGAACTAGGTCTTTCTCTGTGGTCTCCACAGGGGATTCAGACATCCTTTCGTCTTGGGAGATGCAAGACGAGCCTGCATTCAAGTCACTGCAGGGATATCCGGCCTTATTTTGAGTCCGGGCATTGTGGTGTCTATTCGACTGGAGGCTGCAAACTCAGGGTCCCTCTCACATACCTAGAGCTGAGAGAAGCCTCCTCTTGAGGTGCTTGTGGTAAGGTGGTATTCCTCTGGAGTCGACGCCAGGGACTAACCTCTCATCTCGAGTTGATTTTTGGTCCACGGAGCTCCTTCGTGTTGCTACAGTGACCTCAGGATCCCTCTAGCCTTGAAACAGTGTTCTTGGGGTTTCTCTGGAGTGCCATCAAGGAAATCAAGGCTCCTTTCATGTGTGATGTGCAACACGGAATTGCTCTGCACGCAGTGCAGGGGAATCGGGCCTCATCTCGCGGCGAGGGGGAAGTCTCATGGTTTTTCTCGAGTTGCGGCGGGAACATGGGGTATATTCTCGAGTTCCGACGGGGATGGCCCTTCCACCCACGTGTTTGTTCAGCGACGGCAGGACTCCTGCCTAGTTGAGAGGGACAACTCGGGATTCTCCTCGAGGCTTGGCAGGGCAATTGGGACACCTCTCCAGCTGAGGCGGGAGACCAAGTGTCCCTTTCCACGTGCCACAGGAATCCTGGGACTCCTATCAAGTTTCACGAGGAGTCAGGTATCGTCTCCTTTGGAGGCACTGATCTCCGCGTACCTCTGGAGTTTTCAAAGGATGTGAGACCTCCGGTTGCGATGATGTGGGGAACGAGGTCTTTCTCTGTGGTCTCCACATGGGATTCAGACATCCTTTCGTCTTGGGAGATGCAAGACGAGCCTGTATTCAAGTCACTGCAGGGATAACCGGCCTTATTTCGAGTCAGGGCATCGCGGTGTCCATTCCACTTGAGGCCACAAACTCAGGGTCCCTCTCACATACCTAGAGCTGAGAGAAGCCTCCTCTTGAGGTGCTTGTGGTAAGGTGGTATTCCTCTGGAGTCGAAGCCAGGGACTAACCTCTCATCTCGAGTTGATTTTTCGTTCACGGAGCTCTTTCGTGTTGCTACAGTGACCTCAGGATCCCTCTAGCCTTGAAACAGTGTTCTTGGGGTTTCTCTGGAGTGCCCTCAAGGAAATCAAGGCTCCTTTCATGTGTGATGTGCAACACGGAATTGCTCTGCACGCAGTGCAGGGGAATCGGGCTTCATCTCGCGGTGAGGGGGTAGTCTCATGGTTTTTATCGAGTTGCGGCGGGAACCTGGGGTATATTCTCGAGTTACGACGGGAATGGCCCTTCCACACACGTGTTTGTTCAGCGACGTCAGGACTCCTGCCTAGTTGCGAGGGACCACTCGGGATTCTCCTCGAGGCTTGGCAGGGCAATTGGGACGCCTCTCCAGCTGAGGCGGGAGACCAAGGGTCCCTTTCCACGTGCCACAGGAATCCTGGGACTCCTATCAAGTTCCACGAGGAGTCAGGCATCGTCTCCTTTGGAGGCACTGATCTCCGCGTACCTCTGGAGTTTTCAAAGGATGTGAGGCCTCCGGTCGCGATGAGGTGGGGAACTAGGTCTTTCTCTGTGGTCTCCACAGGGGATTCAGACATCCTTTCGTCTTGGGAGATGCAAGACGAGCCTGCATTCAAGTCACTGCAGGGATATCCGGCCTTATTTCGAGTCAGGGCATCGCGGTGTCCATTCCACTTGAGGCCGCAAACTCAGGGTCCCTCTCACATAGCTAGAGCTGAGAGAAGCCTCCTCTTGAGGTGCTTGTGGTAAGGTGGTATTCCTCTGGAGTCGAAGCCAGGGACTAACCTCTCATCTCCAGTTGATTTGTGGTCCACGGAGCTCTTTCGTGTTGCTACAGTGACCTCAGGATCCCTCTAGCCTTGAAACAGTGTTCTTGGGGTTTCTCTGGAGTGCCATCAAGGAAATCAAGGCTCCTTTCATGTGTGATGTGCAACACGGAATTGCTCTGCACGCAGTGCAGGGGAATCGGGCCTCATCTCGCGGCGAGGGGGAAGTCTCATGGTTTTTCTCGAGTTGCGGCGGGAACCTGGGGTATATTCTCGAGTTACGATGGGGATGGCCCTTCCACCCACGTGTTAGTTCAGCGACGGCAGGACTCCTGCCTAGTTGCGAGGGACAACTCGGGATTCTCCTCGAGGCTTGGCAGGGCAATTGGGACGCCTCTCCAGCTGAGGCGGGAGACCAAGGCTCCCTTTCCACGTGCCACAGGAATCCTGGGACTCCTAAGAAGTTTCACGAGGAGTCAGGCATCGTCTCCTTTGGAGGCACTGATCTCTGCGTACCTCTGGAGTTTTCAAAGGATGTGAGGCCTCCGGTTGCGATGAGGTGGGGAACTAGGTCTTTCTCTGTGGTCTCCACATGGGATTCAGACATCCTTTCGTCTTGGGAGATGCAAGACGAGCCTGCATTCAAGTCACTGCAGGGATAACCGGCCTTATTTCGAGTCAGGACATCGCGGTGTCCATTCCACTTGAGGCCGCAAACTCAGGGTCCCTCTCACATACCAAGAGCTGAGAGAAGCCTCCTCTTGAGGTGCTTGTGGTAAGGTGGTATTCCTCTGGAGTCGAAGCCAGGGACTAACCTCTCATCTCGAGTTGATTTTTAGTTCACGGAGCTCTTTCGTGTTGCTACAGTGACCTCAGGATCCCTCTAGCCTTGAAACAGTGTTCTTGGGGTTTCTCTGGAGTGCCCTCAAGGAAATCAAGGCTCCTTTCATGTGTGATGTGCAACACGGAATTGCTCTGCACGCAGTGCAGGGGAATCGGGCTTCATCTCGCGGTGAGGGGGTAGTCTCATGGTTTTTCTCGAGTTGCGGCGGGAACCTGGGGTATATTCTCGAGTTACGACGGGGATGGCCCTTCCACACACGTGTTTGTTCAGCGACGTCAGGACTCCTGCCTAGTTGCGAGGGACCACTCGGGATTCTCCTCGAGGCTTGGCAGGGCAATTGGGACGCCTCTCCAGCTGAGGCGGGAGACCAAGGGTCCCTTTCCACGTGCCACAGTAATCCTGGGACTCCTATCAAGTTCCACAAGGAGTCAGGCATCGTCTCCTTTGGAGGCACTGATCTCCGCGTACCTCTGGAGTTTTCAAAGGATGTGAGGCCTCCGGTCGCGATGAGGTGGGGAACTAGGTCTTTCTCTGTGGTCTCCACAGGGGATTCAGACATCCTTTCGTCTTGGGAGATGCAAGACGAGCCTGCATTCAAGTCACTGCAGGGATATCCGGCCTTATTTCGAGTCAGGGCATCGCGGTGTCCATTCCACTTGAGGCCGCAAACTCAGGGTCCCTCTCACATACCTAGAGCTGAGAGAAGCCTCCTCTTGAGGTGCTTGTGGTAAGGTGGTATTCCTCTGGAGTCGACGCCAGGGACTAACCTCTCATCTCGAGTTGATTTTTGGTCCACGGAGCTCCTTCGTGTTGCTACAGTGACCTCAGGATCCCTCTAGCCTTGAAACAGTGTTCTTGGGGTTTCTCTGGAGTGCCATCAAAGAAATCAAGGCTCCTTTCGTGTGTGATGTGCAACACGGAATTGCTCTGCACGCAGTGCAGGGGAATCGGGCCTCATCTTGCGGCGAGGGGGAAGTCTCATGGTTTTTCTCGAGATGCGGCGGGAACCTGGGGTATATTCTCGAGTTACGACGGGGATGGCCCTTCCACCCACGTGTTTGTTCAGCGACGTCAGGACTCCTGCCTAGTTGCGATGGACAACTCGGGATTCTCCTCGAGGCTTGGCAGGGCAATTGGGATGCCTCTCCAGCTGAGGCGGGAGACCAAGGGTCCCTTTCCACGTGCCACAGGAATCCTGGGACTCCCATCAAGTTTCACGAGGAGTCAGGCATCGTCTCCTTTGGAGGCACTGATCTCAGTGTACCTCTGGAATTTTCAAATTATGTGAAGCCTCCGGTCGCGATGAGGTGGGGAACTAGGTCTTTCTCTGTGGTCTCCACAGGGGATTCAGACATCCTTTCGTCTTGGGAGATGCAAGACGAGCCTGCATTCAAGTCACTGCAGGGATATCCGGCCTTATTTCGCGTCAGGGCATCGCAGTGTCCATTCCACTTGAGGCCGCAAACTCACGGTCCCTCTCACATACCTAGAGCTGAGAGAAGCCTCCTGTTGAGGTGCTTGTGGTAAGGTGGTATGCCTCTGGAGTCGAAGCCAGGGACTAACCTCTCATCTCGAGTTGATTTTTGGTCCACGGAGCTCTTTCGTGTTGCTACAGTGACCTCAGGATCCCTCTAGCCTTGAAACAGTGTTCTTGGGGTTTCTCTGGAGTGCCATCAAGGAAATCAAGGCTCCTTTCATGTGTGATGTGCAATACGGAATTGCTTTGAATGCAGTGCAGGGGAATCGGGCCTCATCTTGCGGCGAGGGGGAAGTCTCATTGTTTTTCTCGAGTTGCAGCGGGAACCTGTGGTATATTCTCGAGTTCCGACGGGGATGGCCCTTCCACCCACGTGTTTGTTCAGCGATGGCAGGAATCCTGCCTAGTTGGGAGGGACAACTCGGGATTCTCCTCGAGGCTTTGCAGGGCAATTGGGACGCCTCTCCAGCTGAGGCGGGAGACCAAGGATCCCTTTCCACGTGCCACAGGAATCCTGGGACTCCTATCAAGTTTCACGAGGAGTCAGGCATCATCTCCCTTGGAGGCACTGATCTCCGCGTCCGTCTGGAGTTTTCAAAGGAAGTGAGGCCTCCGGACGCGATGAGGTGGGGAACTAGGTCTTTCTCTGTGGTCTCCACAGGGGATTCAGACATCCTTTCGTCTTGGGAGATGCAAGACGAGCCTGCATTCAAGTCACTGCAGGGATATCCGGCCTTATTTCGCGTCAGGGCATCGCAGTGTCCATTCCACTTGAGGCTGCAAACTCAGGGTCCCTCTCACATACCTAGAGCTGAGAGAAGCCTCCTCTTGAGGTGCTTGTGGTAAGGTGGTATTCCTCTGGAGTCGAAGCCAGGGACTAACCTCTCATCTCGAGTTGATTTTTGGTCCACGGAGCTCTTTCGTGTTGCTACAGTGACCTCAGGATCCCTCTAGCCTTGAAACAGTGTTCCTGGGGTTTCTCTGGAGTGCCATCAAGGAAATCAAGGCTCCTTTCATGTTTGATGTGCAATACGGAATTGCTTTGAATGCAGTGCAGGGGAATCGGGCCTCATCTTGCGGCGAGGGGGAAGTCTCATGGTTTTTCTCGAGTTGCGGCGGGAACCTGGGGTATATTCTCGAGTTACGACGGGGATGGCCCTTCCACCCACGTGTTTGTTCAGCGACGTCAGGACTCCTTCCTAGTTGCGAGGGACAACTCGGGATTCTCCGCGAGGCTGGCAGGGCAATTGGGACGCCTCTCCAGCTGAGGCGGGAGACCAAGGGTCCCTTTCCACGTGCCACAGGAATCCTGGGACTCCCATCAAGTTTCACGAGGAGTCAGGCATCGTCTCCTTTGGAGGCACTGATCTCAGTGTACATCTGGAATTTTCAAAGTATGTGAGGCCTCCGGTCGCGATGAAGTGGGGAACTTGGTCTTTCTCTGTGGTCTCCACAGGGGATTCAGACATCCTTTCGTCTTGGGAGATGCAAGACGAGCCTGCTTTCAAGTCACTGCAGGGATATCCCTCCTTCTTTCGCGTCAGGGCATCGCAGTGTCCATTCCACTTGAGGCCACAAAATTAGGGTCCCTCTCACATACCTAGAGCTGAGAGAAGCCTCCTCTTGAGGTGCTTGTGGTAAGGTGGTATTCCTCTGGAGTCGAAGCCAGGGACTAACCTCTCATCTCGAGTTGATTTTTGGTCCACGGAGCTCTTTCGTGTTGCTTCAGTGACCTCAGGATCCCTCTAGCCTTGAAACAGTGTTCTTGGGGTTTCTCTGGAGTGCCATCAAGGAAATCAAGGCTCCTTTCATGTGTGATGTGCAACACGGAATTGCTCTGCACGCAGTGCAGGGGAATCGGGCCTCATCTCGCGACGAGGGGGAAGTCTCATGGTTTTTCTCGAGTTGCGGCGGGAACCTGGGGTATATTCTCGAGTTACGACGGGAATGGCCCTTCCACACACGTGTTTGTTCAGTGACGTCAGGACTCCTGCCTAGTTGCGAAGGACAACTCGGGATTCTCCTCGTGGCTTGGCAGGGCAATTGGGACGCCTCTCCAGCTGAGGCGGGAGACCAAGGGTCCCTTTCCACGTGCCACAGGAATCCTGGGACTCCTATCAAGTTTCACGAGGAGTCAGGCATCGTCTCCTGTGAAGGCACTGATCTCCTGGTACCTCTGGAGTTTTCAAAGGATGTGAGGCCTCTGGTCGCAATGAGGTGGGGAACTAGGTCTTTCTCTGTGGTCTCCACAGGGGATTCAGACATCCTTTCGTCTTGGGAGATGCAAGACGAGCCTGCATTCCAGTCACTGCAGGGATATCCAGCCTTATTTCGAGTCAGGGCATCGCGGTGTCCATTCCACTTCAGGGCGCAAACTCAGGGTCCCTCTCACATAGCTAGAGCTGAGAGAAGCCTCCTCTTGTGGTGCTTGTGGTAAGGTGGTATACCTCTGGAGTCGAAGCCAGGGACTAAGCTCTCATCTCCAGTTGATTTGTGGTCCACGGAGCTCTTTCGTGTTGCTACAGTGACCTCAGTATCCCTCTAGCCTTGAAACAGTGTTCTTGGGGATTCTCTGGAGTGCCATCAAGGAAATCAAGGCTCCTTTCATGTGTGATGTGCAACACGGAATTGCTCTGCACGCAGTGCAGGGGAATCGGGCCTCATCTCGCGGCGAGGGGGAAGTCTCATGGTTTTTCTCGAGTTGCGCCAGGAACCTGGGGTACATTTTCGAGTTACGACGGGGATGGCCCTTCCACACACGTGTTTGTTCAGCGACGTCAGGACTCCTGCCTAGTTGCGAGGGACAACTCGGGGTTCTCCTCGAGGTTTGGCAGGGCAACTGGGACGCCTCTCCAGCTGAGGCGGGAGACCAAGGGTCCCTTTCCACGTGCCACAGGAATCCTGGGACTCCTATCAAGTTTCACGAGGAGTCAGGCATCGTCTCCTTTGGAGGCACTGATCTCCGCGTACCTCTGGAGTTTTCAAAGGATGTGAGGCCTCCGATCGTGATGAGGTGGGGAACTAGGTCTTTCTCTGTGGTCTCCACAGGGGCTTCAGACATCCTTTCGTCTTGGGAGATGCAAGACGAGCCTGCATTCAAGTCACTGCAGGGATATCCGGCCTTATTTCGCGTCAGGGCATCGCAGTGTCCATTCCACTTGAGGCTGCAAACTCAGGGTCCCTCTCACATACCTAGAGCTGAGAGAAGCCTCCTCTTGAGGTGCTTGTGGTAAGGTGGTATTCCTCTGGAGTCGAAGCCAGGGACTAACCTCTCATCTCGAGTTGATTTTTGGTCCACGGAGCTCTTTCGTGTTGCTACAGTGACCTCAGGATCCCTCTAGCCTTGAAACAGTGTTCCTGGGGTTTCTCTGGAGTGCCATCAAGGAAATCAAGGCTCCTTTCATGTTTGATGTGCAATACGGAATTGCTTTGAATGCAGTGCAGGGGAATCGGGCCTCATCTTGCGGCGAGGGGGAAGTCTCATGGTTTTTCTCGAGTTGCGGCGGGAACCTGGGGTATATTCTCGAGTTACGACGGGGATGGCCCTTCCACCCACGTGTTTGTTCAGCGACGTCAGGACTCCTTCCTAGTTGCGAGGGACAACTCGGGATTCTCCGCGAGGCTGGCAGGGCAATTGGGACGCCTCTCCAGCTGAGGCGGGAGACCAAGGGTCCCTTTCCACGTGCCACAGGAATCCTGGGACTCCCATCAAGTTTCACGAGGAGTCAGGCATCGTCTCCTTTGGAGGCACTGATCTCAGTGTACATCTGGAATTTTCAAAGTATGTGAGGCCTCCGGTCGCGATGAAGTGGGGAACTTGGTCTTTCTCTGTGGTCTCCACAGGGGATTCAGACATCCTTTCGTCTTGGGAGATGCAAGACGAGCCTGCTTTCAAGTCACTGCAGGGATATCCCTCCTTCTTTCGCGTCAGGGCATCGCAGTGTCCATTCCACTTGAGGCCACAAAATTAGGGTCCCTCTCACATACCTAGAGCTGAGAGAAGCCTCCTCTTGAGGTGCTTGTGGTAAGGTGGTATTCCTCTGGAGTCGAAGCCAGGGACTAACCTCTCATCTCGAGTTGATTTTTGGTCCACGGAGCTCTTTCGTGTTGCTTCAGTGACCTCAGGATCCCTCTAGCCTTGAAACAGTGTTCTTGGGGTTTCTCTGGAGTGCCATCAAGGAAATCAAGGCTCCTTTCATGTGTGATGTGCAACACGGAATTGCTCTGCACGCAGTGCAGGGGAATCGGGCCTCATCTCGCGACGAGGGGGAAGTCTCATGGTTTTTCTCGAGTTGCGGCGGGAACCTGGGGTATATTCTCGAGTTACGACGGGAATGGCCCTTCCACACACGTGTTTGTTCAGTGACGTCAGGACTCCTGCCTAGTTGCGAAGGACAACTCGGGATTCTCCTCGTGGCTTGGCAGGGCAATTGGGACGCCTCTCCAGCTGAGGCGGGAGACCAAGGGTCCCTTTCCACGTGCCACAGGAATCCTGGGACTCCTATCAAGTTTCACGAGGAGTCAGGCATCGTCTCCTGTGAAGGCACTGATCTCCTGGTACCTCTGGAGTTTTCAAAGGATGTGAGGCCTCTGGTCGCAATGAGGTGGGGAACTAGGTCTTTCTCTGTGGTCTCCACAGGGGATTCAGACATCCTTTCGTCTTGGGAGATGCAAGACGAGCCTGCATTCCAGTCACTGCAGGGATATCCAGCCTTATTTCGAGTCAGGGCATCGCGGTGTCCATTCCACTTCAGGGCGCAAACTCAGGGTCCCTCTCACATAGCTAGAGCTGAGAGAAGCCTCCTCTTGTGGTGCTTGTGGTAAGGTGGTATACCTCTGGAGTCGAAGCCAGGGACTAAGCTCTCATCTCCAGTTGATTTGTGGTCCACGGAGCTCTTTCGTGTTGCTACAGTGACCTCAGTATCCCTCTAGCCTTGAAACAGTGTTCTTGGGGATTCTCTGGAGTGCCATCAAGGAAATCAAGGCTCCTTTCATGTGTGATGTGCAACACGGAATTGCTCTGCACGCAGTGCAGGGGAATCGGGCCTCATCTCGCGGCGAGGGGGAAGTCTCATGGTTTTTCTCGAGTTGCGCCAGGAACCTGGGGTACATTTTCGAGTTACGACGGGGATGGCCCTTCCACACACGTGTTTGTTCAGCGACGTCAGGACTCCTGCCTAGTTGCGAGGGACAACTCGGGGTTCTCCTCGAGGTTTGGCAGGGCAACTGGGACGCCTCTCCAGCTGAGGCGGGAGACCAAGGGTCCCTTTCCACGTGCCACAGGAATCCTGGGACTCCTATCAAGTTTCACGAGGAGTCAGGCATCGTCTCCTTTGGAGGCACTGATCTCCGCGTACCTCTGGAGTTTTCAAAGGATGTGAGGCCTCCGATCGTGATGAGGAGGGGAACTAGGTCTTTCTCTGTGGTCTCCACAGGGGCTTCAGACATCCTTTCGTCTTGGGAGATGCAAGACGAGACTGCATTCAAGTCACTGCAGGGATATCCGGCCTTATTTCGAGTCAGGGCGTCGCGGTGACTATTCCACTAGAGGCCACAAACTCAGGGTCCCTCTCACATACCTAGAGCTGAGAGAAGCCTCCTCTTGAGGTGCTTGTGGTAAGGTGGTATGCCTCTGGAGTCGAAGCCAGGGACTAACCTCTCATCTCGAGTTGATTTTTGGTCCACGGAGCTCTTTCGTGTTGCTACTGTGACCTCAGGATCCCTCTAGCCTTGAAACAGTGTTCTTGGGGTTTCTCTGGAGTGCCATCAAGGAAATCAAGGCTCCTTTCATGTGTGATGTGCAATACGGAATTGCTTTGAATGCAGTGCAGGGGAATCGGGCCTCATCTTGCGGCGAGGGGGAAGTCTCATGGTTTTTCTCGAGTTGCGGCGGGAACCTGGGGTATATTCTCGAGTTACGACGGGGATGGCCCTTCCACCCACGTGTTTGTTCAGCGACGTCAGGACTCCTGCCTAGTTGCGATGGACAACTCGGGATTCTCCTCGAGGCTTGGCAGGGCAATTGGGATGCCTCTCCAGCTGAGGCGGGAGACCAAGGGTCCCTTTCCACGTGCCACAGGAATCCTGGGACTCCTATCAAGTTTCACGAGGAGTCAGGCATCGTCTCCTTTGGAGGCACTGATCTCAGTGTACCTCTGGAATTTTCAAATTATGTGAAGCCTCCGGTCGCGATGAGGTGGGGAACTAGGTCTTTCTCTGTGGTCTCCACAGGGGATTCAGACATCCTTTCGTCTTGGGAGATGCAAGACGAGCCTGCATTCAAGTCACTGCAGGGATATCCGGCCTTATTTCGCGTCAGGGCATCGCAGTGTCCATTCCACTTGAGGCCGCAAACTCACGGTCCCTCTCACATACCTAGAGCTGAGAGAAGCCTCCTGTTGAGGTGCTTGTGGTAAGGTGGTATGCCTCTGGAGTCGAAGCCAGGGACTAACCTCTCATCTCGAGTTGATTTTTGGTCCACGGAGCTCTTTCGTGTTGCTACAGTGACCTCAGGATCCCTCTAGCCTTGAAACAGTGTTCTTGGGGTTTCTCTGGAGTGCCATCAAGGAAATCAAGGCTCCTTTCATGTGTGATGTGCAATACGGAATTGCTTTGAATGCAGTGCAGGGGAATCGGGCCTCATCTTGCGGCGAGGGGGAAGTCTCATTGTTTTTCTCGAGTTGCAGCGGGAACCTGTGGTATATTCTCGAGTTCCCACGGGGATGGCCCTTCCACCCACGTGTTTGTTCAGCGACGACAGGACTCCTGCCTAGTTGGGAGGGACAACTCGGGATTCTCCTCGAGGCTTTGCAGGGCAATTGGGACGCCTCTCCAGCTGAGGCGGGAGACCAAGGATCCCTTTCCACGTGCCACAGGAATCCTGGGACTCCTATCAAGTTTCACGAGGAGTCAGGCATCGTCTCCCTTGGAGGCACTGATCTCCGCGTCCGTCTGGAGTTTTCAAAGGAAGTGAGGCCTCCGGACGCGATGAGGTGGGGAACTAGGTCTTTCTCTGTGGTCTCCACAGGGGATTCAGACATCCTTTCGTCTTGGGAGATGCAAGACGAGCCTGCATTCAAGTCACTGCAGGGATATCCGGCCTTATTTCGCGTCAGGGCATCGCAGTGTCCATTCCACTTGAGGCTGCAAACTCAGGGTACCTCTCACATACCTAGAGCTGAGAGAAGCCTCCTCTTGAGGTGCTTGTGGTAAGGTGGTATTACTCTGGAGTCGAAGCCAGGGACTAACCTCTCATCTCGAGTTGATTTTTGGTCCACGGAGCTCTTTCGTGTTGCTACAGTGACCTCAGGATCCCTCTAGCCTTGAAACAGTGTTCCTGGGGTTTCTCTGGAGTGCCATCAAGGAAATCAAGGCTCCTTTCATGTTTGATGTGCAATACGGAATTGCTTTGAATGCAGTGCAGGGGAATCGGGCCTCATCTTGCGGCGAGGGGGAAGTCTCATGGTTTTTCTCGAGTTGCGGCGGGAACCTGGGGTATATTCTCGAGTTACGACGGGGATGGCCCTTCCACCCACGTGTTTGTTCAGCGACGTCAGGACTCCTTCCTAGTTGCGAGGGACAACTCGGGATTCTCCGCGAGGCTGGCAGGGCAATTGGGACGCCTCTCCAGCTGAGGCGGGAGACCAAGTGTCCCTTTCCACGTGCCACAGGAATCCTGGGACTCCCATCAAGTTTCACGAGGAGTCAGGCATCGTCTCCTTTGGAGGCACTGATCTCAGTGTACATCTGGAATTTTCAAAGTATGTGAGGCCTCCGGTCGCGATGAAGTGGGGAACTTGGTCTTTCTCTGTGGTCTCCACAGGGGATTCAGACATCCTTTCGTCTTGGGAGATGCAAGACGAGCCTGCTTTCAAGTCACTGCAGGGATATCCCTCCTTCTTTCGCGTCAGGGCATCGCAGTGTCCATTCCACTTGAGGCCACAAAATTAGGGTCCCTCTCACATACCTAGAGCTGAGAGAAGCCTCCTCTTGAGGTGCTTGTGGTAAGGTGGTATTCCTCTGGAGTCGAAGCCAGGGACTAACCTCTCATCTCGAGTTGATTTTTGGTCCACGGAGCTCTTTCGTGTTGCTTCAGTGACCTCAGGATCCCTCTAGCCTTGAAACAGTGTTCTTGGGGTTTCTCTGGAGTGCCATCAAGGAAATCAAGGCTCCTTTCATGTGTGATGTGCAACACGGAATTGCTCTGCACGCAGTGCAGGGGAATCGGGCCTCATCTCGCGACGAGGGGGAAGTCTCATGGTTTTTCTCGAGTTGCGGCGGGAACATGGGGTATATTCTCGAGTTACGACGGGAATGGCCCTTCCACACACGTGTTTGTTCAGTGACGTCAGGACTCCTGCCTAGTTGCGAAGGACAACTCGGGATTCTCCTCGTGGCTTGGCAGGGCAATTGGGACGCCTCTCCAGCTGAGGCGGGAGACCAAGGGTCCCTTTCCACGTGCCACAGGAATCCTGGGACTCCTATCAAGTTTCACGAGGAGTCAGGCATCGTCTCCTGTGAAGGCACTGATCTCCTGGTACCTCTGGAGTTTTCAAAGGATGTGAGGCCTCTGGTCGCAATGAGGTGGGGAACTAGGTCTTTCTCTGTGGTCTCCACAGGGGATTCAGACATCCTTTCGTCTTGGGAGATGCAAGACGAGCCTGCATTCCAGTCACTGCAGGGATATCCAGCCTTATTTCGAGTCAGGGCATCGCGGTGTCCATTCCACTTCAGGGCGCAAACTCAGGGTCCCTCTCACATAGCTAGAGCTGAGAGAAGCCTCCTCTTGTGGTGCTTGTGGTAAGGTGGTATTCCTCTGGAGTAGAAGCCAGGGACTAACCTCTAATCTCGAGTTGATTCTTGGTCCACGGAGCTCTTTCATGTTGCTACAGTGACCTCAGGATGCCTCTAGCCTTGAAACACTGTTCTTGGGTTTTCTCTGGAGTGCCATCAAGGAAATCAAGGCTCCTTTCATGTGTGATGTGCAACACGGAATTGCTCTGCACGCAGTGCAGGGGAATCGTGCCTCATCTCGCGGCGAGGGGGAAGTCTCATGGTTTTTCTCGAGTTGCGGCGGGAACCTGGGGTATATTCTCGAGTTACGACGGGAATGGCCCTTCCACACACGTGTTTGTTCAGTGACGTCAGGACTCCTGCCTAGTTGCGAAGGACAACTCGGGATTCTCCTCGTGGCTTGGCAGGGCAATTGGGACGCCTCTCCAGCTGAGGCGGGAGACCAAGTGTCCCTTTCCACGTGCCACAGGAATCCTGGGACTCCTATCAAGTTTCACGAGGAGTCAGGCATCGTCTCCTTTGGAGGCACTGATCTCCGCGTACCTCTGGAGTTTTCAAAGGATGTGAGGCCTCCGGTCGCGATGAGGTGGGGAACTAGGTCTTTCTCTGTGGTCTCCACAGGGGATTCAGACATCCTTTCGTCTTGGGAGATGCAAGACGAGCCTGCATTCAAGTCACTGCAGGGATATCCGGCCTTATTTCGAGTCAGGGCATCGCGGTGTCCATTCCACTGGAGGCCGCAAACTCAGGGTCCCTGTCACATACCTAGAGCTGAGAGAAGCCTCCTCTTGAGGTGCTTGTGGTAAGGTGGTATTCCTCTGGAGTCGAAACCAGGGACTAACCTCTCATCTCGAGTTGATTTTTGGTCCACGGAGCTCTTTCATGTGGCTACAGTGACCTCAGGATCCCTCTAGCCTTGAAACAGTGTTCTTGGGGTTTCTCTGGAGTGCCATCAAGGAAATCAAGGCTCCTTTCATGTGTGACGTGCAACACGGAATTGCTCTGCACGCAGTGCAGGGGAATCGGGCCTCATCTCGCGGTGAGGGGGAAGTCTCATGGTTTTTCTCGAGTTGCGGCGGGAACCTGGGGTATATTCTCGAGTTACGACGGGAATGGCCCTTCCACACACGTGTTTGTTCAGCGACGTCAGGACTCCTGTCTAGTTGCGAGGGACAACTCGGGATTCTCCTCGAGGCTTGCAGGGCAATTGGGACGCCTCTCCAGCTGAGGCGGGAGACCAAGTGTCCCTTTCCACGTGCCACAGGAATCCTGGGACTCCTATCAAGTTTCACGAGTAGTCAGGCATCGTCTCCTTTGGAGGCACTGATCTCCGCGTACCTCTCGAGTTTTCAAAGATGTGAGGCCTCCGGTCGCGATGAGGTGGGGAACTAGGTCTTTCTCTGTGGTCTCCACAGGGGATTCAGACATCCTTTTGTCTTGGGATATGCAAGACGAGCCTGCATTCAAGTCACTGCAGGGATATCCGGCCTTATTTCGAGTCAGGGCATCGCGGTGTCCATTCCACTTGAGGCCGCAAAGTCAGGGTCCCTCTTACATAGCTAGAGCTGAGAGAAGCCTCCTCTTGAGGTGCTTGTGGTAAGGTGGTATTCCTCTGGAGTCGAAGCCAGGGACAAACCTCTCATCTCGAGTTGATTTTTGGTCCACGGAGGTCTTTCGTGTTGCTACAGTGACCTCAGGATCCCTCTAGCCTTGAAACAGGTTTCTTGGGGTTTCTCTGGAGTGCCATCAAGGAAATCAAGGCTCCTTTCATGTGTGATGTGCAACACGGAATTGTTTTGAATGCAGTGCAGGGGAATCGGGCCTCATCTCACGGCGAGGGGGAAGTCTCATGGTTTTTCTCGAGTTGCGGCGGGAACCTGGGGTATATTCTCGAGTTACGACGGGGATAGCCCTTCCACCCACGTGTTTGTTCAGCGACGTCAGGACTCCTGCCTAGTTGCGAGGGACAACTCGGGATTCTCCTCGAGGCTTGGCAGGGCAATTGGGACGCCTCTCCAGCTGAGGCGGGAGACCAAGGGTCCCTTTCCACATGCCACAGGAATCCTGGGACTCCTATCAAGTTTCACGAGGAGTCCGGCATCGTCTCCTTTGGAGGCACTGATCTCAGTGTACCTCTGGAATTTTCAAATTATGTGAAGCCTCCGGTCGCGATGAGGTGGGGAACTAGGTCTTTCTCTGTGGTCTCCACAGGGGATTCAGACATCCTTTCGTCTTGGGAGATGCAAGACGAGCCTGCATTCAAGTCACTGCAGGGATATCCGGCCTTATTTCGCGTCGGGCATCGCAGTGTCCATTCCACTTGAGGCCGCAAACTCAGGGTCCCTCTCACATACCTAGAGCTGAGAGAAGCCTCCTCTTGAGGTGCTTGTGGTAAGGTGGTATGCCTCTGGAGTCGAAGCCAGGGACTAACCTCTCATCTCGAGTTGATTTTTGGTCCACGGAGCTCTTTCGTGTTGCTACAGTGACCTCAGGATCCCTCTAGCCTTGAAACAGTGTTCTTGGGGTTTCTCTGGAGTGCCATCAAGGAAATCAAGGCTCCTTTCATGTGTGATGTGCAATACGGAATTGCTTTGAATGCAGTGCAGGGGAATCGGGCCTCATCTTGCGGCGAGGGGGAAGTCTCATGGTTTTTCTCGAGTTGCAGCGGGAACCTGGGGTATATTCTCGAGTTACGACGGGGATGGCCCTTCCACCCACGTGTTTGTTCAGCGACGTCAGGACTCCTGCCTAGTTGTGAGGGACAACTCGGGATTCTCCTCGAGGCTTTGCAGGGCAATTGGGACGCCTCTCCAGCTGAGGCGGGAGACCAAGGATCCCTTTCCACGTGCCACAGGAATCCTGGGACTCCTATCAAGTTTCACGAGGAGTCAGGCATCGTCTCCCTTGGAGGCACTGATCTCCGCGTCCGTCTGGAGTTTTCAAAGGAAGTGAGGCCTCCGGACGCGATGAGGTGGGGAACTAGGTCTTTCTCTGTGGTCTCCACAGGGGATTCAGACATCCTTTCGTCTTGGGAGATGCAAGACGAGCCTGCTTTCAAGTCACTGCAGGGATATCCGGCCTTATTTCGAGTCAGGGCATCGCGGTGTCCATTCCACTTGAGGCCGCAAACTCAGGGTCCCTCTCACATACCTAGAGCTGAGAGAAGCCTCCTCTTGAGGTGCTTGTGGTAAGGTGGTTTCCTCTGGAGTCGAAGCCAGGGACTAACCTCTCATCTCGAGTTGATTTTTGGTCAACGGAGCTCTTTCGTGTTGCTACAGTGACCTCAGGATCCCTCTAGCCTTGAAACAGTGTTCTTGGGGTTTCTCTGGAGTGCCATCAAGGAAATCAAGGCCCCTTTCATGTGTGATGTGCAGCACGGAATTGCTCTGCACGCACTGCAGTGGAATCTGGCCTCATCTCGCGGCGAGGGGGACGTCTCATGGTTTACCTCGAGTTGCGGCGGGAACCTGGGGTATAATCTCGAGTTACCACGGGGAAGGCCCTTCCACACACGTGTTTGTTCAGCGACGTCAGGACTCCTGCCTAGTTGCGAGGGACAACTCGGGATTCTCCTCGAGGCTTGGCAGGGCAATTGGGACGCCTCTCCAGCTGAGGCGGGGGACCAAGGGTCCCTTTCCACGTGCCACAGGAATCCTGGGACTCCTATCAAGTTTCACGAGGAGTCAGGCATCGTCTCCTTTGGAGGCACTAATCTCCGAATACCGCTGGAGTTTTCAAAGGATGTGAGGCCTCCGGTCGCGATGAGGTGGGGAATTAGGTCTTTCTCTGTGGTCTCCAGAGGGGATTCAGACATCCTTTCATCTTGGGAGATGCAAGACGAGCCTGCATTCAAGTCACTGCAGGGATATCCCTCCTTCTTTCGCGTCAGGGCATCGCAGTGTCCATTCCACTTGAGGCCACCAAATTAATGTCCCTCTCACATACCTAGAGCTGAGAGAAGCCTCCTCTTGAGGTGCTTGTGGTAAGGTGGTATTCCTCTGGAGTCGAAGCCAGGGACTAACCTCTCATCTCGAGTTGATTTTTGGTCCACGGAGCTCTTTCGTGTTGCTTCAGTGACCTCAGGATCCCTCTAGCCTTGAAACAGTGTTCTTGGGGTTTCTCTGGAGTGCCATCAAGGAAATCAAGGCTCCTTTCATGTGTGATGTGCAACACGGAATTGCTCTGCACGCAGTGCTGGGGAATCGGGCCTCATCTCGCGACGAGGGGGAAGTCTCTTGGTTTTTCTCGAGTTGCGGCGGGAACCTGGGGTATATTCTCGAGTTACGACGGGAATGGCCCTTCCACACACGTGTTTGTTCAGTGACGTCAGGACTCCTGCCTAGTTGCGAAGGACAACTCGGGATTCTCCTCGTGGCTTGGCAGGGCAATTGTGACGCCTCTCCAGCTGAGGCGGGAGACCAAGGGTCCCTTTCCACGTGCCACAGGAATCCTGGGACTCCTATCAAGTTTCACGAGGAGTCAGGCATCGTCTCCTTTGGAGGCACTGATCTCCGCGTACCTCTGGAGTTTTCAAAGGAAGTGAGGCCTCCGGACGCGATGAGGTGGGGAACTAGGTCTTTCTCTGTGGTCTCCACAGGGGATTCAGACATCCTTTCGTCTTGGGAGATGCAAGACGAGCCTGCATTCAAGTCACTGCAGGGATATCCGGCCTTATTTCGAGTCAGGGCGTCGCGGTGACTATTCCACTAGAGGCCACAAACTCAGGGTCCCTCTCACATACCTAGAGCTGAGAGAAGCCTCCTCTTGAGGTGCTTGTGGTAAGGTGGTATGCCTCTGGAGTCGAAGCCAGGGACTAACCTCTCATCTCGAGTTGATTTTTGGTCCACGGAGCTCTTTCGTGTTGCTACTGTGACCTCAGGATCCCTCTAGCCTTGAAACAGTGTTCTTGGGGTTTCTCTGGAGTGCCATCAAGGAAATCAAGGCTCCTTTCATGTGTGATGTGCAATACGGAATTGCTTTGAATGCAGTGCAGGGGAATCGGGCCTCATCTTGCGGCGAGGGGGAAGTCTCATGGTTTCTCTCGAGTTGCGGCGGGAACCTGGGGTATATTCTCGAGTTACGACGGGGATAGCCCTTCCACTCACGTGTTTGTTCAGCGACGTCAGGACTCCTGCCTAGTTGCGAGGGACAACTCGGGATTCTCCTCGAGGCTTTGCAGGGCAATTGGGACGCCTCTCCAGCTGAGGCGGGAGACCAAGGGTCCCTTTCCACGTGCCACAGGAATCCTGGGACTCCTATCAAGTTTCACGAGGAGTCAGGCATCGTCTCCTTTGGAGGCACTGATCTCAGTGTACCTCTGGAATTTTCAAATTATGTGAGGCCTCCGGTCGCCATGAAGTGGGGAACTAGGTCTTTCTCTGTGGTCTCCACAGGGGATTCAGACATCCTTTCGTCTTGGGAGATGCAAGACGAGCCTGCATTCAAGTCACTGCAGGGATATCCGGCCTTATTTCGCGTCAGGGCATCGCAGTGTCCATTCCACTTCAGGCCGCAAACTCAGGGTCCCTCTCACATACCTAGAGCTGAGAGAAGCCTCCTCTTGAGGTGCTTGTGGTAAGGTGGTATGCCTCTGGAGTCGAAGCCAGGGACTAACCTCTCATCTCGAGTTGATTTTTGGTCCACGGAGCTCTTTCGTGTTGCTACAGTGACCTCAGGATCCCTCTAGCCTTGAAACAGTGTTCTTGGGGTTTCTCTGGAGTGCCATCAAGGAAATCAAGGCTCCTTTCATGTGTGATGTGCAATACGGAATTGCTTTGAATGCAGTGCAGGGGAATCGGGCCTCATCTTGCGGCGAGGGGGAAGTCTCATGGTTTTTCTCGAGTTGCAGGGGAACCTGGGGTATATTCTCGAGTTACGACGGGGATGGCCCTTCCACCCACGTGTTTGTTCAGCGACGTCAGGACTCCTGCCTAGTTGCAAGGGACAACTCGGGATTCTCCTCGAGGCTTTGCAGGGCATTTGGGACGCCTCTCCAGCTGAGGCGGGAGACCAAGGATCCCTTTCCACGTGCCACAGGAATCCTGGGACTCCTATCAAGTTTCACGAGGAGTCAGGCATCGTCTCCCTTGGAGGCACTGATCTCCGCGTCCCTCTGGAGTTTTCAAAGGAAGTGAGGCCTCCGGACGCGATGAGGTGGGGAACTAGGTCTTTCTCTGTGGTCTCCACAGGGGATTCAGACATCCTTTCGTCTTGGGAGATGCAAGACGAGCCTGCATTCAAGTCACTGCAGGGATATCCGGCCTTATTTCGCGTCAGGGCATCGCAGTGTCCATTCCACTTGAGGCTGCAAACTCAGGGTCCCTCTCACATACCTAGAGCTGAGAGAAGCCTCCTCTTGAGGTGCTTGTGGTAAGGTGGTATTCCTCTGGAGTCGAAGCCAGGGACTAACCTCTCATCTCGAGTTGATTTTTGGTCCACGGAGCTCTTTCATGTTGCTACAGTGACCTCAGGATCCCTCTAGCCTTGAAACAGTGTTCTTGGGGATTCTCTGGAGTGCCATCAAGGAAATCAAGGCCCCTTTCATGTGTGATGTGCAGCACGGAATTGCTCTGCACGCACTGCAGGGGAATCTGGCCTCATCTCGCGGCGAGGGGGACGTCTCATGGTTTACCTCGAGTTGCGGCGGGAACCTGGGGTATATTCTCGAGTTACCACGGGGATGGCCCTTCCACACACGTGTTTGTTCAGCGACGTCAGGACTCCTGCCTAGTTGCGAGGGACAACTCGGGATTCTCCTAGAGGCTTGGCAGGGCAATTGGGACGCCTCTCCAGCTGAGGCGGGAGACCAAGGGTCCCTTTCCACGTGCCACAGGAATCCTGGGACTCCTATCAAGTTTCACGAGGAGTCAGGCATCGTCTCCTTTGGAGGCACTAATCTCCGAATACCTCTGGAGTTTTCAAAGGATGTGAGGCCTCCGGTCGCGATGAGGTGGGGAATTAGGTCTTTCTCTGTGGTCTCCAGAGGGGATTCAGACATCTTTTCATCTTGGGAGATGCAAGACGAGCCTGCATTCAAGTCACTGCAGGGATATCCCTCCTTCTTTCGCGTCAGGGCATCGCAGTGTCCATTCCACTTGAGGCCACAAAATTAGGGTCCCTCTCACATACCTAGAGCTGAGAGAAGCCTCCTCTTGAGGTGCTTGTGGTAAGGTGGTATTCCTCTGGAGTCGAAGCCAGGGACTAACCTCTCATCTCGAGTTGATTTTTGGTCCACGGAGCTCTTTCGTGTTGCTTCAGTGACCTCAGGATCCCTCTAGCCTTGAAACAGTGTTCTTGGGGTTTCTCTGGAATGCCATCAAGGAAATCAAGGCTCCTTTCATGAGTGATGTGCAACACGGAATTGCTCTGCACGCAGTGCAGGGGAATCGGGCCTCATCTCGCGACGAGGGGGAAGTCTCTTGGTTTTTCTCGAGTTGCGGCGGGAACCTGGGGTATATTCTCGAGTTACAACGGGAATGGCCCTTCCACACACGTGTTTGTTCAGTGACGTCAGGACTCCTGCCTAGTTGCGAAGGACAACTCGGGATTCTCCTCGTAGCTTGGCAGGGCAATTGGGACGCCTCTCCAGCTGAGGCGGGAGACCAAGGGTCCCTTTCCACGTGCCACAGGAATCCTGGGACTCGTATCAAGTTTCACGAGGAGTCAGGCATCGTCTCCTTTGGAGGCACTGATCTCCGCGTACCTCTGGAGTTTACAAAGGATGTGAGGCCTCCAGTCGCGATGAGGTGGGGAACTAGGTGTTTCTCTGTGGTCTCCACAGGGGATTCAGACATCCTTTCGTCTTGGGAGATGCAAGACGAGCCTGCATTTAAGTCACTGCAGGGATATCCTGCCTTATTTCGAGTCAGGGCGTCGCGGTGTCCATTTCACTTGAGGCCACAAACTCAGGGTCCTTCTCACATACCTAGAGCTGAGAGAAGCCTCCTCTTGAGGTGCTTGTGGTAAGGTGGTATTCCTCTGGAGTCGAAGCCAGGGACTAACCTCTCATCTCGAGTTGATTTGTGGTCCACGGAGCTCTTTCGTGTTGCTACAGTGACCTCAGGATCCCTCTAGCCTTGAAACAGTTTCTTGGGGTTTCTCTGGAGTGCCATCAAGGAAATCAAGGCTCCTTTCATGTGTGATGTGCAGCACGGAATTGCTCTGCATGCAGTGCAGGGGAATCGGGCCTCATCTCGCGGCGAGGGGGACGTCTCATGGTTTTTCTCGAGTTGCGGCGGGAACATGGGGTATATTCTCGAGTTACGACGGGGATGGCCCTTCCACCCACGTGTTTGTTCAGCGACGTCAGGACTCCTGCCTAGTTGCGAGGGACAACTCGGGATTCTCCTCGAGGCTTGGCAGGGCAATTGGGACGCCTCTCCAGCTGAGGCGGGAGACCAAGGGTCCCTTTCCACGTACCACAGGAATCCTGGGACTCGTGTCAACTTTCACGAGGAGTCAGGCATCGTCTCCTTTGGAGGCACTGATCTCCGCGTACCTCTGGAGTTTTCAAAGGATGTGAGGCCTCCGGTCGCCATGAAGTGGGGAACTAGGTCTTTCTCTGTGGTCTCCACAGGGGATTCAGACATCCTTTCATCTTGGGAGATGCAAGACGAGCCTGCATTCAAGTCACTGCAGGGATATCCGGCCTTATTTCGCGTCAGGGCATCGCAGTGTCCATTCCACTTGAGGCCGCAAACTCACGGTCCCTCTCACATACCTAGATCTGAGAGAAGCCTCCTCTTGAGGTGCTTGTGGTAAGGTGGTATGCCTCTGGAGTCGAAGCCAGGGACTAACCTCTCATCTCGAGTTGATTTTTGGTGCACGGAGCTCTTTTGTGTTGCTACAGTGACCTCAGGATCCCTCTAGCCTTGAAACAGTGTTCTTGGGGTTTCTCTGGAGTGCCATCAAGGAAATCAAGGCTCCTTTCATGTTTGTTGTGCAATACAGAATTGCTTTGAATGCAGTGCAGGGGAATCGGGCCTCATCTCGCGGCGAGGGGGAAGTCTCATGGTTTTTCTCGAGTTGCGGCGGCAACCTGGGGTATATTCTCGAGTTACGACGGGGATGGCCCTTCCACCCACGTGTTTGTTCAGCGACGTCAGGACTCCTGCCTAGTTGCGAGGGACAACTCGGGATTCTCCTCGAGGCTTGGCAGGGCAATTGGGACGCCTCTCCAGCTGAGGCGGGAGACCAAGGGTCCCTTTCCACGTGCCACAGGAATCCTGGGACTCCTATCAAGTTTCACGAGGAGTCAGGCATCGTCTCCTTTGGAGGCACTGATCTCAGTGTACCTCTGGAATTTTCAAAGCATGTGAAGCCTCCGGTCGCGATGAGGTGGGGAACTAGGTCTTTCTCTGTGGTCTCCACAGGGGATTCAGACATCCTTTCGTCTTGGGAAATGCAAGACGAGCCTGCATTCAAGTCACTGCAGGGATATCCGGCCTCATTTCGAGTCAGGGCATCGCAGTGTCCATTCCATTTGAGGCCGCAAACTCAGGGTCTCTCTCACATACCTAGAGCTGAGAGAAGCCTCCTCTTGAGGTGCTTGTGGTAAGGTGGTATTCCTCTGGAGTTGAAGCCAGGGACTAACCTCTCATCTCCAGTTGATTTGTGGTCCACGGAGCTCTTTCGTGTTGCTACAGTGACCTCAGGATCTCTCTAGCCTTGAAACAGTGTTCTTGGGGTTTCTCTGGAGTGCCATCAAGGAAATCAAGGCTCCTTTCATGTGGGATGTGCAGCATGAAATTGCTCTGCACGCAGTGCAGGGGAATCGGGCCTCATCTCACGGCGAGGGGGAAGACTCATGGTTTTTCTCGAGTTGCGGCCGGAACCTGGCGTATATTCTCGAGTTACGACGGGGATGGACCTTCCACCCACGTTTTTCTTCAGCGACGGCAGGACTCCTGCCTAGTTGCGAGGGACAACTCGGGATTCTCCTCGAGGCTTGGCAGGGCAATTGGGACGCCTCTCCAGCTGAGGCGGGAGACCAAGGGTCCCTTTCCACGTGCCACAGGAATCCTGGGACTCCTATCAAGTTTCACGAGGAGTCAGGCATCGTCTCCCTTAGAGGCACTGATCTCCGCGTACGTCTGGAGTTTTCAAAGGATGTGAGGCCTCCGGTCGCGATGAGGTGGGGAACTAGGTCTTTCTCTGTGGTCTCCACAGGAGATTCAGACATACTTTCGTTTTGGGAGATGCAAGACGAGCCTGCATTCAAGGCACTGCAGGGATATCCAGCGTTATTTCGCGTCAGGGCATCGCAGTGTCCATTCCACTTAGGGCTGCAAACTCAGGGTCCATCTCACATACCTAGAGCTGAGAGAAGCCTCCTCTTGTGGTGCTTGTGGTAAGGTGGTATTCCTCTGGAGTCGAAGCCAGGGACTAACCTCTCATCTCGAGTTGATTTTTGGTCCACGGAGCTCTTTCGTGTTGCTACAGTGACCTCAGGATCCCTCTAGCCTTGAAACAGTGTTCTTGGGGTTTCTCTGGAGTGCCATCAAGGAAATCAAGGCTCCTTTCATGTGTGATGTGTAACACGGAATTGCTCTGCACGCAGTGCAGGGGAATCGGGCCTCATCTCGCGGCGAGGGGGAAGTCTCATGGTTTCTCTAGAGTTGCGGCGGGAACCTGGGGTATATTCTCGAGTTACGACGGGGAAGGCCCTTCCACACACGTGTTTGTTCAGCGACGTCAGGACTCCTGCCTAATTGCGAGGGACAACTTGGGATTCTCCTCGAGGCTTGGCAGGGCAATTGGGATGCCTCTCCAGCTGAGGCGGGAGACCAAGGGTCCCTTTCCACGTGCCACAGGAATCCTGGTACTCGTATCAAGTTTCACGAGGAGTCAGGCATCGTCTCCTTTGGAGGCACTGATCTCCGCGTACCTCTGGAGTTTTCAAAGGATGTGAGGCCTCCGGTCGCGATGAGGTGGGGAACTAGGTCTTTCTCTGTGGTCTCCACAGGGGATTCAGACATCCTTTCATCTTGTGAGATGCAAGACGAGCCTGCATTCAAGTCACTGCAGGGATATCCGACCTTATTTCGCGTCAGGGCATCGCAGTGTCCATTCCACTTGAGGCCGCAAACTCAGGGTCCCTCTCACATACTTAGCGCTGAGAGAAGCCTCCTCTTGAGGTGCTTGTGGTAAGGTGGTATTCCTCTGGAGTCGAAGCCAGGGACTAACCTCTCATCTCGAGTTGATTTTTGGTCCACGGAGCTCTTTCGTGTTGCTACAGTGACCTCAGGATCCCTCTAGCCTTGAAACAGTGTTCTTGGGGTTTCTCTGGAGTGCCATCAAGGAAATCAAGGCTCCTTTCATGTGTGATGTGCAAGACGGAATTGCTCTGCACGCAGTGCAGGGGAATCGGGCCTCATCTCGCGGCGAGGGGGAAGTCTCATGGTTTTTCTCGAGTTGCGGCGGGAACCTGGGTTATATTCTCGAGTTACGACGGGGATGGCCCTTCCACCCACGTGTTTGTTCAGCGACGTCAGGACTCCTGCCTAGTTGCGAGGGACAACTCGGGATTCTCCTCGAGGCTTGGCAGGGCAATTGGGACGCCTCTCCAGCTGAGGCGGGAGAGCAAGGATCCCTTTCCACGTGCCACAGGATTCCTGGGACTCCTATCAAGTTTCACGAGGAGTCAGGCATCGTCTCCTTTGGAGGCACTGATCTCTGTGTACCTCTGGAGTTTTCAAAGTATGTGAGGCCTCCGGTCGCGATGAGGTGGGGAACTAGGTCTTTCTCTGTGGTCTCCACAGGGGATTCAGACATCCTTTCGTCTTGGGAAATGCAAGACGAGCCTGCATTCAAGTCACTGCAGGGATATCCGGCCTTATTTCGAGTCAGGGCATCACAGTGTCCATTCCATTTGAGGCCGCAAACTCAGGGTCCCTCTCACATACCTAGAGCTGAGAGAAGCCTCCTCTTGAGGTGCTTGTGGTAAGGTGGTATTCCTCTGGAGTCGAAGCCAGGGACTAACCTCTCATCTCGAGTTGATTTTTGGTCCACGGAGCTCTTTCGTGTTGCTTCAGTGACCTCAGGATCCCTCTAGCCTTGAAACAGTGTTCTTGGGGTTTCTCTGGAATGCCATCAAGGAAATCAAGGCTCCTTTCATGTGTGATGTGCAACACGGAATTGCTCTGCACGCAGTGCAGGGGAATCGGGCCTCATCTCGCGACGAGGGGGAAGTCTCTTGGTTTTTCTCGAGTTGCGGCGGGAACCTGGGGTATATTCTCGAGTTACAACGGGAATGGCCCTTCCACACACGTGTTTGTTCAGTGACGTCAGGACTCCTGCCTAGTTGCGAAGGACAAATCGGGATTCTCCTCGTAGCTTGGCAGGGCAATTGGGACGCCTCTCCAGCTGAGGCGGGAGACCAAGGGTCCCTTTCCACGTGCCACAGGAATCCTGGGACTCGTATCAAGTTTCACGAGGAGTCAGGCATCGTCTCCTTTGGAGGCACTGATCTCCGCGTACCTCTGGAGTTTACAAAGGATGTGAGGCCTCCAGTCGCGATGAGGTGGGGAACTAGGTGTTTCTCTGTGGTCTCCACAGGGGATTCAGACATCCTTTCGTCTTGGGAGATGCAAGACGAGCCTGCATTTAAGTCACTGCAGGGATATCCTGCCTTATTTCGAGTCAGGGCGTCGCGGTGTCCATTTCACTTGAGGCCACAAACTCAGGGTCCTTCTCACATACCTAGAGCTGAAAGAAGCCTCCTCTTGAGGTGCTTGTGGTAAGGTGGTATTCCTCTGGAGTCGAAGCCAGGGACTAACCTCTCATCTCGAGTTGATTTGTGGTCCACGGAGCTCTTTCGTGTTGCTACAGTGACCTCAGGATCCCTCTAGCCTTGAAACAGTTTCTTGGGGTTTCTCTGGAGTGCCATCAAGGAAATCAAGGCTCCTTTCATGTGTGATGTGCAGCACGGAATTGCTCTGCATGCAGTGCAGGAGAATCGGGCCTCATCTCGCGGCGAGGGGGACGTCTCATGGTTTTTCTCGAGTTGCGGCGGGAACATGGGGTATATTCTCGAGTTACGACGGGGATGGCCCTTCCACCCACGTGTTTGTTCAGCGACGTCAGGACTCCTGCCTAGTTGCGAGGGACAACTCGGGATTCTCCTCGAGGCTTGGCAGTGCAATTGGGACGCCTCTCCAGCTGAGGCGGGAGACCAAGGGTCCCTTTCCCCGTGCCACAGGAATCCTGGGACTCGTGTCAACTTTCACGAGGAGTCAGGCATCGTCTCCTTTGGAGGCACTGATCTCCGCGTACCTCTGGAGTTTTCAAAGGATGTGAGGCCTGCGGTCGCCATGAAGTGGGGAACTAGGTCTTTCTCTGTGGTCTCCACAGGGGATTCAGACATCCTTTCATCTTGGGAGATGCAAGACGAGCCTGCATTCAAGTCACTGCAGGGATATCCGGCCTTATTTCGCGTCAGGGCATCGCAGTGTCCATTCCACTTGAGGCCGCAAAGTCAGTGTCCCTCTCACATACCTAGATCTGAGAGAAGCCTCCTCTTGAGGTGCTTGTGGTAAGGTGGTATGCCTCTGGAGTCGAAGCCAGGGACTAACCTCTCATCTCGAGTTGATTTTTGGTGCACGGAGCTCTTTTGTGTTGCTACAGTGACCTCAGGATCCCTCTAGCCTTGAAACAGTGTTCTTGGGGTTTCTCTGGAGTGCCATCAAGGAAATCAAGGCTCCTTTCATGTTTGTTGTGCAATACGGAATTGCTTTGAATGCAGTGCAGGGGAATCGGGCCTCATCTCGCGGCGAGGGGGAAGTCTCATGGTTTTTCTCGAGTTGCGGCGGCAACCTGGGGTATATTCTCGAGTTACGACGGGGATGGCCCTTCCACCCACGTGTTTGTTCAGCGACGTCAGGACTCCTGCCTAGTTGCGAGGGACAACTCGGGATTCTCCTCGAGGCTTGGCAGGGCAATTGGGACGCCTCTCCAGCTGAGGCGGGAGACCAAGGGTCCCTTTCCACGTGCCACAGGAATCCTGGGACTCCTATCAAGTTTCACGAGGAGTCAGGCATCGTCTCCTTTGGAGGCACTGATCTCAGTGTACCTCTGGAATTTTCCAAGCATGTGAAGCCTCCAGTCGCGATGAGGTGGGGAACTAGGTCTTTCTCTGTGGTCTCCACAGGGGATTCAGACATCCTTTCGTCTTGGGAAATGCAAGACGAGCCTGCATTCAAGTCACTGCAGGGATATCCGGCCTTATTTCGAGTCAGGGCATCGCGGTGTCCATTGAACTTGAGGCCGCAAACTCAGGGTCCCTCTCACATAGCTAGAGCAGAGAGAAGCCTCTTCTTGACGTGCTTGTGGTAAGGTGGTATTCCTCTGGAGTCGAAGCCTGTGACTAACCTCTCATCTCGAGTTGATTTTTGGTCCCCGGAGCTCTTTCGTGTTGCTACAGTGACCTCAGGATCCCTCTAGCCTTGAAACAGTGTTCTTGGGGTTTCTCTGGAGTGCCATCAAGGAAATCAAGGCTCCTTTCATGTGGGATGTGCAGCATGGAATTGCTCTGCACGCAGTGCAGGGGAATCGGGCCTCATCTCACGGCGAGGGGGAAGTCTCATGGTTTTTCTCGAGTTGCGGCCGGAACCTGGCGTATATTCTCGAGTTACGACGGGGATGGACCTTCCACCCACGTTTTTGTTCAGCGACGGCAGGACTCCTGCCTAGTTGCGAGGGACAACTCGGGATTCTCCTCGAGGCTTGGCAGGGCAATTGGGACGCCTCTCCAGCTGAGGCGGGAGACCAAGGGTCCCTTTCCACGTGCCACAGGAATCCTGGGCCTCCTATCAAGTTTCACGAGGAATCAGGCATCGTCTCCCTTGGAGGCACTGATCTCCGCGTACGTCTGGAGTTTTCAAAGGATGTGAGGCCTCCGGTCGCGATGAGGTGGGGAACTAGGTCTTTCTCTGTGGTCTCCACAGGAGATTCAGACATACTTTCGTTTTGGGAGATGCAAGACGAGCCTGCATTCAAGGCACTGCAGGGATATCCAGCGTTATTTCGCGTCAGGGCATCGCAGTGTCCATTCCACTTGAGGCTGCAAACTCAGGGTCCATCTCACATACCTAGAGCTGAGAGAAGCCTCCTCTTGTGGTGCTTGTGGTAAGGTGGTATTCCTCTGGAGTCGAAGCCAGGGACTAACCTCTCATCTCGAGTTGATTTTTGGTGCACGGAGCTCTTTTGTGTTGCTACAGTGACCTCAGGATCCCTCTAGCCTTGAAACAGTGTTCTTGGGGTTTCTCTGGAGTGCCATCAAGGAAATCAAGGCTCCTTTCATGTGTGATGTGTAACACGGAATTGCTCTGCACGCAGTGCAGGGGAATCGGGCCTCATCTCGCGGCGAGGGGGAAGTCTCATGGTTTCTCTAGAGTTGCGGCGGGAACCTGGGGTATATTCTCGAGTTACGACGGGGAAGGCCCTTCCACACACGTGTTTGTTCAGCGACGTCAGGACTCCTGCCTAATTGCGAGGGACAACTTGGGATTCTCCTCGAGGCTTGGCAGGGCAATTGGGATGCCTCTCCAGCTGAGGCGGGAGACCAAGGGTCCCTTTCCACGTGCCACAGGAATCCTGGTACTCGTATCAAGTTTCACGAGGAGTCAGGCATCGTCTCCTTTGGAGGCACTGATCTCCGCGTACCTCTGGAGTTTTCAAAGGATGTGAGGCCTCCGGTCGCCATGAAGTGGGGAACTAGGTCTTTCTCTGTGGTCTCCACAGGGGATTCAGACATCCTTTCATCTTGTGAGATGCAAGACGAGCCTGCATTCAAGTCACTGCAGGGATATCCGACCTTATTTCGCGTCAGGGCATCGCAGTGTCCATTCCACTTGAGGCCGCAAACTCAGGGTCCCTCTCACATACTTAGCGCTGAGAGAAGCCTCCTCTTGAGGTGCTTGTGGTAAGGTGGTATTCCTCTGGAGTCGAAGCCAGGGACTAACCTCTCATCTCGAGTTGATTTTTGGTCCACGGAGCTCTTTCGTGTTGCTACAGTGACCTCAGGATCCCTCTAGCCTTGAAACAGTGTTCTTGGGGTTTCTCTGGAGTGCCATGAAGGAAATCAAGGCTCCTTTCATGTGTGATGTGCAAGACGGAATTGCTCTGCACGCAGTGCAGGGGAATCGGGCCTCATCTCGCGGCGAGGGGGAAGTCTCATGGTTTTTCTCGAGTTGCGGCGGGAACCTGGGTTATATTCTCGAGTTACGACGAGGATGGCCCTTCCACCCACGTGTTTGTTCAGCGACGTCAGGACTCCTGCCTAGTTGCGAGGGACAACTCGGGATTCTCCTCGAGGCTTGGCAGGGCAATTGGGACGCCTCTCCAGCTGAGGCGGGAAAGCAAGGATCCCTTTCCACGTGCCACAGGATTCCTGGGACTCCTATCAAGTTTCACGAGGAGTCAGGCATCGTCTCCTTTGGAGGCACTGATCTCAGTGTACCTCTGGAATTTTCAAATTATGTGAGGCCTCCGGTCGCGATGAGGTGGGAAACTAGGTCTTTCTCTGTGGTCTCCACAGGGGATTCAGACATCCTTTCGTCTTGGGAAATGCAAGACGAGCCTGCATTCAAGTCACTGCTGGGATATCCGGCCTTATTTCGAGTCAGGGCATGGCGGTGACCATTCCACTTGAGGCCGCAAACTCAGGGTCCCTCTCACATACCTAGAGCTGAGAGAAGCCTCCTCTTGAGGTGCTTGTGGTAAGGTGGTTTCCTCTGGAGTCGAAGCCAGGGACTAACCTCTCATCTCGAAATGATTTTTGGGCCACGGAGCACTTTCGTGTTGCTACAGTGACCTCAGGATCCCTCTAGCCTTGAAACAGTGTTCTTGGGGTTTCTCTGGAGTGCCACCAAGGAAATCAAGGCTCCTTTCATGTGTGATGTGCAACACGGAATTGCTCTGCACGCAGTGCAGGGGAATCGGGCCTCATCTCACGGCGAGGGGGAAGTCTCATGGTTTTTCTCGAGTTGCGGCGGGAACCAGGGGTATATTCTCGAGTTACGCGGGGATGGCCCTTCCACCCACGTGTTTGTTCAGCGACGTCAGGACTCCTGCCTAGTTGCGAGGGACAACTCGGGATTCTCCTCGTGGCTTGGCAGGGCAATTGGAACGCCTCTCCAGCTGAGGCGGGAGACCAAGGGTCCCTTTCCACGTGCCACAGGAATCCTGGGACTCCTATCAAGTTTCACGAGGAGTCAGGCATCGTCTCCTTTGGAGGCACTGATCTCCGCGTACCTCTGGAGTTTTCAAAGGATGTGAGGCCTCCGGTCGCGATGAGGTGGGGAACTAGGTCTTTCTCTGTGGTCTCCACAGGGGATTCAGACATCCTTTCATCTTGGGAGATGCAAGACGAGCCTGCATTCAAGTCACTGCAGGGATATCCGGCCTTATTTCGAGTCAGGGCATCGCGGTGTCCATTCCACTTGAGGCCGCAAACTCAGGGTACCTCTCACATACCTAGAGCTGAGAGAAGCCTCCTCTTGAGGTGCTTGTGGTAAGGTGGTATTCCTCTGGAGTCGAAGCCAGGGACTAACCTCTCATCTCGAGTTGATTTTTGGTCCACGGAGCTCTTTCGTGTTGCTACAGTGACCTCAGGATCCCTCTAGCCTTGAAACAGTGTTCCTGGGGTTTCTCTGGAGTGCCATCAAGGAAATCAAGGCTCCTTTCATGTGTGATGTGCAACACGGCATTGCTCTGCACGCAGTGCAGGGGAATCGGGCCTCATCTCACGGCGAGGGGGAAGTCTCATGGTTTTCCTCGAGTTGCGGCGGGAACCTGCGGTATATTCTCGAGTTACGACGGGGATGGCCCTTCCACCCACGTGTTTGTTCAGCGACGTCAGGACTCCTGCCTAGTTGCGAGGGACAACTCGGGATTCTCCTCGAGGCTTGGCAGGCATATTGGGACGCCTCTCCAGCTGAGGCGGGAGACCAAGGGTCCCTTTCCACGTGCCACAGGAATCCTGGGACTCCTATCAAGTTTCACGAGGAGTCAGGCATCGTCTCCTTTGGAGGCACTGATCTCCGCATACCTCTGGAGTTTTCAAAGTGTGTGAGGCCTCCGGTCGAGATGAGGTGGGGAACTAGGTCTTTCTCTGTGGTCTCCACAGGGGATTCAGACATCCTTTCGTCTTGGGAGATGCAAGACGAGCCTGCATTCAAGTCACTGCAGGGATATCCGGCCTTATTTCGAGTCAGGGCATCACGGTGTCCATTCCACTTGAGGCCGCAAACTCAGGGTCCCTCTCACATACCTAGAGCTGAGAGAAGCCTCCTCTTGAGGTGCTTGTGGTAAGGTGGTATTCCTCTGGAGTCGAAGCCAGGGACTAACCTCTCATCTCGAGTTGATTTTTGGTCCACGGAGCTCTTTCATGTAGCTACAGTGACCTCAGGATCCCTCTAGCCTTGAAACAGTGTTCTTGGGTTTTCTCTGGAGTGCCATCAAGGAAATCAAGGCTCCTTTCATGTGTGATGTGCAGCACGGAATTGCTCTGCACGCACTGCAGGGGAATTTGGCCTCATCTCGCGGCGAGGGGGACGTCTCATGGTTTTTCTCGAGTTGCGGTGGGAACCTAGGGTATATTCTCGAGTTACAACGGGGATGGCCCTTCCACCCACGTGTTTGTTCCGCGACGTCAGGAATCCTTCCTAGTTGCGAGGGACAACTCGGGATTCTCCTCGAGGCTTGGCAGGGCAATTGGAACGCCTCTCCAGCTGAGGCGGGAGACTAAGGGTCCCTTTCCACGTGCCACAGGAATCCTGGGACTCCTATCAAGTTTCACGAGGAGTCAGGAATCTTCTCCTTTGGAGGCACTGATCTCCGCGTACCTCTGGAGTTTTCAAAGGATGTGAGGCCTCCGGTCGCGATGAGGTGGGGAACTAGGTCTTTCTCTGTGGTCTCCACAGGGGATTCAGACATCCTTTCGTCTTGGGAGATGCAAGACGAGCCTGCATTCAAGTCACTGCAGTTATATCCGGCCTTATTTCGAGTCAGGGCATCGCGGTGTCCATTCGACTTGAGGCCGCAAACTCAGGGTCCCTCTCACATACCTAGAGCTGAGAGAAGCCTCCTCTTGAGGTGCTTGTGGTAAGGTGGTATTCCTCTGGAGTTGAAGCCAGGGACTAACCTCTCATCTTCAGTTGATTTGTGGTCCACGGAGCTCTTTCGTGTTGCTACAGTGACCTCAGGATCTCTCTAGCCTTGAAACAGTGTTCTTGGGGTTTCTCTGGAGTGCCATCAAGGAAATCAAGGCTCCTTTCATGTGTGATGTGCAACACGGAATTGCTCTGCACGCAGTGCAGGGGAATCGGGCCTCATCTCGCCGCGAGTGGGAAGTCTCATGGTTTTTGTCGAGTTGCGGCGGGAACCTGGGGTATACTCTCGAGTTACGACGGGGATGGCCCTTCCACCCACGTGTTTGTTCAGCGACGGCAGGACTCCTGCCTAGTTGCGAGGGACAACTCGGGATTTTCCTCGAGGCTTGGCAGGGCAATTGGGACGCCTCTCCAGCTGAGGCGGGAGACCAAGGGTCCCTTTCCACGTGCCACAGGAATCCTGGGACTCCTATCAAGTTTCACGAGGAGTCAGGCATCGTCTCCCTTGGAGGCACTGATCTCCGCGAACCTCTGGAGTTTTCAAAGGATGTGAGGCCTCCGGTCGCGATGAGGTGGGGAACTAGGTGTTTCTCTGTGGTCTCCACAGGGGATTCAGACATCCTTTCGTCTTGGGAGATGCAAGACGAGCCTGCATTCAATTCACTGCAATTATATCCGGCCTTATTTCGAGTCAGGGCATCGTGGTGTCCATTCGACTTGAGGCCGCAAACTCAGGGTCCCTCTCACATACCTAGAGCTGAGAGAAGCCTCCTCTTGAGGTGCTTGTGGTAAGGTGGTATTCCTCTGGAGTTGAAGCCAGGGACTAACCTCTCATCTCCAGTTGATTTGTGGTCCACGGAGCTCTTTCGTGTTGCTACAGTGACCTCAGGATCTCTCTAGCCTTGAAACAGTGTTCTTGGGGTTTCTCTGGAGTGCCATCAAGGAAATCAAGGCTCCTTTCATGTGTGATGTGCAACACGGAATTGCTCTGCACGCAGTGCAGGGGAATCGGGCCTCATCTCACGGCGAGGGGGAAGTCTCATGGTTTTTCTCGAGTTGCGGCGGGAACCTGGGGTATATTCTCGAGTTACGACGGGGATGGCCCTTCCAACCACGTGTTTGTTCAGCGACGTCAGGACTCCTGCCTAGTTGCGAGGGACAACTCGGAATTCTCCTCGAGGCTTGGCAGGGCAATTGGGATGCCTCTCCAGCTGAGGCGGGAGACCAAGGCTCCCTTTCCACGTGCCACAGGAATCCTGGGACTCCTATCAAGTTTCGCGAGGAGTCAGGCATCGTCTCCTTTGGAGGCACTGATCTCAGTGTACCTCTGGAATTTTCAAATTATGTGAGGCCTCCGGTCGCGATGAGGTGTGGAACTAGGTCTTTCTCTGTGGTCTCCACAGGGGATTCAGACATCCTTTCGTCTTGGGAAATGCAAGACGAGCCTGCATTCAAGTCACTGCTGGGATATCCGGCCTTATTTCGAGTCAGGGCATGGCGGTGACCATTCCACTTGAGGCCGCAAACTCAGGGTCCCTCTCACATACCTAGAGCTGAGAGAAGCCTCCTCTTGAGGTGCTTGTGGTAAGGTGGTTTCCTCTGGAGTCGAAGCCAGGGACTAACCTCTCATCTCGAAATGATTTTTGGGCCACGGAGCTCTTTCGTGTTGCTACAGTGACCTCAGGATCCCTCTAGCCTTGAAACAGTGTTCTTGGGGTTTCTCTGGAGTGCCACCAAGGAAATCAAGGCTCCTTTCATGTGTGATGTGCAACACGGAATTGCTCTGCACGCAGTGCAGGGGAATCGGGCCTCATCTCACGGCGAGGGGGAAGTCTCATGGTTTTTCTCGAGTTGCGGCGGGAACCTGGGGTATATTCTCGAGTTACGCGGGGATGGCCCTTCCACCCACGTGTTTGTTCAGCGACGTCAGGACTCCTGCCTAGTTGCGAGGGACAACTCGGGATTCTCCTCGTGGCTTGGCAGGCATATTGGGACGCCTCTCCAGCTGAGGCGGGAGACCAAGGGTCCCTTTCCACGTGCCACAGGAATCCTGGGACTCCTATCAAGTTTCACGAGGAGTCAGGCATCGTCTCCTTTGGAGGCACTGATCTCCGCGTACCTCTGGAGTTTTCAAAGGATGTGAGGCCTCCGGTCGCGATGAGGTGGGGAACTAGGTCTTTCTCTGTGGTCTCCACAGGGGATTCAGACATCCTTTCATCTTGGGAGATGCAAGACGAGCCTGCATTCAAGTCACTGCAGGGATATCCGGCCTTATTTCGAGTCAGGGCATCGCGGTGTCCATTCCACTTGAGGCCGCAAACTCAGGGTACCTCTCACATACCTAGAGCTGAGAGAAGCCTCCTCTTGAGGTGCTTGTGGTAAGGTGGTATTCCTCTGGAGTCGACGCCAGGGACTAACCTCTCATCTCGAGTTGATTTTTGGTCCACGGAGCTCTTTCGTGTTGCTACAGTGACCTCAGGATCCCTCTAGCCTTGAAACAGTGTTCCTGGGGTTTCTCTGGAGTGCCATCAAGGAAATCAAGGCTCCTTTCATGTGTGATGTGCAACACGGAATTGCTCTGCACGCAGTGCAGGGGAATCGGGCCTCATCTCGCGGCGAGGGGGAAGTCTCATGGTTTTCCTCGAGTTGCGGCGGGAACCTGGGGTATATTCTCGAGTTACGACGGGGATGGCCCTTCCACCCACGTGTTTGTTCAGCGACGTCAGGACTCCTGCCTAGTTGCGAGGGACAACTCGGGATTCTCCTCGAGGCTTGGCAGGCATATTGGGACGCCTCTCCAGCTGAGGCGGGAGACCAAGGGTCCCTTTCCACGTGCCACAGGAATCCTGGGACTCCTATCAAGTTTCACGAGGAGTCAGGCATCGTCTCCTTTGGAGGCACTGATCTCCGCATACCTCTGGAGTTTTCAAAGTGTGTGAGGCCTCCGGTCGCAATGAGGTGGGGAACTGGATCTTTCTCTGTGGGTTCCACAGGGGATTCAGACATCCTTTCGTCTTGGGAGATGCAAGACGAGCCTGCATTCAAGTCACTGCAGGGATATCCGGCCTTATTTCGAGTCAGGGCATCGCGGTGTCCATTCCACTTCAGGTCGCAAACTCAGGGTCCCTCTCACATACCTAGACCTGAGAGAAGCCTCCTCTTGAGGTGCTTGTGGTAAGGTGGTATTCCTCTGGAGTCGAAGCCAGGGACTAACCTCTCATCTCGAGTTGATTTTTGGTCCACGGAGCTCTTTCGTGTGGCTACAGTGACCTCAGGACCCCTCTAGCCTTGAAACAGTGTTCTTGGGGTTTCTCTGGAGTGCCATAAAGGAAATCAAGGCTCCTTTCATGTGTGATGTTCAACACGGAATTGCTCTGCACGCATTGCAGGGGAATCGGGCCTCATCTCGCGGCAAGGGGGAAGTCTCCTGATTTTTCTCGAGTTGCGGCAGGAACCTGGGGTATATTCTCGAGTTACGACGGGGATGGCCCTTCCACCCACGTGTTTGTTCAGCGACGTCAGGACTCCTGCCTAGTTGCGAGGGACAACTTGGGATTCTCCTCGAGGCTTGGCAGGGCAATTGGGACGCCTCTCCAGCTGAGGCGGGAGACCAAGGGTCCCTTTCCACGTGCCACAGGAATCCTGGGACTTGTATCAAGTTTCACGAGGAGTCAGGCATCGTCTCCTTTGGAGGCACTGATCTCCGCGTAGCTCTGGAGTTTTCAAAGGATGTGAGGCCTTCGGTCGCGATGAGGTGGGGAACTAGGTCTTTCTCGGTGGTCTCCACAGGGGATTCAGACATCCTTTCGTCTTGGGAGATGCAAGACGAGTTTGCATTCAAGTCACTGCAGGGATATCCGGGCTTATTTCCCGTCAGGGCATCGCGGTGTCCATTCCACTTGAGGCCGCAAACTCAGGGTCCCTCTCACATACCTAGAGCTGAGAGAAGCCTCCTCTTGAGGTGCTTGTGGTAAGGTGGTATTCCTCTGGAGTCGTAGCCAGGGACTAACCTCTCATCTCGAGTTGATTTTTGGTCCACGGAGCTCTTTCGTGTAGCTACAGTGACCTCAGGATCCCTCTAGCCTTGAAACAGTGTTCTTGGGGTTTCTCTGGAGTGCCATCAAGGAAATCAAGGCTCCTTTCATGTTTGATGTGCAACACGGAATTGCTCTGCACGCAGTGCAGGGGAATCGGGCCTCATCTCGCCGCGAGGGGGAAGTCTCATGGTTTTCCTCGAGTTGCGGCAGGAACCTGGGGTATATTCTCGAGTTATGACGGGGATGGCCCTTCCACCCACGTGTTTTTTCAGCGACGTCAGGACTCCTGCCTAGTTGCGAGGGACAACTCGGGATTCTCCTCGAGGCTTGGCAGGGCAATTGGGACGCCTCTCCAGCTGAGGCGGGAGACCAAGGGTCCCTTTCCACGTGCCACAGGAATCCTGGGACTTGTATCAAGTTTCACGAGGAGTCAGGCATCGTCTCCTTTGGAGGCACTGATCTCCGCGTAGCTCTGGAGTTTTCAAAGGATGTCAGGCCTCCGGTCGCCATGAAGTGCGGAACTAGGTCTTCCTCTGTGGTCTCCACAGGGGATTCAGACATCCTTTCATCTTGGGAGATGCAAGACGAGCCTGCATTCAAGTCACTGCAGGGATATCTGGCCTTATTTCGCGTCAGGGCATCGCAGTGTCCATTCCACTTGAGGCCGCAAACTCAGGGTCCCTCTCACATACCTAGAGCTGAGAGAAGCCTCCTCTTGAGGTGCTTGTGGTAAGGTGGTATTTCTCTGGAGTCGAAGCCAGGGACTAACCTCTCATCTCGAGTTGATTTTTGGTCCACGGAGCTCATTCGTGTTACTACAGTGACCTCAGGATCCCTCTAGCCTTGAAACAGTGTTCTTGGGGTTTCTCTGGAGTGCCATCAAGGAAATCAAGGCTTCTTTCATGTTTGATGTGCAACACGGAATTGCTCTGCACGCAGTGCAGGGGAATCGGGCCTCATCTCACGGCGAGGGGAGAGTCTCATGGTTTTTCTCGAGTTGCGGCGAGAACCTGGGGTATATTCTCGAGTTACGAAGGGGATGGCCGTTCCACCCACGTGTTTATTCATCGACGTCAGGACTCCTGCCTAGTTGTGAGGGACAACTCGGGATTCTCCTTGAGGCTTGGCAGGGCAATTGGGACGCCTCTCCAGCTGAGGCGGGAGACCAAGGGTCCCTTTCCACGTGCCACAGGAATCCTGGGACTCCTATCAAGTTTCACGAGGAGTCAGGTATCGTCTCCTTTGGAGGCATTGATCTCTGCATACCTCTGGAGTTTTCAAAGGATGTGAGGCCTCCGGTCGCGATGAGATGGGGAACTAGGTCTTTCTCTGTGGTCTCCACAGGGGATTCAGACATCCTTTCGTCTTGGGAGATGCAAGACGTGCCTGCATTCAAGTCACTGCAGGGATATCCGGCCTTATTTCGAGTCAGGGCATCGCAGTGTCCATTCCACTTGAGGCCGCAAACTCAGGGTCCCTCTCACATACCTAGAGCTGAGAGAAGCCTCCTCTTGAGGTGCTTGTGGTAAGGTGGTATTCCTCTGGAGTCGAAGCCAGGGACTAACCTCTCATCTCGAGTTGATTTTTGGTCCACGGAGCTCTTTCGTGTGGCTACAGTGACCTCAGGACCCCTCTAGCATTGAAACAGTGTTCTTGGGGTTTCTCTGGAGTGCCATAAAGGAAATCAAGGCTCTTTTCATGTGTGATGTGCAACACGGAATTAGTCTGCAGGCAGTGCAGGGGAATCGGACCTCATCTCGCGGCAAGGGGGAAGTCTCATGATTTTTCTCGAGTTGCGGCAGGAACCTGGGGTATATTCTCGAGTTACGACGGGGATGGCCCTTCCACCCACGTGTTTGTTCAGCGACGTCAGGACTCCTGCCTAGTTGCGAGGGACAACTTGGGATTCTCCTCGAGGCTTGGCAGGGCAATTGGGACGCCTCTCCAGCTGAGGCGGGAGACCAAGGGTCCCTTTCCACGTGCCACAGGAATCCTGGGACTCCTATCAAGTTTCACGAGGAGTCAGGCATCGTCTCCTTTGGAGGCACTGATCTCCGCGTACCTCTGGAGTTTTCAAAGGATGTGAGGCCTCCGGTCGCGATGAGGTGGGGAACTAGGTCTTTCTCAGTGGTCTCCACAGGGGATTCAGACATCCTTTCGTCTTGGGAGATGCAAGACGAGTTTGCATTCAAGTCACTGCAGGGATATCCGGGCTTATTTCGAGTCAGGGCATCGCGGTGTCCATTCCACTTGAGGCCGCAAACTCAGGGTCCCTCTCACATACCTAGAGCTGAGAGAAGCCTCCTCTTGAGGTGCTTGTGGTAAGCTGGTATTCCTCTGGAGTCGAAGCCAGGGACTAACCTCTCATCTCGAGTTAATTTTTGGTCCACGGAGCTCTTTCGTGTTGCTACAGTGACCTCAGGATCCCTCTAGCCTTGAAACAGTGTTCTTGGGGTTTCTCTGGAGTGCCATCAAGGAAATCAAGGCTCCTTTCATGTGTGATGTGCAACAAGGAATTGCTCTGCACGCAGTGCAGGGGAATCGGGCCTCATCTCGCGGCGAGGGGGAAGTCTCATGGTTTTACTCGAGTTGCGGCGGGAACCTGGGGTATATTCTCGAGTTACGACGGGGATGGCCCTTCCACCCACGTGTTTGTTCAGCGACGTCAGGACTCCTGCCTAGTTGCGAGGCACAACTCGGGATTCTCCTCGAGGCTTGGCAGGGCAATTGGGACGCCTCTCCAGCTGAGGCGGGAGACCGAGGGTCCCTTTCCACGTGCCACAGGAAACCTGGGACTCCTATCAAGTTTCACGAGGAGTCAGGCATCGTCTCCTTTGGAGGCACTGATCTCCGCGTACCTCTGGAGTTTTCAAAGGATGTGAGGCCTCCGGTCGCGATGAGGTGGGGAACTAGGTCTTACTCGGTGGTCTCCACAGGGGATTCAGACATCCTTTCGTCTTGGGAGATGCAAGACGAGTTTGCATTCAAGTCACTGCAGGGATATCCGGGCTTATTTCGAGTCAGGGCATCGCGGTGTCCATTCCACTTGAGGCCGCAAACTCAGGGTCCCTCTCACATACCTAGAGCTGAGAGAAGCCTCCTCTTGAGGTGCTTGTGGTAAGGTGGTATTCCTCTGGAGTCGAAGCCAGGGACTAACCTCTCATCTCGAGTTGATTTTTGGTCCACGGAGCTCTTTCGTGTTGCTACAGTGACCTCAGGTTCCCTCTAGCCTTGAAACAGTGTTCTTGGGGTTTCTCTGGAGTGCCACCAAGGAAATCAAGGCTCCTTTCATGTGTGATGTGCAACACGGAATTGCTCTGCACGCAGTGCAGGGGAATCGGGCCTCATCTCGCGGCGAGGGGGAAGTCTCATGGTTTTTTTCGAGTTGCGGCGGGAACCTGGGGTATATTCTCGAGTTACGACGGGGATGGCCCTTCCAGCCACGTGTTTGTTCAGCTACGTCAGGACTCCTGCCTAGTTGCGAGGGACAACTCGGGATTCTCCTCGAGGCTTGGCAGGGCAATTGGGATGCCTCTTCAGCTGAGGCGGGAAACCAAGGGTCCCTTTCCACGTGCCACAGGAATCCTGGGACTCCTATCAAGTTTCACGAGGAGTCAGGCATCGTCTCCTTTGGAGGCACTGATCTCCGCGTACCTCTGGAGTTTTCAAAGGATGTGAGGCCTCCGGTCGCGATGAGGTGGGGAACTAGGTCTTTCTCTGTGGTCTCCACAGGGGATTCAGACATCCTTTCGTCTTGGGAGATGCAAGACGAGCCTGCATTCAAGTCACTGCAGGGATATCCGGCCTTATTTTGCGTCAGGGCATTGCGGTGTTCATTCCACTTGAGGCCGCAAACTCAGGGTCCCTCTCACATACCTAGAGCTGAGAGAAGCCTTCTCTTGAGGTGCTTGTGGTAAGGTGGTAGTCCTCTGGAGTCGAATCCAGGGACTAACCTCTCATCTCGAGTTGATTCTTGGTCCACGGAGCTCTTTCGTTTGGCTACAGTGACCTCAGGATCCCTCTAGCCTTGAAACAGTGTTCTTGGGTTTTCTCTGGAGTGCCATCAAGGAAATCAAGGCACTTTTCATGTGTGATGTGCAACACGGAATTGCTCTGCACGCAGTGCAGGGGAATCGGGCCTCATCTCGCGGCGAGGGGGAAGTCTCATGGTTTTTCTCGAGATGCGGCGGGAACCTGGGGTATATTCTCGAGTTACGACGGGGATGGCCCTTCCACACACGTGTTTGTTCAGCAACGGCAGGACTCCTGCCTAGTTGCGAGGAACAACTCGGGATTCTCCTCGAGGCTTGGCAGGGCAATTGGGACGCCTCTCCAGCTGAGGCGGGAGACCAAGTGTCCCTTTCCACGTGCCACAGGAATCCTGGGACTCCTATCAAGTTTCACGAGGAGTCAGGCATCGTCTCCTTTGGAGGCACTGATCTCCGCGTACCTCTGGAGTTTTCAAAGGATGTGAGGCCTCCGGTCGCAATGAGGTGGGGAATTACGTCTTTCTCTGTGGTCTACACAGGGGATTCAGACATCCTTTCGTCTTGGGAGATGCAAGACGAGCCTGCATTCAAGTCACTGCAGGGATATCCGGCCTTATTTCGTGTCAGGGCATCACGGTGTCCATTCCACTTGAGGCCGCAAACTCAGGGTCCCTCTCACATACCTAGAGCTGAGAGAAGCCTCCTCTTGAGGTGCTTGTGGTAAGGTGGTATTCCTCTGGAGTCGAAGCCAGGGACTAACCTCTCATCTCGAGTTGATTTTTGGTCCACGGAGCTCTTTCGTGTTGCTACAGTGACCTCAGGATCCCTCTAGCCTTGAAACAGTGTTCTTGGGGTTTCTCTGGAGTGCCATCAAGGAAATCAAGGCTCCTTTCATGTGTGATGTGCAACACGGAATTGCTCTGCACGCAGTGCAGGGGAATCGGGCCTCATTTTGCGGGGAGGGTGAAGTCTCATGGTTTTTCTCGAGTTGCGGCGGGAACCTGTAGTATATTCTCGAGTTACAACAGGGATGGCCCTTCCACACACGTGTTTGTTCAGCGACGTCACGACTTCTGCCTAGTTGCGAGGGACAACTCGGGATTCTCCTCGAGGCTTGGCAGGGCAATTGGGATGCCTCTTCAGCTGAGGTGGGAGACCAAGAGTCCCTTTCCACGTGCCACAGGAATCCTGGGACTCATATCAAGTTTCACGAGGAGTCAGGCATCGCCTCCTTTGGAGGCACTGATCTACGCGTACCTCTGGAGTTTTCAAAGGATGTGAGGCCTCCGGTCGCGATGAGGTGGGGAACTAGGTCTTTCTCTGTGGTCTCCACATGGGATTCGGACATCCTTTCGTCTTGGGAGATGCAAGACGAGCCTGCATTCAAGTCACTGCAGTTATATCCGGCCTTATTTCGAGTCAGGGCCTCGCGGTGTCCATTCCACTTGAGGCCACAAACTCAGGGTCCCTCTCACATACCTAGAGCTGAGAGAAGCCTCCTCTTGAGGTGCTTGTGGTAAGGTGGTATTCCTCTGGAGTCGAAGCCAGGGACTAACCTCTCATCTCGAGTTGATTTTTGGTCCACGGAGCTCTTTCGTGTTGCTACAGTGACCTCAGGATCCCTCTAGCCTTGAAAGAGTGTTCTTGGGGTTTCTCTGGAGTGCCATCAAGGAAATCAAGGCTCCTTTCATGTGTGATGTGCAACACGTAATTGCTCTGCACGCAGTGCAGGATATCAGGCCTCATTTTGCGGCGACGGGGAAGTCTCATGGATTTTCTCGAGTTGCGGCGGGAACCTGGGGTATATTCTCGAGTTACGACGGGGATGGCCCTTCCACACACGTGTTTGTTCACCGACGTCAGGACTCCTGCCTAGTTGCGAGGGACAACTCGGGATTCTCCTCGAGGCTTGGCAGGGCAATTGGGACGCCTCTCCAGCTGAGGCGGGAGACCAAGGGTCCTTTACACGTGCCACAGGAATCCTGGGACTCCTATCAACTTTCACGAGGAGTCAGGCATCGTCTCCTTTGGAGGCACTGATCTCCTCGTACCTCTGAAGTTTTCAAAGGATGTGAGGCCTCCGGTCGCGATGAGGTAGGGACCTAGGTCTTTCTCTGTGGTGTTCACAGGGGATTCAGACATCCTTTCATCTTGGGAGATGCAAGACGAGCCTGCATTCAAGTCACTGCAGGGATATCCGGCCTTATTTTGAGTCAGGGCATCGCGGTGTCCATTCCACTTGAGGCCGCAAACTCAGGGTCCCTCTCACATAGCTAGAGCTGAGAGAAGCCTCCTCTTGAGGTGCTTGTGGTAAGGTGGTATTCCTCTGCAGTCGAAGCCAGGGACTAACCTCTCATCTCGAGTAGATTTTTGGTCCACGGAGCTCTTTCGTGTGGCTACAGTGACCTCAGGATCCCTCTAGCCTTGAAACAGTGTTCTTGGGGTTTCTCTGGAGTGCCATCAAGGAAATCAAGGCTCCTTTCATGTTTGATGTGAAACACGGAATTGCTCTGCACGCAGTGCAGGGGAATCGGGCCTCATCTCACGACGAGGGGGAAGTCTCATGGTTTTTCTCGAGTTTCGGCGGGAACCTGGGGTATATTCTCGAGTTACGACGGGGATGGCCCTTCCACACACGTGTTTCTTCAGCGACGTCAGCACTCCTGCCTAGTTGCGAGGGACAACTCGGGATTCTCCTCGAGGCTTGGCAGGGCAATTGAGACGCCTCTCCAGCTGAGGCGGGAGACCAAGGGTCCCTTTCCACGTGCCACAGGAATCCTGGGACTCCTATCAAGTATAACGAGGACTCAGGCATTGTCTCCTTTGGAGGCACTGATCTCCGCGTACCTCTGGAGTTTTCAAAGGATATGAGGCCTCCGGTCGCAATGAGCTGGGGAACTAGGTCTTTCTCTGGGTTCTCCACAGGGGATTCAGACATCCTTTCGTCTTGGGAGATGCAAGACGAGCCTGCATTCAAGTCACTGCAGGGATATCCGGCCTTATTTCGAGTCAGGGCATCATAGTGTCCATTCCACTTGAGGCCGCAAACTCAGGGTCCCTCTCACATAGCTAGAGCTGAGAGAAGCCTCCTCTTGAGGTGCTTGTGGTAAGGTGGTATTCCTCTGGAGTCGAAGCCAGGGACTAACATCTCATCTCGAGTTGATTTTTGGTGCACGGAGCTCTTTCGTGTCGCTACAGTGACCTCAGGATCCCTCTAGCCTTGAAACAGTGTTCTTGGGGTTTCTCTGGAGTGCCATCAAGGAAATCAAGGCTGCTTTCATGTGTGATGTGCAACACGGAATTGCTCTGCACGCAGTGCAGGGGAATCGGGCCTCATCTCACGGCGAGGGGGAAGTCTCATGGTTTTTCTCGAGTTGCGGCGGGAACCTGGGGTATATTCTCGAGTTACGACGGGGATGGCCCTTCCACACACGTGTTTGTTCAGCAACGGCAGGACTCCTGCCTAGTAGCGACGGACAACTCGCGATTCTCCTCAAGGCTTGGCAGGGCAATTGGGACGCCTCTCCAGCTGAGGCGGGAGACCAAGGGTCCCTTTCCACGTGCCACAGGAATCCTGGGACTCCTATCAAGTTTCACGAGGAGTCAGGCATCGTCTCCTTTGGAGGCACTGATCTCAGTGTACCTCTGGAGTTTTCAAAGGATGTGAGGCCTCCGGTCGCGATGAGGTGGGGAACTAGGTCTTTCTCTGTGGTCTCCACAGGGGATTCAGACATCCTTTCGTCTTGGGAGATGCACGACGAGCCTGCATTCAAGTCACTGCAGGGATATCCGGCCTTATTTTGAGTCAGGGCATCGCGGTGTCCATTCCACTTGAGGCCGCAAACTCAGGGTCCCTCTCACATACCTAGAGCTGAGAGAAGCCTCTTCTTGACGTGCTTGTGGTAAGGTGGTATTCCTCTGGAGTCGAAGCCAGGGACTAACCTCTCATCTCGAGTTGATTTTTGGTACACAGAGCTCTTTCGTGTTGCTACCGTTACCTCAGGATCCCTCTAGCCTTGAAACAGTGTTCTTGGGTTTTCTCTGGAGTGCCATCAAGGAAATCAAGGCTCCTTTCATGTGTGATGTGCAACACGTAATTACTCTGCACGCAGTGCGGGGAATTGGGCCTCATCTCGCGGCCAGGCGGAAGTCTCATGGTTTTTCTCGAGTTGCGGCGGGAACCTGGGGTATATTCTCGAGTTACGACGGGGATGGCCCTTCTACACACGTGTTTGTTCAGCGACGGCAGGACTCCTGCCTAGTTGCGAGGGACAACTCGGGATTCTCCTCGAGGCTTGGCAGGGCAATTGGGACGCCTCTCCAGCTGAGGCAGGAGACCAAGGGTCCCTTTCCACGTGCCACAGGAAGCCTGGGACTCCTAAGAAGTTTCACGAGGAGTCAGGCATCGTCTCCTCGGGAGGAACTGATCTCCGTGTACCTCTGGAGTTTTCAAAGGATGTGAGGCCTCCGGTCGCGATGAGGTGGGGAACTAGGTCTTTCTCTGTGGTCTCCACAGGGGATTCAGACATCCTTTCATCTTGGGAGATGCAAGACGAGCCTGCATTCAAGTCACTGCAGGGATATCCGGCCTTATTTCGAGTCAGGGCATCGCGGTGTCCATTCCACTTGAGGCCGCAAAATCAGGGTCCCTCTCACATACCTAGAGCTGAGAGAAACCTCCTCTTGAGGTGCTTGTGGTAAGGTGGTATTCCTCTGGAGTCGAAGCCAGGGACTAACCTCTCATCTCGAGTTGATTTTTGGTCCACGGAGCTCTTTCGTGTTGCTACAGTGACCTCAGGATCCCTCTAGCCTTGAAACAGTGTTCTTGGGGTTTCTCTGGAGTGCCATCAAGGAAATCAAGGCTCTTTTCATGTGTGATGTGCAACACGGAATTGCTCTGCACGCAGTGCAGGGGAATCGGGCCACATCTCACGGCGAGGGGAAAGTCTCATGGTTTTTCAAGAGTTGCGGCGGGAACCTGGGGTATATTCTCGAATTACGACGGGGATGGACCTTCCACACACGTGTTTGTTCAGTGACGTCAGGACTCCTGCCTAGTTGCGAGGGACAACTCGGGATTCTCCTCGAGGCTTGGCAGGGCATTTGGGACGCCTCTCCAGCTGAGGCGGGAGACCAAGGGTCCCTTTCCACGTGCCACAGGAATCCTGGGACTCCTATCAAGTTTCACGAGGAGTCAGGCATCGTCTCCTTTGGAGGCACTGATCTCCGCGTACCTCTGGAGTTTTCAAAGGATGTGAGGCCTCCGGTCGCGATGAGGTGGGGAACTAGGTCTTTCTCTGTGGTCTCCACAGGGGATTCAGACATCCTTTCGTCTTGGGAGATGCAAGACGAGCCTGCATTCAAGTCACTGCAGGGATATCCCTCCTTCTTTCACGTCAGGGCATCGCGGTGTCCATTCCACTTGAGGCCGCAAACTCAGGGTCCCTCTCACATACCTAGAGCTGAGAGAAGCCTCCTCTTGAGGTGCTTGTGGTAAGGTGGTATTCCTCTGGAGTCGAAGCCAGGGACTAACCTCTCATCTCGAGTTGATTTTTCTTCCACGGAGCTCTTTCGTGTTGCTACAGTGACCTCAGGATCCCTCTAGCCTTGAAACAGTGTTCTTGGGGTTTCTCTGGAGTGCCATCAAGGAAATCAAGGCTCCTTTCATGTGTGATGTACAAGACGGAATTGCTCTGCACGCAGTGCAGGGGAATCGGGCCTCATCTCGCGGCGAGGGGGAAGTCTCATGGTTTTTCTCGAGTTGCGGCGGGAACCTGGGGTATATTCTCGAGTTACGACGGGGATGGCCCTTCCACACACGTGTTTGTTCAGCGACGTCAGGACTCCTGCCTAGTTGCGAGGGACAACTCGGGATTCTCCTCGAGGCTTGGCAGGGCAATTGGGACGCCTCTCCAGCTGAGGCGGGAGACCAAGGGTCCCTTTCCACGTGCCACAGGAATCCTGGGACTCCTATCAAGTTTCATGAGGAGTCAGGCATCGTTTCCTTTGGAGGCACTGATCTCTGCGTTCCTCTGGGGTTTTCAAAGGATGTGGGGCCTCCGGTCGCGATGAGATGGGGAACTAGGTTTTTCTCTGTGGTCTCCACAGGGGATTCAGACATCCTTTCGTTTTAGGAGATGCAAGACGAGCCTGCATTCAAGTCACTGCAGGGATATCCGGCCTTATTTCGAGTCAGGGCATCGCGGTGTCCATTCCACTTGAGGCCGCAAACTCAGGGTCCCTCTCACATACATAGAGCTGAGAGAAGCCTCCTCTTGAGGTGCTTGTGGTAAGGTGGTATTCCTCTGGAGTCGAAGCCAGGGACTAACCTCTCATTTCAAGTTGATTTTTGGTCCACGGAGCTCTTTCGTGTTGCTACAGTGACCACGGATCCCTCTAGCCTTGAAACAGTGTTCTTGGGGTTTCTCTGGAGTGCCATCAAGGAAATCAAGGCTCCTTGCATGTGTGATGTGCAACACGGAATTGCTCTGCATGCAGTGCAGGGGAATCGAGCCTCATCTCTCGGCGAGAGGGAAGTCTCATGGTTTTTCTCGAGTTGCGGCGGGAACCTGGGGTATATTCTCGAGTTACGACGGGGATGGCCCTTCCACACAAGTACTTCTTCAGCGACGTCAGGACTCCTGCCTAGTTGCGAGGGACAACTCGGGATTCTCCTCGAGGCTTGGCAGGGCAATTGGGACGCCTCTCCAGCTGAGGCGGGAGACCAAGTGTCCCTTTCCACGTGCCACAGGAATCCTGGGACTCCTATCAAGTTTCACGAGGACTCAGGCATTGTCTCCTTTGGAGGCACTGATCTCCGCGTACCTCTGGATTTTTCAAAGGATATGAGGCCTCCGGTCGCAATGAGCTGGGGAACTAGGTCTTTCTCTGGGTTCTCCACAGGGGATTCAGACATCCTTTCGTCTTGGGAGATGCAAGACGAGCCTGCATTCAAGTCACTGCAGGGATATCCGGCCTTATTTCGAGTCAGGGCATCACAGTGTCCATTCCACTTGAGGCCGCAAACTCAGAGTCCCTCTCACATAGCTAGAGCTGAGAGAAGCCTCCTCTTGAGGTGCTTGTGGTAAGGTGGTATTCCTCTGGAGTCGAAGCCAGGGACTAACCTCACATCTCGAGTTGATTTTTGGTCCACGGAGCTCTTTCGTGTCGCTACAGTGACCTCAGGATCCCTCTAGCCTTGAAACAGTGTTCTTGGGGTTTCTCTGGAGTGCCATCAAGGAAATCAAGGCTCCTTTCATGTATGATGTGCAACACGGAATTGCTCTGCACGCAGTGCAGGGGAATCGGGCCACATCTCACGGCGAGGGGGAAGTCTCATGGTTTTTCTCGAGTTGCGGCGGGAACCTGGGGTATATTCTCGAGTTACGACGGGGATGGACCTTCCACCCACGTGTTTGTTCAGTGACGTCAGGACTCCTGCCTAGTTGCGAGGGACAACTCGGGATTCTCCTCGAGGCTTGGCAGGGCAATTGAGACGCCTCTCCAGCTGAGGCGGGAGACCAAGGGTCCCTTTCCACGTGCCACAGGAATCCTGGGACTCCTATCAACTTCCACGAGGAGTCAGGCATCGTCTCCTTTGGAGGCACTGATCTCCGCGTACCTCTGGAGTTTTCAAAGGATGTGAGGCCTCCGGTCGCGATGAGGTGGGGAACTAGGTCTTTCTCTGTGGTCTCCACAGGGGATTCAGACATCCTTTCGTCTTGGGAGATGCAAGACGAGCCTGCATTCAAGTCACTGCAGGGATATCCGGCCTTATTTCGAGTCAGGGCATCGCGGTGTCCATTAAACTTGAGGCCGCAAACTCAGGGTCCCTCTCACATACCTAGAGCTGAGAGAAGCCTCCTCTTGAGGTGCTTGTAGTAAGGTGGTATTCCTCTGGAGTCGACGCCAGGGACTAACCTCTCATCTCGAGTTGATTTTTGGTCCACGGAGCTCCTTCGTGTTGCTACAGTGACCTCAGGATCCCTCTAGCCTTGAAACAGTGTTCTTGGGGTTTCTCTGGAGTGCCATCAAGGAAATCAAGGCTCCTTTCATGTGTGATGTGCAACACGGAATTGCTCTGCACGCAGTGCAGGGGAATCGGGCCTCATCTCACGGCGAGGGGGAAGTCTCATGGTTTTTCTCCAGTTGCGGCGGGAACCTGGGGTATATTCTCGAGTTACGACGGGGATGGCCCTTCCACCCACGTGTTTGTTCAGCGACGTCAGGTCTCCTGCCTAGTTGCGAGGGACAACTCGGGATTCTCCTCGAGGCTTGGCAGGGCAATTGGGACGCCTCTCCAGCTGAGGCGGGAGACCAAGGGTCCCTTTCCACGTGCCACAGGAATCCTGGGACTCCTATCAAGTTTCACGAGGAGTCAGGCATCGTCTCCTTTGGAGGCACTGATCTCCGCGTACCTCTGGAGTTTTCCAAGGATGTGAGGCCTCCGGTCGCGATGAAGTGGGGAACTAGGTCTTTCTCTGTGGTCTCCACAGGGGATTCAGACATCCTTTCGTGTTGGGAGATGCAAGACGAGCCTGCATTCAAGTCACTGCAGGGATATCCGACCTTATTTCGAGTCAGGGCATCGCGGTGTCCATTCCACTTGAGGCCGTAATCTCAGGGTCCCTCTCACATAGCTAGAACTGAGAGAAGCCTCCTATTCAGGTGCTTGTGGTAAGGTGGTATTCCTCTGGAGTCGAAGCCAGGGACTAACCTCTCATCTCGAGTTGATTTTTGGTCCACGGAGCTCTTTCGTGTTGCTACAGTGACCTCAGGATCCCTCTAGCCTTGAAACAGTGTTCTTGGGGTTTCTCTGGAGTGCCATCAAGGAAATTAAGGCTCCTTTCATGTGTGATGTGCAACACGGAATTGCTCTGCATGCAGTGCAGGGGAATCGGGCCTCATCTCGCGGCGAGGGGGAAGTCTCATGGTTTTACTCGAGTTGCGGTGGGAACCTGGGGTATATTCTCGAGTTATGACCGGGAGGGCCTTCCACGCACGTGTTTGTTCAGTGACGTCAGGACTCCTGCCTAGTTGCGAGGGACAACTCGGGATTCTCCTCGAGGGTTGGCAGGGCAATTGGGATGCCTCTCCAGCTGAGGCGGGAGACCAAGGTCCCTTTCCACGTGCCACAGGAATCCTGGGACTCCTATCAAGTTTCATGAGGAGTCAGGCATCGTATCCTTTGGAGGCACTGATCTCCGCGTACCTCTGGAGTTTTCAAAGGATGTGAGGCCTCCGGTCGCGATGAGGTGGGGAACTAGGTCTTTCTCTGTGGTCTCCACAGGGGATTCAGACATCCTTTCATCTTGGGAGATGCAAGACGAGCCTGCATTCAAGTCACTGCAGGGATATCCGGCCTTATTTCGAGTCAGGGCATCGCGGTGTCCATTCCACTTGAGGCCGCAAACTCAGGGTCCCTCTCACATACCTAGAGCTGAGAGAAGCCTCCTCTTGAGGTGCTTGTGGTAAGGTGGTATTCCTCTGGAGTCGAATCCAGGGACTAACCTCATATCTCGAGTTGATTTTTGGTCCACGGAGCTCTTTTGTGTTGCTACAGTGACCTCAGGATCCCTCTAGCCTTGAAACAGTGTTCTTGGGGTTTCTCTGGAGTGCCATCAAGGAAATCAACGCTCCTTTCATGTGTGATGTGCAACACGGAATTGCTCTGCACGCAGTGCAGGGGAATCGGGCTTCATCTCACGGCGAGGGGGAAGTCTCATGGTTTTTCTCGAGTTGCGGCGGGAACCTGGGGTATATTCTCGAGTTCCGAAGGGTATGGCCCTTCCACCCACGTGTTTGTTCAGCGACGGTAGGACTCCTGCCAAGTTGAGAGGGACATCTCGGGATTCTTCTCGAGGCTTGGCAGGGCAATTGGGACGCCTCTCCAGCTGAGGCGGGAGACCAAGGGTCCCTTTCCACGTGTCACAGGAATCCTGGGACTCCTATCAAGTTTCACGAGGAGTCAGGCATCGTCTCCTTTGGAGGCACTGATCTCCGCGTACCTCTGGAGTTTTCAAAGGATGTGAGACCTCCGGTTGCGAATACGTGGGGAACGAGGTCTTTCTCTGTGGTCTCCACATGGGATTCAGACATCCTTTCGTCTTGGAAGATGCAAGACGAGCCTGTATTCAAGTCACTGCAGGGATAACCGGCCTTATTTCGAGTCAGGACATCGCAGTGTCCATTCCACTTGAGGCCACAAACTCAGGGTCCCTCTCACATACCTAGAGCTGAGAGAAGCCTCCTCTTGAGGTGCTTGTGGTAAGGTGGTATTCCTCTGGAGTCGAAGCCAGGGACTAACCTCTCATCTCGAGTTGATTTTTAGTTCACGGAGCTCTTTCGTGTTGCTACAGTGACCTCAGGATCCCTCTAGCCTTGAAACAGTGTTCTTGGGGTTTCTCTGGAGTGCCCTCAAGGAAATCAAGGCTCCTTTCATGTGTGATGTGCAACACGGAATTGCTCTGCACGCAGTGCAGGGGAATCGGGCCTCATCTCGCGGTGAGGGGGAAGTCTCATGGTTTTTCTCGAGTTGCGGCGGGAACCTGGGGTATATTCTCGAGTTACGACGGGAATGGCCCTTCCACCCACGTGTTTGTTCAGCGACGTCAGGACTCCTGCCTAGTTGCGAGGGACAACTCGGGATTCTCCTCGAGCCTTGGCAGGGCAATTGGGACGCCTCTCCAGCTGAGGCGGGAGACCAAGGGTCCCTTTCCACGTGCCACAGGAATCCTGGGACTCCTATCAAGTATAACGAGGACTCAGGCATCGTCTCCTTTGGAGGCACTGATCTCCGCGTACCTCTGGAGTTTTCAAAGGATGTGAGGCCTCCGGTCGCGATGAGGTGGGGAACTAGGTCTTTCTCTGTGGTCTCCACAGGGGATTCAGACATCCTTTCGTCTTGGGAGATGCAAGACGAGCCTGCATTCAAGTCACTGCAGGGATATCCGGCCTTATTTTGAGTCCGGGCATTGTGGTGTCTATTCGACTGGAGGCTGCAAACTCAGGGTCCCTCTCACATACCTAGAGCTGAGAGAAGCCTCCTCTTGAGGTGCTTGTGGTAAGGTGGTATTCCTCTGGAGTCGACGCCAGGGACTAACCTCTCATCTCGAGTTGATTTTTGGTCCACGGAGCTCCTTCGTGTTGCTACAGTGACCTCAGGATCCCTCTAGCCTTGAAACAGTGTTCTTGGGGTTTCTCTGGAGTGCCATCAAGGAAATCAACGCTCCTTTCATTTGTGATGTGCAACACGGAATTGCTCTGCACGCAGTGCAGGGGAATCGGGCCTCATCTCGCGGCGAGGGGGAAGTCTCATGGTTTTTCTCGAGTTGCGGCGGGAACATGGGGTATATTCTCGAGTTCCGACGGGGATGGCCCTTCCACCCACGTGTTTGTTCAGCGACGGCAGGACTCCTGCCTAGTTGAGAGGGACAACTCGGGATTCTCCTCGAGGCTTGGCAGGGCAATTGGGACACCTCTCCAGCTGAGGCGGGAGACCAAGTGTCCCTTTCCACGTGCCACAGGAATCCTTGGACTCCTATCAACTTTCACGAGGAGTCAGGCATCGTCTCCTTTGGAGGCACTGATCTCCGCGTACCTCTGGAGTTTTCAAAGGATGTGAGACCTCCGGTTGCGATGAGGTGGGGAACGAGGTCTTTCTCTGTGGTCTCCACATGGGATTCAGACATCCTTTCGTCTTGGGAGATGCAAGACGAGCCTGTATTCAAGTCACTGCAGGGATAACCGGCCTTATTTCGAGTCAGGGCATCGCGGTGTCCATTCCACTTGAGGCCACAAACTCAGGGTCCCTCTCACATACCTAGAGCTGAGAGAAGCCTCCTCTTGAGGTGCTTGTGGTAAGGTGGTATTCCTCTGGAGTCGAAGCCAGGGACTAACCTCTCATCTCGAGTTGATTTTTAGTTCACGGAGCTCTTTCGTGTTGCTACAGTGACCTCAGGATCCCTCTAGCCTTGAAACAGTGTTCTTGGGGTTTCTCTGGAGTGCAATCAAGGAAATCAAGGCTCCTTTCATGTGTGATGTGCAACACGGAATTGCTCTGCACGCAGTGCAGGGGAATCGGGCCTCATCTCGCGGCGAGGGGGAAGTCTCATGGTTTTTCTCGAGTTGCGGCGGGAACCTGGGGTATATTCTCGAGTTACGATGGGGATGGCCCTTCGACCCACGTGTTAGTTCAGTGACGGCAGGACTCCTGCCTAGTTGCGAGGGACAACTCGGGATTCTCCTCGAGGCTTGGCAGGGCAATTGGGACGCCTCTCCAGCTGAGGCGGGAGACCAAGGCTCCCTTTCCACGTGCCACAGGAATCCTGGGACTCCTAAGAAGTTTCACGAGGAGTCAGGCATCGTCTCCTTTGGAGGCACTGATCTCTGCGTACCTTTGGAGTTTTCAAAGGATGTGAGGCCTCCGGTTGCGATGAGGTGGGGAACTAGGTCTTTCTCTGTGGTCTCCACATGGGATTCAGACATCCTTTCGTCTTGGGAGATGCAAGACGAGCCTGTATTCCAGTCACTGCAGGGATAACCGGCCTTATTTCGAGTCAGGACATCGCGGTGTCCATTCCACTTGAGGCCGCAAACTCAGGGTCCCTCTCACATACCTAGAGCTGAGAGAAGCCTCCTCTTGAGGTGCTTGTGGTAAGGTGGTATTCCTCTGGCGTCGAAGCCAGGGACTAACCTCTCATCTCGAGTTGATTTTTAGTTCACGGAGCTCTTTCGTGTTGCTACAGTGACCTCAGGATCCCTCTAGCCTTGAAACAGTGTTCTTGGGGTTTCTCTGGAGTGCCCTCAAGGAAATCAAGGCTCCTTTCATGTGTGATGTGCAACACGGAATTGCTCTGCACGCAGTGCAGGGGAATCGGGCCTCATCTCGCGATGAGGGGGGAGTCTCATGGTTTTTCTCCAGTTGCGGCCGGAACCTGGGGTATATTCTCGAGTTACGACGGGGATGGCCCTTCCACCCACGTGTTTGTTCAGCGACGGCAGGTCTCCTGCCTCTTTGCGAGGGACAACTCGGGATTCTCCTCGAGGCTTTGCAGGGCAATTGGGACGCCTCTCCAGCTGAGGCGGGAGACCAAGGGTCCCTTTCCACGTGCCACAGGAATCCTGGGACTCCTATCAAGTTTCACGAGGAGTCAGGCATCGTCTCCTTTGGAGGCACTGATCTCCGCGTACCTCTGGAGTTTTCAAAGGATGTGAGGCCTTCGGTCGCGATGAAGTGGGGAAGTAGGTCTTTCTCTGTGGTCTCCACAGGGGATTCAGACATCCTTTCGTCTTGGGAGATGCAAGACGAGCCTGCATTCAAGTCACTGCAGGGATATCCGACCTTATTTCGAGTCAGGGCATCGCGGTGTCCATTCCATTTGAGGCCGTAATCTCAGGGTCCCTCTCAAATAGCTACAACTGAGAGAAGCCTCCTATTCAGGTGCTTGTGGTAAGGTTGTATTCCTCTGGAGTCGAAGCCAGGGACTAACCTCTCATCTCGAGTTGATTTTTGGTCCACGGAGCTCTTTCGTGTTGCTACAGTGACCTCAGGATCCCACTAGCCTTGAAACAGTGTTCTTGGGGTTTCTCTGGAGTGCCATCAAGGAAATTAAGGCTCCTTTCATGTGTGATGTGCAACACGGAATTGCTCTGCATGCAGTGCAGGGGAATCGGGCCTCATCTCGCGGCGAGGGGGAACTCTCATGGTTTTTCTCGAGTTGCGGTGGCAACCTGGGGTATATTCTCGAGTTACGACCGGGAGGGCCTTCCACGCACGTGTTTGTTCACTGACGTCAGGACTCCTGCCTAGTTGCGAGGGACAACTCGGGATTCTCCTCGAGGCTTGGCAGGGCAATTGGGACGCCTCTCCAGCTGAGGCGGGAGACCAAGGTCCCTTTCCACGTGCCACAGGAATCCTGGGACTCCTATCAAGTTTCACGAGGACTCAGGCATCGTATCCTTTGGAGGCACTGATCTCCGCGTACCTCTGGAGTTTTCAAAGGATGTGAGGCCTCCGGTCGCGATGAGGTGGGGAACTAGGTCTTTCTCTGTGGTCTCCACAGGGGATTCAGACATCCTTTCATCTTGGGAGATGCAAGACGAGCCTGCATTCAAGTCACTGCAGGGATATCCGGCCTTATTTCGAGTCAGGGCATCGCGGTGTCCATTCCACTTGAGGCCGCAAACTCAGGGTCCCTCTCACATACCTAGAGCTGAGAGAAGCCTCCTCTTGAGGTGCTTGTGGTAAGGTGGTATTCCTCTGGAGTCGAATCCAGGGACTAACCGCATATCTCGAGTTGATTTTTGGTCCACGGAGCTCTTTTGTGTTGCTACAGTGACCTCAGGATCCCTCTAGCCTTGAAACAGTGTTCTTGGGGTTTCTCTGGAGTGCCATCAAGGAAATCAACGCTCCTTTCATGTGTGATGTGCAACACGGAATTGCTCTGCACGCAGTGCAGGGGAATCGGGCTTCATCTCGCGGCGAGGGGGAAGTCTCATGGTTTTTCTAGAGTTGCGGCGGGAACCTGGGGTATATTCTCGAGTTCCGAAGGGGATGGCCCTTCCACCCACGTGTTTGTTCAGCGACGGTAGGACTCCTGCCAAGTTGAGAGGGACATCTCGGGATTCTCCTCGAGGCTGGGCAGGGCAATTGGGACGCCTCTCCAGCTGAGGCGGGAGACCAAGTGTCCCTTTCCACGTGCCACAGGAATCCTGGGACTCCTATCAAGTTTCACGAGGAGTCAGGCATCGTCTCCTTTGGAGGCACTGATCTCCGCGTACCTCTGGAGTTTTCAAAGGATGTGAGACCTCCGGTTGCGATGAGGTGGGGAACGAGGTCTTTCTCTGTGGTCTCCACATGGGATTCAGACATCCTTTCGTCTTGGGAGATGCAAGACGAGCCTGTATTGAAGTCACTGCAGGGATAACCGGCCTTATTTCGAGTCAGGACATCGCGGTGTCCATTCCACTTGAGGCCACAAACTCAGGGTCCCTCTCACATACCTAGAGCTGAGAGAAGCCTCCTCTTGAGGTGCTTGTGGTAAGGTGGTATTCCTCTGGAGTCGAAGCCAGGGACTAACCTCTCATCTCGAGTTGATTTTTAGTTCACGGAGCTCTTTCGTGTTGCTACAGTGACCTCAGGATCCCTCTAGCCTTGAAACAGTGTTCTTGGGGTTTCTCTGGAGTGCCCTCAAGGAAATCAAGGCTCCTTTCATGTGTGATGTGCAACACGGAATTGCTCTGCACGCAGTGCAGGGGAATCGGGCCTCATCTCGCGGTGAGGGGGAAGTCTCATGGTTTTTCTCGAGTTGCGGCGGGAACCTGGGGTATATTCTCGAGTTACGACGGGTTGGCCCTTCCACACACGTGTTTGTTCAGCGACGTCAGGACTCATGCCTAGTTGCGAGGGACAACTCGGGATTCTCCTCGAGGCTTGGCAGGGCAATTGGGACGCCTCTCCAGCTGAGGCGGGAGACCAAGGGTCCCTTTCCACGTGCCACAGGAATCCTGGGACTCCTATCAAGTTCCACGAGGACTCAGGCATCGTCTCCTTTGGAGGCACTGATCTCCGCGTACCTCTGGAGTTTTCAAAGGATGTGAGGCCTCCGGTCGCGATGAGGTGGGGAACTAGGTCTTTCTCTGTGGTCTCCACAGGGGATTCAGACATCCTTTCGTCTTGGGAGATGCAAGACGAGCCTGCATTCAAGTCACTGCAGGGATATCCGGCCTTATTTTGAGTCCGGGCATTGTGGTGTCTATTCGACTGGAGGCTGCAAACTCAGGGTCCCTCTCACATACCTAGAGCTGAGAGAAGCCTCCTCTTGAGGTGCTTGTGGTAAGGTGGTATTCCTCTGGAGTCGACGCCAGGGACTAACCTCTCATCTCGAGTTGATTTTTGGTCCACGGAGCTCCTTCGTGTTGCTACAGTGACCTCAGGATCCCTCTAGCCTTGAAACAGTGTTCTTGGGGTTTCTCTGGAGTGCCATCAAGGAAATCAAGGCTCCTTTCATGTGTGATGTGCAACACGGAATTGCTCTGCACGCAGTGCAGGGGAATCGGGCCTCATCTCGCGGCGAGGGGGAAGTCTCATGGTTTTTCTCGAGTTGCGGCGGGAACATGGGGTATATTCTCGAGTTCCGACGGGGATGGCCCTTCCACCCACGTGTTTGTTCAGCGACGGCAGGACTCCTGCCTAGTTGAGAGGGACAACTCGGGATTCTCCTCGAGGCTTGGCAGGGCAATTGGGACACCTCTCCAGCTGAGGCGGGAGACCAAGTGTCCCTTTCCACGTGCCACAGGAATCCTGGGACTCCTATCAAGTTTCACGAGGAGTCAGGTATCGTCTCCTTTGGAGGCACTGATCTCCGCGTACCTCTGGAGTTTTCAAAGGATGTGAGACCTCCGGTTGCGATGAGGTGGGGAACGAGGTCTTTCTCTGTGGTCTCCACATGGGATTCAGACATCCTTTCGTCTTGGGAGATGCAAGACGAGCCTGTATTCAAGTCACTGCAGGGATAACCGGCCTTATTTCGAGTCAGGGCATCGCGGTGTCCATTCCACTTGAGGCCACAAACTCAGGGTCCCTCTCACATACCTAGAGCTGAGAGAAGCCTCCTCTTGAGGTGCTTGTGGTAAGGTGGTATTCCTCTGGAGTCGAAGCCAGGGACTAACCTCTCATCTCGAGTTGATTTTTCGTTCACGGAGCTCTTTCGTGTTGCTACAGTGACCTCAGGATCCCTCTAGCCTTGAAACAGTGTTCTTGGGGTTTCTCTGGAGTGCCCTCAAGGAAATCAAGGCTCCTTTCATGTGTGATGTGCAACACGGAATTGCTCTGCACGCAGTGCAGGGGAATCGGGCTTCATCTCGCGGTGAGGGGGTAGTCTCATGGTTTTTATCGAGTTGCGGCGGGAACCTGGGGTATATTCTCGAGTTACGACGGGAATGGCCCTTCCACACACGTGTTTGTTCAGCGACGTCAGGACTCCTGCCTAGTTGCGAGGGACCACTCGGGATTCTCCTCGAGGCTTGGCAGGGCAATTGGGACGCCTCTCCAGCTGAGGCGGGAGACCAAGGGTCCCTTTCCACGTGCCACAGGAATCCTGGGACTCCTATCAAGTTCCACGAGGAGTCAGGCATCGTCTCCTTTGGAGGCACTGATCTCCGCGTACCTCTGGAGTTTTCAAAGGATGTGAGGCCTCCGGTCGCGATGAGGTGGGGAACTAGGTCTTTCTCTGTGGTCTCCACAGGGGATTCAGACATCCTTTCGTCTTGGGAGATGCAAGACGAGCCTGCATTCAAGTCACTGCAGGGATATCCGGCCTTATTTCGAGTCAGGGCATCGCGGTGTCCATTCCACTTGAGGCCGCAAACTCAGGGTCCCTCTCACATAGCTAGAGCTGAGAGAAGCCTCCTCTTGAGGTGCTTGTGGTAAGGTGGTATTCCTCTGGAGTCGAAGCCAGGGACTAACCTCTCATCTCCAGTTGATTTGTGGTCCACGGAGCTCTTTCGTGTTGCTACAGTGACCTCAGGATCCCTCTAGCCTTGAAACAGTGTTCTTGGGGTTTCTCTGGAGTGCCATCAAGGAAATCAAGGCTCCTTTCATGTGTGATGTGCAACACGGAATTGCTCTGCACGCAGTGCAGGGGAATCGGGCCTCATCTCGCGGCGAGGGGGAAGTCTCATGGTTTTTCTCGAGTTGCGGCGGGAACCTGGGGTATATTCTCGAGTTACGATGGGGATGGCCCTTCCACCCACGTGTTAGTTCAGCGACGGCAGGACTCCTGCCTAGTTGCGAGGGACAACTCGGGATTCTCCTCGAGGCTTGGCAGGGCAATTGGGACGCCTCTCCAGCTGAGGCGGGAGACCAAGGCTCCCTTTCCACGTGCCACAGGAATCCTGGGACTCCTAAGAAGTTTCACGAGGAGTCAGGCATCGTCTCCTTTGGAGGCACTGATCTCTGCGTACCTCTGGAGTTTTCAAAGGATGTGAGGCCTCCGGTTGCGATGAGGTGGGGAACTAGGTCTTTCTCTGTGGTCTCCACATGGGATTCAGACATCCTTTCGTCTTGGGAGATGCAAGACGAGCCTGCATTCAAGTCACTGCAGGGATAACCGGCCTTATTTCGAGTCAGGACATCGCGGTGTCCATTCCACTTGAGGCCGCAAACTCAGGGTCCCTCTCACATACCAAGAGCTGAGAGAAGCCTCCTCTTGAGGTGCTTGTGGTAAGGTGGTATTCCTCTGGAGTCGAAGCCAGGGACTAACCTCTCATCTCGAGTTGATTTTTAGTTCACGGAGCTCTTTCGTGTTGCTACAGTGACCTCAGGATCCCTCTAGCCTTGAAACAGTGTTCTTGGGGTTTCTCTGGAGTGCCCTCAAGGAAATCAAGGCTCCTTTCATGTGTGATGTGCAACACGGAATTGCTCTGCACGCAGTGCAGGGGAATCGGGCTTCATCTCGCGGTGAGGGGGTAGTCTCATGGTTTTTCTCGAGTTGCGGCGGGAACCTGGGGTATATTCTCCAGTTACGACGGGGATGGCCCTTCCACACACGTGTTTGTTCAGCGACGTCAGGACTCCTGCCTAGTTGCGAGGGACCACTCGGGATTCTCCTCGAGGCTTGGCAGGGCAATTGGGACGCCTCTCCAGCTGAGGCGGGAGACCAAGGGTCCCTTTCCACGTGCCACAGTAATCCTGGGACTCCTATCAAGTTCCACAAGGAGTCAGGCATCGTCTCCTTTGGAGGCACTGATCTCCGCGTACCTCTGGAGTTTTCAAAGGATGTGAGGCCTCCGGTCGCGATGAGGTGGGGAACTAGGTCTTTCTCTGTGGTCTCCACAGGGGATTCAGACATCCTTTCGTCTTGGGAGATGCAAGACGAGCCTGCATTCAAGTCACTGCAGGGATATCCGGCCTTATTTTGAGTCAGGGCATCGCGGTGTCCATTCCACTTGAGGCCGCAAACTCAGGGTCCCTCTCACATACCTAGAGCTGAGAGAAGCCTCCTCTTGAGGTGCTTGTGGTAAGGTGGTATTCCTCTGGAGTCGACGCCAGGGACTAACCTCTCATCTCGAGTTGATTTTTGGTCCACGGAGCTCCTTCGTGTTGCTACAGTGACCTCAGGATCCCTCTAGCCTTGAAACAGTGTTCTTGGGGTTTCTCTGGAGTGCCATCAAAGAAATCAAGGCTCCTTTCGTGTGTGATGTGCAACACGGAATTGCTCTGCACGCAGTGCAGGGGAATCGGGCCTCATCTTGCGGCGAGGGGGAAGTCTCATGGTTTTTCTCGAGATGCGGCGGGAACCTGGGGTATATTCTCGAGTTACGACGGGGATGGCCCTTCCACCCACGTGTTTGTTCAGCGACGTCAGGACTCCTGCCTAGTTGCGATGGACAACTCGGGATTCTCCTCGAGGCTTGGCAGGGCAATTGGGATGCCTCTCCAGCTGAGGCGGGAGACCAAGGGTCCCTTTCCACGTGCCACAGGAATCCTGGGACTCCCATCAAGTTTCACGAGGAGTCAGGCATCGTCTCCTTTGGAGGCACTGATCTCAGTGTACCTCTGGAATTTTCAAATTATGTGAAGCCTCCGGTCGCGATGAGGTGGGGAACTAGGTCTTTCTCTGTGGTCTCCACAGGGGATTCAGACATCCTTTCGTCTTGGGAGATGCAAGACGAGCCTGCATTCAAGTCACTGCAGGGATATCCGGCCTTATTTCGCGTCAGGGCATCGCAGTGTCCATTCCACTTGAGGCCGCAAACTCACGGTCCCTCTCACATACCTAGAGCTGAGAGAAGCCTCCTGTTGAGGTGCTTGTGGTAAGGTGGTATGCCTCTGGAGTCGAAGCCAGGGACTAACCTCTCATCTCGAGTTGATTTTTGGTCCACGGAGCTCTTTCGTGTTGCTACAGTGACCTCAGGATCCCTCTAGCCTTGAAACAGTGTTCTTGGGGTTTCTCTGGAGTGCCATCAAGGAAATCAAGGCTCCTTTCATGTGTGATGTGCAATACGGAATTGCTTTGAATGCAGTGCAGGGGAATCGGGCCTCATCTTGCGGCGAGGGGGAAGTCTCATTGTTTTTCTCGAGTTGCAGCGGGAACCTGTGGTATATTCTCGAGTTCCGACGGGGATGGCCCTTCCACCCACGTGTTTGTTCAGCGATGGCAGGAATCCTGCCTAGTTGGGAGGGACAACTCGGGATTCTCCTCGAGGCTTTGCAGGGCAATTGGGACGCCTCTCCAGCTGAGGCGGGAGACCAAGGATCCCTTTCCACGTGCCACAGGAATCCTGGGACTCCTATCAAGTTTCACGAGGAGTCAGGCATCATCTCCCTTGGAGGCACTGATCTCCGCGTCCGTCTGGAGTTTTCAAAGGAAGTGAGGCCTCCGGACGCGATGAGGTGGGGAACTAGGTCTTTCTCTGTGGTCTCCACAGGGGATTCAGACATCCTTTCGTCTTGGGAGATGCAAGACGAGCCTGCATTCAAGTCACTGCAGGGATATCCGGCCTTATTTCGCGTCAGGGCATCGCAGTGTCCATTCCACTTGAGGCTGCAAACTCAGGGTCCCTCTCACATACCTAGAGCTGAGAGAAGCCTCCTCTTGAGGTGCTTGTGGTAAGGTGGTATTCCTCTGGAGTCGAAGCCAGGGACTAACCTCTCATCTCGAGTTGATTTTTGGTCCACGGAGCTCTTTCGTGTTGCTACAGTGACCTCAGGATCCCTCTAGCCTTGAAACAGTGTTCCTGGGGTTTCTCTGGAGTGCCATCAAGGAAATCAAGGCTCCTTTCATGTTTGATGTGCAATACGGAATTGCTTTGAATGCAGTGCAGGGGAATCGGGCCTCATCTTGCGGCGAGGGGGAAGTCTCATGGTTTTTCTCGAGTTGCGGCGGGAACCTGGGGTATATTCTCGAGTTACGACGGGGATGGCCCTTCCACCCACGTGTTTGTTCAGCGACGTCAGGACTCCTTCCTAGTTGCGAGGGACAACTCGGGATTCTCCGCGAGGCTGGCAGGGCAATTGGGACGCCTCTCCAGCTGAGGCGGGAGACCAAGGGTCCCTTTCCACGTGCCACAGGAATCCTGGGACTCCCATCAAGTTTCACGAGGAGTCAGGCATCGTCTCCTTTGGAGGCACTGATCTCAGTGTACATCTGGAATTTTCAAAGTATGTGAGGCCTCCGGTCGCGATGAAGTGGGGAACTTGGTCTTTCTCTGTGGTCTCCACAGGGGATTCAGACATCCTTTCGTCTTGGGAGATGCAAGACGAGCCTGCTTTCAAGTCACTGCAGGGATATCCCTCCTTCTTTCGCGTCAGGGCATCGCAGTGTCCATTCCACTTGAGGCCACAAAATTAGGGTCCCTCTCACATACCTAGAGCTGAGAGAAGCCTCCTCTTGAGGTGCTTGTGGTAAGGTGGTATTCCTCTGGAGTCGAAGCCAGGGACTAACCTCTCATCTCGAGTTGATTTTTGGTCCACGGAGCTCTTTCGTGTTGCTTCAGTGACCTCAGGATCCCTCTAGCCTTGAAACAGTGTTCTTGGGGTTTCTCTGGAGTGCCATCAAGGAAATCAAGGCTCCTTTCATGTGTGATGTGCAACACGGAATTGCTCTGCACGCAGTGCAGGGGAATCGGGCCTCATCTCGCGACGAGGGGGAAGTCTCATGGTTTTTCTCGAGTTGCGGCGGGAACCTGGGGTATATTCTCGAGTTACGACGGGAATGGCCCTTCCACACACGTGTTTGTTCAGTGACGTCAGGACTCCTGCCTAGTTGCGAAGGACAACTCGGGATTCTCCTCGTGGCTTGGCAGGGCAATTGGGACGCCTCTCCAGCTGAGGCGGGAGACCAAGGGTCCCTTTCCACGTGCCACAGGAATCCTGGGACTCCTATCAAGTTTCACGAGGAGTCAGGCATCGTCTCCTGTGAAGGCACTGATCTCCTGGTACCTCTGGAGTTTTCAAAGGATGTGAGGCCTCTGGTCGCAATGAGGTGGGGAACTAGGTCTTTCTCTGTGGTCTCCACAGGGGATTCAGACATCCTTTCGTCTTGGGAGATGCAAGACGAGCCTGCATTCCAGTCACTGCAGGGATATCCAGCCTTATTTCGAGTCAGGGCATCGCGGTGTCCATTCCACTTCAGGGCGCAAACTCAGGGTCCCTCTCACATAGCTAGAGCTGAGAGAAGCCTCCTCTTGTGGTGCTTGTGGTAAGGTGGTATACCTCTGGAGTCGAAGCCAGGGACTAAGCTCTCATCTCCAGTTGATTTGTGGTCCACGGAGCTCTTTCGTGTTGCTACAGTGACCTCAGTATCCCTCTAGCCTTGAAACAGTGTTCTTGGGGATTCTCTGGAGTGCCATCAAGGAAATCAAGGCTCCTTTCATGTGTGATGTGCAACACGGAATTGCTCTGCACGCAGTGCAGGGGAATCGGGCCTCATCTCGCGGCGAGGGGGAAGTCTCATGGTTTTTCTCGAGTTGCGCCAGGAACCTGGGGTACATTTTCGAGTTACGACGGGGATGGCCCTTCCACACACGTGTTTGTTCAGCGACGTCAGGACTCCTGCCTAGTTGCGAGGGACAACTCGGGGTTCTCCTCGAGGTTTGGCAGGGCAACTGGGACGCCTCTCCAGCTGAGGCGGGAGACCAAGGGTCCCTTTCCACGTGCCACAGGAATCCTGGGACTCCTATCAAGTTTCACGAGGAGTCAGGCATCGTCTCCTTTGGAGGCACTGATCTCCGCGTACCTCTGGAGTTTTCAAAGGATGTGAGGCCTCCGATCGTGATGAGGTGGGGAACTAGGTCTTTCTCTGTGGTCTCCACAGGGGCTTCAGACATCCTTTCGTCTTGGGAGATGCAAGACGAGACTGCATTCAAGTCACTGCAGGGATATCCGGCCTTATTTCGAGTCAGGGCGTCGCGGTGACTATTCCACTAGAGGCCACAAACTCAGGGTCCCTCTCACATACCTAGAGCTGAGAGAAGCCTCCTCTTGAGGTGCTTGTGGTAAGGTGGTATGCCTCTGGAGTCGAAGCCAGGGACTAACCTCTCATCTCGAGTTGATTTTTGGTCCACGGAGCTCTTTCGTGTTGCTACTGTGACCTCAGGATCCCTCTAGCCTTGAAACAGTGTTCTTGGGGTTTCTCTGGAGTGCAATCAAGGAAATCAAGGCTCCTTTCATGTGTGATGTGCAATACGGAATTGCTTTGAATGCAGTGCAGGGGAATCGGGCCTCATCTTGCGGCGAGGGGGAAGTCTCATGGTTTTTCTCGAGTTGCGGCGGGAACCTGGGGTATATTCTCGAGTTACGACGGGGATGGCCCTTCCACCCACGTGTTTGTTCAGCGACGTCAGGACTCCTGCCTAGTTGCGATGGACAACTCGGGATTCTCCTCGAGGCTTGGCAGGGCAATTGGGATGCCTCTCCAGCTGAGGCGGGAGACCAAGGGTCCCTTTCCACGTGCCACAGGAATCCTGGGACTCCTATCAAGTTTCACGAGGAGTCAGGCATCGTCTCCTTTGGAGGCACTGATCTCAGTGTACCTCTGGAATTTTCAAATTATGTGAAGCCTCCGGTCGCGATGAGGTGGGGAACTAGGTCTTTCTCTGTGGTCTCCACAGGGGATTCAGACATCCTTTCGTCTTGGGAGATGCAAGACGAGCCTGCATTCAAGTCACTGCAGGGATATCCGGCCTTATTTCGCGTCAGGGCATCGCAGTGTCCATTCCACTTGAGGCCGCAAACTCACGGTCCCTCTCACATACCTAGAGCTGAGAGAAGCCTCCTGTTGAGGTGCTTGTGGTAAGGTGGTATGCCTCTGGAGTCGAAGCCAGGGACTAACCTCTCATCTCGAGTTGATTTTTGGTCCACGGAGCTCTTTCGTGTTGCTACAGTGACCTCAGGATCCCTCTAGCCTTGAAACAGTGTTCTTGGGGTTTCTCTGGAGTGCCATCAAGGAAATCAAGGCTCCTTTCATGTGTGATGTGCAATACGGAATTGCTT